>NC_057925.1:21426748-22060514 GCF_018873765.1 Telopea speciosissima
CTCTGCAGTAGGGAGTCTTATGTACGCTATGTTGTGTACGAGGCCGGACATTTGCTATGCAGTTGTATTGTGGATCGGTACGAGTCTAATGAGTGGAGGTGCCATTATATAAAGGAGTACAAAACAGAAATCCACAGCCTATCCCACTTTTTAAGAACACCTTGCATCATGTGATGTGGCTAATAAGGTGTTTGGGTTAGGAAGTTCCTAACATTTCTGGAGTAGTCCCTGATCTTATCAAAGGCCGTATTCCCCTATTATGTGACAATAGAGGGGCCATTGTGCAATTTAAGGAGCCTAGGGCTCATCAGAGGAACAAACACGTGCAGCGGAAGTATCATCTCGTCAGAGAGATTATCCAGCAGAGCTACATGAGTATCTCCAAAGTGGACACATTTGAAAATGTGTCAGATGCCATGACAAAGGGTTTGTCTCCTGGAGTGTTTGAAAAACACATGGACCGCATGGGTTTAAAATGTATGAAAAATTGGCTTTGATGTACAAGTGGGAGATTGTTGGACTTGTGTGTGTCCATCAAACCCGGTTCGGTCTGGTTCAATTCGGTTTTACTTTGTATTGAACTTTTATACATTTTGGTTTAATATTATCACATGTGATATAAATTTTTTGAGCATTATGTGTCCGTAAGTTTTACTTAAAATGGTAGTCATGACTAGGGTTTGGGCTGGACACCCTTATCATATGGTCATCGCATTGGGTATGCCTAGACATGTGATGTCAGGGTACGAATGCAAGTACTCACATGTTTGAAGTGTGTATTGGCAAAGAATCTACTTTGTCGATTCCCTCATGTATTATTGCTAGATGTAGGAAGGGATAGACATGTGTCACCGATACCCTTTGCCTAAGGGAACCCTGTCACTGCAAAGTGTGATCGCATTCTTTAGTTCATCAATGACTGAGACTCAAGCGAGTCAAAGCCGGTGTTTTGGGAATATGTGAACACTTTGTGAGTGAGGGAGTTACTCAACATGGTCACCACTGCCCGATTGGGGAACACCAAGATTGAGATTGTCTGTGATCGAAATCTGGATCCAGTGTCGTTTTGAAAATGATTTTTGCAAAATCTATTTTACATAAAATAATAGATTATATATGATTATTTGAACAAAGTGTTTTATCGAGTTTTGCGAGACCCGACCAGATGCACAAACACTCTTATATGGACATGTACTATGGAATGGGGTTTGGCAGTACAAGTGTACATGCCATAGATTTCATAATGATGGTGTTGATTAGTGAAGGGTTGTACATGATAATTTGTTATCATGTAGGGAGTTATTTAGAATTTGCTATATTAATTAGTTCTTTATTTAATTAATGGATATGGTGCTAATTGTAAGTATCCATAAATTTAAATAAAGTAACTAATTAAATCATTCTCTATTAGATTCTGCTTCTTCACCTTTTAGAAGCACATTGAGTTTAAACAGAACTGCCAAACAAAGAGAGAGAGAGTCAGACTCTCACAGGGATTTATTTAAATCCATCTAGGGATTAAATTAAATCCCATCATTATAAATAGGACCAAAACGCAGGAGGGGAGGCAGTCTTCCACGTTTTCTGGCTCTCCCCCTCCTGGAGTGTTTTGGTCCATCTCTCCCTCTTGTGATCTCTTCTTCTTCTGCTTGTTTCTCTCTTTTGTGATTAAGAGTTAGGGTTTTAGAAACCCAGATCTGTGCTTGAAGAGTTGAAGAGCATCTGGGATTGGCTTGAAGAACCTTGGCTGCACCATTGGAGGTTCAGATCTGTGTACTTGGAGTGCTCATTGGAGGAAGAACCACTGTCTATTGGAGGAGTAACACTTAAAGTTCATTAGGTTAGCAGTTCTTTATGAATTCCTCTTGATTTTAATTATTGATTATTCATGGGATGCGAAAGAAACCCGAATCAATTTATTTTCGCTGCGCATTCGGGTATGGGATGGATCCCTCTTTCCATGTGATGGATTATAGATGAATTTTTCTCCATCTGTTTAGGGTTCCATGATTGCATGGGACACAAAACAGAAGGGCAGGGCATTGGTTTATTAGACCAAACCCTAGTTGGAATGCACTAGGGTTCCCATGGGCGACCATGGGAAACCCTAAAATTTAAATAGGACGCTAATGGGGGACCATGGGCTAACCCAAGGCGTGCAATACCCTAATTGGTTTATAATTGGTTTCCCTAGGGAACCATGTCTTGATCCCAAGACCGTAGTTTGACCTACACTTTTACCACTAACAATTTGTTAAAGTATATCCTTACCTGAATGTGAAAACAAATTTTCCATGTTTGCATATGAGCAGATATATTCACTAGCAATTATGCAAAGGGTTGAATTTCTCTTGGCGAGCATGTCTACATTAGGGATGTAAATGGATATTCGTAAATCCGTATTCGATCCGCGTTCGTATCCATTTAGGAGAATCCGAATCTGTCCGAAACTAATCGGATACGAATATAATAATCCCCCTATCCGACCGATTATTATCCGATTCGTTTAGCAGTCCGACGATAATAAAATATCTGAAATATAACTCTATTTTTGTCTATCCTTTTAACTTATCTTATTGGATTTTGTTATCTTATTTTTATAAATTTATAAGTTAAGATAATGTGATTCTTTTTCTAGATTTGCTATTGGTTTATATATATTGTTTTATGCAATGTGATACATGAAATTACATATCTATTAAAAAATCAAAAGTAAAAAACGTAAGAGAATAAAAGACTAAGAAGAATAAAAGAACGGGTAATTACTTAACTCTCAAGTCTCAACCCTAACCCTCATCATAAAAACGGTAAATATGTCAATGGATAGTTGAAAAATTGTATTCGATCCGTATTCATATCCATTTAGGAGAATTTGTATTCAAAAAATCACTATCCGAAAATTATCCGAATCCGTCCGAAAACCGATAGGATATTATCCGAATCCGTCCGAATATAATCAGATACGAATATGATAATGTCACTATCCGACCGAATTCGATCCGTTTACATCTCTAGTCTACATAAATAAGTTGGCAAGCACTTATTTTTGGATTAAAATCCTTTGCAATTCGTGAATCTTGGAGTGTGTTGCAGTTCGGGTTCCATAGAGTGTCACGTGGCGTTGGAAGATCGTATGGTTGAGATTGTTTTGGCACATTTAAAATGAAATCCCATTTAGAGAACATGGGTTGGGATATTACCCGTCCTACGAGTGAAATGAACTTCCCTCTTCCCTCTCTCGACCGTAGCTTCCACTGCGATTTCATGCTACAGAACGAAATCCTATTTCGCGAAGACATCTTCTCTCTCTCTACTCGTCTTCCTTTGTGTCTTCCTGGTGGTTTTAGGCATTGCGATTTCAAGATAGGGAACGAAACCCTATTTCGCGAAGACACCTCCACATGTATTATTTTCTTCAACCTCAGCACTCCGATCTAAAGCCCTAATACAGATTTTTTGGGATTCTTAGATTCTGTTTTCATTATGTTTTTTCCTTCGTTTTTCTTCTCTCTTTTCCTTGACCAGAACACCATGTCTTATTTGAAATGAATTAACTCAATCATCATAAGGCTCTTTTCTTTTGGGTTCAAAGGAGGAACTGAAACCTTATTGGCCACAGAATCCAAAAATGCACCAACCATTTTTAATCCTATCTGCTACAAATAAGGAGAAAGTTCCAGAGACAAAAATGAGATAATAAATGGGAGCAACAGAAAGATTACTCAATTTAATTCTGTTGTCTTTAACCATAAGCTGCATTCAATGACCAAAATAAGCAAACAAAGACCTAGTACAAACATCTAAAATAAATTGTTTCATATTTGTATAAAATATAAGTCGGCTTGTTTCGTTTATATAACTTTGGCAGAACAAAAAAGAATATACTGGAAAAATGTTTTAAATTTGATAGAAATAAAGAATTGTATAAACTCCCCACGAGAGAAAGTTTTAGCTTGATGTTTATAAGTCCCAACAGCAATTAGGAAATAGTGTTCTTCAGCTCGTATACAAAACATATTTACTAGTAGTAATAGTACATACATTAATCTTAAATTAAGTGGATATAAATCATTTAGAGTACATGTTTATATTGATATGAGTAAACATCTAGTACACCCCTTGAGGTTTGTTCACCTATCTTGTAGTCCCCCCCATTATTTAAAACATTACTTACAGACCCATAAACCTCACGGTGTTTGTTAGGTGTTAGTTTTACAATGTAAAAGATTAAAATAGGCTTTGTACATCTTCTTCCAAATCAAAACAAAACCCTAAGTGAAAGAGATGGCCTTTTGAAACCGAATCTCATTGTCATCTTCCTCTCCTCTCCATGGATCTGCAATCGGCCCAAAATCACAATCTTTGCAACCATTTTTGGCGATCTTCCTCTCTCTCCCTGAAAGGGCTCTGCAAATTGATTTCTCCCAGCTTCAGATCTCTTTTCTCCATGGGCCTGCAACCTCCGTCGTCACTGGCTTGTAGCAAATCTATAGATAATGAAATTCTTTCTCTCTCACCCGCAAAGGCTTGATATTTCCATTGCATTGAACCAAAATATATACAGAAATGTAATTACGGAAGATATACATGCCTAAAGTAAAAATACCAAAAATTGATTGTACAGGTAAGACGATCATGTGCTAGCTGTAGAAGAGCAATTAAAGGGGGATTATATGGAATATAGAATAGGTAGGTGAGGTGGCATGACGATGCTAAGAATTCGGCTATGGAAATGGTTCGGGATTTGGGAGATGGAAATGGTTTCTATCGGTGGGTTTATGTTGAGGTGTTGATGGAGATAGGGTGCAATTATCACAGGGAGAAAATGAGGAAGGAACAAGATTATGGGTTGTAGGTGATTTCAGGTTTGGTTAAATGGGAAATGGAGAGGGTTTCATTGGAGAAAATAGGGATGGCAGAGGTCGGTGGTCATGGCGGGGTTTGAAGCAAAAATGAGAAAGAAGCATAAGAAGTAATGCGGCTGTGCATGCTGTTCTGTGATGGTCCCCTAGCTTAGGGAGACCAGCTTCACCGTCTCAGTCTCCCTCTTTGTTTTCGCGATTTGCAAATGGCGGAGAAGAACGTGGTAATTTACAGAGGTCGGAGATGTTGCAGATTTTTTAACACCTCATTTGCAACCACTGCTCCAGGCGTCATAAACGTTCCACCGCCAAGAATGGGTTCCATCGCTGTGGCGTCAATATCCTCCAGACTGATCGAAGGCGTCACCGCCCTCTTTTCCGGCTTCTGCAACCGTCCCAAACACTCTCAAACTCTATTTTTTTCTTCCAATAAATTCTAATTTATCCAACAAGGTATTATGGTAAACTCCTATCAACATAAGGATATTTTGGCCTTTTAAGAAAATACAGCCTGCTGACATCATCACTTAATAGGTTCACCCTAACAGAATGGATATTCCGTCAGTCCCTGGGGTTCGTAAGTAAAAGTTTAAATAATGAGGGGTGTACAAGATAGGTGAACAAACCTCAGGGGGTGTGCTAGATGTTTACTCTATTGATATTAATAACTCATTCTGTAGTGGTAAAACTAACGTTATTCCATCATATTTGTGGAAGCAAGTAGAAAAGCCAAAATATGGGCAGCTCGTCAATGGACACTTACATAAATATGATAAAGTAGCACATAATATTCCAATTTGGATAGCAACTAAACAATTCATAATAAATAAGTTATGGGAGCAAGAAAATGGCGGGTGTGACCTGCTGATAGGTAATGTCTTTTTACGAAAATACATTCCCTTTTTGTCAATATTTTGATCATATCACCTTGGGACAGTAAAATAATCTGGTAACAGTCCCATTACCACGACCAATATATAGTATCCCAGATACCCCTCATTTTTTGAATAAGTTAGCTTTAAATCAGAGTTCTTCAACAAGCGTTGTGGACCATAGTCATTGTCAATTAAGTTAAAAAATCCGTAGCTTTAAAATGTACAAAAGAAATATAAAATAGTGAGTTTGAAGAATATTTTAGAATTAGAATCAATAGGACAATTTAAATTTCTAGATCTACAGTCAGTAGAATGTATAGAAATAGAAGATGATTTAGAAGAAGAAATAATAGAGTATTATAATAATCTTAAGATTGAAGAGTCCAATAGAAAATAGTACGAGAAAAAAATTAGGAACAATTTAGAAGATAACTTTAGCGTAACCCTAAAAAATTATGGGAAAAAGATAAAGCTAGGGAGAAGAATTAGTTATGATTGATCCAAGTAGGATAATTAGGCCAAGAGAAATACTAGTTAATCAAGAAAATTACCAAGAGATGGAACTACAATTTAAAGAACTAAAAGAAGCGGGATTAATTAGAGATAGTATCAGCCCTCACAAAAAGAGGGTGGGCCTTGGTGCAACGGTAAAGGTTGCTCAATTGTGATCAAGTGATCACGGGAGCCTCGTTTATTTGGTACACCCTTTTTTTTAAGTACTAGCCTTCACAATAGCCCAACATTCATAGTTAGAAATCACGTAGAGATACTTAGAACGGAAAAGCTAGAATGGTAACTAATTATAAGGAATTAAATGATAATTTAACATCCCGCATGCTTGAGATGATTATTTATTATTATACATGATGCTTATGAATATTTTAATTCCATTATTAAAATTTTATTAATATTTGTCTTATGTGGACTTGTATTACTATTTTATTGATGAATGTGTTATTTTGATATTCAATGACATGATGGTAATTTTGAGCCTTACCCTTGTGAGTGGCGAATTGTTATTAAAAAATGACTAATGTATTAATTACCCTACTATTTTATTATATACTTACGGGTGTTATAGTAATTTTTATTATAATAATGTAAGGGATAATATTTTAATAATTTACATATGATTCTCACCTTTTTTTGGAATAATATTGTATTTAATGTACTATGGTCTAATGTGTACATTAAGATTTATATTTATATAAATGAATAGTGTTCATAATGTTGACATATTTATGGTATTATTGGTAAATGGTATAGTTACTTTTGAGTCAATTTAAGTGATGAGTGGCGCAACCCAAGGAATTGGTTCAATTTAATTAAGTGGATGGTTATGCTATGTAATAGGAGGTTTCAACAAAAGATACTTTGGGGAGTAAAAGAGATTGGTGATGGTGCATGAGATTCTATTGGGCCAAATTATTAGTGGGGAAACTATTCGATCAACATGGATAACTTTGGAAGTTACCATTGGACTTGGGATTTTATAAAAGATGCCATTACACTTGGGTCATGTTAGTTAGTTAGTTAATATTGTTACTATGATCATTAGAGGCCTAATTGAATATTAGTGAGATGTCTATACGAAGGAATGATTGAGGAATAAGCTGAGAAAAATCTCAACAACTTGAATTGAGAAAAGAAGGAGAAGTAGAGACTTTGCATGTCCTAGATTTCTTTGAAGATTGAAGAAGTTGATTAAGATCTTGGGTAAGGTTAACAAGGAGAAAGAAAATTTAGTGTTGGTGTTGCTAACAATTGGATAGCTCAAATAGAGAAAAGTTGGAGGATCCATTCAGGGCTTCTTTAGAGGAATATGTGGTACGTAGCTAATGGGGATACCTTAAAGTTTTGCTGGAGGAGTCTTGGTGTTCCAAGTGATTGAGAGGTAATGACTTTATAACCATGTTGATTTGTGATTTTGGTTGGTCAAGTAGGAGTTCTGGTAGTTGATTTTAGTGTTTGTATAGTGGGGTGACACAATGTGCATTTTGCAGACTAAAACCCCAAGAGAAACCCCTGTTTTTTTCTTATGAAACCCCATTCTCGAGCTTAAAATTAATCTATCTCTGAGGTAGATCGATCTGGCTAGCTGCTTGGGGATTTAGAGGGCTTCGGTTGCCTCTGAAACTAAAATTTTCCACCGAGTTTGTTGGCAAAGGCTGCCGGCGCTTGGGATCTAACGAAGCCGACAGGGATCCGGTGAGATCGGATCACTCCTGTTTAATTGGTTGTATTGCCTGCTAGCTTTGACAGACTAAACTCAATGGGATGTTGATCTTTGGCTTCCTTAAGATTTATGATTCGTATTTGGTGATTGTTTGCCAATAGGTAACAAGTGACTCAAAGTACCCAATTGTTCAATCATTGGCTGTTGATCTTGAATCGCCCGCTTATTGAGGTGAGGGACCTATGACTATGTATTGTGATTTCGCATATCTATGATATGAGTAAAAAAATGATGTGAGTAAAGTATATGATATGAATTGGTATGCCTTATGATGTGTAGGATCACGTCCTCCCCGGCCAGGGCTCCCGTCGCCTAGAAAAAGGTGTAGATGCGACCTACAATTTAGTTAGAGCTTGTCCTCCCCCAAGGCTCCGGTGCTTGGACACGTAAGAGTAAACAAGTCTAGTATGAGGTTTTGATAGATAAGAGTTTCTAACCCAAGGTTCCAATGTCTGGATACATGGGAGTAGAGTTTGTCTGTATTTATATGTTTCGATGTGTGTTCCTCCCCTAAGGCTTCGGTGCCTAGATACACGGGAGTAGAACTTGTCTATATTTGTATGTTGCCTATTAGATGTGTGTTCCTCCCCAAGGCTCCAGTTCCTGGGTACACGGGAGTAGAGCTCGTCTAAATACCGTATGAGAATAGATGAGGGTTCCTTTCCTAGGCCTTCGATGCCTGGATACAAGGAAGTATAGCCCGTCTATAATGCTACTGTATCATCCTCCCTGGGCTGCAGTGACTGGGAAAAAGAGTAGAACAATGAAACAGTGTTGTAGTGTGGGCAATGGCTTATGGCAGATGAGTAGGGTGTGATAAATATGGAGGCTAGTCTAAGAAGTTGGGATTAGTGAGTTTCTAATGAATATGAATGAGAAGAGGTACCTGAATTTGGCAGATCTGAGCAACAAAGCAACAAAGCAACAAAGAGGCAGTGGGCTGGGCAGCATTAACGCAATAACACGATGAGTAGAACCTTGGGTCTGGTCATACCACAGATCTGAGCATCAGAGCAACAAAGAGGTAGTGGATGAGTATGGTTCAATGAACATCGACTGGGATGTGATAATGTGCAGCGATGGGCAATGGTGGGGCAGCAAACGATAATGCAATACTTCAAAGATGAGTGCACATGGATGAAGGGGTGCTGATCACCAGAGGTACATATAACCGAGAGGTTGCTAAGAGTTGAGAGAGATTGCAGATCGGTGGACAAGATTCAAAAGTATAGCTTTGATACCATGATAGGGATATTGGAATCAAGGGATTGTATTAGTATTTCTATGTATCTCGTATGTACAAGGAGAACCGGTATTTATAGGTCAAGAAAGGTATTGTATATGTACAGTACAAGTATACAAAGATGGAAGGTGGTACATAACACATGGTGAATTACAAATAAGGAAATATAGATATGCACAAATACACAAGGATATGCCTTCTTAACATTGGGAAATCTGAGTGTTGCATTAGCACGGATCCCAGAAATAAAAATTCTTGCTAGAAGACATTTAGGTGAAATCATGCATTGTATAGAAATATATTCTACCTATAAAAATAATGGGCAAAGTGTCACACCCCAATTTCTTGACCATAGGAAAAATGATGGGAATACCCCCGTATCCAAAATCATTCAACGGCATCGACATTCTTTGTTGTGTCATGTACACTACTCGGCTTCTCATTCAATGAATAAGAAGAAATCAGAGTTATGGCGGAAGAATATATACATAATGATCACAATTAATTAGGAGTTCTATGTGATATCTTATAAGTAAATTAAACAGTTTAACTCAAATATCTCAAGTCACAATTATAACACCAGTACTAAAATCATATAATAGTAAGAGAAGAAAAGTCAAGTAACAATGTCATTATTGCATTCATCCTCGAATCCACAAGTACGAGGTATCCAAATCAAGTTCGAACCCCAGGCTCAAACTAATAACACTCATGGGTGCACTTGTTGCAAAGATAATCTGATGTTAGCTCCGACTCAGGCTGAGCGCCCCAAGCCTCAGAGTCCTCGCCCAAGGGTGACGTCGAATCTCCTCCAATAGTGTTTGTAGCCCCTGTGTCCACATCTAAAAACAAGGTTCCCGAGGGATGAGCTTACAAAGCCCAATGAGCGATCAAACCAAACGCAATACATTAAATAGATACATCATCAATGCATGCTAAAGTATGTTCATCACACAAGATGCATGAATGTTCTTATTCGATATCTTTTCCCCCCTAACAATGAGACTCTAAGTTAGGTCGAGTACTACAGTAACACAGAGAGCATCATCGGCCAACGGTACCATAAATGGATGGCAAATAATGGTGCCATAAACGGATGATAATAACGGTGTCATAAACGGATGACAAATAACGGTGTCATAACGGATGGTATTCCGACCATGTCAACCCTATGTTACCCAGGAAACCCGCGAGACCGGACTCACTCACCGAGTTGTCCGCGAGCCCCCAATACAAACCCCGTCCTGGGGTCACCGAAGTACGGCGATGACTTCACGGTGGGCTACCCCAAAATACAATCGGGACCCATGGGTTTGTCCGACACTTACACCCCTGTCGGAAGGGTCGTAGTACTGGGTACATCCCCTCCTAGCCAACTGACAATCAATGAATGCGATGATCATGTTTACAATCCTACACCATGCGAGTGTAACCCAGAGGTTGAGCCCGCAGTACCCTAATTCGGAGGTTACTACATTCTCATTCTCTAACTCACATCCACACCAAGGTAGCAATACGGTGGGTGTGATACCGAGATAACGGTCGGCCGGTCACACCCGAATCAATTCCACAATCCATCATAATAAAGAATTATAAATAAAGCATCTTATAATCTACACCCCCCATAATAGCATGATCAATATGTAAAGTCCATCACTATTCACAAATGAATAAATCCGCCCCCATTCATTACACATAACATAGGAGAGATAGTTATGCTCATGATACATAATTAATTCAACATGCACAACTAACCGGATGCCTAATGAGAAACACTCCATAAAATAGGTCAAGTGTTCATTCCACTCACATCGTTGAAGCATAGGTAATCTTATCTTCCGTGTAGTGTATGGTCATCCTGTATGCGTACGCTAGCCTAGAATGTCATCATACAAGTATACAGTAGGTGAGAGAATGTTAGGGTCCAAGGTCCAGAGTCAAAAACTCCAATTCAATACCAATTTGGCCTAGGCGGATCATACACCTGGCAGATGATGGCATCATCCGCCAGTCTAGCGGACTGTGCAAGCAGTGTGGCCTTTAAATAAAACAGATGGGCTGTGCTCAATTTTACCCTGACGGACTGTGCAACCAGCTGTATCGTCCGCTAGAGCCCGAAAGTGCAGGAAATGGCTTGGATTGATTCCAAACCCTAGTTAATGGCCATGGGATCTATTGGGACCTATGGGTTAATGTATTTGGCCTCCAAATGAGCCATTAAACATGTACATTGGATCCTAATTAGGTCTCAAGGCATGGATTGTGTGTTCAGTGCTCAAAACCTCAAAATGAAAGTCTATAGAAGGGGGTTTAATGGCATCTCAGCCAAAGGCAAGGGAATGGGGTGTTCAAGGGTTCCAAATGGTGCTCTAGGCATCCAATTAAGTGAATAAGCTAATTAGAAACAGAAGCCCTATGGTTTGGTAGGAGATTGGGTGAACTCCAACATCAAGAATCCTCAAATTGGAGGTTCTTCAAGAGGATTTCATGGCAATTAAGCCATTGGGTTGAGGATGGGTGATTCTAGATCAATAGTTGATGTCTTTAACATCAAATAGAAGAGATAAAGCATTTAGAGCAAGAAGCCCCATGATCTGAACTAATATTGATCATTAACTCATCTAAACCTATGAGAAAGCAATAGAAATAGAGAGGGAAAGGTTTGCTTACAACGGGGAATCAATGGAACAGCAGAGGGGAGGTGTTCTTGAGCTTGGAGTGGCTCAATCTTCTTCTCCTCCACGAGCTCCAAGGTTGGAATGGGTTCTAATGGTACTGAAAAGAAGGTAAAGCTCACACATGGTGCAAAGATGGATTTGGGACAGCAAGGGAGTGATCTTCTTCCTTCTTCTTTCTTCTTTCTCCTTCTTCTTCCTCCTTCTCTCTTTCCTTCTTGCTTCCCACGTTCTCTCTCTTCTCTCAGGTGTTGGAGATGGGAGAAATGAGAGGGGGCTGTAGTTTCCACCTATTTTGATAAGGATTCAAAGGTGTGTTTGGTTGGGGGTTGATTTGGGGCTTGAAATGGGTTTTAAAACATAATAGAATCCAAATAGGTCTTAAGTCTATGGTCTTAGGGTTTAGTTAGGTCATATGGACCACAAATAGTCTAAAATATCCAAGGGTTAAGCCCTGGGTCGAGGCAAGATGAAACTAAACCAAAATAACATCATTTTCGTACTTGATGGATGATGCAGTGGTGGACTGTGTGCATCGTCCGCCGGTTTCCCAGGCATGAGCCGCAGGGTTAAAATACAGCAGACCTCTGCCCACTCTTTTGGCCATAACTTGATCCATACATAACGAAATGATGCGATTCGAAATGTGTTGTAAACTAGACTTAAAGGGTTATATTTTTCATGAGGAAAACATTGATCAAATCAAAAGGAAAGAACCTCGAAATTGGGTTCAAAGATGGTTGTAGTGCATTGACAGCAGAACATAATTTGAATTGACTCCGACGATCTTGTCTACTTCGAGGATGTTAGGGTAACGGTTTAAAAGGGGTTCTAATTGGGGTTGTTATACATGCAGGGAGGACATGAAAGAGTATCAATAATTCACATAGAAGCCAAGGCAATGATCAAGAACCAAATCATGTAAAATGAGCAACAATAAGGTACAAGGTCTAAGTCTAAAGCTTGCCTAGTCAAGGTCTTCCTTCGAGACTTCGAAGGGCTGTATAAGCTACGCAACAACACATACACAAGTATTATTAGTACGAGTTGGGTCACGGGTGTAACAATCCCCACACCTTATAAGAATTTCATCCTCGAAATTAGCTTATTGAATGGGTTGAAGAATTATGGGAACATCGCCCACAATCCGACCTCAAATCCCCGAGACGCTTCCTTGTCGGAAAGACTGTCCCAAAGTACCTTCACCTAGGTAAAGGGGTGGTTGCAAAGGTGAAGTTTCCTTTGGTTCAAGATCTTGGTTGGTTGCTTTGCCAGAGTTAAGTTGGCAGTAAGTTCGGATTGTTCCTGAGTTACGACACGAGTCAGGTCTGGAAGGTACTTCCGCAACGTTGATACATAGATGATATCGCGGACACTTGCCAATAATGGGGCATTGTCAAACTACATGCCTCCTACTCACTGTGTGCCAAAACCTCATATGACTAAAAGAATCTCTGGCTCAAATTTCCTTTCTCTCCACACCTCAACACCCCGTCAGGGTAAATCTCGGGAAAGAATTACATGGTCTACAACTGTAAACTCTAAATCCCTATGCCAGACATCGGCATAACTCTTCTGTCTCGACTGAGCCACCTTGATACGGCCCCTTATCAAATCTACATTCACCACGGTGCCTTGGGTCATCTCAGGCCCCAATAAATGTCGATCACTGGTCTCATCCCAATTTACTTCTTTAGGAGGATGGATGACTGGTTGACCAGTCCACGACACACCTGAGGAGGTTCCTCAAGTATCCCAGGGTATGATACTCAAGTACTCAATCAATTCCAATTGACCCAGGATTTTCTCCAGTACACTTCACATGTATCTCAGGTGAAGTTACCTACCATCACTTACCCGAAAGGGCTTCGGGTACTCCCTATGGTCTTCTTCCCATCACCACATGTACATAAGGAGTTGTCTACTTCCAATCGACCTCTTGACTATAATATCTCACGAATCACTGGTGTCAACAGTCACTAGGGCAATACCCACTGTGAAAGTTCAAATTAGCCCCGGATTTTGGGTACGGGTGTAACATTCCCCACACCTTATAAGAAATTTTGCCCCCGAAATTTGACGTTTGCAAAGCTTCGGATAGGTGGGGATTCTTACACCAAAAAAAAAAAAAAACAGCTTGGCTACCTGGTTTGGGGAGGACAATCTTGATCCCATTATGCATATGGCCCACATCAAATTCAAGCTCAATTCGGTTTGGCGTGATAGAAAACTCTTGATCCTCGAACTCCGAACTTGTACTTCTAAAATTTAAAGGTCCAAACCCAGCATACCACTCCTAATACAATAAACCTTAGTCTAGGGCAGCACAACACGAATTCACATTACACTTAGTTTACGTGGCACTTGTATAATAACTTCTACATCCGATTTCACACTAATTAACTAAACTTTAGAATGAATAGGAATATTGATGGAATCCCTGTAAATCTCACTCCTCTCGCCATACAAATAGTTTGCGCCAAATCGTTAATGCAAAAACAACTGCCGCCAACTCAGGGTCATGAGTGGGGTAGTTTTTCTCATAGTCCTTCAACTGTCTCGAGGCCTAAGCCACAACCTTTCCATTTTGCATCAACACGCATACCAATCCCAGTCTTGAAGCATCACTTTAGTCAGTCATCCCTCCTGTGCCATCAGGTAGTTTCAAGACTGGAAACTCTTCTCACATTCCTCAGACCAAACAAATTTCACTCCTTTTTGGGTCAATTTGGTCATGGGGACTGATATGTGTGAGAAGTTCTCGATAAAGCATCGATAATGACCAGCCAATCTCAGAAAACTACGGATCTCTCCCGTATTCTTTGGTGCTTCCCATTCCATTGCAGCCTTTACCTTGCCTAGATCGACTTTGATTCCTTCAGTTGAAACCACATGGCCTAGGAAGGGCACTTGTGAGAGCCAAAACTCACACTTGCTATTCTCTCTCAACCGCTGCAATACCATCCTGAGATGTACTGCATGCCCCTCCTCAGATTTTGAGTAAACCAGGATGTCATCAATATAATCACACACTTACCTAGCACATCTTGGAATACCTGGTTTATCAACTCCATGAACGCAGCTGGGGCGTTAGTCAAACCAAAAGACATCACTAAAAACTCGTAGTGACAATAGCGTGATTGGAATGCTGTCTTGCTAATTTCACTCTCTTTAATCTTCAATTGGTGATACCCAGCCTCAAGCTTATCTTGGAGAATACTCTAGCTCCTTAAAGCTGATCAAACAAATCATCAATTCTAGGTAGTGGATACTTATTCTTGATTGTGAGCTTGTTAAGCTCCCTATAATCGATGCACATCCTTATGCTCTCACCCTTCTTCTAGACAGGAGGACCGGTGCTCCCCATGAAGACACACTAGGCTGGATGAAACCCTTCTTCAACAAATCTTGCAACTGTTCTTGCAACTCCTTCAAATCATCTAGAAACGCACCCGAAAAGTATTTCATGAAACTCAACTCTTCTAATGGCTTCACCTTAGCCTCTGTGTCAATTATCGATGCTAGGTAGCATTCACATCCTTGATCCATAAGTCTCTTGGATTGAAGAGCCAAAATTACAAGCCTCTTGGATTTCTTCTTCCTATCACCTTTGAATACAAACTCTTCTCCATCGGTAGGTTTGAAAATAATTTGTTGTTCCACATACGCTAGATTTACCTTATAGGCAACCAACCAATCAATACCCAAAATTACATCAAAGTCCTTCATGTCCAACTCCACAAGGTGTGCAATCCTATCTCGACCACAGATCCATACGGGACATGGTTCATAAACTGTATCTAAGCCAACCACACCTCCCGTAGGTGTACTAACCGCTAATCCTTGCACTAGACTCTTCAGGCTAATACTCAACTTCTTGGCAAAAGAAGAAGATACAAAGGAATGTGACACTCCCGAGTCAAAGAGAACGTACGCAGGGATAGAAGCAATAGAAACGATACCGGTTTCAATTATATCATACCACTATCCATGCGTGAAATGACATGATGCAAAACGTTAACTCAAGTAATTCAAAGTCAGGGTGTCACCTGTCAACACTCCAGGTGTTGCCTCTGCCTCGGCATCAGTCATAATGTATGCTTGGGCTGGGATTCTATTACCCTGTGTTGGCACAGGGGGTTTGCCAACTGGTCGGGAATAAGATGCCTGTAAGGCTGAAGGCTAAGTTGTAGTATGTGACACCCAAGGCTTAGACTGAGGGCAAGCCTTGGAGAGATGTCCATGCTTGTTACAATTGTAACACCGTACAGTACCTCCAGTTGGTAGGGAAGAAGCTACAAACTGAGCAGGTTGTGTGGGCCGAGTTGAATCTGCACGCTTGTAATAGGTAGGAGCATAGCTTGAGTACTATGCTCGAGGAAACTTATCCAGTTCACAGCTAAATGATGTCATGTCGATCTTCTTGCCATGAATAGATTGAGCAAGGTAAGAGTTCCTCTATCTGTCCTCAATGGACTTAACTACTTGAACCACCTTAGCATAGATTTGGGGCCTATGAGACACTAAGATCGAGCTCATTCCCGGCCTTAAACCTTTCTCAAACCCTTTGCCCTTTTCCACATCGTCCTTCAAATGAATAAGAGCAAAATGGACCGGTTCCTCAAACTCCTACTGGTACTCAAGGACTGATTTTGATCCTTGAGAGACATCCATGAACTTTGCCACTTTCCTTTCTCGGTAACTCTTCGGAAAGTAATTTTCGAAGAAGGACTCCTTGAACTGTTCCCATGTAAGGTTAGGATGGCTAACAACAAGGTTAGGCTCCGTAGATCTCCACCAATTATCCGCTTCACCTTTCAACATGTAGGCGGCACACCACATCTTATAATCTTCAGTACAATCAATCATTGTGAAGGCTTCTCCATTTCCCCGACCCACACTACCGGGTGCAATAGATCTTTGTTTAGCCCGGTAAACTCCATGGGTCACATCTTTTGAAATGCCTCAGTAATATTTGTAGCATCCACTTGTACTTTTTCATGTTTATTCCATACGATGTTATTTCAGGTTATGTCGGCCTTGGACGGCCAAACTATGTAACATTACTTTCTACCTAATACAGTTTTTTAATTTCAATCATCAACATGTCTCTACCTTAATTTCTTTATATGTGTTTGTTAAAGTTTTATTATATTTCAAACCCTAACGCGGAATGGATCGAGATAGATCAGATCTGGTAGTGTACACGGCAAGACAAAAGGGGCTCTGATACCATATTGTCACACACCAATTTCTTGACCATGGGAAAAATGATGGGAATACCCTTGTATCCCAAATCATTCAACAGGATCGACATTCTTTGTTGTGTCATGTACACTACCCGGCTTCTCATTCAATGAATAAGAAGAAATCAGAGTTATGGTTGAAGAATATATACATAATTATCACAATTAATTAGGAGTTCTATGTGATATCTTATAAGTAAATTAAATAGTTTAACTCAAATATCTCAAGTCACAGTTATAACACCAGTACTAAAATCATATAATAGTAATAGAAGAAAAGTCAAATAACAATGCCATTATTACATTCATCCTCGAATCCACAAGTACGAGGTACCCAAATCAAGTTCGAACCCCAGGCTCAAACTAATAACACTCATGGGTGCACTTGTTGCAAAGATTATCCGATGTCAGCTCCAACTCAAGCTGAGCGCCCCAAGCCTCAAAGTCCTCGCCCAAGGGTGACGTCGAATCTCCTCTAATAGTGTTTGTAGCCCCTGTGTCCACATCTAAAAACAAGGTTCCCAAGGGATGAGCTTACAAAGCCCAACGAACGATCAAACCAAACGCAATACATTAAATAGACACATCGTCAATGCATGCTAAAGTATGCTCATCACACATGAAGCATGAATTTTCTTATTCGATACCTTTTCCCCCCTAACAATGAGACTCTAAGTCAGGTTGAGTACTACAGTAACACAGGGAGCATCATCAGCCAACGGTACCATAAACGGATGGCAAATAATGGTGCGATAAACGAATGAAAAAAACGGTGTCATAAACGGATGACAAATAACGATGTCATAACGGATGGTATTCCAACTATGTCAACCCCATGTTACCAAGGAAACCTGAGTGATCGAACTCACTCATCGAGTTATCCGCGAGCCTCCAATACCAACCCCATCCTGGCATCACCGAAGTACGTCGATGACTTCACAGTGGGCTACCCCAAAATACGATCGGGATCCATGGGTTTGTCTAACACCTACACCCCTGTCGAAAGGGTCGTAGTACTGGGTACATCCCCTCCTAGCCAACTGACAATCAATGAATGCGATGATCATGTTTACAATCCTACACTGTGCGAGTCTAACCCGGAGGTTGAGCCCACAGTACCTATTTTGGAGGTTACTACCTTCTCATTCTCTGACTCACATCCACACCAAGGTAGCAATATGATGGGTGTGATACCGAGATAACGGTCGGCCGATCACACCCGAATCAATTCCACAATCCATCATAATAAAGAATTATAAATAAAACATCTTATAATCTACACCCCCCATAATAGCATGATCAATATGTAAAATCCATCACTATTCACACATGAATAAACCCGCCCCCATTCATTACACATAACATAGGAGAGATAGTCATGCTCATGATATATAATTAATTCAACATGCACAACTAACCGGATGCCTAATGAGAAACACTCCATAAAATAGTTCAAGCGTTCAATCCACTCACATCATTGAGGCGTAGGTAATCTTATCTTTGTGTAGTGTATGGTCCTCCCGTATGAGTACGCTAGCCTAGAATGTCATCATACAAGTATACAGTAGGTGAGAGAGTGTCAGGGTCCAAGGTTCGGAGTCAAAAACTCCAATTCAGTACCAATTTGGCCTAGGTGGATCATGCACCTGGCGGACTGTGCAGGCAGTGTGGCCTTTAAATAAAACAGATGGGCTATGCTCAATTTTACCCTGGCGGACGATGCCAATTTGGCCTAGGCGGACCATGCACCTGGCGGACTATGTAGGCAGTGTGGCCTTTAAATAAAATAGATGGGCTATGCTCAATTTTACCCTGCCATCATCTGCTAGCTGTATCGGCCGCTAGAGCCCAAAAGTACGGGAAATGACTTGGATTGGTTTCAAACCTTGGTTAATGGCCATGGGATCAGTTGGGACCTATGGGTTAATGTATTAGGCCTCCAAATGAGCCATTAAACATGTACATTGGATCCTAATTAGGTCCCAAGGCTTGGATTGTGTGTTCAGTGCTCAAAACCTCAAAATGAAAGTCTATAGAAGGGGGTTTCATGGCAGCTCAGCCAAACGCAAGGGAATGGGGTATTTAAGGGTTCCAAATGGTGCTCTAGGCATCCAATTAGGTGAATAAAATAATAAGAAATAGAAGCCCTATGGTTTGGTAGGAGATTGGTTGGACTCCAACATCAAGAATCCTCAAATTGGAGGTTCTTCAAGAGGGTTTCATGGTTATTAAGCCATGGGACTGAGGATGGGTGATTCTAGGTCAATAGTTGATGTCTTTAACATCAAATAGAAGAGATAAAGCATTTAGAGCTAGAAGCCCCATGATCTGAACTAATATTGATCATTAACTCATTTAAACCTAAGAGAAAGCAATAGAAATAGAGAGGGAAAGGGTTGCTTACAATGGGGAATCAATGGAACAGCAGAGAGGAGGTGTTCTTGAGCTTGGAGTGGCTCAATCTTCTTCTCCTCCATGAGCTCCAAGGTTGGAATGGGTTCCAATGGTGCTGGAAAGAAGGTAGAGCTCACACATGGTGCAAAGATGGATTTGGGACAGCAAGGGAGTGATCTTCTTCCTTCTTCTTTCTTCTTTCTCCTTCTTCTTCCTCCTTCTCTCTTTCCTTCTTGCTTCCCAAGTTCTCTCTCTTCTCTCAAGTGTTGGAGATAGGAGAAATGAGAGGGGGCTGTGCTTTCCACCTATTTTGATAAGGATTCAAAGGTGTGTTTGGTTGGGGGTTGATTTGGGGCTTGAAATGGGTTTTAAAACACAATAGAATCTAAATAGGTCTTAGGTCTATGGTCTTAGGGTTTAGTTAGGTCATATGGACCACAACTAGTCTAAAATAACCAAGGGTTAAGTCCTGGGTCGAGGCAAGATGAAACTAGACCGAAATAACATCATTTTTGTACTTGGCGGATGATGCAGTGGCTGACTGTGTGCATCGTCAGCCGGTTTCCTAGGCATGAGCCGCCGGGTTAAAATATAATAGACCTCTGCCCACTCTTTTGGCCATAACTTGATCGATACATAACAAAATGATGGGATTCAAAATGCGTTGTAAACTAGACTTAAAGGGCTATATTATTTATGAAGAAACTATTGATCAAATCAGAAGGAAAGGACCTCAAAATTGAGTTCAAAGATGGTTGTAGTGCACTGATAGCAGAACAGAATTTGAATCGACTCCGATGATCTTGTCTACTTCAAGGATGTTAGGGTAACAGTTTAAAACGGATTCTAATTGGGGTTGTTATACATGCAGGGAGGACATGAAAGAGTATCAATAATACACATAGAAGCCAAGGCAATGATCAGGAACAAAATCAAGTAAAATGAGCAAACAATAAGGTACAAGGTCTAAGTCTAAAGCTTGCCTAGTCAAGGTCTTCCTTCGAGACTTCGAAGGGCTATATAAGCTACGCAACAACACATACACAAGTATTATTAGTACGAGTTGGGTCACAGGTGTAACACAAAGTATTGTAGATGCATACATACATCATCTACAACAAGTCCTACATGGCAAGACACGTATCCCAAATTTAAGTAGAACTAATGTACGTACTCAAACAGAGGATGATAACGCTCTGATAGATGCATCAACATACATCTTAAATCCATCTGATTTAGAATTTATAGAAGCATTGGTAGGAGAGGACAACAATGGCACCACCGTGTCGGAGCCTTTATTAAAACATTTTCTATGCATAATAGAAAATGGAGAAAAAAATTGTGTAGGCCACCTAGGTTTATATGATAGAATTCATTTAGTAGATCTAAGTAGTAAACTACCTAAAGAAATTAGAAAAATAATAAACCATAGAGCTAGAATTAATGAATGGAATTTGTATATTTATTTAATAAAATAAAGGAAAATGATATTATCTTCAAGGTCACTAATTTAGATAAAGATTTTGAGAAAATTAGCTTAGTAATGTTCATAGCAACTCCATTGATGTAGAATATTTTAATAAATACTTTGAATTTGGAGTTCTCTCACGAGTAACTATTTATCCTTCAGCGTCACTCGCAGGATTGCCCTCTGTGATAAAAAAGATAATAAAATGGGTTAGGAGGGAGTATCCAACCCTTGAAGTGACTCCCTTGTTACTTCAACACCTCCCTACTAGGAAATGGTGGAGTCTAACGAAGGATATATGTAAGTATATTATCCAAGTCAGCATTTGATTCGTCTACATTTTAATCGACCTTGGGCCATTCCAAGGGATTTAAGAAGAGATAAAGAAGAAAGAATGTTCCATTTTAGTGAAGAATATTAGATCCAATGGAGATCTGAAAGACTCCTAAGGATGAAAACAAAGATGGACCATTTGCATCAACTTTTCAAGCATTGGCAATTACTTGAAGAAAGCAAAAAAGTAACAGTCCAAGCTGTGAATTCACATAGAGGGGGATGAATAGGTGAAACTAGTAGGTAATAAAATCTTTTGCAGAATAACACAAAGATTTTATAGTGATTCGGCCAAATCTTGCCTACATCCACTCCTCTCTAACTTAGAGAGAATTCCACTAATTAAAACAATCTTGATAAAGAGCAAGAGGACTCTTACACAACTCTTGATTCCGAGCAAGAGGACTTAAACAACTCTTGACTCCGAGCAAGAGGACTCAACCAATCTTGATTTCAAGCAAGAGGACTTAACCAATCATAAATAACTACTAAGTAAAAGTGTTACCTCAACATTAGTAGAAGTGTGTGCTACCTTCTAACTTTGAAGCTTGAAGCTTGATGCGGTGGAGGAGCTTGAGTGTGTGAGCTTGTGATCAATGAATGCTTGCGATCAATGTATGCTCACTTGAGACTATGGCACTTAGAATGATAGAGATTATGATGTTGTCTCTTAGTAATGGTGATAGGCTTCTTTTGAGCTTGAGCAAAGTGTCTATTTATAGACTTGAGAGCACAAACCAATAGTGAGCTGTTTTTGAGTTCGGATTCAAAAACAGCACCAATTCGGTATACCGATTTTCAATTTGGTATGCCGAATTGCCAAAATCACTTAGTAATCTAGTCGTTGGTCCAACGGTCAGATTCACTGATTCGGTATGCTGGATCATGATCTGGAAGAGTTTATGATCTGATATGCTGGATCCAATTCGGAGCAAGCCGTTGGCTCTTGGAAAAATTATGTCTAAGGCTGTATAAAGAACTGGTATACCATTTCTGGATCTGGTATGCCAAATCAGCATTTTTGCTGAAAAATTTTAAGTCCTTTGTCGGATTGACTTAGGGCGATTCCACTGGTCTTGGCCATATAGAATGGGTTCAAATAAACCTCCTAAGGTCATTCTATATGTATGCATGCGTGTGTGTGTGTGCATTACATCAATTTGTGACCTAAGAACAAATTAATAAATTAATACAAATTTAAGTCTTCAATACACTTCAAGTCTTGAGCTTCATTGCTTCGCTTGAGTGTTTGTCTTTATGATGTGTTCTTCTTACTTCATGATTCTTTGATGTCTTGAAAGCTTGGACTATGGCTTCAATTGCTTTGATCATCATCAATCTCTTGAATTAAGTGCTCTCCCTCACTTGGTGTCATGCTCTTGTATAGGAATTGTATGCATCTCAAACAAGAGTTAGTATAATTTGATTTATTTGTTATCATCAAAACTTTGATATCATCACAATGGATGATGGAGTTTCTGTGTGAGGATTTTTCTTTAACAATCTTCCCTTTTTTGATGATGACAAATACTAGCCAATAATACTGTAATTTACAAAAATAATAGTTTCAATATATGACATTAATTGTATAAAATATAAATTTAAATTCATTGCATAAGAAAAATATCCTTCCTACATCCTTCTTTTCCATAACTACATCCCTCTTCTCTCCTCTTTTGGCATTATCAAAAAGTGGGGTGATGCAAGCAAAAACTTTCAGATTTTTAGGTAGAATTAATAAATATATTTATTCAAAAGGGTTACAAATGCCCAATTCTCTTCTTAACATGCTAAATCTTTATTCACTTAAGGGTTTTGTGAAAATGTCAAAAAGTTACTTCTCGATCTCGACAAAATCAAGTCGAATTTCATCTTTTTGAATTGTATCACCTAAAAAGTGATGACGAATGTCAATATGTTTTGTTCGAGAGTGTAAAATCGGATTCTTGCTGAGATTGATAGAACTTATGTTATAACATTTGATTGAGGAAGTTTCAAACTTTATTCCATAATCTTAGAGAGTTTGCCTCATCCATAACACTTGTGCACAACACCGTCCGGCTACCATGTATTCGGCCTCGGTGGTTAACAAAGCAATAGAGTTCTGTTTCTTGCTAAACCAAGAGACTAACATGATCCTAGGAAGTGACAAGTCCCACTTGTACTCTTTCGATCAACATGAAACCCGACAAAGTCGGCGTCAGAGAAGCTAATTAGGTCAAAGTCTTGGTTCATTGGGTACCAAAGGCCAATGCTTGGAGTTCCTTTCAAGAACTTGAGGAATCTCTTTACAACACTTAAATGGGATTGCATAGGTTTGGCTTGAAATCTAGCACAAGCACAGACACTAAACATTATGTCCGGTCTACTAGCTAATAAGTATAATAAACTTCCTATCATACCTCTATATTTTGTAGGGTCATCAGGTGAGCCATCTTCATCATTGGATATTTTAACCGATGTACTCATAGGAGTACTAGAAGATTTTTGTCCAACAATGTCAAACGTTTTCAAAGTTCTTTAAAATACTTAGTTTGACTAATGAAGATCCCATTAGGGGTTTGTCTAATTTGAAGTCCTAGAAAGAAGTTCAATTCTCCCATTAGACTCATTTCAAATTCATTTATCATATTTTGACTAAATTCATGACAAAGTACTTCATTTGTAGAACAAAAAATTGTGTCATCTACATAAATTTGAACAATAATTAAATCATTTATTTATTTTTAACAAATAAAGTTGTGACAATCTTTCCTATTGAAAATCCATTTTCAAGAAGAAACTTATTCAATCTTTCATACCAAGCTCTTGGAGCTTGTTTCAAGCCATACAATACCTTCTTAAGTTTATAGACATGGTTTGACTACATCTTCAAACCCTGAAGGTTGAATGACATGCACTTCTTCATTTATAAAATCATTTAAAAATACACTTTTAACATCCATTTGATACAGTTTAAAGTTCTTATAACATACAAATGCAAGTAACATTTTAATGAATTCAAGTATAGCTACAGGTGTATAAGTTTCGTCAAAATCAGTACCTTCTTGTTGGTTATAGCCTTGAGCAACCAATCTAGCCTTGTTTTTTGTTATATTTCCATCTTCATTAGTTTTGTTTCTAAATACCCATTTTGTTCCAACTATTTTGGTGTTCATAGGTTTTGGTATTAGTTCCCAAACTTGATTTCTTTCAAATTGATTGAGCTCTTCTTACATAGCAATTATCCAATTACTATCCAATAAAGCTTCTTTTACATTTTTAGGCTCAATGGTTGAGATAAAGGCCATATTTGAACAAACATTTTAAATTTTACTTCTTGTTTGTATACCTTTCTCTAAATCTCCAATAACAATGTCAAGAGGGTGATCTTTGATGGATCTAATTTCCTTTGGAAGTTGATGTTCATGAAAATTAGGTTCTTCTAGAGAGATGCTTTCTACTCTTCTTCTTATTTTAAGTACTTCATTTTCATCTTCTTCTTCTGAGTCTTTGTATTTTTCTTTAGCCATTGATTCATCAAATTTAATATTCATAGACTCTTCTATAACAAGAGTTCTCTTATTGAATACTCTATAAGCTCAACTATTTGTGGAATAACCTAGGAATATACCATCATCGGCCTTTTCTTCAAATTTTTCCAAATTATCTTTTGTGTTTAAGATAAAACAAGTACAATAAAAAACTTTAAAATAGTCTACTTTGGAAAGTCTATCATAAAATAGTTCATAAGGAGTTTTCAAAAGAATAGGTTTTATTAAGACTCGGTTCAAAA
The DNA here is from genome assembly GCF_018873765.1 of Telopea speciosissima. Lineage (NCBI taxonomy): Eukaryota > Viridiplantae > Streptophyta > Magnoliopsida > Proteales > Proteaceae > Telopea > Telopea speciosissima. Next base: position 21,451,856 of record NC_057925.1, read on the forward strand.
CATAACATGCCGTGTGAATGGCTTCGGCCCAAAAATACTTTAGCAAAGAATACTCATTGCGCATTGTCCTTGCAGTTTCTTGGATTGTTCTATTTTTTCTTTCAACCACACCATTGGATTATGGTGTTCTAAGAACCGAGAAATTATGAGTTATACCTTGTTCACTACAATAGGCTCCAAATTCATTTGTATTGTCAAATTCACCACTATGAACATTCTTAATTGTGGTGATTAGATATCCCTTTTGATTTTGTATTCTCTTACAAAGAGATACAAATTCCTCAAAGGCATCATTCTTATGTTTGAGAAATAATGTCTAAGTAAATCTTGAGTAGTCATTTACTACAACAAAAGTATATTATTTTTCTCCTAAACTTGTGGTGGAGATGGGTCCGAACAAGTCAAGATGGAGTAATTCCAATGGCCAAGAAGTAACAACTAAGTTTGTGACCTTGTGAGAGACTTTTATCAGTTTACTTCTTTGACATGCACTACAAATGTGTTGCTCGTCAAAGTTCAACTTAGAAAGATTTCTCACCAAATTCTTTGAAGAAAGGGATTTAATTAACTTAGAGTTTATATGTCCTAATTTTTTATGCCATAAGATAGCATCATCAAATTTAGATATAAGGCAAGCATCAGGAGAATCTAAGTTAAATATGCAAGTATATAAGTTTTCCTACATCTTTAAAGAATCACATGGTTATCATGGTCTTTAACCACACATTGTGTGGCATTGAAAGTTACATGATATCCTATGCTACATAATTGACTCACACTAAGTAGATTATACTTTAAGTTGTCAACTAAGCTAACATTCAAAATGATTGTACCTCTAAATTTGATGAAACCATTTTCTATGATTCTTTTCTTGCCATTATCTCCAAAGGATACTCATCCACCTTTTTGTTTCTTGAGCTCGGAGAAAAGCTTTGGATTGGATGTCATGTGCTTGGAGCAACCACTATCAATGTACCATTCCATGTTGCTCTTTTGCACCTTCAAAACAACAATACTAATAAAATTTTGGTCCCCATTGCATGTTAGGTCCGTAAAGATTAGTATTATACATTCCTCTTGATTTTTAAATCATTCGATTTTCATTTATCTTTTGGTTACCATACCAATTGTTGTATGATTGGGGGTTCCAAGGTCTTTGGTTTTGGGATACCTTATGTGGTCCTTGCATCTTAGGAGGGTTCCTAGGTGGTCTTTGTACATTTGGAGGATTTCTCCTATATTGACCATTTCCATTATAAGGTCTTCTAGAGTAATAGAATGCTTAATTAGTATTCTTTGAACCCATATAATGGTTCTTCCATTGAGTATCATGGTATTTCCAAATTGAATGTCCCTTTTTGTTGCAATTATTGCATACGACACTTTGGGAGATTTTCGCTCTTTTAATCTTTCCTTTGGGATTGGATTAATTTACTGGTAAATTTTATTTTTGGAGTAGCATTCCTTAAGAGAATCTCCTTTCTTTTTCACAGAAGTTGCAATACTTATTTTTCTTTGTTCCCTTACTTGCTATTTTTCTTGGACTTGGCCTTTTGGTTTGGCTTGAATCATTGTTCATACCATAGCCTAACCCTTCTTTATTGAAGGTACTTTTAATGAAGTTTCAAGTAAAATATCAAGATTTCTTTTGTCATTTGTAAATGACTCTAAGGTTTTAGAAAAAATTTCTTTTTCTTCTTCCAAGTCACCTACTTGAAAAGTCAAAGTCATGATTTGGTCCTTAAGGTAATTAATCTCTTTTAAGAGATTTTTCTTGGTAGTTGCCAAATCTATACTGTTTTGGTAAAGTTCTTCAAAAGCTTCTTCTAATTCTAAGTTATCTTTAGCTTTAGGAGATGAAGGTCTAGAAGTTATCTCGACTTGGTTATCCTCATCTTCAAGAGCCATGAGTGCTAAGTTGGTTTGCTCTATATCTTGAGATTCTTCATCTTCTTCTTTTTCATCACTTGAGTCAAATGAATATTCGATCTTGTATGTCTTTTTATATTTTTTCAATTTTGGACAATCTCCCTTGAAGTGTCTTGGTTTCCTATACTCAAAGCAAATGATATCTTTTGAAGAAGAGTCAATATTTGCTTTAGTGGTATTCTTACATTTTTTATACCTTGAGAATTATCTCTTGTTGAATGAGGTTTTACCCTTGTTCTTTAGGAACCGTGAGAACTTCTTTGAGAGATATGTGATCTTGTCATCGGAGAGTTCTTCTTCATCTTTACTTACTTCATAGCAAGTTTTGAAGGCCATGATCTTCTTCTTTGGATCTTTTGGTTTCTCTTCTTTGGCATCTTGCTTGAGTTCCATTTCATGGGTTTGGAGGGATCCCAATAACTCGTCAAGGCTTTATTTCTCGATATCTTTTGATTTCTTGATGGCCGTTGATTTGGGTCTCTATTCTTTGGAAAGATATCTCAAAATTTTTCTTACATTCTCTCCATTTGTGTAGACTTTACCTAAGCCTTTCAACTTGTTGACAATGTTAGTAAATTTAGTATTGACAATGTTAGTAAATCTAGTAAACATAGAATAAATATCTTCATCATTTTGAACAATTCATACTATTTACTAGTATATCAATTTTGGATTGTTTGACTTCAGTGGTTCCTTCATATGTTACAATGAGTTTGTCAAACATTTTCTTAACAGAATCGCACATGCAAATTCTATTGTATTCCTTCTCACCTAGAGCACATTGTATATAACTAATTGCTACAAAATTAAGTTGGACTTTTGCTTTTTCAGCTGTAGTCCATTCTTTTTTGAGTTTGGTCATAACATTTGGTCTATTTTTAATAACATCTCATACATCAATATCATGAGCATAGACAAAGTTCTTGAAACGATTTTTTCAAAAAGTAAATCATTCACCCTCAAAGAAAGAAGGTCTAGAGATGTTATATCCCTCGATCTTTTGATTACTAGAGGAACCCATGGATTTTTTATTCTTAATAAAATTAAATCTTTAATTAAGGTCTTGAGCTCCCGCTCTGATACCAATTATGAATTCACCTAGAAGGGGGATGAATAGGTGAAGCTAATAGGTAATAAAATCTTTTGTGGAGTTATAAGTTATTAATACAAATTAAAACAATTGCCCAAATAACACAAAGATTTTATAGTGATTCGGCCAAATCTTCCCTACATCCACTCCTCTCTAACTTAGAAAGAATTTCACTAATTAAAATAATCTTCATAGAGAGCAAGAGTAGTCTTACACAACTCTTGATTCCGAGTAAGAGGACTCAAACAGCTCTTGATTCTGAGCATGAGGACTCAACCAATCTTGATTCCAAGCAAGAGGACTTAACCAATCTGTTGAGGAAAACACCTTATACACTCCAAGCCATGTTTTGATGATAACAAATAAAGCCTCTCTTGAACTAACATTTGTGTAAGATGTTTAGATGAGAACATAGCACCAAGTGAGGGAGAGCGTATACAAATACATACAAGAATACGGCTCAAGATGTTTTTCAAAGACATGGAAGTCAAAAGTCAAAGCTTGAAGACAAAAGGCTATGACCAACCAAAGAGCTTATTGAAGACTAAAGATAACTTGAAGACTATGTATTCAAATAGTTGTAATGATAAAGTCACAATTGGTGTAATGCACACACGCACGCATACACCCATTTAGAATGTCCTTAGGAGGTGTTTTTACCCCTTAGACATGTGACTATTGAGTTTTAGAACCCCCCAAATCAATCCTTTAATGAAATTGGACTATTTCCACTGAAGTTACCCAATTCGACATACCGGTTCCTAATCCGGCATACCGGATCAATGGGAATCTCAGAAAAATAGTCACAGTAGCCCTCCGGAGTATGATGGATTATGATCCAGCATACCAGATCCTTGTTAGCTTAGTTTTATCCTGATCCAGCATACCGGATCAGTGTATTACTGGTATAATTTGACCGTTATTCCCCTGTTCAATATGGAAATTAGGTGATTCGGCATACTGGATTGGAATCCAGCATACCAGATTATATATGGCTTTTGGAATCCGATCTTAATCTAGATTCCTAATTAATTTAAGCCATCTAGCCTATAAATACCCACTTATTTAAGGCTCTAAACACCAATACTAATCACAATCAAGAGCCTCCAAAAATAAGTCATTCTCAAGTGAGAATTCAAGCACTCATTCAAGGCATTCACTCTCACTTAGTTTCCTTCATTCAACTTTGCATTAAAGCTTCATAGTTTGAAAGGTAGCAAAACATTACTAAGGTTTGAGGTAACTCTAAACCATTTAGTGTCACTTTTACTTTATATAAGTAGGATGAGTTCTCTTACTCGGAATCAAGAGTAAATTGAGTCCTCTTTCTCATTAAATCAAGATTAGCTATTTTTTAGTTCTCTTGCTCTTTATCTCAAAGATTTGTACGAGCCCTGTTGCTCTTACTCAAGATTTGATTTAGTAAAATTCTCTCTAAGGTGAGAGGAGTGGACGCAGGCAAATGTTGGCCGAACCACTATAAATCTCTTGTGTGACTCTTTGATTTATTGTTTGTTTATTGCTTGTCTTTACTTGATTATTTTCGCATAATTTTTTTAAGTTTCCAACCTTCACCTATTCACCCCCCCTTCTAGGTGAATTCACATTTTGTATCAAAGCGGGAGCTTAAGACTGTGATTTTTCTAATCTAATTAAGAGTTTAAGATAGGGGTGTCAATAAAGCCCGGCTGGCCCGAACCCGCCCGAACCCCACTGAGCCCGGCCCTGGCCCGACCACGATTTTTGACCACGAGGGCGGGTTTGGGTTTAGTTATAGTCGACCACTGGCGGGGTCGGGTCGGGTCAGGGTTTAGATCCTCGACCTAGCCGGCCCGCCCGACCCGACCTGTATTAATTATAGGTATATAATATTACATATATATATATATATATTATATACTTAATATAAGTATTTTCTTGACAAAAAAAAAATAGAAGAGAATTGTACGAGAGATAACTACTAGCTTTGTCATCATCATGAAGTGGGAACCCATAAAAAGAGTAGATCATCTACTATTTTGATCGAGGACCATAAAAAGAGTCACGACATGATTGTTATTTAGTTGTAGCCCCTATAAGCTTCCGAGGCCTATTGAGGGGACACGATTACAATTGTAGAGAGAGAGTTTATACACACGCCATTTTTTCAACATATTTATTAGTTGTCCCATAGGTTGAGATCTATGTTACAAAAACATGGTCTAATGAGACACGTGGGACGGTAGTTTAAGACCATGGGATCCTCTCGCCAATCGTAAGATTAAAGGATATAACATTACCCGACCTCCCTTCTTTGAAGGTGAAGGATTCTCCTATTGTATCAGCGTGGACCTTAAGACTATGATTTTTCTAATACAATTAAGAGTTTAAGACCATGGGATCCTCTGTCAATCGTAAGATTGAAGGATATAACATTATCCGACCTCCCTTCTTTTAAGGTGAAGGATTCTCCTATTGGAAGAATCGCTTCAAGAACTTCGTGTGTGCCAGTAACGTTGATGCATGAAAAGTAATTGAAAATGGACTAAATATCATAGACAAACCCAAAGAAGAGTGGACCCCAACTGAAAAAGCTAAGATTCAACTCAATTTTGTTGCTATAAGTTATATTCAATGTGCTCTAGGAGAAAAGGAGTACAATAGAATTTGCATGTGTGACTCCGCTAAGGATATGTTTGATAAGCTTGTTATTACCTATGAAGGTACTTTTAAAGTCAAGCAATCTAAGATTGATTTGCTAGTAAATGAGTATAAGCTATTTAAAATGAAAAATGATGAAGACATATATGCTATGTTTACTCGATTTACTAACATTGTGAACAAGCTGAAAGATTTACGAAAAGTTTATTCCAATGGTGAAAATGTTCAAAAGATTTTGAGATCTCTCTCAAAAGAATGGAGACCCAAGGCTACTGCAATCAAAGAATCCAAAGACATTGACAAGCTAAGTCTAGATGAGTTATTGGGATCACTCCAAACTCATGATATGAAACTCAAATAAGACACCAAGGAGGATGATTCGAAAGAACCAAAGAAGAAGGTTGTAGCATTCAAGACATATGCCATTAGTGATGATGAAGAAGAATTGTCTGATGACGAGATTGCTTATCTATCTAAGAAATTCTCTAAATTCTTGAAGAACAAAGGAAAAACCACATTCAACAAGAAGAGATTTTCAAAGGATCAAAAAAGTAAAAATACTTTCAAAGAAACTAATAACTCTTCTTCAAAAGATATTGTGTGCTATGAACATAGGAAACCAGGACACTACAGAGGAGATTGTCTAAAAATAAAGAAATATAAGAAGGCTTACAAAGCTAAACATTCCTTTGATTCAAGTGATGAAGAAGATGAGGATGAAACATCTCAAGAAGAAGAAGAACAAATTAATTTGGCACTCATGGCTACTGAAGATGAAGAAACTCAAAATGAGGTAACTCCCACTTCTCCATCTCATAAAGATAAGGACTTTTTAGAATTGGAAGAAGTTTTTGAAGACCTCTACCAAAGTAGCATGGAGCTAGCCACCACCAAAAAGAATCTCTTGAAAGAGATAAATACCCTTAAAGACCAAAACACAACTCTAACTTCTCAAGTTAACGTCTTAGAAGAAGAAAAAGAGAAATTGTGCAAAGCCTTAGAATCCTTTACTAATGGAAAAAGAACTCTTGACATCTTACTCGAAAATGCCTCTAAAGCACCTCTAAACAAGGAAGGGGTAGGCTATGATGTGAACAAAGGTTCAAATCAATCAAAAGAGTCAAGTTCAAGTAAAATGGCAAGTAAGAAAGTCAAAAAGAAGTTTTGTAACTACTGTAAGAAGAAAGGTCACTCTATTGAGGAGTGCTACTTACGAAAAAAAAGTCCCCAATTTAGTAAATCCAATCCCAAAGGAAAGACCACATATATCCCTCAAACTATTGTAAGCAATAATTGCAATAAGAACGAACACACTATTTGAGAATGCTATCACATGAAGCAACCTTTTCACCCTCCTAGAAGACCCTTTAATGGTCAAACTCCTACAAGATCTTTCAATGGTCAAAACAAGAGAAATTCACCTAAGGTGCAAAGACCACCCAAGAACCAAGGTTCATATAGAGTACCCCAAAACCAAAGACCTTGGAACCCCCAATCATACCCAAATTGGTATGGAAACCAAAAGGCAAATGATAACCAAATGGTTTGGAGACCAAGGAAAAGGTATGATACTAACAATGACGGATCCAACATACAATGGGGATCAAAGTTTTATTAAGTATCTTTGTTTTGTAGGATATGAACAATTTGAAATGGTACATCGATAATGGTTGCTTAAAACACATGACATCCAACCCAAAGGTATTTTCAGAGCTCAAAAAGCAAAAAGGAAGATGGGTATCTTTTGGAGACAACAGCAAAGGAAGAATTATTGAAAACGGTTCCATAAAATTTGGAGGTACAATTATTTTCAACGTTAGCTTAGTTGATAATCTTAAGTATAATTTACTTAGTATAATAAATCAACTATGTAACAATGGCTATATTGTTAATTTCAAAGCCTCTAAATGTGAGATCAAGGACTCTAACGATAATATTATCCTTGAAGGATGTAGAAAGAACAATATTTATACTTGTTGATAATCTTAAGTATAATTTACTTAGTATAATAAGTCAACTATATAACAATGGTTATGTTGTTAATTTCAATGCCTCTAAATGTGAGATCAAGGACTCTAACGATAATATTATCCTTGAAGGATGTAGAAAGAACAATATTTATACTTGTGTATTTAGTATAAATTCTCATAATGTATGTCTCTTTTTTAAATTTGATGATGCAACCTTATGGCATAGAAAATTGAGACATATTAATCGTAAGATTATTAAATTCCTTTCTTCTAAGAACCTTGTGAGAAATCTACCTAAGTTGAAATTTGATAAGCTACATACTTATGGAGCATGTCAGAAAAGTAAACTTACAAAGGTAGCTCACAAAGCCATTAACTCTGTTGCTACTTCTAGATCTTTGCAACTATTCCATCTTGACCTATTTGGACCAATTCAAACCATAAGCCTGGGAGGAAAGAAGTATACCTTTGTTATTGTAGATGACTACTCTCGTTTCACTTAGACCCTCTTCCTCAAGCATAAAAATGATGCATTTGAGGAGTTTGTATCTCTTTGCAAGAGAATACAAAATCAAAAGGGTTACTTGATCGCTTCTATAAAAAGTGACCATGGTGGTGAATTTGATAACATAGAAGAATTTGGTGAGTTTTATCGAAAACAAGGTATAACTCATAACTTTTCGACTGCTAGAACACCACAATTAAATGGTGTGGTTGAGATAAAGAATAGAACTATCCAAGAAACTGCAAGGACAATGCTCAATGAGTACTCTTTGCCAAAGTATTTTTGGGCCGAAGCTGTTCACATGGCTTGTTATGTGTTAAATCAGATTTTGATAAGACCTATTTTGTTGAAGACCCCCTACGAATTTTTTCATAATAAGCTTCCTAAAATTGACTACTTTAAAGTGTTTGGTTATGCATGTACTAAAGACAACTTAGGAAAGTTTGAAGAAAAGGCTGATGATGGTATCTTTCTAGGCTACTCCACAAATAGCAGAGCTTATGGAGTTTTTAATAAAAGAACTCTAGTTGTGGAAGAGTCTATGAACGTAAAATTTGATGAATCTATGGCCAAGGACAAGTACAAAGACTTAGAAAAAGATGATGAAGATGAAGTACTTGAGATTAGGAAAAGAGTGGAAAAAGTCGCTTTAGAAGAACCTAATAATCAAGTACATCAACTTCTTAAAGAGATTAAGACTGTTAAAGACCATCCACTTGACCTTGTCATTGGAAACCTTGATAAATGTATACAAACTAGGAGTAAAATCCAAAATGTTTGTTCCAATGTAGCTTTTATATCTACCATCGAACCCAAGAAAATAAAGGAAGCCCTTTTGGATAGTAATTGGATAATTACTATACAAGAAGAGCTTAATCAATTTGAAAGAAATCAAGTTTGGGACTTAGTGCCAAAATCCTCTAACACCAAAATTATTGGGACTAGATGGGTATTTAGAAATAAACTTGATGAAGATGGTAACATAACTAGAAACAAAGCTAGGTTGGTTGCTCAAGGCTATAATCAACAGGAAAGCATTGGCTTTGATGAATCATATGCACCTGTCGCTAGACTTGAGTCAATTAGAATGTTGCTTGTTTTTGCTTGTCATAAGAATTTTAGGTTACACCAAATGGACATCAAAAATGCATTCTTGAATGGTTACATAAATGAAGAAGTATACGTCATTCAACCGCTTGGATTTGAAGACTCAAAATTCCCTAACCATGTCTACAAGTTGAAGAAGGCCCTGTATGGCTTGAAACAAGCCCCAAGAGCATGGTACGACAGATTGAGTAAGTTTCTAATTGATACTGGATTCTCAATGGGTAAGATAGATACTACTCTGTTTGTTAAGCATGATAAGAATGATTTAATTATAGTTCAAATCTATGTCGATGATATTATTTTTGGTTCTACAAATGAATCACTTTGTCATGAGTTTAGCAAATGTATGAGTAGTGAATTTGAAATGAGTCTAATGGGAGAATTGAATTTCTTTCTAGGACTCCAAATAAAACAAAGCCCTAATGGGATTTTCATCAGTCAAACAAAGTACCTTAAAGAATTATTAAAAAAGTTTGACATCAATGGACAGAAATCATCTGGTACTCCAATGAGTACATCTGTGATTTTGTCCAAGGATGAAGATGGAACCCCTATTGACCCAACTAAATATAGAGGCATGATAGGTAGTTTACTCAATCTAACGGCTAGTAAACTTGACATTATGTTTAGTGTCTGTGCTTGTGCTAGGTTTCAGGCCAAACCTATGCAATCCCACTTGAGTATTGTGAAGAGAATCTTTAAGTACTTGAAGGGAACCCCAAGCATTGGACTTTGGTACCCTATGGACAATGACTTTGACCTTGTTAGCTTCTTCGACGCCGACTTTGCCGGGTGTCATGTTGATCGTAAGAGTACAAGTGGATCTTGTCACTTCTTAGGATCATGTTTGGTTTCGTGATTTAGTAAGAAGCAAAATTCTGTTGCTCTTTCTACCACCAAGGCCGAATACATTGCAGTAGGACGGTGTTGTGCACAAGTGCTATGGATGAGACAAACTCTCCAAGACTATGGAATTAAGTTTGACACTTCTTCTATCCAATGTGATTACATAAGTGCAATCAACCTTAACAAGAATTCGATTTTACACTCAAGAGCTAAGCACATTGATATCTGTCACCATTTCTTATGTGACACAACTCAACGAGGTGAAATCCGACTTGATTTTATTGAAACCGAGAAGCTTATTGAGACCGAGAAGCAACTCGCGGACATCTTCACAAAACCCTTGAGTGAAGAAAGATTCTACACCCTTAGAAGAGACCTAGGCATTTGTGATCCTTTTGCATAATCTTTCACATTGTTTTACTACTATTTTGCCTCTGTTTCTGCTGAAACGACATGCCAAATTGCCTACCGATATGTTGGATCAACAATTCTGGCTGTTTTTATAGCCGTTGGACCCAAAACGGTATACCTAATTAGATTTTTTGACCGTTTTATGACTGTTTTACAGATTGGTTTGCCTATTTAAAGCTCAGTTTTTTGTCTTTTTCTCACTCACTGTTCACTCTAATTGTGATTTACACTTTGTTTACATTTTGTTAAGCATTTCTCTCTCCATTTTTACTCTCTCTCTCTCTCTCTCTCTTTCAAAATGAGTCAAAGAGGTAAGGAGATCATGGCCGAGAATCCACCTTCCAAAAGAGGAAGGACTGGAGGAAGAGGAAGCAGCTCAAGACCACCTTATGTCGAAGGAGAAGATCAACTTTTTAGGTCTAGGGAATGCCGGGCAAATTGGCAACTCTACCTTGTAAGAAAAATAGAGGAAGGACATGAGGTTGACGTGTTCTCCTTTAATAGCATCCATCTCGAAGAGCGATTCAAGGAGATCGGTTGGAACCTCTTCTCAACATTTCGGACCCTTGTTATCCATATCTTGTCAAGTACTTCTATGCAAACCTCTACTTCAGCGGGGCAGAACAAGGTTTGAAACTTCACTCCTATGTGAAAAGTACTCACATAGAACTTTCTCTTAATGACCTTGCCCGCATTCTTGAAATTCCAAATGAAGGACCTTGCATCTTTTGGATCCCAAAGAACACAAACTTTGGTGATTTGATTAACCATGAAGAAGTATGTTCCTCCATCCTCAAGCAATTCGACCCTCATGCGGTGACCGTTGTCACCGGACGACTACGGCTCATCCCTCATGTCATCTCCTACATAGTTCAACATAATCTCATTCCTAGAGGTGGTGATAGAAACAAGTGTCTTACACCACACGCTTATATCACCTATTGCATCTATACCAATACCCCTACTTCTCTTCCATACTTTATCATGAGGTATATGGAATCGTGTGCTCACCCTAGCAAGCACACTAATCTACCATATGGTCGGCTCCTCACTCTCCTATTCTGGGCCTTTGACATCGATCTTGATCATGAGGATGCCTCCACCGTGTTTCTCCAACACATCACTCGTAATAGCTTTCACACCATAGCTATTCCTCCTCCTTCCGATGTGTTTGTTGAAGAAGAAGAAGTTTTGGATGAGAATGTGCCCCCTCTTCGTCAAGCACAAGAAGGGATACCGGCTTCTCTACAAGGATGGGTCTCTAGCATCGATGAATATATGGATGAAACAAATAACCGGATGATGGAACTTGAATTCGGTCAACAAAGAATTCAAGACAATGTGAATTTCTCTTCGCAACGACGTGAAGATCGGATTTGACTCTCTCAATGTTCGCCAAGATAAAATTCTTAATGCAGTCCATCAACTCTCTCTCAATCTTGGCTTTCTATCTCTTGACATGCCGGGAGCCACTCCTCCAGGGATCCCCTCAAGGAGTTAGACCACCATTTCCCGGTGCATTAAGCTCCATTCCACCTATTCCACCCTTTGACCCAAATCCATGATTTGTAATGCCCCTCTTTTTGACAATGACAAAGGGGGAGAATATTTGAGAATAAAAATGTAATGTTTGGACTTGGATATGTGGAATTTTTATATATATCTATGTTTTGGAATCTTTTGAAATTTGGAATGTGTATGCATGTATATTTGAACTCTTTGCTTGTTTTGCATTTGCTTACATGTTTTTTGTTCTATTATTATTTTATTCACTTGAATTATTTGTCATCATTAAAAAGGGGGAGATTGTTGAGAAAAACACCTTATACACTCCAAGTCATGTTTTGATGATAACAAATAAAGCCTCTCTTGGACTAACATTTGTGTAAGATGTTTAGATGAGAGCATAGCACCAAGTGAGGGGGAACGTATATAAGAGCGTATACAAATGCATACAAGAATACGGCTCAAGATATTTTTCAAAGACATGGAAGTCAAAAGTCAAAGCTTGAAGACAAAAGGCTATGACCAATCAAAGAGCTTATTGAAGACTGAAGATAATTTGAAGACTATGTATTCAAATAGTTGTAATGATAAAGTCACAATTGGTGTAATGCACACACGCACACATACATCCATTTAGAATGTCCTTAGGAGGTGTTTTTACCCCTTAGACATGTGACTATTGAGTTTTAGAACCCCCCAAATCAACCCTTTAATGGAATTGGACTATTTCCACTGAAGTTGCCCAATCCGGCATACCGGTTCCTAATCCAGCATACCGGATCAATGGGAATCTCAGGAAAATGGTCACAGTAGCCCTCCAGAGTATGCTGGATTATGATCCAGCATACCGGATCCTTGTTGGCTTAGTTTTACCCTGATCCGGCATACTAGATAGGTATCCAGCATACCAGATCAATGTATTACTAGTATAATTTGACCGTTATCCCCCTGTTCAATATGAAAATTAGGTGATCCGAAATACCGGATTGGAATCCAGCATACCGGATTATATATGGCTTTTGAAATCCGATCTTAATCTAGATTCCTATTTAATCTAAGCCATCTAGCTTGTAAATACCCACTTGTTTAAGGCTCTAAACACCAATACTAATCACAATCAAGAGCCTCCAAAAATAAGTCACTCTTAAGTGAGAATTCAAGCACTCTTTCAAGGCATTCACTCTCACTTAGCTTCCTTTATTTAACTTTGCATTAAAGCTTCATAGTTTGAAAGGTAGCAAAGCATTACTAAGGTTTGAGATAACTCTAAACCATTTAGTATCACTTTTACTTTATATAAGTAGGTTAAGTTCTCTTGCTCGGAATCAAGAGTAGGTTGAGTCATCTTGCTCATTAAATCAAGATTAGCTATTTTTGAGTTCTCTTGCTCTTTATCTCAAAGATTTGTACGAGTCCTGTTGCTCTTACTCAAGATTTGATTTAGTGAAATTCTCTCTAAGGTGAGAGGAGTGGACGTAGGCAAATGTTGACCGAACCACTATAAATCTCTTGTGTGACTCTTTGATTTATTACTTGTTTATTGCTTGTCTTTACTTGATTATTTTCGCATAATTTTTTTAAGTTTCCAACCTTCACCTATTCACCCCCCCTCTAAGTGAATTCACACAATCATAAATAACTACTAAGTAAAAGTGTTACCTCAACATTAGTAGAAGTGTGTGCTACCTTCCAACTTTGAAGCTTGAAGCTTGATGTGGTGGAGGAGCTTGAGTGTGTGTGCTTGTGATCACTGAATGCTTGCGATCAATGTATGCTCACTTGAGACTATGACACATACGATGATAGATCTTATGATGTTGTCTCTTAGTAATGGTGATAGGCTTCTTTTGAGCTTGAGGAAAGTGTCTATTTATAGTCTTGAGAGCTCAAACCAATAGTGAATTGTTTTTGAGTTTGGATTCAAAAACAACACCAATTCGGTATGCCGAATTGCCAAAATCACTTAGGAATCTAGTAGTTGGTCCAACGGTCAAATTCACTAATTCGGTAAGCTGAATCATGATCCGGTATGCCGGATCCAATCCGGAGCAAGCCATTGGCTCTCGAGAAAATCATGTTTGAGGCTGTATATAGAACCGGTATACTGTTTCTGGATCCGGTATGCCGAATCAGCATTTTTGCTGAAAAAGTTTAAGTCCTTTGTCGGACTGACGTAGGGTGATTCCATTGATCTTGGCCATATGGAATGGGTTCAAATAAACCTCCTAAGGTTATTCTATATGTATGCATGCGTGTGTGTGTGCATTACATCAATTTGTGACCTAAGAACAAATTAATAAATTAATACAAATTTAAGTCTTCAATACACTTTAAGTCTTGAGCTTCATTGCTTCGCTTGAGTTTTTGTCTTTATGATGTATTCTTCTTACTTCATAATTCTTTGATGTCTTGAAAGGTTGGACTGCGGCTTCAATTGTTTTGATCATTAATCTCTTGAATTGAGTGCTCTCCCTCACTTGGTGTCATGCTCTTGTATAGGGATTCTATGCATCTCAAACAAGAGTTAGTATAATTTGATTTATTTGTTATCATCAAAACTTTGATATCATCACAATGGATGATGGAGTTTGTGTGTGAGGATTTTTCCTTAACACAAGCTCTGTCTACACCAAAACCAAAGTGACTGAGCAATTTTCATTATATCACAAATCCCATAGAAGTGGAGACTGAGCTTGATATCGCTTTGGAAGGGAAAAATGCATTGGGTGATGGAAACAAATCTTTTGAAGGACATAGCATGCTTATAAGTGAATAAAATAATACAACCCAATTGGACAGGCTAGCCTAATCTTATCTGCTTTCCATAAAGAAGGTCAGGTGTGAACCTTCACCAGAATAAAGGAGACTCTTTAAAGTATGAGGCATAGAAGTGCAAATCTCTTTTCTGACAATAGCGAATAAAGTTCTTTCGATCGTTGTAAAAAGAAAGATTCTTCATGAATTTCTTTTGTTTTTACGAAAAGGTGCGTTGGATTTAAAATAGTTGAAGTCCGACATAGTCTATAAAAGGGAGTCATTGTTATGTAATAGGTATCAGGTATTTGAACTCTTCAAACATTATAGTGGAGAAAGTGGAGTTAGTTTTGAGAAGCTATCTTTGCCACCAACAAAGAAGCTCTAAGTGTTTTTCAGTTTTTGAGTCCTGTTCGAGTGCTAGTCTTAAGCCGAAAGCCTGTTCCAGAGAAGACAATTCCCAGCGAAATTCTGAGTACGATGTATGATTAATGAAGCCTAAGTAACTATTCATATATCTTGTAAGTATTTATTTTGGTGTTTAATGGAGATGTTATATCATTTCTTGAGCATAAGTGGGTAGTTTAAAAGGCCTAAGGCCGTAACAATATTCTTTTTTTTTTTTTATCAAACCGTAACAATATTGTTTGACATGGGTATAAGAAACTCTGCGACTTAAAAATTAAACTCCAGATATAAGTTTGCATTTATGACCTTACCCTTTTGACCTCTCATGTTGAATTACTACTGGCCTCTAGGGTCAGGGTCAGGGTTTAGGCAGGCCCGGCCCAACCCGACCCATTGACACCCCTAATTACTACTCATGGCCAAAGGTAAGTTGTGGGCGGAAGGTGTAGAAGCTCTAAGTACATAGAGGCGGAAAGCAGGGTGGAGTCATGCTGCGCGCATTACCAGAGCAAGTGACTACGTGAAATGTATCGTTTGAAAGTGGTTAATAGACGGAAGCTTATAATTTGGAGTATGTTTGGAAAAGAGATCCAAAAAACTAAAATCCTACGCCTAAGAACCTGCTAGCATATCTAGTTCCTAAGGTTCCTAAGTATATCGACGGCTTGCCTATCCTTCTCCCAATATCAATAATCAATATATATATATATATATATATACAGCCGCTAGCTTGGTTGGTTGGAGGGTTGCTGGTTGAAGTGCTTGCCCCCCTCAAGAGGTCATGGGTTCGACTCTCCTGGTCACATTTGTGCCATATTCAGGTACCCTTTCTTCCCCCTGGTAGATCTATTGGTTAAAAAAAATTAGCTGATTAGAACCTCTATTTACCAATAGCTGCCTAGCTACTTTTGAAAGATTCTACAGCTCAGGAAATCAACACAAACTACTCAAGAAATTTCTTGATTCTGGCTCTATGGACTCCTCCAAGAACAACACAAACTACTCTTCTTGTGATTTGGGTTTAACGAATTTCTGGGTTTTAGGAAAATGGGTTTCAGCTTAATAACACAATTTAGGATGAGTTGCAGGTTAGGGTTCTAGCCCCAATCTATTAAAACCCTAACCTAATTAAGAGAAACCTATCCCAAATCAGGATTCGATTTCTGGAAATTCAGTTATAGGGATGGACTACTGCTTAAAGAATTCCATTTCTGTGTTTGCGTTCTTCTTGTACCTAGATTCATCCAAGCCCCAACCAAACCATGCAATTTTCTGGTTTCCCTGCTAATTACTGGCGCTCATCTTTTTCATCTGGTAGTTGATATTCTTCTCTTCATTCTATTTCTTTAATTGAAGTGTAAATTTTGAAAAATCCCTCTAAAAGATATTAGGATAAATTACATTACGATCCCTTAGGGTTTGTCTTAAATACAGTGCGACCCCTTGTGTTTTTAAATTATACAGTCGACACCTTTAAGTGGACCATGTTAATAATAAAATGTAAAATACCAATTTTACCCTTCTAACATTTAATACCAAAACCTATTCAAACCACGAAAACTAGGGTGTCATGGTCGGGTCCGCTAACCCCATACCTTGTCTTGATTTATGGCACGTCACGGTCTCTTACCATGTTTACATGATCTCACCTACACTAATAAATATGAAAAATGCGTTGTATAAACTCTCTCTCAATGTGTGTTATCTACAAAAAACCTATAGATCTTTATTAAAAGTATTCTGTAAAATTTTTTTTTGAAAATACTTATATAAGATATAATATATATATATATATGTATTTATACCCACACCCCTACAGAAAACAAGTGAAAACTTATTTTCGTTTTAGTTGAGCCGTCGTGGTTGTTATGTTGAAACAATGGCGGTTGTTCTTGATCCCTTCGCTTCCGGCTACATCTCCACTGCTCCTGCTGGCTGAATGGTAATTAATGGAAAGTTTAATGGAATGGCAATATTGTAGTTTTTAGTATCTTAACTTGGAAAAAGACAAAGAATATGGGCGTGAGTAACGAATGGTTGAAGAATCATCTGCAACTTTTGGAATTGGTCACGGTAAGGCACAAGAGGGGAAATCGAATTGCAGCCTCTGGAACCTTCTCAGCTTGAAATCTCCAGATTTGGTGTCGCCTAGGTCTGCTGGAACGATCCAAAACACCACAGCTCTAGAAATCAAGAGATCTTTGGACTACAGATTTCTGAAATTGAAATCAGCGGTAACTGTAGGCTTAGCTTTGGTTCTGGTAGGTTGCAGATGTCGTTAGAAATTGGGTTTTTAATATCGAATGAAGGGATTTAGAGAAAGAGTATACGAGACAGAGTAATCAAATTTTACGGCCTTTTGGATGTCAATGGTCTGTTCAGATTCTCCTGTGAAGTTACTGCAATTCCATGAAAAATAGTGATTTGGGCTTTTAAGAGCTGAAGAAGGAAAAGGGATCAGAGGAAAAATGGGGGAAAGCATCGTTTGGAAAAAGAAGAAGAAAAAATGGAGTAAAGGATGTTAGAAGATGGATATGTGGGCTCTCAATTTTGATTCTGTTTCAGGTCTCCAGTGTCTCAGCTTCTGGGGTATTCACTAAGCTTTATTGTTTTCACGAAATTCTCAAGTCTAGCAACAGTAAATTCGCCATTACCGTCGATCAGTTGCGTTGAGCAGCACTCGTTCCCCATAACTGATCCACAAATTAAACTCAGAACAAGAAAAGAGGAATTAAATAAAAAATTAAATGGTTTCCATTATTTCTTTTCAAACTGTTGCGAACCGTGTTGAACAGAGAGATTAGAATCAGGGATCAAACCCTAAAGAGAGAGAGAAGAATTAACTGAGCTAAGCGAGAAATCCAAACAAAGACACAGATCGTCGCCGTTCCCTGAAAAGAAAACCGAGAAATTGGAACCATGGATCTGGGAAGATTCGACATTCACCTGCAACCATAGATATCTCAAATCCGTCGAGGAATAATTAATGGCGAAACTAAACCAGACGAGATTTGAAAGAAGGAGCTGACTAATTCGAATAGAATTACCTTCCTCATCGTCGCAGGTCGTCACAGGTCTGGATGACTGATTTGAGGAGTTGCAGGGAAGGTGGTGTGAAGTTTTAGGCATGCCTTTAAAAAAGGGATATATTAAATTAAACTTAACTAACACCTTAACATCTAACTAACGGAGTGGAACTGACTGTAACAATTAACTTAAACTCAAAGAATACGATTGTATAATTTAAAAATACAGTGGATCGCAGTGTAATTTTCCCAAGATATTAAAATCCGATTTCGCTTTGGTTTCTACAACTCTAAGGCGGATTCTTTTGACAAATGGAAACGAAGAACACGTGTTTTGCTTCATTGTCTCATAAGCAACCGAACCCATTTGAAATACTCCCTCATGCCCCTGATGGGGATGATATTCACTGTAATTAGCTCTTCTGATAAGAAGCGAGAGGAAGCATTGGAGCATCTCGTCAATCATTTCTTCCATTATCACGATTCACATTCCTGCCATTATCATTTCGAAACTCATAACACAACAACCGTCAATCATCCCTGCCATTATCATTCCGAAACTCGAATGCCGACAGAAATTAGAACAGAAAAGAAAATGGAAGGAAATTTCGCAAAATCGCATACCAGGGCATCATTCCATCGGGCTGAGTTCCATGCTCGAGGCAATAAAGCTCCCAGCAAGAATTCCCAACCTGAATCCCAGCTTGACCAATATGGATGCTTATGATCTCCCTCATCTCTCCAGATCAAGAACAACCAGTAGATAAAACCTAAATTCTTAGACTTCTTTTCTCGTCTCTTCCTCTCGTTTTTCTTCTTCAACAAGAAAGAAAGGAATTGGAAGATCTTGCTTTACCGTTAAAGAACTTAACAAGAGATAGATGGATCCAGAGAGAGGAAGAGAGAGATAAAAGAAAGAAAGTCTGGATTTGACCTAATTGCAGAAGCGAAGAACCGAGCATTGAACTAGCAGAAGATAAGAAAGAAGAAGAAATGCACAGGGGGCAAAATTACATTAAGGGTATTATAGATCTTTAAAAAATTTGTAATTGCCCATATCATCATTTAATGACGTTTTTTAATGATTAGAGTGCGATTAGTAGAATCTTTTAAAAGTAAGGTAAGATATTATCATTATTCAAAACTTGGGAAAATTATAGATGCTTAGAGGGGAGGGGATGATATATCCCTATGTTTTATTTTAATATTATTATATGTAATATTGATAATCTTTTCTCCGACCCAGCCCAATCCATGCATTTCCCTTCCCCCATTCCCATAACCAAGGCTAATCATGAACTTGATTGGGCTGGGCCTGTGTCCAACTAAGAGGACTCAGAATGTGGCTGGAGTTTTAAAAATCCTGGCCCAGCCGTATTGCAGCCTTACTTCCAAAGCTACGAGTCCCTAACTCCAGGCTGGGCCAGGGTATACCTTACCCAGGCCAAATTCTAATATGGGTCTTAAATTGCCCATCGGGCTGGCCCGGTCCAATAATCTTCACCGTCACACTAACTGTAATTAACCAATTAATCGTTGTAGGGACAAAGGCTCTCTGAGTGCGTCTTACTCGGATTCAGTCTCTGCGGAGGGCGATGCTGCAATGTCTCTAGCTCTACTTCCAGTAGAAAGTATTACGTGAGAGAGAATCTGAGAGAGAAGGCCAAGATTAAGGGAAGCATCGGAGTTCGAAAGTTTCTTAGATAATAAATGAAAGAAGAAGAGAAAAAGAGGGGAAACATTGGGTTGTCATGGGATCTTGGTGGGAGTCGATACGAAGACAGTGCAGATGATCTTCATGACTCTTCTTCTCATGGTGGGATCTTTCTACACGGGCACCCTCTTAGGTAACAACAACGTTGCCTACGTCCGTCAAGATCTGTCTCCTACCTCCAACTCCTCATCAGGTACTCTCTCTCTCTCTCTGTGATCTTTCTTTTTAGTTTCAGTTGGCTTTTGTGTCATGTCATTCAATGTATCACAGATTGCTTTTATTGTTTTGGTTGGTAATCGAACCAATTTGTATACGGTGAAGGAAATTTTGCTCTAGGGCGAAGAGGGTGGAGCTTAATTGCACTAGAAACTGCTTTCATCTTGCAATGGGATATTTTAGTACAGTTTTGCTAGTTTACTAGTTGATCTTAGTCTGCTGGAGAACATGACTATGGATAGTTTTTAGCTATAATCAATGCTCATTGAGCCTCTTTGAGCACACAAATGTTTTGTTGGAAATCGATGAATGACCTGTTTTGTTCGAGCAAACTTGGATGCATACCCAGCTCAATTACGACCAATATTAAGATGTTGAAGATGGATCACAAAGACCTTGGATTCAGCACAAGGTCTGTGCGAAGAAAAAAAAAATTAATCCAGTAAAAAGAATGCCCTACATTGTAACTCAGACATGGTGACACTACTTTTGGCTGGAAATTTCACTAAAACATTGGTTGAACTTGGCATTCCATAGAGTAGATAGGCAATGTGATACCCAAGCATCCACATATCTGATGTCATGTGAAAGTCTCTGCAGGCCATTAATTGGATTCTTGAACCAACCTTCCATAATAGAAAAATCATCTTTCTCAAATCATCCATAACCGTGAGAGTAGGATAACCTAGGACCTGAAAAAGATGGATTGTCTGCTTCACTGCAATCTATGATGCCTGGTGGACCCAAATAAACGTACATAATCACCCACATCAATTTCAGGTCCTGAGCTCTTGATCCAATTTCCATTGAGGAGAAGTTTAATAAATTTTGTCTTTGGTTAGACCAGCTAATAGTCTATTTGCAAAGACAAGGCATCGGTTTGGCCCATAGTTTATCAATCTCTTAGAATACTTTCCATAGAAGTGCTCCTGACTGAATCAACTCTAGGGACCCAGTAAGCAATCCTGATGATCTTTTCAATGATATCTTCAAGTAATGATCATTGTTTTGGAAGAGTCTAGAACTTCTTTCCTTCCAAAATAGCTGTGCAACTACAGGCGTTGGGAAAGCCCAACTGCTCAAGGCTACTCTAGATGTTCATCAAATGGAGCAGGCAAGTGTCCTGCTTAAAAGACAAGCTCCAGAGGAGTCCAGCCTTCGGGATTTTGCTAAATTTTTTTAGTACAAAAGGGCATCTAGCAAGCTGTCAATGGATTTCTTTTAAGGAGAAGTTAGAGTGCCTTAGTAGTTCCTTGTATCTGGTATTGTTCACTTCAGTAGTCTTTTCTTTTTATCTTTTATAGTTTGTATCTTGAAGGGGGGGGGGGGGGTGGAGTTAGGAACTTTGGGTTTGAAAGTGGTTAGGAGAGAGTATATTTTTGTTACAAAATGTAGAAAAGATAGTAGAAAGTAAACATTTTCATATGAGTTCTTGGTTCCTGCATGGGCCACCTGGGAAGGGTTTCCTGTGTGCCCCAAATATCTGCCACATGGCGGTTAGGATGGGACCTGAATTTTGTGAACAGGTCCCAAGATCCCTTCCTCACATATCAAATTTCAGCCCAAATGGAGTTGGCTAAGTGGCAAAATAGAGTTCAAAAAATTCATGACTTGGGAGAGTGCACAGTAATGGCCAGAGTACCAGTAGGCATGAATGGACATACACAGGGATGCGTTCCCATACACCGGGGGAGGGGTATTTAATTAAATTAAACTCTAAAATTTGACACGTGACCAATCCAGAGCGAGTCCTCTCTACCCAACGATTGGAATAGCCACATCATTTGTTCGATGTACCACGATGAAAGAGGACAGCGCAGGAAGCCCTTCCTACTTGGGCCATGAAGAATCCCTTTTACCTTTTTGTATTGTTCCTTCTTACCTAATGCATTTATTGGTCTTTGTTTCACATGTCTGAACCATCTCAATTTGCACCATATAACTCCTTAGCTAAACACTGATATTCAATCACAATTTGAAAAACCCTAATGGTTTTCAATCGTTATTTTCATGCTCCATCAAGATGAAATATTCAATACAGTATTTCCTAACCTTGTTGACTGTCAATTGGACGTCAAAATGCATTAGCATATGCCTTGTCAGTTTTTAATACATAAAACTGCTCTGTGGTCTACAACAGTGTATGTTGGAAGAACCACCTTTCCAATTGCTATCCCTCATGAAGTTGCATAGGCACAGTTATACTGCTGAGTATGTAGAACTTTTGGTGCTGCTAAATCTCATAAATCTTTCATACTTGCAGGTCATTCAAAGTTTACAAACAAAGTTGCTCTTACATCTAGGAGAACACCAATTTCAATACCTGAAACTGGGATGAATGTATGCCCCTTGACTTATAATGAGTACATCCCTTGACATGATCCTTCTTATGTAAAAGAATTGCTCCTGAGTCTAGATCTTAATAGAAGAGAAGAACTTGACAGGCACTGCCCCCCACCTGAAAGGCGATTGTTTTGCTTGGTGCCCCCTCCAGAAGATTATAAAATACCAATAAGATGGTCGACTAGTAGGGACTATGTATGGCGCAGTAATGTGAATCATACACGTCTGGCTAAAGTAAAAGGAGGACAAAACTGGGTGCATGAAAAGGATAAATTGTGGTGGTTCCCTGGTGGTGGTACTCATTTCAAGCATGGGGCTGCAGAGTATATCCAAAGGTACCTCTCACTGACCCTCCAAGCAATTTCTTGTATTCTTTTTGTTGAACCAATCATATGTCTGGTCTTGGCTTTATCACTGCTTGTTTGATGATTCCATTTGTACGAAGTAGGTACTGATTATTAGCTTATTAATTAACTTGATATTACTGTTAACTTTGTTCTCTTAAAATTTTTCATCAGTGTGAACTTTTCAGGTTCTGTCACACTTTGCTTGGGGTTTGAACTTTGCATTTCCATTTTACTTTTTTGAAGAAAACTTGTAGTTACAATGTATCCAGATTCTCCCCCATAGAAAGTACAATGGATTTCGAGTCAAGAAATTTTATTAGAAAGGCATGAAGAATGAAATGATCAAGGTGAATATCAGTGATACCTGTGGGTTGTGGCAGATATGCCTATACATAATGATATAGAAATACTGCTGCCAGGTAATAGGTGGATAAATCTTCTATTTACAGTGCTTTGATTCCCGTTTCTTCCACTGGTGAATTGACTAATATTTGGGCGGTTAAGTGACGGTAAAAAATTTGACTTACAGAAGAATCCCTTCCCCCCGGCCCACAGAAATAATAAATAAATAAATAAAAGACTTTATGAGCAGTTGTTGCAATGTAATTTCCACCCATCCATACTTTAACCAGGACTGGAAATTTTTTTTATTACATGGTCCCAATGTCTTTCTGTCTAAACTGCTTACTTTTACAGTTTGGCTTTTCCCATACTTTAATAGACATCTTTCAAATTAGATATTCATGCATATACAAGAATTTAGTAAATAATTCTAGAAGGTACCTGCAGTTTTTGGGTGAAGTTTAATGGAACAATTATTGGTATGGGGTGATGCTAGGGTTTGATTGATTGAGTAGCCTAAAGGCTGATGTTATGGGAGTGAAGAGCAGACAGAATTGAGAGCTTCCAGCTTGTGATAGACTCATTGGCAGATCAGAAGCATCAAATAGAGAAAAGATAATTGACAAGAAATATAAGAGTAGAAAACTGAATTGTTGGAACAAAGATTACATTGATAGAACTATTACGGGACATATTTCCGATGATTTCAGCAGTAGCATTGCAGGTTGGGGAATAAAGATTTAATGAAACAGAGTTGATGGGTTTTGATCAGTGATTTTACATTTGTGAAAAAAGAGTTATGGGATAGGGAACAAACTCAGTGATTTTGATATTGTCAGGCTTGTCCTGGATGGTTGTTTTATGTCTGGGTTGTGTAGCTAGAAGGCAAGCCTTTGGTCAAGATTGGAGATCAAGGAAATCAAAACCGTATTAAATGAAGATATGGTTGGTTGAAAGTTTTGAAGGTGTAAAAACCAGTCTAGCAGAAGCCAAATGACGTATTTGTGACAGAAGTCAAGGGGTCAAATGTAAGGTTAAATCTTCCATTAGATGCTTATACATTCCAAGGTTAAGTCTTTAAATTGCAGCATTGGAAACCCTCTGCTTTCTCTTTTTTTTTTTTTATTTTTCTAATTAAGGGGGGGAGGGGAGAGGAGAAGGATATTAATGGTTAAAATATTCATGGCCTTCCTCTTTGCTTCTGGTGAAAAGTGATTTGCTTATCGAATAAATGAGATTGGCAAGTTGCTAGGGATGATGAATGTTAAGAATCATGTACTGCAGGGATATTTCTGGAATAGCATTTATTTCTTAGGGACTTTTGAGTAAACTCACATAGTGTTGAAGGATGACCCATCGACCTGTGACCCGGACCCAGATACATTAAAGTGTCCAGGTTCATTTTGCACATGTTGGACATTTGATTTGGCTAGGTTTTTATTTCCTTTATTGTAATGAGCTCTAATTATAAATAAAGTGGTGGCCTCAGTCTTCTTGACAAGCCAATCTATTCTCTCCTATTCTTCTCTCTTTTCAACTTGGTATCAAAGTGAATCCTCTTTTTTCCATTTTTTTTTACAAAAAGGGTACTCGCCGCTGCCGAGGCTTTGGCCTCTTGGTTCAACATGGTTGACTGAACATGTCATCATGCATGTCTAATGTAAGATTGGAATAACAGTTCCAAAAAAACCCAAAAAAATAACAGAACCAGAATTAGGAATTTAGGGTTTATGATCAAACCAGCCATGTGATGGTCACTGATGAGCACATTTATATGTGAAATCTTAGGGCATAAAGCATACATTTTACCACATTGGACAGAGTTACTCGGTGCTTTCTTGTGCTTTTCAGGTTTTAAGTGAATTCTTATGAAAATGGAGTAGATGATGCTAAGGAAATGTTTTTAATCTGTTTAGAGGTGTTAATGGCTTGGATGCGTAGCCCATTGAGTCAGCTTCGCAACGGTTCAAACGGCACATGATTCCGAGTTGAAACGAAGAAGTTACAGCCGTTTCCGTAACGAAGCACGAAAATGGTCTGCAGGGGTTTATTTGTAATTATTGACAGTCGGCTGGAGACAAAGTGAAGCAAACGTTCGGATTCCAGGAGCCTTCACGCAATAACCAGAAGTTATATTTCCTGTACCCAAAAGATTCCATTTGGAGGGCTCTAGACAGTCCAACTTCAACTTGAGATATCTTGGGCTCCTGAACTCCAAATTGGACGAAATTTGGGTGATTTTTCGCAAGGAATACAATGGTGAGGCCTATATAAGCACCCCATGCTCCATGTTTTCTGAAGGACATAATGGGTATTTTATTTATTCTTGAAGGAATCGTAGTCATCACCCTTACTCTCTCTCTCCTCCAACTTCTCAAGGGCACTTCTGGAATTCTACTTGGGATAGATTTATTTTGAAAGATATTTTCTCATCTATGGAAGGTTGAAAAATCAAAGCATCTTTGATTTTATTGCTTGGAGAAGATATCTACAAAGAAAAAGGAGCACTTGTTAGAATTGGAAGTTTACTTTTCTAGAAATAGAAGGTCTATGTAAACAATCTTCTTTTCTTCTTCTTTCTATTTTTTTTGCCTTTTTTCTTAGGATTCAAGGCATTGTAAAAGAGGAAGGAGAAGAGAATATTCTCTTTTCTTAGGGAATATTTCTCCTACACTTCCCTGTTCTCTCTTCCCCTCTCTTCCCCCTATAAATACCCCTTGCGCTCTGGGTTGTAAGAAGTTAGTTTTTTTAGTTCAGTTTTTAGTTAGTTTCTAGTTCAATTTTAATTCAGTTTTTAGTTCATTCACTTAGTAAAATTTCTTTTCTTCTTCTCCTTCTAAGTTGTGATTTTTGGCCTTTCTAAGTTCTAGTTTGCTTTTTGATTTTCATTTAATGGTTGTAATAGGTTTAGTTTATGCTTTAATTTCAATTTAAGTCTTCAATTGGGTTGTAATTTCTTAATTCTAGTTTAGGTTTTAAGCCTTTTAGTCTAAGTTCTTAAGTTGATGACAAGACTTGAAGATTTAGAAGAGGAGGCCAAGGTAAGTTTATGAAGTATTCAAGCTTTTCAGTTACATTCATGCAAGCACATCCAGGTTTTACTATCTAAACTCTCAATCTCATTCTCCCTCTCCTCTATCTCTCTCTATCTTCTTCTTCTTCTCCCTCTATTTCTTTTATTTTTTTTATATGGTTGTGGTATGTGGATGCACTTTTATTCCCTTATTTATTTTTATGTGATTATGAAGTGTGGCTGCGTTTTTGTTATTCCTTCCAATTTACGTTAGTTTGATAGGTTAGGTGCTCATGTGTTAGGACACCAACTTAATCCCTTAATTTTGTTAGATGCTTATGAGTTAGGATGCATTAATTTTCATTAGTTTCATTAGTTTGATTTAACACTTTAATTTGGTTCACTTTGCATTACTTTTAAGTTAGTTAAATAGAGTGGCGTATATCTCCTCGTGTTCGACCCGTAGCTACGATTGACCCGTATGCTTGCGGTATTATTTTAACTCAAACAGTCACCACACTTGGATTGTAGAGAACAGTAGGGGGGAGCTTGTCTCCAAAGTTGGTTCAATTCTGAGGGTCTGATGTAGAGATAACAAAGGATTACCAAAATAGAAGGTTGTGAAAAACCCCCCCAAAAGGGCCTGGACTTGAGCTCCTCTGCTGAAAGTCTCAGCCAATTGTGCTGGTGAATTTGGGAGATGTGAGAAATTTCCCAAATTAGAAGGTTGTGGCCTGCAGACCTAACCAGCGGGCAGACCTCTCTCAAACTGGGATCGAGTGGAGATGATGATAGGGAGGTTGTGTGCTCCAAAAATCAGCTAAAACTGTTGGCTATTTGTTGAGATATGATCCCCACAATTCTCAGCACCAATTCTGGGATTGCAGAGCAGCAGCAAGGTGGTTCAATCCTCTTAACTGAAGAACAGCAGCAGCCACACTCGATTTATCTTCTCAATGGAGGGGGCAGTCACAATATCACAGCAGTACTCAGAGATCAATGGAGAGACAGAGAAGGTGGAGAAGATAGAAAATAGAAGGTAGGGGTGTAGGGGGAATGGCTCTCTCAGGCTCTCAGCCTGGGTCTCTCACCCACAGCTATCTCAGCTGTTGCAGCAAAGGAGGAACTCCCATACTTGATGGGCTAATTAGGCCTGAAGATTCTTTTTTCTAAAATTCTGTCTTTTCATTAAGATGTGATCCTTTTAATAGCTTAGGCAAGCTTACAATCGAATAGAAACTTCCCAAAATAAGAACTAATCTATAATAGAAACTACAAAACCTAACTAAATAAAAGTTAACTAAATTAAAACTACATGGCTTTATAATTCAGCCACAAGCAAAAACAAATTAGAAACTAATAAATATAGAAGGGTAAATTACATGTCACCCCCTGGTTTTTTTAAAAACTCAAATCACCCCCTCTACAGTAACGGTGTTAGTCTGCTGTTAGTTCTTGGTGTGAAAGGACTATTTTACCCTTGTACTAAAACATTAGAATCAAATTTACAATACTACCCTTCCTTCATCTTCAACATTGGTCAGGGTAGTGTAGGGATTTAAATTTATTTAACTCGCTGACATCATCATTTAACAGCATAACACTAACGGTAGGGACTAATTTGTCATATTGGGGTCTAAACCAGGAGGTGATTTGAGTTTTTTAAAAAACCAGGGGTGATCTGAGTTTTGTTTGAAAACTAGGGAGTGACGTGTAATTTACCCAATATAGAAACTACTTAAGTGCACCAAAGGGGAATCCTCTCAAAATCATGGAGCATCTTTCTCTCAAAATCGTGGAGCATTTTTGACTGGTCAAGGGGGATCCTTATCACATCGTGGGGCATCTTAGACCCCTGCTTGGCTGGCTTGAGTTGGCCCTGCTGGTCTGGCTCGAGCTGGTCCATCTCTGGCCCAAAAGGGGCCTTGTCTTTTGTCTCTTCCTCTTGCCAGAATCTACATCAACTCTCCCCTGCTTAAAAAAACTGAGTAGAGCTAGGCTTCATGTCGTGCAAATTCGTCTTTAGTCCATAGAAAAATTCAAGCTGTTCTTTTGGAACACAAATGTAGTCTAGGAGATAGGGCAGTCATTTTGCAGTGTACTTGGATGGAATGATAAACTCCACATGCTCATCTTCAAAATCTTCAGTCGTGTCCATGGGATCATCCTCATATGCGTCATCTAGTATTTCTGATTCAGACTTGAGCTTGTCTTGTAAAGGGACTTCATTTGGCGCCTCACTAGCTGCCAAGGGCTCATGAGGGGCAGCACTAGTAATGGCCTTGCTTTATGCTTTCCTTTACCTGTTTTCTGTCGAAGGTGCTTACCATCTTCCTTTGCTTGTGGTGTCTCAAGGATAGGTTGCAACAGTTGTTGACACCTTGCTTGGGCAGCCTTCAATTTAGCTTTCACGGCCGGTATGTTAAGAGGAATAAGTACCAATGGTTTTCCTTTGAAATCAAAGAAACATTGGTTCTTGGTACCTCCCACCAAGACATTGTTGTCGTAGATCCGAGGCCATCCTTGCAGCACATTAGTTAAAATCATAGGGACTACGTCGCACCACACATCTTCTTCATAGCCGGAAATCTGAAGGGGGACAGAACACCTTTGATTTACCTCCAAAGTGTTGTCATTTAGTAATGACACTTTGTAGGGCTGTGGATGCGGTTCAAGCTTAAGTTGCCTATCAATGACAAATGCTTGGGAGACCACATTTACGCAGCTCCCACGGTATGATGACTTGGACTGTAGAATCACCACTGTTTGTCAATGTATTAAAAATGTTTTGATGCCTCCAGTCTTCTCCCTTAGATTCAGCAAGCAGAATTCTTGAGACAACATTAACTTCATAAGTATTTTGGGCAAAATCATCCTCTAGGGTATCATCCAAATCCTTACCCTCAAGGGCAGCATTGACAGCCCACTCACCACTCAACTATGGGTCACATACTAGCATTTCTGGGTTGGATGCAATGGCTGTAATGATAGAATTGGCCTTGCCGCGCTGTGGGCAGAATCTAGCAACGAGGCCAAGTCTGTGGCAATGGTAACAACGTGTTTCAGCAGCTTCCATAGGAGCCTTGCCCTTATCCAGTGTGACTTGTGGAGCTTGGGTGGAGGCAACACTAGAACGATTAGGAGGGAGTCTTCTTTTCTGCAGTAGTTTGTGAATTTGGGAGATGTGAGAGATTTCCCAAATAACCATGCTAACCATCCCTGACTACTGACCACCAACCACCGCTATCACCACTGCCTGCCACCGCTGATGCCATGGTGTTTTCCATCGCTGCAACCCCTGCGGCCTATGTCGCCCTCATCTAGGGCCCTTTTTTCACACCACTCTTGTCGACCACCACCTGCTGGCCCCCTTTTCTGATACCGCCAACAACCGTCGGACCTTCCAGGGTCCTCCCCTGCATGCGTCTTCCCTGCAAGGCCCTTCGTTAGCTCCTGCTGATGTCTCTTGGCTCTCTGCAGGCCCTGCCAGCCCTGCTGGTGCCTTGCTGGACCCCTATCGGTTCTCCCAGTCTGCTCTAGGTACCCTGTTGGCCCTCTCAGCCGCTTCTATGCCGACTCCCCAACAATATTTTTCTTGTTGCTGACTTCCTCGCTTGCTGCCTTAGTGATTATTGGCCACTCTACAGCCTTCTTTTGTGCCGCTGCTGCTTCTCCCTTCTTGTCAGTTCTATCTCCTTCAACTATAGTGTTTTTGGTTGGTTTTAATAGGGGATTCTATCACATCTACTGTTATTGGGAGCGGTGATCTGAGTCACCCTATTGCTCTTCAACCCGGCCCCACTAAGTTGAATGGATCGAATTACTTAGCATAGTCTCTCGCCTGCCTCCATGCCATCTATGGTAATCATTTTTTGGGGTATGTTAATGGTGATACCCCTATGCCCACTGACTCTCCGGCCAAGGACAATTGGTTAGTTAATGATGCCTTGATCATGTCATTCTTGTTGAACTCCATGGAATCCTCCATTAGTTCCACATTTGTCCTTCTCAACTCCGCTAAGGAGTTATGGGCATAGTTATCAAGGCGGCAAGGCGACCATGGCGTTTGAGGGCCTTCCTAAGCGCCTTGGTGATAGGGCGGCCGTAAGGCGGTGCCTTGGCGAACAAGGTGTTTTAGTGTTCTTTTTTTATATAACCATTTTATTAGGCACAAATAGCATATTAATTTTTATATAATTCTACTTATATACTAAATAAATATGAAAGAATTGAAGTATATAATCAAGGAATTGCAAAATAGCATAATCATAGAATTACAAAATCAGTGAATCACATAATTACAAAATCAATGAATCACATAATTACTCACTCACATGATGTTAGAATTATAAACTCACATAATCACGGAATAAATAGTTACATAACCACAGATTGCATAACTTACAATAACACATGCATTTCATAAATTATACTAAGGAATGCACAATTTACATTGAATTGCAGAAATTACAGCAACAGCCACTCCGGCAGCAGCCAAAGCCACCGGCCATCACTAGTAGAAGCCAGCCACAGAAGAATAAGGTATAGGAGAATAAGAAAAATAAAAAAAATAGAAGATGGTCAGACATGGAACAAAGAAGAGGAAGAAGCTAGAAGAATAAAAGGAAAAAATGCAGCTGCCAAAGCCACCGGCCAGTGGCCTGAAGAAGTGAAGAAGTGCTGCTGGCCGGAAGAAGAGAAGAACTGAAACTGAAAAAAAAGGACAGTTGCTGCTGGCCGGAAGATGCTGCCGGAATGCCGGAGTAAAGGAAGACAGCGGTGCCGGAAGATGTAAAGGTCACCGCTGCAAAAGGAAGAAACATAGAGAAGGTTAGAAGAAGGGTTTAGACTTTAGAAGAAAAAAAAAAAGGCACAACACTTCCTGTGGAAGCTGGAGATGTCGCTGGTGGGGGTGAAAACTGTTGACAGGGTAATGGAGATGTCGCCGGTGGGGGTGGAGGCTGGAGATGGTTAGAGAAAGGGTTTAGACTTTAGAAGATAGAGGTTTAGAAGGAAAAGAAAAAAATAAAGCACAATACTTACCTTAAAGGCTGGAGATGTCGCCGGACGCCGGTGGAGGTTGAGGCTGGAGATGGAGATGTCGGTGGAGAGTGGAGAGTGGAGAGTGAAGATGTTAGAAGGGTTTCAGATTTTTGAAGGAAAAAAGAAAAAAAAAAGAAGCAAAATACTTACAAGGCTGGAGATGTCGTCGCCTCACCGGACGCTGGTCGAAAATGGGGACTGAGAGGGAGGAGTGAGGTCTGAGGGAGTCGCGACAGTCGCCCTCGCCGCTGCTCCTTTTTCTCCTTTTCTCTTTCGCAGGTTTTCTTTCTTCTCTTTTGGTTATGGGTGAGACGGTGAGGAGTGAGGAGGACTTTCGTTTTTTTTTTCGTTTTTGTTTGGCTTAGGTGATTCCATGTAACACAATATACAGAAATAATGTATACAAGCCTATGAAAATATAACAAATAGAATAAAACTTTACATATTTTAATTTTGTTTTGTTTTTAATGATTCGGTGTATCGCAATGTAAGAAAATCATATACACATAACCAATAAGAACATAGAAAATAGAATAAAATGTAAAAAATATAATAAAATAATGAAGTAGCGCCTTTCCACCAAGGCGCCCAAACGCCTTGACTCTTCAAAACCGCCAGGACGCCTTAATAACTATGGTTATGGGATGCTACAATGAATACTTCTGGTCAAGCCAGCAATTATGCCCAAATTTATGAAATTCGTCGTCAAGCTTAGGAAACTAAATAGAAGGATCTCTTCGTGTCTGCCTATTATTTTGCCGGCCTTGACGATTTTATGGCAACAATTGGACTTTTATCATCTTGTTACCATGACCAGCCCTATTGATGCTGCCACATTTGCGAAGGAACATGAAATGGAACGAGTCCATGCTTTCCTCACTAGTCTTATCCAGAGTACGATCAAATAAAGATTCAAGTTCTCAATAGGAGTACCTTTCCAACTCTTTCCAACTCTAGTTGAGGACTATAATATGATTCAACATGAGGATCACTGTTGTACTGTCATGATGCCGCCTATGGCACCTCCTCGGTGTGCTCTTGTTACTACACCATAGACGTCTTTACCTGTGGATAGTGCTGGTTGTCAGTAAAGCTGGTCTACTCGTCCTCCAGTTCAATGTGATTACTGTGGCCACCCTTGTCATACTAGGGAGATTTGCTGGAAATTACATGGATGTCCTAAAGGGGGCGGAACGGGTGGGAAAGCTGGTTCTGCTTGTCCTCCGGCTCAGGCACACTTCACTGAAACTTTTGAGGCTACTAGTACTTTACCAATGTCTGCAGAACAACTTGTGACTCAGCTCCAACGTATGATGACCCAGCTTGGCTCTTCCTCTTCTACCACGGCTTCCTCTCCATCCCCTGCTTCACATTTAGACCAGTCAAGTATTTTTCTTGCGTCTTCCCATACTGATTCTTCGTGGCTACTTGATTCTGGAGCCTCAGATCATATGACCAGCTCCTCAGACCTGTTTACCTCTTATACCGCTTGTTCGGGCAAAGATAAGGTCCGGGTCACTGATGGTTCACTTTCTGTTATTTCTGGTAAAGGGTGTATCTCCTGCACTCCTAGTATTCTTTTTTTGTCTTACATGTTCTCAATCCTTGTGCCATTCCATTCACCGTCTTACTACCGACCTTAATTGTTCTGTTCACTTCATTTCTTCTCATTTTGTTTTTCAGGACCTAGTGACGGGGGCAACGATTGGATATGGTAGAGTGAGGGATGGTCTTTACTACTTGGAACTAGGTCTTGATAGTGCTCCCTCCCTGGTTTCAGCTCATATTACCCGTGAAGGCAGTGCTCTCCAACAACTCCATCACTAACATCGTCGTCTCAAGTCACCCCTCCTTTTATATTTTACGTCGTTTGTTTCCTTCTTTAGTCAAACAATGTAACTTTGATCACTTTAACTGTGATATCTGTGAACTTGCTAAGCATACTCGGTCCTCATATTTTTCTAGTGATAATAAAAGTTTGATTCCTTTCTCTATTATTCACTCTGACTTATGGGGTCCTTCTCGGATAGTTGCTCGGGGTGATTTTCGATGGTTTATCACTTTTATTGATAACTATACTCGATTAACCTCGGTCTATCTTCTTCGGTCCAAATCCAAAGCCTTCTCCTATTTTTAGTCTTTTCACAGGATGATCCAAACCGCCATCTTCTGGAGGTCACTCTCTCCTTTGATGTTTACCACTCAGATTCCTAAATATTTTCGGGGTGATGCTGTGCTTACTGCCTTTCTTATTAATAGGGTTCCTTCTGCTGCCCTTGATTTCCAGACACCAGTCAGCCAGCTTCCTGATCCCACCATTGCTTCTCATCTTCCTCCTCGTATTTTTGGGTGTGTTTGCTTTGCCCACAACTCTTCCCCTTCTCAATCAAAACTTGACCCAAGGGCTTGCAAGTGCATCTTCCTTGGGTATTCTGCTTCTCAGAAAGGTTACAAGTGTTATCATCCTCCCTCCAAAAAATTGGTTGTTACAATGGATGTGACTTTTCATGAGGATGAACCTTATTACCAGTCTTCTCTTCAGGGGGAGACTCTAGAAGAAGAGAATCCTTTGTCTCCTTTGTCTCCTTTTGTCATTGATATTGTTCATCTTCAGGGGGAGCAAGATCTTCAAGGGAGCATGCTGATGAGATTGATGCTAAACAAAAGGATTTCATCACCTACTCTAGACATAAGAAAAAGACTATCCCAAACACACCATGCTCATCTATGCCTCCGGAGTAGGTTCTACCAATCCAAGCAACTAGTAATGAATCTCATCCTAATCCTGATGATTGCCCAATTGCTCTTAGAAAAGGAGTGAGGGCTTGCACCAAACACCCTATTTCCAACTTTATATCTTATGAGTCA
The DNA here is from genome assembly GCF_018873765.1 of Telopea speciosissima. Lineage (NCBI taxonomy): Eukaryota > Viridiplantae > Streptophyta > Magnoliopsida > Proteales > Proteaceae > Telopea > Telopea speciosissima. Next base: position 21,485,934 of record NC_057925.1, read on the forward strand.
TTATCCCCTTCCTACCGTGCCTTTGTTTCTTCTTTATCTTCTGTGTTTGTTCCACAGGGTTGGAAGGAAGCCATCACAGATCTAAAATGGAAGAATGCCATGGTAGAGGAAATGCAAGCCTTGAAGAAAAATGACACTTGGGAACTCGTACCTTGTCCTAATGGAAAGAAGGCAGTTGGCTGCAAGTAGATATTCACATAAAGCAAAATGCAGATGGAACCATTTCTCGTTATAAGGCCAGACTGGTTGCCAAAGGATTCACTTAGACCTATGACATTGATTACCATAAAACTTTTGCCCCAGTAGCAAAAATGAGCTCTGTTTGAGCCTTGTTATGTTTTTGCAAACATGGGATGAGACCTTCAACAGTTGGATATGAAGAATGCCTTCCTCAATGGTGATCTAGAAGAAGAAGTCTACATGGATATTCCTCACGACTTTGAATCATCAGTTACAACTGGGAAAGTGTGTAGACTCCAGAAATCACTCTATGGATTGAAAAAGTCTCCCCTCCCCATGCCTAGTTTGGTAGATTTTGGAAGTCTATGTTGAAGCTTGGCTTCAAACAAAGTAATGCGGATCATACCCTATTTGTCAAGCACAGAACTGGCAAAGTCACTGCACTTATTGTTTATTTAGATGTTGTAGTAATCACTAGAGATGATCAGGAAGAAATCTCCCTTCTAAAGACTTGATTGGAAACCAAGTTTGAAACTAAGGACCTAGGGCACCTCAAATATTCTTGGGGAATTAAAGTAGCTAGATCCACTAGAGGAATCTTCATTTCCCAAAGGAAGGATGTTCTAAACCTTTTTGAAGAGATTGGGATGCTTGGTTGCCAGCCTGAAGATTCTCCCATTGAAATTAACCACCAACTCAGCAGCACTGGTGGTAACTCTGTAGAAAAAGAGCGATATCAACTTCTCGTCGGCAGACTTATATATTTGTCTTACACCAGGCCAGACATTACCTATGCCATCGAAGTCGTCATTCATTTTCTTCATGATCCGAAGACTGTACATCTTAAGGCAGTTTACAGAATTCTTCGATAGTTAAAGTCAGCTCCTGGAAAGGGTATTCTATTCTCAAATAATGGACAGCTGACTGGGTTGGCTCCATTAATGACCAAAGATCCACTTCAGGCTATTGTACATTCCTTGGAGGGAATTTTGTAACTTGGAGGAGCAAGAAGCAATTTGTGGTTTCTAGGTCCAGTACTGAGGCAGAATACAGAGCTCTGACACAAGGGATTTGTGAACTTATTTGGTTGAAGAAACTTCTCCAGGATTTGGGAGTTGCACTGGAGGACCTATGAGACTCGACTGTGACAATAAAACTGCAATCAGTATAGCTCATAACCCTGTTCAGCATGATAGGACAAAACATGTTGAAATTGACCGACACTCCATCAAGGAGAAGATTGTAGGTCTGATTTGCTCTTCATTTGTTACAACTGAGAACCAACTGGCCGATGTTTTCACTAAAGGCTTAACGGTCAAATCCTTCCATGTGATTGTCTCCAAGTTGGGCCTGCGGGATATCTATGCACCAACTTAAGGGCATAGTTGTCATGGCGTCACGGCGATCCAAGTCGGTGGAGGGGTGTCACGTCGATATATCGACATGTCGCCCGCCATGGCGAGCATGTTGACCATGTTTTATTTTTTATTTTCTCTATTTTTAATGTTTTAATAGATGTATACTTAAGCCATGTTTTATTTTTTCTCTATTGTTTCTCAAGTTTTAAGAAGAAAATTCAGAAATCGAAGAAGAAATCGAAAGAAATCGAAGAGGGACAGTAGAAATCGAAGAGGGAAAGAAGACAGGAAGAAGAAATCGAAGAACGAAGAAGAAATCGAAGAAGGAAAGAAGAAATCGAAAGAAATCGAAGAAGAAATTGAAGACAGGAAGAAGAAATCGAAGAGGGAAAGAGAGACAGGAAGAAGAAATCGAAGAGGGACGCCATGGCGTAGGTCGCCATGCAACCTTCTTCAGCGCCATGGCGTAGGTCGCTATGCTTGAGGGGGAGTGTTGAAGGATGATCCATCGACCCGTGACCCAGACCTGGATACAGTAAAGTGTCCAGGTTCATTTTGCACATGTTGCAGATGTGATTTGGCTTGATTTTATTTCCTTTATTGTAATGATCTCTAATTATAAATAAAGTGTTGGCCTCTGTCTTCTTGACAAGCCAATCTATTCTCTCCTATTCTCTCTTCTCAACTCATAGTAAGATGTTATACTTGTAATTGTTCAGTTTCATTATTATGAATATAAGTTACTGCTACCGATTGGACTTACTATTCTTTCCATTGGTAGCTCTATTTCTCTCTTCTCTCTCTTGTTTTCTTCTTCTCTAGTTAATATTGCTGGTTGTTCTGAGTCTAAAACTGTCACATGGTATCAGAGCATCAATAATTAGTGATATCTGGTCTTCACAAGTATGTTTTGAGATTCTACTAAGAAGTCAGGTAGTATTTGCAGCAATCAATGCTGCTTGTTTTGATGTGTGTTGATTATGAGATCCGTTTAAGCCATTACAACAACAACGATAATAATAATGACAACAAACTCAGCCTTATCCCAACTTAATGGGGTCGACTCTATGACTCCAAACAGAACAAAGTAGGGAAAACAGAGTTCTAACCAAAAAAGGGAAAGAAAAGATGGGAAAAGAGGGATGGGGAAAGAGATGAGGAATGAGAAAAGAAAAAGACAAATTAAAGATAGGAAATAAATAGAAAAATGAAAGATGAAAGATGAAAGATAGTAAGAGGAAAGAGGCACAACCCAGTACGTCAGGAGAAACTCAGCTAAATGGGGTCTGCAACATGGATCCTTTCCCTCCAATACGCTTTGTCCAAGGTCATACTGTTAAGTTTTAGAAAGGAAGAAGAAGAGAGGAGAAGATAGGAGCAAATACGATTTGGGGATAATGTGTTATGTCAAAAACTAGAGACTAACTTGCTTATATTGAAAAGAATGAGTAATTACACAGAGGCCCCTGGCCTTATACAATTTACAGAAGAAACATAAAAAACATGGGGTTATGTACAAGAATACCCCTGAAACTACTATTCTTAACACTCCCCCTCAAGCTGGGTGGTATATGTCATACATGCCTAGCTTGTTCAACAAATAGTCAAAGTGATGAGTGCTAAGTCCTTTGGTGAAGATGTCGGCCACTTGTTCATTTGTCTTCACAAAAGGAGTACAGATGGTCTTTGACTCAATCTTTTCCTTGATAAAATGTCTATCAACCTCAACATGCTTTGTCCTGTCATGTTGCACTGGGTTGTGGGCAATACTTATGGTTGTCTTGTTATCACAATATAAACTCATAGGTTTAACAGTCTCAAATCCCAATTCTTAAACAAGTTTCTTCAACCACAAGATTTCACACACTCTGTGAGCCGTGGCTCTAAATTCTGCCTCAGTGCTTGACCTAGCCACCACAGGTTGCTTCTTACTTCTCCAAGTAACCAAATTTCCACCAACAAAAGTACAGTATCCTGAAGTGGATCTTCGATCAGAGATAGATCCATCCCAGTCAGCATCAGTGTATGCTTCAATCCTCAAGTGACCATTTCTAGAGAAGAGAAGACCTTTTCCAGGGCATGACTTTAAATATCTAAGGATCTTGTAAACTACATCAAGATGTCCCATTTTGGGTGCATGCATAAACTGACTTATCACTCCAGCAGCATAGGCTATGTCAGGTCGGGTAAGGGAAAGATATATTAGCTTGCCTACTAATCTCTGATATTTTTCACATCTACAAGAGGTTCACTACAATCTTCCCCTAGTTTGTGATTCTGATCAATAGGGGAGGAGACTGGTTTACATCCTAAGTATCTTGTCTCTATAAGTAGATCAAGGACAAACTTCCTTTGACAAACATCGATCCCTTGCTTGGGTCTTGAAACTTCAATCCCCAGAAAATACTTCAATGGACTAAGATCTTTGATCTCAAACTGCCGAGCCAAGTAAAGTTTAAGCTTTGAGATTTTAGCCTCGCTGTTTCCCGTGACCACAATGTCATCAACATATACAATAAGAGCTGTAATAGTGCTGCCCTTCCTTTGTATAAACAAAGTATGATCGGCTTGACTTTGAGTGTATCCATTCTGTTGGATAGCTTGTCTAAACCTCTCAAACCAAGCCTTAGGAGATTGTTTGAGGCCATAAAGAGCCTTCCTAAGACGACACACTTTTCCATTGCCGCCAGGATGCTTGAACTCAGGAGGAGAGTGCATATAGACTTCTTCTTCTAAGTCACCATGTAAGAATGCATTCTTTACATCAAGCTGGTATAATGATCAATCAAGATTTGCAGCCATTGAGAGAAGTACCCGAATGGAATTATGCTTGGCCGCTGGAGGAAAGGTTTCCTGATAATCAATGCCATACACCTGTGTATAGCCCTTGGCAACCAGTCTTGCCTTATACCTCTCCACAGTACCATCAGACTTGAACTTGACTGTGAATACCCATCTGCATCCAACAGGAATTCTCCCCTTTGGGAGTTCAACAAGATCCCAAGTGTGATTCTTCTCAAGAGCCACCATCTCTGTATTCATTGCTTCTCTCCATTTTGGATCAGCCATAGCCTCTGCTACATTCTTAGGAATAGATATGGAGGAGATAGCCAAAGTGAAGGCAACACCTGTAGGGGAGATAGAATCATAGGAGACAAACTTAGCAATGGGATTAGTACATGCCCGTATTCCCTTGCGATGATCAATGGGGAGATCTAAGTTTGAGGATGTGGAAGTAGAGGGAGGTATACCTGTCTCAATGGATGAAGACTCAGGATGAGGAGACGAAAGGGGATTTTGGCAGGTCTTCTTTATGGGAAGCCATGAAGAAGGATTTTGGCTACTAATCTTCTTTGTATACACCAGTAGCTCCCCCTGTTCTCTGTTCACCTGTACACAAGGTGGTTCCTCCTCAACAACAGTATCTACAAAACTTTCCCCCTCAACAAGAGTATCCACAGAACTTTTCTTTCCCTTGTCAATGTGAAAAGGGGGAATAGGAACAAGAGAGGAGGAAGGAAAGGAAACAAACTCAGGAACCTCTTCAATCTCACCACCAAGGGATGAACACTCCCCCTGAAGAGGTGACTGAAAATACGGGATGGTTTAAAAAAAATGGACATCTTTGGAGAGAAGCCACCGACGGGTAGGAGGGTGATAACATGTGTATCCTTTAGAGGTAGAGGAATACCCAAGAAAGAGGCACTTCAAGGCCTTAGGATCCAATTTAGTGCAGGCAGATTTGCTAATATGGACATAGCAGATGCAACCAAATACCCTTGGGGGAAGGGAGAAAGAAGAAGAAAGTAAGGGTAAGACATCAAGAGGGACTCTGAAGTTCAAGACACTGGAGGGCATATGATTGATAAGAAAGACAGCAGTGAGTAAGGCATCAGACCAAAAGGTTTTGGAACATGCATTGTAAACCAAAGGGACCGGGCCACTTCCAACAGGTGGCGGTTTTTTCGTTCAGTAACCCCATTTTGTTGAGGGGTATCAACACAAGCCACCTGATGGATAATGCCATGGTCAGAAAAAAGGGCTCCAAACCACCATACATATACTCTCCACCTTTATTAGAACGGACAATCTGAATACGAGTTTGAAACTGGGTATACACCAACTCATAAAAACTTTTAAACATGGCATAGACATCACTCTTTTGTTTCAAGAGATAAACCCAAGTAACTCGAGAGAAGTCATCAATGAAGGAGACAAAGTAGCGGAAGCCACGTAAAGAAGTAACGGTGTAAGGACCCTAAACATCAGTGTGAACAATGTGAACGGTGAAATAGATCTAGTACTAGAAGATGGATAAACTGTCTTATAACTTTTTGCAAAAAGACAAGGTTCACAATGAAAAACATGATTGACAGGAAAAGAGGTAAATAAATGTGGCTACAGTTTCCTCTTAATAGAAAAAGAAGGGTGTCCCAAACGCCGATGCCAAAGCAAAATATCCTCCAGTGTACGTCCGCCATGTTGCCCACACACATAAGATTGAGTTTTCGCAACAGGGGAAGCACAAGTGTCCAGAACATATAATCCATCTGCTTCACGTCCACTGCCAATCGCCCTCTTTGTCACCAAATCTTGAAAGAGACAATGGGTAGGAAAAAAAGTGACAAAACAGTTCAAAGATTTAGTCAATTGGTTAACTGAAAGAAGATTAGTAGCAAAGTTGGGAACATGAAAGACGGACTTCAAAGGGATAGATGGAGTAACTTGGACATCTCCCTTACCCGAAATGGAAGAAAGGGAACCATCAACAATTTTTACCTTATCTTTACTAGAATAAACAGAGTAGAAATTATAAAGTTGAAACCGTCATATGGTCTGTGGCCCCTGAGTCACTGACCCAGGGAGTGGTGCCAGAAGAGGTAGAGACTTGTAGAGCAGTGGCAGTAGTGGTAACAATAGAGGAGGAACCGTCCAAGTGGGCTACAATCTGGCGAAAAGCAGCTGTCTTCCCTTGAGAGGGAGGATGGATCAAACTTATGAACTCCAACGTGGGCCTTTGGCCCATTCTTCTTCTGTCCTTTCTGTCCTCCAGATGAAGTAGAGGATGGTTTCCCATGAAGATCCCAACAAAACTCCTTCTTATGCCTAGACTTACCATAATAGTCACAGGAGAATCAACCTTTACCAGACCACTTAGTGAAGGGAGTACGGTCTTGAGGAGTTGATGAAACAAGAGTAGAGCGCTCAACAGTGGGGTGGTCTCCATAGTACCTCTACGGGTCTCCTAACTCTGTAGATAACCACACACCTCCTCCAGGGAGGGAAGACTTGGTCGGCCAAGGATCTGCACCTTTAAAGGTTCAAATTCAGGGTTAAGACCTCCAAGAAGGAACAAAACCCTCTCCTTCTCAAACAACTGATGCACTTTAGGCTCATCAACAGGACACAACTGGAGGTCTCTGTAGTGATCATACTCCTCCCAAAGTCCCACGACAAGACTATAGTACTCAGATACTTTTGTCACCCTGGCGCAAACTAACAATCTGTTGGAGAAGTTGATAAACCTTTGTAGAGTCCTCCACTCTAACGAAAATACGAGCAACACTATCCTAAATGTCTTTGGCAGTCTCCTTGCTCATAAACCTTCTTCCAATCTCCGGCTTCATCGAAAAAATAAGCCAAGTCATCACAAGGGAGTTCTCGGTTTCCCATTTGAAGTAACCTGGATCAGTGGAGGAAGGAGCCTTAAAGCTCCCAGATATGTATCCTAACTTCCCCCTACTCCGAAGAATGAGCTTCATAGACTATGACCAATCCAAGTAATTATGATTGTCAAGCTTGACAATGGGGAGCTGAACATTTGGATTCTCATATGAAGGGGTTAAAGGCAAGGCTGCTGCAACAGTTGGGATCTCAGAAGTCTCAACAGCTTTTTCAGACATTGTGACTTCAAAGCAAACCCTTGGGGGGGCCAAACAACAGTACCGCAAGTAAAAACAGTTGGTTCTTAAGAAACAGCAGCAAAAACAGAGACAACCCAGACCAAAAAACCTTGAAATAGCTTGTAGAACTTCACACAATCATCAAATAGCAGCGGAGTAAAAAGGAATAACCTTCCTTACCAAGCAACGATAGTAGATGGCCCAAAAAATCTCCCAAACCAAGCTCTATTGAAGAGCTCTGTTGAATCAATAACTCTGGCTGGCAGAAAAAAGAGCAGAAATGGCCTGGCCGAAATGAAATTCTGACCCTTAGCAGCTTCCAAGAGGCTTGAGGGGATACAGGGGAAGAAAAAAGGGCTTCCAAACGAAACTAGAGCATTTGGTTGCTCTCCATTTGGATTGCAAACAAGAGAGAAATAGATCTGAGAAGGTATTCTAGGTTTTCCTTTAAAGACCAACAAGAAACAAGGGAAAGGATTTGCTCTTCACCTTCCAAACAACCTTCTATCACCTTCAAACTCCAGGAGCAAGATGCTCTGATACCATGTTAAGTTTTAGAAAGGAAGAAGAAGAGAGGAGAAGAGAGGAGCAAACACAATTTGGGGACAATGTGTTATGTCTCAAACTAGAGACTAACTTGCTTATATTGAAATGAATGAGTAATTACACAGTGGCCCTTGGCTTTATACAAATAACAGAAGAAACATAAAAAATATGGGATTATGTACAAGAATACCCCTGAAACTACTATTCTTAACACATACTTGGTACAAGACATAGACTATGCATGTCCTTCCTTACCACTTCGCATATGGTCATTTTAGGTCTGCCCCTAGCTCTTTTAGCTTGTTCAATTGGAGTCATATCACTCCTCCTTATTGGGGCGTCCCTAGGCCTCCAATGAATATGACCATACCACCTTAAACGACTCTCTCGGAGCTTTACATTGATCGGGAGTTGTCCGCTCTTATACTTTCATTTCGTACTGTATCCTTCCTTGTTTTTCCACACATCCATCTTAAAATCCTCATCTCTGCTATACAAAGCTTATCAATATGAAACTTTTTAACTGCCCAACATTATGCCACATACATCATGGCCGGTCGTACAACAGTCCTATAAAACTTTCCTTTAAGCTTTAATGGAATACGTCAGTCACACATCACTACGGACGCACCTCTCCACTTCATTCATCTCACTTTAATTCTCTATGAAACATCATCCTCTATGTCACTTTCTTTATTTATGATTGACCCCAGATATCTAAAATAGTCACTTTGCGGTATCTCTCTTTCCTCAATTTGCACCATATCGGTATCCATCATAGTGTGACTAAAATCGCATCGTATACTCCGTCTTTGTTCTACTAATCTTGAAGCCTCTTGTTTTCATGGTTGACCTCCAAAGCTCTAACTTAGAGTTAATCCCTTTTTTTGCCTCATCCCCTAGAATGATATCATCAGCGAAGAGCATACACCATAGGACCTCATCTTGAATCCTCTTGGTTATATTGTCCATGATAAGTGGAAAAAGGTAAGGACTTAAGGTTGATCCCTGATGTAACCCAATCGTAATTGGGAATTCCTTGCTCTAACCTCCCACAGATCTCATACTAGTCACCATACCCTCAAACATATCTTTAATGACATCCACATATTTACTCGACTCCTCTCTTCATTAGAACATGTTGGATTAGATCTTTAAGGACTCGGTCATAGGCTTTTTCCAGGTCGATAAAGACCATATGGAGATCCTTCTGGCAATCTCTATATCTTTCCATGAGCCTTCTCCATAAGTAGATAGCCTCTGTCGTTGATCTACCTGGCATAAAGCCAAATTGGTTCATCGAGATATGAGTCTCTCTTCTCAAATGGGCTTCAATGACCTTCTCCCACAGTTTCATAGTGTGACTCGTTAGCTTTATGCTTCTATAATTATTACAGTTTTGGATATCACCTTTATTTTTGTAGATCGGGATTACAATGCTTCTCCTCCATTCATTTGGCATCTTCCTTGTGTTGAAAATCCTTTTAAACAGATTGGTTAGTCAATAAACCCCACAACCTTCTATGGTTTTCCAAACTTCAATTGGGAACTCATCAGGGCTTGGTGTTTTGTCTGCTTTAATTTTTCTTAAGGCTTCATTAACTTCCGTCACAATAACTTTTCATACATAACTATGACGTGTGGTGTCTTATTGAATAATATAGTCATCCGGGTCATTTCTACTCGCCCTTTCTCCATTTTGTAGGTCACAAATATTCTCATCCCATCTCTTCACAATGTCCTCGTCCCTTACCAAAACTCTTCCGTCATCACCCTTTATACACCTCACCTGATCAAAATCTCTACTCTTCCTTTCTCTCATCTTAGCTATCTTATATATAGCTTTTTCCCCTTCTTTTGTGTTTAGGTTGATATAAAGATCCTCCTAGCTTTGTTTCTGGCATCATTATACCTCTTTTTATCCTCTGTTTCCTTAGTTCTTTGCCAAGTCTTAAAACACACTTTCTTTGTATATCTTTTTCTACGGTTGATGTTTTACGATTTATTTATTTTGTTTTCTATTATGCGACATGGAATTTCTGTGATTGCTATTCTTGGCTCTTTTGTGGGTGAAATTCAAGGTTTTTTTGTTAACCCTATGGTGATTATTTTCTTCTTCAGTCCATGCTTCAACCAGGTTGCCATGCAGGTCTGATTTAATTCTATCAGTTACTATTTTTCTGCCAATGCCGTATCTCTACATTTAACCATTTGATGAAGATCAGTTTTTGAGGGTCTATTCTCCTCTTTTGTATTGTCACTCAAATCAAATACACAGATTGTAACATCCCACATGCATGTCATAATTATTTTATTGATACTTGATGGAATTGAATATTTTTATACTTCTGTGAATATTTTATTAATATTTGTATTATGATGGGAATGCCCTATTGTTCTTTGGTTTTATTTATATGAGGTTATTTTATTTTAATGAGTTTTAGTGCTGCTGGAGCAGTGAATTGAAAGGAAATTAAGAAGAAACAGAGAAGTTGAGTCAAAATTGAGGGATCCATGACTATGTATTATAATACAGTGTATGAATGTTGTGTGAGGGAAGCATGGGTATGAATTGTATGATGTGATGTGTTTATTAACCGATGCTTGATTTATATTTTGTCATATAAAAGAAGGCCATGAGAATGCTTAAAGTGTTTACTTGATATAATATTTAAATGTTGTATAAAGTATGCCATGAGATTTTTATATGAAAAGATGATATTTATATGGTTTATGAATGTGATATGGAATCTGATATATGCCGTCCCTTTCCAGTAGGGGGTTATGTATTGGATGAGGGCCTTATGATGAGTAGGACCACGTCCGCCCCATGGCTCCCGTCGCCTGGAACAAGGTGTAGATGTGGCCTACAATGAACTAGAGCTTGTCCTCCCCTAGGGCTACGGTGCCTGGACACATGGGAGAGACATGTCTGGTATGATGTTTAGAGATGAGGGTTCCTCCCCCAAGGTTCAGTGCCTGGATACATGGGAGTAGAGCCCGTCTATATTAGTATGATGCTTATTAGATGAGGGTTCCTTCCCCAGGGCTCCGGTGCCTGGATACATGGAAGTAGAGCCTATTTAAATTGTATGATGTTTATTAGATGAGGGTTCCTCCCTCAAGGCTCCGGTGTCTGGATACACGGGAGTAGGGCTCGTCTATAATGCTCACGGTATCATCCTCTTCAGGGCTGCAGTGCCTGGGAATACGAGTAGAATAATGATATGAAGTCGACTACCACCCTTTACGATTTGTATACTTCGATAGTTCACTAAATGGCTAAAACCTGACCTAACTAATTAAGGAATTGTTATCGTGAAGTGTATAAGGCTCGGTATTAGTGCCTATACTAATACCGAGATATGTGAGAAGGGTATTTATGTTTAGGTTATTTATTCTTTTTATTTTCTATGTTTCCTGTTTTATCTTTTAGTGAATATATAATGAAGAATTGAGGGAGATTACACATATAGTGTAACTCCCAAGTTGCGCATCTCATCTTCTCATCTCTCTCTCTCTCTTGATTTTCCTTCTTCTTCTTCTTCTTTTTCTCTTATAATTTACATGGTATCAGAGCTATAGGCACTGTTACAGCTCTCAGTGGGATTCTTCTCCTCCTTTCTACAGTCTACAATTGAAGATTGAAGTGTGTGAGAAAACTTAAAAGGCTTGTGGTTTCTTCTACTCTTTGTTTGAAGGGGTGCAGCATCCTATGCTGTATTTTGGGACTGTTTAGAGCCTAGTTCATGGTATAAATTAAGAACTAGGTCTCCTTTTCTGTTTGTGGAGGTATTGTATGGAGTTTGATGGAGTAAAGAGTGCATTGGAAGCTGAAGATTAAAATCGACAGCCATAGTCAGGGTTTTTGAGATCGATTTTACAAGGAGAAAGAAAAATCGATTTTTACAGGGATTTGGATCGATTTTTGGATCCTATTTGTTTGGTGGGATTTTTGAAGGTGTATTGGACTGTTTTGGCTGTTACTTGGAAGCAGATTTTTGGGAGCAGAATTTTCGTGGAAGCAGAATTTTTGGGAGCAGAATTTTTGTGGAAGATTTTAGTACAAAATATTTTTTTTGGGATGGATCTCTATTAGTCTTTTGACAAATTCGATTTTTGTCAGGGTTTTGAGGTTCGAAATTTTTTCCTGAATTTTATCTCTTGTTGTTGCATCTTTACTCCATCAATTTGATCTCACATAATGGGTGATAGTTCGAAGTCAGTGATGACCAAAGTGTTCTCTTCCTCCTCCAATCGTATTACTGAAGAGAAATTGGAGGGGATCACCAACTTTCAACAATGGAGGAAAATTGTTAAGTTGGTTTTGACGGGACGTGATCAGCAGGATCATTTATTTAAGCCTAAACCAGATGATGACCCCTTATGGGATACTGTGGATGCTAGAATCTTGGGCCAGATGCTGAATTCTATGGAACATCAGATTGTTGATTTGGTGATACACATTGATACTGTTAAGGAGTTGTGGGTATACCTAAATGTTTTGTACTGTGGACAAAACAATCTTTCCCACATTTATGAGTTGTCCCAGGAGTTCTATAGGGTTGATCGAAAGGGTCGTCCTTTGACCCAATACTTTGCTGATTTTAAAAGGATGTATGAGGAGCTTAATTCACTTCTTCCTATTACTTCTAATGTGGAAGAAATGCAAAGTCAGCGGGAGCAGCTTGCTGTTGTGGGATTTTTGGGACGACTAGGGAAGGAGTTTGATTCAGTCCGTTCTCAAATTCTTGGTGGTGACAAGGTTGCCACGTTATCTAAAACTGTTTCTAGAGTTATGCGTATTTCTCGTGAGACTTTTAGTGCTGTTGATACATCAGCTCTGGCATCTTTTCCATCCAACTGTGGGCCTAATAGTGGGGCTGGTACTGGTGGTAATAGTGGTGGTGGTCGTGGACGTGGGGCTGGTTTTGGTCATAGTTGTCATGGCTTCGCCATGGAGACGCCATGGCGTCCTGGCGCTGGAGAGGGCTGCATGGCGACCTACGCGATGGCGACCCTCTTTGATTTCTTCTTCCTGTCTCTCTTTCCCTCTTCGATTTCTTCTTCCTGTCTTCGATTTCTTCTTCCCTCTTCGATTTCTTCTTTCCCTCTTCAATTTCTTTAGATTTCTTCTTTCCCTCTTCGATTTCTTCTTCGATTTCTTCTTCCTGTCTTCTTTCCCTCTTCGATTTCTTTCGATTTCTTCTTTCCCTCTTCGATTTCTTCTTCGATTTCTGAATTTTCTTCTTAAAACTTGAGAAACAATAGAGAAAAAATAAAACATGGCTCGAGTATATATCTATTAACACATTAAAAATAGAGAAAATAAAAAATAAAACATGGTCGATATGCTCGCCATGGCAACGCCATGGCGGGCGACATGTCGATATATCGACATGACACCCCTCCACCGACTTGGATCGCCGTGACGCTGTGACAACTATGGTTTTGGTAGATCACCTAGTGTGGGTACTCAGGGTGGTTCCGATGGTTCGAATTTGGCGAGGACTTGTCACCATTGTGGTCGCCCGGGGCATATCCAGCGTTTTTGTTGGAAACTTCATGGCAAACCATCTCAGCAACAATTTGCCAATTCTGATACCACTATTGAGTCTACAGTTTCTGCATCTCCACAGCCTGAGGGTAAGACCGTAAGACCGTGAAAATGTTTGATGAGGAATATGCCCGTTCCACCCAGTTTTAGATTTCTTAGTCAGCCCAACCATAGTTATCAAGGCGTCGCCATGGTGTCCAGGCGGAAATTTGGGGGTATGGCGATGGGGCGCCTTATGGTATGTAAGAAAGGCGACCGGCTTGGTCACCAAGGCGTCTCCTAGGTGACCTAAGGCGACGCCTTAGGACGCCTTGTGAGCAAGGCAGTCGCTTTTTGGTGTTTTTTTTTTTTATATATTTGTTTTTTAACTTTTTTTATGTACTTTTAAGTTATTCTAATTGAAAATATGTCATTGGTTATACATTTTTGGTTCCATGCTATGAGAAGCATGGAATCATATGTTAAACTTAAAAAAAAAAAAACCAAAACCTAAATACCAATGCCAAACTTGATTCACCTAATCACCTTCACAGGACATACCAAAATCAAAATCATCAAAAAGAAAAAAACGAAGAGAAAAGAAGCAGCGACTTCGACAGAGCTCAGCTTAGACCTCAGTCCTTCAAGGCTTCGACGACTCCTTAGTCCTCCCTCTCAGTCCCCATCCTCCACGGGTGTCTGGCGAGGCGGCGACTTGCAGCAACTCTGTCAGGGCTCAGACCTCAGTCCTTCGACTCCTTCTCAAGTTCTCAGTCCTCCCTCTCAGTCTCCATCCTCCACCGGCGTCCGGCGAGGCTAATTTTAAGTATCGTGTTTTTTTTCCCTTTTTCCCTTCGAAAATCTAAACCCCTTCCCCTTTTTAAGTTCTAACTTCTAACCTCTCCTCTCCACCGACACCCGACACCCCCATCTCGAGCATCCACCCCCACCGGCGAGAGAAGCAACCTCCACCCCCACCGGCAACATCTCCAGCCTTGTAAGTATTGTGCTTTTTTTTTTCTTCTTTTTTCCTTCTAACCTCTCCACTCTCCATCGACATCTCCAGCCTTGTATGTTCTTTTGTTTGTTTCTAAAGAGGACCATGGACTGTGGAGTAACAAACAGTTCCTTTAACTTCATTCAATCTTGTCTTTCTTTCTTTTCCTCCTTTTTTTTCACAGAATTGAATGATTTCTTTATTGGACTAAAATGAAGTGATCACAAGACCAGAACTTGTAAATATTTCATATTTATGAATGGTTTTGAACTTTTGTTGGGCCGCTCTCTTGGCTGGGAGGTCTTTAAGGTGTTTGTAGATATGCCCTACCCTTAGCCGACATGTCATGATTATGCTGTTTTGCAATTCCTTGATTATGTACTTCAATTCTTTCATATTTATTTAGGATACAAGTAGAATTATATAAAAATTAATATGCTATTTATGCCTAATAAAATGGTTATATAAAAAAAAGAACACTAGAACGCCTTGGGGCCGCCCTATCGCCAAGACGCTTAGGAAGGCCCTCAAACGCCATGGTCGCCTTGCCGCCTTGATAACTATGAGCCCAACCTCCAACCACCACCTTTGTTCAGACAGGTAATGTTACTGCCTGTATTTCGACTGCTACTCCTCGTCCCTGGATCATTGATTCAGGGGCTTCAAATACATGACTGGTGTTTCAGATATTCTTTCTTTCTTCCAAAAATCTTCATCTAGTGTTACTTTAGCTAATGGTTCCTTAGGTAATGTGACTGGTACTGTTCATGTTACACCTTCTGTATCTTTGTCTTCCGTTCTCTATTTGCCTGATTTCTCGTTCAATCGTTTCTCTGTTAACCGGTTTATCAAATCCCATAATTGTTCTGTAACCTTTTTTTTTTTTGGATTCTTGTGTATTTCAAGATCTTACGACGAAGAAGATGATTGGTAGAGGTTGTGAGTCAGGGGGCTTTACATACTTGAGGACACTTCATCTATGGCGTGTACCGGTTACCGGTGAGGCATTGTCCAGTCCTGGTTAGAAAGCTGCTATGAATGAGGAATTGTTGGCATTGGAGGACAATCAGACTTGGGATCTAGTTCCCTTACCCTCAGGTAAATCTGCTATTGGATGTCGGTGGGTGTTTGTGGTAAAAGTTAATCTTGATGGATCCTTGGCTCGTTTGAAGGCCCGTCTTATGGCGAAGGGCTATGTCCAAGTATATGGTGTTGATTACTTGGATGCGTTTTCCCCTGTGGCCAAGCTTACTTCTGTTCGCATTTTGATTTCTCTTGCTGCCACTGACTATTGGCCTTTGTATCAGCTCGATGTCAAGAATGCGTTTTTGCATGGGGATTTAAATGAAGAGGTTTATATGGAGCAACCTCCTAGGTTTGCTACTCAGGGGGAGTCTGGCTTGGTGTGTAAATTGAAGAAGTCTCTGTTGTTAAGAATAGTAGTCAGGGGTATATTTGTATATAACCACATCTTTTATATGTTCTTTATGACATTTGTATAAGGCCAGGGGCCTCTATGTAATTATATATTCTTTTCAATATAAAGTTTGTCTGTAGCTCACAGTTTGAGCTACAACTCTCATAACCCAAAAATCGTGTTTGCTCTCTTGGTGCTTTTCTCTCTTCTTCTTCTACTCTAAAACCTAACATGGTATCAGAGCCTATTGTTCATGGAGTTTGAAGGTGATAGAAGGTTGTTTGGGAGGCTAAGAGTTGGTTTCTTCTCTTGGTTGTTGTTGGAGTTTGAAGAAAAACCTAGGGTATCTTCACAGATCTGTTTCTCCCTTGTTTGGAATCCAAATGGAGAGCAACCAAGTGCTCTAGTTTCGTTTGGAAGTCCTCTTTCTTCCCATTGTGTCATCTCAAGTCTCTTGGAAGCATCTAAGGGGCAGAAGTGCATTTCGTCCAAGACTGTTCTACCAGTTTTTCTGCCAGCTTGTGTGCTTGATTGGAAATAGCTCTTCAATAGAGCTTTGTTTGGGGAATTTTTTGGGCTACTCAGTCTCAGTTTTTGGTAGGTTTCTCCTTTTTACTCCGCTGCTGTTTGATGATCGTGTGAGGTTTTACAGGCCTTCTTAAGTTTTTTTTTTTTTTTCATTGTTTTTCCCTATATTTGCCTGCTGTTTTTGAGACGAAGTTCTTTTGCTTGAGGGGCTGTTGTTTGGACCTTCTAAGTGTTTGAAGGGGCGGCTTTTGTCCTCGGGGGGATGTGTTACGCTCTTAAAGCATGTCCTCTCTTCCATTCCCATCCATTTCCTAGCAAAGCTAGTTCCACCTAAGGTGGTCATTCGGAGGTTATATGGGATTTTTGCAGATTTCCTTTGGGATAATTCTGAATGGGGAAAACGAAGGCATTGGGTGTGTTGGCAGAAGGTTTGCAGGCCACTTGATGAGGGAGGGCTGGGAATTTGGCTATTGGAGGATGTTGGCCTGTCTCTCATGCTCAAGGGCCTTTGGAGGGTCCTCTCTGACCACTCTCTTTGGAGTGATTTTTTCAGGGCAAAGTTCCTTAAAAATTTACATGTAACTTTGGCTGGGTTGCATGGTATTGGCTCTAAGTTGTGGCATAACACTCTGGCTTTTAAGGGGCTTTTGATGGATAAGTCCAGATGGTTGCTTGGTTTTGGCAATATCTCCTTCTGGCTTGATAATTAGGCTGGGGCGGGCCCCCTAAGTGACTATGTTGACAATGGAATGCTGGTTGATACGGAGCTGTGTTAAAGATGCTTTGGAGCAAGATGGCTCTTGGAGGCAGGACATCCTTATTCACATTGATTCAGCAAAGATTAGAGATAGCATTTCTCAGGGAAACTTTGCTCTTTCTGACCGAGAAGGTGTGTTGGTGTGGACCCCGTCTAGTGATGGCTGTTTCACTACGAGGTCGGCCTGGAATGAGATGCGGGATGCCTCTCCTGCGATATGCTATGCTAAATAGTTGTGAAACCAATCGGTACCACTAAAGGTTGCCTTCTTTTCCTGGTAGCTCCTTAATGGGAGGATCCCTACGGATGACTCTTTGATGGCGGTGGGTATTCCTTTGGCTTCCAAGTGTAACTGTTGGGGGAATCCAAGGGGGGAGACTACGGATCACTGCCTGGTTTCTGGCGGTACTACTTCCAAGGTGTGGAACTATTTTTCTAGAATTTTTGACATCCCTTTACTACCCTTACAGGATGTTAGAGGTCGGTTTTCTCTGTGGCAAGAGTCGGCTAGTTGCAGCAGTTTAAGTGCTTTCATCACTTGGATCCTTCCTTCATTGATATTTTGGGAGCTCTGGAAGGAGAGGAACAATAGAAGACATGGGGACAACAGGTGCACTGCTGGTTCAATTGTTGAGCGCATTAAAGGCTGGGTGAAAGAAGCACCGTTACCCGCCTTGGTGGGTCGGATGGCATCCTCTAGGGACAGCCTAATACTCCAGTGTTTTGGGCTTGTGTCTCAAACCCCCAAGTTGCGATGCCCTATTCCAGTTTACTGGTGTCCACCTTTCGCTTCTGTAAAGCTTAACGTGGATGGGGTGTGTAGGGGAAACCCAGGAATTGGTGGAGGTGGAGGGGTCATTAGGAATTCGAATGGTGTAGTTCTGGCAGCATTCGCTAACTTTTATGGTGTTTGCACAAACTCGATTGCTGAACTAAGAGCCTTGAGGGACAGTTTGCAGCTGTGCCAAGTTCTAGGTTGCCTTGATGTGGTGGTTAACTCGGACTCTGCTGCCACCGTTTGCATGGTTAACCATCAGAGGTGCAATCTTTGGAAGGGTTGGTACTGGTTCCGGGAGGTTTTGACCTTAGTCTCTTCTACTAGGGCTTCGGTGTCCTTTGCTTATCGTGAAAGCAACAGAGCGGCAGATTGGTTGGCTAACCTTGCTTGTGATTCTGGGTCTTCGATTACGTTCCATCAGGGCGGGCTGCCTAAGGGTAACTTCCTTGGTATGCTTCGAGAGGACAAGGCTGGCCTGCCTGTTCTTATGAAGTAGTTTTTCTGTGTTTTTGACATTTCTGTGGGATCGGAAGTGGCAGTTTTGAGTATGGACTATGGAGAGAGTGGATGTACTCCTGGGCTTGGGGTAAGGTGGTATATCCCCCCCTTATATTCTTTGATTTATTGATTGATTTTAATAAAGCTTTAGGGGCTGGCCCGGGTCCCAGGTAATATTCGGGTTAAAAAAAGGTCCCAGGTAATATTCGGGTTAAAAAATAAAAATAAAAAATAAAAAAAAACCTAACATGGTATCAGAGCATATTGTTCCTAGAGTTTGAAGGTGATAGAAGGTTGTTTGGAAGGCTAAGAGTTGGTTTCTTCCCTTGGTTGTTGTTGGAGTTTGAAGAAAAACCTAGGATATCTTCACAAATCAGTTTCTCCCTTGTTTGGAATCCAAATGGAGAGCAACCTAGTGCTCTAGTTTCGTTTGGAAGTCCTCTTTCTTCCAATTGTGTCATCTCAAGTCTCTTGGAAGCATCTAAGGGGCAGAAGTGCATTTCGTCCAAGACTGTTCTGCCAGTTTTTCCGCCAGCCTGTGTGCTTGATTGGAAATAGCTCTTCAATAGAGCTTTGTTTGGGGAATTTTTTGGGTTACTCAGTCTCGGTTTTTGGTAAGGAAAGTTTCTCCTTTTTACTCCACTGCTGTTTGATGATCGTGTGAGGTTTTACAAGCCTTCTCAAGTTTTTTTTTTTCATTGTTTTTCCCTATATTTGCCAGCTGTTTTTGAGACGAAGTTCTTTTGCTAGATAGGCTGTTGTTTGGACCTTCCATGTGTTTGATTTAAGGTCATGATGAGTGATGAAACTGTTGAAACAGCCGTACCTTTGATGGGTGACAAAAATGTTGAAACAGTCTTGCCTCCACCTATTTCATATGAGAACCCAAATATCCAACTTCCCATTGTCAAGCTTGACAACAACAATTACTTGGATTGGTCACGGTCTATGAAGCTGATTCTTCGGAGTCGAGGGAAGTTGGGGTACATATTTGGGAGCTTTAAGACTCCCCCCTCTACTGATCTAGGGTACCCCAAATGGGAAACTGAAAACTCCCTTGTGATGACTTGCCTTATTTTTTCGATGAAACCAGAGATTGGAAGAAGGTTTATGAGCAAGGAGACTGCCAAAGACATTTGGGATAGTGTTGCTCATATTTTTGATAGAGTGTGAGACTCTACAAAGGTTTATCAACTCCTCCAACATATTGTTAACTTGCGACAGGGTGATAAAAGTATCTCTGAATACTATAGAGATCTCCAGTTTTGTCCTATTGATAAGCCCAAAGTGCATCAGTTGTTTGAGAAGGAGAGGGTCTTGTTCCTTCTTAGAGGTCTTAATCCTGACTTTGAAACTTTAAGGGTGTAGATCCTTGGTCGACCGAGTCTTCCCTCACTGGAGGAGGTGTGTGGTTATCTATAGAGTGAGGAGACCCGTAGAGGTGCTATGGAGACCACTCCCATTGTTGAGCGCTCTGCTCTTGTTTCTTCCATTCCTCAGGACCGTACTCCCCCCACTAAGGGAGCTGGCAAGGGGAGATTCTCCTGTGACTATTATGGCAAGCCTGGGCACAATAAGGATTTTTGCTGGGATCTTCACGAGAAGCCACCCTCTATTTCATCTGGGGTCAAAAAGGACAGAAGAAGAATGAGCTGAGGGCCCATGTTGGAGTTCATGAGTCTGATTCATCCTCTCTCTCCAAGGAGGACATAGTTGCATTTCGCCGGATTATAGCCCACATGGATGGTTCCTCCTCTGCTACTACCACTACTTCCGCTGCTCTACAGGTCTCTACCTCCTCTGGCACCACTCCCTGGGTCATTGACTCAGGTGCCACTGATCATATGACCAGTAGGCATAGTGGTGTGACCAATGATATAACCCGAAAAATGGTTGCCTCGAATAGTAAGGAGACAAGTGCATGACCAGGCAAGAAAATTAGTCCCATTCAAATTTGTGGGTCCTGGCTGAAGAGTAGGGTGATGATGGGAGGTACCAAGACGAGGCTGATCACTACCTCTAGATCCACCCAATGATGAACTAGTACTCTCCATTATTTTGCTGAAGGAAAAAACACAAGAAGTGAATGAGAAATACCTTCACACAGGAAGAATATGGCATACCAGCAAGGCACGGGCAGAGAAAGAAAACCAGCAAGGCGGCAGCGAGCACAACAAGACAAATGGAAGGGTGCGGGGGCCTATGACAAGGCCGACAGAGATGCAAAGGGGCTTGCAGGGGCCGACAAGAGATGCAGAGGGGCCGGCAGGATCCTAACAAGGGACTTGGTGGAGCCGGATGACCTAGGTGGGAGGCAGAAGGCCTAGCAGGGGCAATGGAGCTCGACAGGGTGGCGCGAGAGGCCAGGAAGGCCTGGCGGTGGTAGTGCAAGGACTAGGGAGGCCTGGCAGTGGTACCATAAGGGCTAGAAGCCCTTAAATGGTTAGTGGTGCAGCAGCGGTGGCAGCAGCAATCATCGGTCAGCGGTTAGGTGAGGTGTCAGAGGTGGTTAGCATGGTAGGACATGCAAGGGAGCATGTTCAATCAACCATGCTTACCATTGGAGGCCGAAGCCTCAGCAGTGGCGGTGCGGGTGAAGAACTTCTTCGACGAAAAAGAAAAAATACCCAAAGGGAAGATTGGGCTCTGATACCAAGTTAAGAAGAAGATTTGGGAGAATAGATTGGCTTGTCAAGGAGACAAAGGCCCCACCTTTATTTTTAACTTCAGAATATTACAAATATGGAATGATTGACTCAATCCTTGTCTAGCACATTTAAAATGTGCACAATGAAACTAGACATTATAATGAATCTAATTACATTACATACTTCAACAAGAGAACCGCACCGGTAGGAGAACCAGTCTACAGTTCAACAAAGAAGAAGAATTCCTCTCATGTTTTAAAGGCTCCTCAATGTTAAAAAGAGAGAGAGAGAGAGAGAGAGAGAGAAAGAGCAGCAAGAGCTCTCCACGTTTGGAGGAAAGGGAAGAAGAAAATCTGGAAGACAGAAAGGAAGAGAAGGCAAACCGAGACTGAGAATGGAGGAAAAGGGAAGAAGGTAGAAGACTTCTGAAAACTTTTCCGCTAAACCATTCCTTGGACTTTGCGGCTGCTAGTTCTAAAAACTGCTGCTCCAGAGTGTTTCAAGACCTCCATGCACAGTTTGGCTTCTTCCATCCTGACCCAAAGAGCAAACGATTTTGGTGGCGAGGTGTTCTTGCTTGCAGCAACTGTGATGAGTGATCTCAGTCACAAAGTCCTATATGTTTTTCTGTGATAGAGGCAGCTGATCTGCCTTCTGCCTTTTGGATGCTACAAGGGGAAATCTTCAAGGCTGTGTTTTAATTGCAAGTGCAAATTTCAGGTTTGATTTATGCAACTCAGATTTGCTATTTTTTTTGAATCTGATTTGGGGGCCTAGTTGGTTTATCAAGTTCTTGTGCTAAGTGCAGATCCGATATTGGGAGTTTAAGATTATTATCATTAGAATATATTGCTGTGATTCGGTTAGATTTCTGGAAATTCAGATACAAGTTCATGGATGAATGAACTGTGTGACTGTCGAGGATAGAATCTGTCCAACGATCGGAGAACAAGTATATCTCATTATGGCGAATGAATTTAGACCCCAAATTTGGTATGCACGTGGAGGACTTTGAGATAGATGACTGTACCAAATTGAGGATCCATCCAACTTCGTTTAGTATGCCTACTTAATACAAACTCGGGTCTGATCTGCTGTCGGGACAGAATCTGACCTTGAAGTTGAGGAAGTTAGAAACCTGACTTAGACTTGGAGTCTGGACTTGAAATTTGGTGTGTAAGGTCATTTTTTAGTATAGCTTAATCCTGGAAAAGGGGGGATTTGTTTGAATTTAGGAAGTGGTAGTTCTTACATCGTTTTTCTATTGTGTGCAGATTTTGACAGAATCTATACACCAGATTGAGTCATATGAAATAATAATGAAAATTGGGAATTTGGATCTGGTTTTTGGAGGAGTTCATGACTTAAGGGTTAGTTAATGACTTTTAAATTTGGGAATCTCAGGAAATTTCTAAGTAGGAGAAACTTTGGTTTTTTCCGGACTGTTTACCAATAAACCTTGTCAAGAGGGAAAACTGACAATGTAACATAATATGGAAATTGGGGGTATAAGTGTAACTCACTAAATTACCATATTGAACAGAGTATCTGAGGATCATTACATGTGTATAAAGGTAATACTTGTGCGATAGGATCGTCGATGGAATCAACGTTTAGGCATCGCCGAGGTAAGTGGAACTTAGCATGACTATATCTATGTAGGCTTGTGTAATTTCACATGTGGTGGTATGTTTGTATCATGATTGTATTAATTGATGAGATTTCATTCATGGAATATTTGAGCATGTGTATTATGTGAATGGAATGATATGTTGGAATGTGAACTGTTATTACATGGTATTGAACTTGACTGCAACCCTATCCAACAGGGGGTTATGTGTTGGATTTCAGCCCCGTGTACAGGGTGTCAGTAAGGAATGATGTGATCACCCGCCTCGCCCACAAGGTGTGTTATGTGCCTCGCCTAGACGCAAGATGCCTCGATTGACCAACGGGATGCGCTACCTGGAGTGGTAGTGCGAGATACCTGCTAGCCATGGGATGATCCATCTGTGATGGAAGTATGTAGCCTCGCCTACCCCGTGAGATGCCCCGATTAGCCACAGGATGCTCCATTTGTGATGAAAGTATGTAGCCTCGCCTAGCCCACAAGATGCTCCGCTTAGCCACAGGATGCTCTATCTGGCATGGAAGTATGTGCTGCCCAGCCCACTGTAAAGGTTGGTTGGTTGTGTGTTTTCTAAGGATGCCTCACTCATGTGTATGTGCTGTGGCAGTCAGTGATACCTATAATTTTCTGGACTTGATGGATGAAATATGTTTTTGCATGATTTACAGGGTGTTGATGTACTTGCCGTATGCAATATGGATATATTCTGTTCTATCTTATTGAGCTTTGCACCTCATTTTGTCATTTTCCTTACAGATTAGTAAAGGAGGTTAACATAGCTCAGATGGAATTTCTGTTTAGCAGACAGTGATATTATTAGATGACTTTATTTTATTATATTTCAGTAGTTTAAGTCCTAGGATTGGAACAGATGTAATAATTTAATCAGTTTGGTTTTTTAATTGTCACCACAGTTTGGTAGTTACCTTTAATTTGTTAAGGGGTCAATTGTTGACTTTTGAGGTTACTTTGTTTTTGAGAATTCTTTAATATTGGAGTTTTTATTTTGAAAAATTATTGTCCGAGTTTTTTAGAGTGTGTTGGGAAGATCAAAGTCTTAGGATCATAACCCTAACGGGGTTGGGTCATGACAGAATGCAGGTAGAGATTAGATGTATTGAAGTTAAAACTTGAATTTGTACAAGTTACATCTAAGAGATAAGGTAATGCAGATCCGGTTGAAAAAGAAGCCTAGCTTTGGTAATAGATGGGTTTGAGATATAGTTTTAGTAATTTTAGGCCAAACCTTAGGTGTACAGGGATGAAATGTAAAGGCCAAAACTTAAGTGTAAACGGGGGCACGAAAATTACTATTTATTGGTTAGTTGTGGCCCCCATATCTAGAGTTTTATGAATGTTAGTCTAAGTTGGTTTCTATATTAAGAGTCCTTTTCTTGTTAGTAAAGTTAGTATGTGTTGATCTCTAAGAGTCCTAATGTTAGAAATATTAGGCTAGTATAAGTCCTAATCGAGTAAGTATTTTGATTTCTTTTTCTATAAATATTTAACAACCACCCTTATAATGGATTTGAGTTAATGGATATGTTTTGAATATTTTGGTAATTGTTTTGTTGCTTGTGTGTTGTCTTTCTCCGTCCTATTGAGCTGGCTTAAATTTCAGGTCAGTAATCGTCTCTCTCTCTCTCTCCTTCTGTTTCCTATTTTATCTCCTAATAGTTCTCTCTGCAGATCTGGTATTTCTTATTCAGACCAGATCTTATCCTAGAACTTCTCTCTCCCTTAGATCTATTGACACCCTCCTCTCCTCCGCTAAGATCATCAATTTCAATCGTTAATGTTATTTTCTTTCTTACAAAGAAAGAAAATAAATTTTGACAATTAGATCTGTGATCAGATTTGATCCATATTTAGCCACCAGATTGGAATCCTCTTAATATATTTTCCAGATTATTCCTTTGTGGGCCCATTACCCGCAGGAAATCTAATTGGTCTGCATCACTACGATCAAAGTGGAAGGGAATGAAGTGGTGTTCTTAATGGTAGGTAGACTAGACAGAGTTTATGATGGAGGAAATTAGGGGGAAGGGTATCTGGTGTTTGATACTGTAGGAATTTTTTTAATGAACAATTGTGTGGTTAAGCCTTTTTCCAACTAAATGGAGTCTGCCAAATGGATCTTGTTTTGCCATTCAACGCTACTCAAAGTGTACTGTTGTCAACCCTAATCCATGCATGCCTTTTCTCACTACTTCTCCCAAAGTCATTTTAGGCCTTTCTCTTGCTCTTCAGCTCCTCCAATTTGAATCATGTCAGTCCTCTTTCATATCACCAACACTTAGTTGGATTATATATTATTTCTAACAGCTGGATACCTTGCTGCTTTTTTAACATGTAAAATGCATCATTGGCTTCTACATCTAAGATATGATATGTTGCAACTATTAGTTTCTAAGATATGATATGTTGCCTATTAGTTTCCCTTATATGAGACAGTTGACTACTCTTGGCTTTTAAGCGTACCTCCAAGTGTTTTTGTTTAGTTCTTAAATTTTTTTTTTCTGGATGCTGTTGTGAATGCAGATTAGGAAATATGACAACTAATGAGACTGGTGATCTCCGTTCAGCTGGGGTATTTCAAGTTCTTGATGTTGGTTGTGGGGTTGCCAGTTTCTCAGCTTATCTACTTCCAATGGACATACAAACGATGTCCTTTGCTCCAAAAGATGTCCATGAGAATCAGATTCAGTTTGCATTAGAGCGTGGAATTGGTGCAATGATTTCTGGATTAGCCACAAAGCAGCTACCATTTCCCTCTAATTCATTTGAAATGGTCCACTGTTCACGGTGTTGTGTTGACTGGCATGAGAATGGTAAAATTTTTCCATCCCTACTATGTGGTTGTGGGAAAGATTTGCTTGTGTTAGGCACTTAGGCCCATAATTCTCAATTTATCATTCACATGCTGCATTTATCATTCTATTTTTATGATTTTTTTAAAGCAAGAGCAATAGGTGGTGTGAACATGCTGAGATATCATGCTGGACTAATTCATTGTATCAAATGCTAAAATTGACTATTAAGCACCACATCCTATTTGTAATGATGGTTAACAAACTGAAAAACAGTATCTGGATCAATAGTAAATTAATATAATTTTTGGGAAAAGGTTCTCTGAGCCACTGGTGTAGGGTACACCAGCATTTCTGTATCTTTCTCTTTCTTCCTCGTGTGAAAAGTCCTCACTGCCCTCCAATGTACGATACCATTTTACTGCACCTCATAGGTGGGCTTCTCTATGCCGCTTGCTCAGAGAACCCCTCCCATTATTTTTTTTATGTGGATCTAGTCTTGCCTATAGTCATGGTTCCTCATACGGGACTGAATCCATTTCATGAATAATTATACCTTCTATATCTTTAGTTATTAACTTTTTATCTTATGGCCATTGAATTTGAAGCCCTCCTATTTTATCCAGTTTATATTCTCTATTAGTGCAGAATCTAATGGACCCAACTGCTCTATAATGGCTTGGTCATAAAGTGACAGTGGGGTGCATTTCATATTTGTATGATTTGGTCAGTTGATTAGTGGGTGTGTATGGAGCATGGAACCAAATCTCGGTTTCACAGGAGTCTGAGACGAGATGGCCTGGGAGTTCAAATAATACCAGGTTTTGACCTGTTTCTGTAGTTTCAGTCGAAACTTGATTGAATCGGGTCCATATATTACTAAGTTCCGATTGAAACTTTCATATTTCGCAAGGTTTTGACAGAGAGCAAGATGTTTCGGTGGTTTCGACTAGGGGAGGCTGTTTTTAGCCCAAAACTTCGCATTTCTTCGCACAACTTCGACGAATCCTGCATCTACAAGCTGTATCAAGCATCCTAGAAGAGTGTTTGAACCTTCAATCTCAAAGGTAGTAATGTTCTCTTCCCAAAAATCAATTTTTTGTACAATACATGGTATAATTCTATCAAATTTATATGTTAGCTACAATAGTCCGATCTACAACTCTACAAAGCTGGATTTTTTTTGGGTAGGTGAATTATTTTTTTAATTTTCTGTTTTACAAAAACTATTTTCCTACAACATATTTTTTTAAAAATTTTGTCTTATATATGATGGATAGACACCAATTTAATATATGTTAGACACCATTGGCCGATCCACGAGCTGAATACAACTAAAAACTATTTTCTGATTGGGTGCTAAGAGACTTGAGGACTTGGTCTATGTGTACTATAATGTGAGATTGAGAGAGGATCACATACGACTTGGTATGGAACACAATACAAGCCCAATCGAGTTGGCATAAATATTCCAAGTGGATGAAGATGAAGAGGGTCTCCTTTATGAGTGGGTTAGGGATCGAGGTGAGCCTTTATTAGATGAGGCTAGGGGTCAGCCCAACAGCGTGCTTGCATCACAAATGGGTGCTAATGTTGATGAGTATATGACAGCAGAGGGCAGAGTTCATTTGCAGACCCCATGTCCAATCGAGCCTTACCCTGGTAGTAGTGGAGCTGATGATGATGAGTGGTCACATTCCTCGGATGCCATTCAACCACCTACCCAGACTTAAGGCCATGATGGTGATGATGATGATGCTGATGATGATGGTGGTGGTGATGGTGGTGATACTGGTGGGTATTATGATGATAATGCCAGATTAGCATCCTTATGTGATGAGAAGGACTAGATGATTCAGGAGTCAATAGGAGATCCAGAGCCAGATCCATAGTGATTCACAGGGGAGACTCAGTTTACTCATGCAACACAAGATGAGGATCATGGTGTACCTACCTTGAGAGGTTACAGTCGACATCCTCGCAAGCATAGACTTGGACCTACTGATGAGGCATTTGGGACTGGGATGGATATATCGAACTTTTCTGGCACTATGGAAGCCATGAGTTTGGGGGAGATTAGAGTATCTGGGCATTGGTGAGCACCATTCTTCATGGTAGAGACCCCTAGGCCAGCACAAAATCATGATAGTGGCTTTTAGAGCGTCGGATCAGCATTATATGCTGGGTATGGACCATATAGTGGATATGCTGGTGGACCATCTTTCGAGAGCACCACTTCATTTGGATATGGGAGTAGCCATAATGCATCTTCTGCTACATATGGATATGGGGATGGCTGAGGTGTTGGGTCATCTTTTGTCGACAGTATCTTCAGGTATCCAACCCAGCCATGTGTGCCGGCTCCACCTCCTTACAGTCTCGATGAACCCTTCGCTAGATTGGGATATCTCAGACAAGTTGATGATGTGGCTTATAGATGAGCAATTATGGACTATCAGAACAATTGGGCCCAAAACATGTGAAGGGATACATATGTGTTGCATTCAGAGGAATGGCTCTGACATCTTCATTGGTATGCAGCTCATACATTAGACCCACCAAGAAACTCCTCTTGGAATTGAGTGAGTGTTGTATAATTTATGTTTTATTTGGTTAAGATGAATTATTTAATTTCAAGTGCTTTAAGTATATGTGAACTTCATATGGCTAATGTACACTATAGTGTACATTAGTAAACTTGGGTCAATAACCACAAGTACCTTTTTTTTTTTGTGAAAATAGTTCATGCATTGTGTTAAGAATGTCAAAAATAGGCTGTATAAAAAATCCAGAGAGAAAAAAGCATATGTGGGCCTCGAAACCACCAACTCGAGTTGGCTGGGAAAAAATACCTGGTTTCGACCAGATTCGACCAAATCTCAGTTTCTGGCTGATCAAAACCATGGTCGAAACCGAGATTTAGAACCTTGGTATGGAGGAAAAGGTAATTGGTAGACTCCCCACCCCTATTCCATATCACCAACCAAATTGCAAGCTTTGTATTGTAGGGTCTCTACCCAATCCATATCTCCAGCCATATGCTTTTATCTGTGGAGAAACAACAGCCCCTCGATTCTGCATATTGAAAATGATTATGAGACTTGTAATACATTTTAACAGTAAAGAGATCTTTTCTATCTTCATTCCACCAAAGGACATTCCATTTTTTTTCCCTGTAATAAAGGACATTCCATTTAGAGTAGCTCAGATGTCATTGAGTCTGTTAAGGGGAGCTAATGTTAATATTAATCTCTTAGTCAAGGAGTTACTTTTGAGATGGGGTGCGTACTCACATTAGTGTTCTCTCAGTAATGATTTATTGGAAGCTTCTTAATGGGGATCAAGTGATATGGTCAGGGAAGTATGAAATTTTCTCTCTCCACACAACTTTTATCCCCTACAATAAAAATTTAGAAGTTAATTTTGATGAAGACTGGTGAATTATCTTTGGAAGGTCATAAATCCCCTTCCAGCATGTATATATCCCATATAGAAGATTCTGGGTGATAATATCAGCTGATGTTGTGGAACTGTATTTGGATGTCGATGTTCTGATGCAGGGAGATTTGCAAAACCTGTGGATAATGGTCCCAACTAAAAATATAAACATAACTTTAGCAAATTAAAAAAGGAACAGAAAGAGAGAAGAGGCCTTTTAATTATCAACAAAGCTATGGTTGGACCATCAGACCACTTTTAAGACAACCATTCCCTTAATAATTACCAAAAATCAAACCACTGCATTTACAATATGTTCGTTACAAGGCCTTGTATAGGTAATTAAAGACCCATAACTGTTGATTATATGGGCCAGACTACCGTGGGGGGTATTCTGGACCTTTTTTACTGTTTTATTTTTTATTTCTATTATGTGGGTTTAGTCCCACATTGCTCACATGTAATTCTGTCTTCTATTTTCAATAATATAAATACAGGCTTGGGGGTGATCATTTTTTTGGTGAATAAGTATATATTACCAAACCCCAGAAGGGGGCCGGAAAGAGAAAAAAAAAAAAAAAGGGGGGGGGGGGGAGAATGTACAATGAGAGGAGGGGGGGAGAAAAGACAGACTAGGGTCAAGTCCTCCTTAAACTGAAAGGGGACTGCAACATACTGCTATCCAGACCCCAGGTAACAACAATGTGCCTGTTCCTTGGGGTATCCATGAGGGACCGTTGAGGAATGGTGCTGATCTTAGAGGAAACTTCGAAGGAGATGTCTTTCCAAATCAAGTCGAAAGATCTAGATTTGGAAGTCCATCTCCTAAGATTCCTCTCCATCCAAATATGATGGACAACAGAGCCAAAAACAAGTTTCCCAATACTGTCACAGATGGTGCTGCCTTTAAAAGCTTTGGTCAGCCAGATGCATTCTTGGTCAAAAGGAAGGTGTCTCCTGCTTCGGTACCAGATGGCAGAGAGGCCTTTTTTCCAGATTGTAGAAGAAAAGGGGCAAGCAAAGAAGAGATGGGCAGTGTCCTCAAAACCATTCCAGCAAAAGGTGCAAGAGGGGTGGACAGGGATGTGGCGGTGCAGTAAAAAAGGTTGGGTAGGAAGGAAAAGGTGAAGCGATCTCCAGGCTGTAAGGCTATGGCAGGGGATGGAGCCTTTGAACCAGACTAGGTTGTGCCAAGGAACGGGGGCGGAAGGGTTGCGGACAAAGTTCCAGGCTGATCTAGTGGTGAAATTGCCAGAGGGGGAGAGAAGCCAAATTACCTTATCCACAAGGGTAGGAGAGGTAGGGTGAATGGGGGGGAGGGTAGGCCAGATCTGGGAAAGGACAGGGGGAAGGGGAGAAGGAGGGGACCAGGAACCAAGGTAGATGATGAGAGACAGGAGGGCAGATTTGGGGATATCAAAAGAGTAGACAGCTCTAGGGCCAAAGACATTGTAAAGAATGCCTAAGGGATGCCAGGGGTCAAGCCAAAGGGAAGTAGAGAAGCCATTAGCAATGGCGGTGGTGGTGGCTGTAAGGGCAAGAGTCCGAAGAAGGAGGATCTTACGCCAAACCCAAGACGCGTCAGGGCGTAAAGGAGCAGTCCAAATGGAATCATTCTTGAGAAGGTGGGAGTAGGCCCAGTTGACCCAGATGGAATCATGCTTGGAAGAGATTTTCCAAATGAGCTTGAGGATTCCTGCTTTGTTGGAGTCATGAATGTGGCGAATACCTAAGCCTCCTTCTGCCTTGGGAAGACAAATGGATTTCCAGCTGATAGGATGCAGGAATTTTAAGGTTTCTTTCCCTTTCCAAAGGAAAGCACAGAAAATGTTCTCAATGGCTTTGATGGTGGCTTTAGGGATGGCAAAGATGCCACACCAATAAATGTATGAAGATTGGAGGACCGATCTGATACATTCAAGCCTACCCGCATAGGATAATAGTCTGCCTTTCCAGAGCTGAAGGCACTTGCGGATATTATCAAGCTTGGGGGTGATCATTAATCATCCAAGCATTCTCTCATATTCTGTTTTGTTAACATGGCATCAGAGCCAAATTCTTTGATCTAGGTTTTCAAAACCTCCCCCTCCATTGTTCTTCTCTTCTCCTCTCTTCTCTTCTATCGTTTCCCCTTGCTTCTCTCCATCCCTTTTAGGGCAGTTCTAATGAGGTGATCTTCTGATCTAGATGCTGCCCTTCATCACACCTCATTCATCAATGCTCTAAACACAACTTGAGATCGATAGCTGCAGAATTCCTTCTCTGCGATTTTTTGGATTTCTCCTCTTCTTGAAGATTGAGCCTCTATTACCCTAAGGATTGTTTCTACCTATTGGAGATCTATATTAGCAACCTTGGACAGCAACTATCAAAGGTCTACACCAACAATTGAAGACAATTCCCTAAATCAATCTCACTTTCAGGGTTTTTTTCAAAACCCTAACTTTAGTCGATTTTAGGGTTACAAGGTTCAGAACTTGCTGATTTTTTAAGGGAGTGTTCCTTCAACCTAAAAGAGCACTCAACATTAATATCAGCCCATTTCAGATTTTTTGAAGACCCCTAATCCCAATCGATCTCCACTTTCAGGGTTTTTTTCAAAACCCTGAACTTTATCGATTTTGGGGATTGGGGCGGTTTGCTACTGATATTTTTTTCAAGCTTGTTGCTGCTGCCAAGGGGGTTTCTAGACCTAATATTCAGCTCCTACTTCTGGATTTTTTTTGGCAAAGTTTCACCATCATCATGCCAGACTCTGATATGACCACGGCTACTTCTGGAGGAGATGGTCAGTCCAGGACTGAATTCCTCCCTTATGCTGCCTCCATTAAACTTGATGGCACCAATTATCTCATGTGGGCCAGATCTCTCTCTTTGACTGTGGCTGGAAGAGGACTCAGTGGCCATCTTAATGACACCTCTAAACAGCCCACTGAAGAGGGCCCCTCTCAAGCTCGATTGAATGCCAATGATGCTATGATCATGTCCTTTGTTCTGACCTCCATGCCTCAAGAACTCTCCAGCCAATACCTTCTCCTTGACACAACCGCACAGATATGGGCTGCTGCTCAGGGAACTTATGGACAATTGGGGAATGATGCATAAGTTTATGACTTCCAGAAGACACTCCATACCACTACTCAGAAGGAGTTGTCAGTCACCAAGTACTATGCTGTCCTCAAGAGCTTATAGCAACAATTGGATCACTATGCTCGATTTCAGCCCTCTACACCTGACGACATTACTTCCTATTCCAAGTTTGTGAACCAGTTTCGGGTTTATGATTTTTTGGCTGGTCGTAAGGCTGAATATGATCCAATTCGGGTGCAAGTTCTTGGTAGGATTCCTTTCCCAACATTGGAGCAGGCTTTTTCTTATGTTCACACTGAAGAGACACGTCGGGCTGCTATGATGTCGACTCCTACTGTTGAGAGATCAGCCCTACAGGCTGTTGGTTCCAACTCCTCTACTGCTTCTGAGAGTAGTGCTTCTACTGCTGCTGCTCCTGCAAGAGAGCCAATCAAGTGTGTTTGCAACAAACCCTATCACACTAAGGCTCAGTGCTGGAAATTACATGGGAAGCCCGCTGATTTTGAGACCAAACGTGGTCGTGGTAAACCTCAAGGCAAGGCTAATTACACTGAAAGTGTAACTACAGCCCCTACTACTGAACCGATTTTCTCTCAGGAAGAATTTTAGGCTCTCTGGCGTATGTTATAGACTCCCGTTGCCTCTACTACATCTACTGCCAGTTATTCCACACCATCAAGTTTTCATTTTGCTCGTTCAGGTATTTCCTTTGCTGGTCATTGTGCATCGGTTGTCTCCACTCCATAAATCATCGACTCCGGTGCCACTAATCACATGACAGGTTCTTCTAGCCTTTTTCATATCTATTCCCCTACTTCTGGAAGGGATAAGGTTAAAATAGCTGATGGGTTCCTCTCATCCATTTCTAGGAAAGGATCCAGTAGTTGTTCCCCTTCTCTTACCTTGTCTTCTATGTTGCATATTCCCAATTTCACTACTAACCTTCTATTTATTAGTAGTATTACAAAACATCTGAATTGTATAGTGACATTTTTTCCATCTCATTGTGTCTTTCAGGATCTGGACTCGGGGAAGACGATTGGATCGGGTAAAGTGCATGGTGGATTGTACCTGCTTGATGGTGACCCTCTTGTTACATAGGCTTTACTTTCTCAGCTATGTCAGCCTGCATCATTCTCCTCTGAAATACACCGATGGCATTCTCGACTAGGATACCCCCCCTTAGGAACTTTGTCACGTTTATTTCCAGCATTAATAAACAATTTTAATAAGGAAGATTTTTTTGTGAGCCTAGTGTTTTGGCCAAACAGACACGTTCAAACTATCCTATTTCTAATAAAAGGTCTTCTTCCTTATTTCAATTGGTTCATACTGATGTGTGGTGTCCTAGTCGAAAAACTTCTCTCTCTAGTTATAGGTGGTATGTCACTTTTATAGATTGCTATTCCCGATTCACATAGGTCTACCTGATGCACACAAAAACTGATTTAGCACTTTCACACGATGGTCCAGACCCAATTTAATGCCACTCTCAAAGTCTTGAGAAGTGACAATGGGACAGAGTATATAGAAGGTCAGATCCAAAGATACCTTGCTGCCCATGGGATTTTACATCAGACCAGCTGTGTTGATACTCCAGCCCAGAATGGTGTAGCTGAAAGGAAAAACCGCCATCTGTTGGAGGTGGCCAGAGCACTTATGTTTGCTCGACATGTTCCTTCTTTTTATTAGGGAGATGTTGTCCTCACTGCGGCCTATTTGATTAATCGGCTGCCCAATCGGGTTCTTAACTCCAAGGCCCCTGTCGAGCTCTTGCTTGGCTCTTCCTCTTTTATTGTTCCCCCTAGGGTATTTGGCTACGTTTGCTATGCCAGGGATACTAGGTCCCCTGGTAAACTTGAACCCCGTAGTCTCCGATGCATTTTTTTAGGGTACTCTGCCACCCAGAAGGGGTACAAGTGCTATTATCCTCCTGCCAGACATACATTAGTCAGTATGGATGTGGTTTTTCATGAGACTGTGTAATGTAGTCCTAGATAGGTAGGAGACCTACTAGGAGCCAAACAACAGGATCAAATAACAAAAGGGGCTGCTGGTTCGAATGGACAGCACTAGGATTTAGGTCAATTCCTAGGGGTAGGGTAGGATAATGGGAATATAGTTTATACGATTAAACTAGGCAGGTTTTAGGGAGTTTAGAAAGCTAGATTTGGTTAGGTATAAATGAGAATTCAAAATTTCAGAAATTAGGGTTAGGGTTTCAGGTTTTAGGTTTTAGAAATTAGGTTAAATTTAGGGTTTTGAAAGACAAATAGGGGCAGCAGCTTGGGTCGAGTGTAGGGGGTGTTAAGGAGAGGTTGTGGTTTGAATTTGAAGTAATTCTAATGGTTAAATATGGCCGGGCAACAAGATCTAGGGTTTAATGGAGTTAGGGTTTATGGGATTCAAACCATACATAAAGGGGATCGATTGGGGGAAAGGATTAGAGGGTTAGAAGAAGAAATTGGGTGTCAAACTTACTGGAGATTCCATTGGCAGCAGCTTGAACAGATGTGAAGGATAGAACCACCTTCGAATTGAAGAAGATCCTCCTAGCCGTCACGGCGTAAGGAGTCAACCGGATTCCACCAGTCCCTTTCCACCTTGATAGAACCACAAAGATGCACACTAACAAGGAGCAACACTCAACAGAGCAGGGCAGCAGCAATGGCAGCAAACAAAAGCTTTTCATTAATCAAATTCGTGTTCAAGGCTTTGCCCCTTGACAACCTTGTATAAAAGACTCGAAAATAGACTTCTACTCTAAAAAGGAAAGGCCTAACCCAATCCTTAACCTATTAGGTAACTTAAACTGACTAGGGAACTAAAATACTAAAAGAAATAGACTCAAAACCTGACTGGACTTATAGAATCCTAAACCAGCCTAACTTACATCAAATGACCACTTAAGTTGTCACATGACCACTTAAACAAGTCACATGATCACTTAAGTGATCACATGACCACTAATTACATAAAAATCAAAACTAAGGAATTAAAACAGCTAATCCCGTATGCAACCTAATTACGCATATTTTAGGCCCATAAAAGTGGCCTATTACATAGAAAACCTATGGGATCAAAGGCCCAACATACAAATAACCCAACCCTAGATTTATTTCTAAAGAAATAAGCCTATTTCGGTAACGAATCTGCATCAACTCTCCCCAACTTGAAAAAATTCGTCCTCGAATTTTGCAGTGACGAGGGGGAAACAACATATGAGTAGTAGCTTCAACCATTCCCAAACAAAAGTCTGGTGATGCAGGAACATGAGGGATGAAATCTTCAAGGCGTGAAGCTTTCTCTTCAAAGAACCATGTTGGCATAACAAACTTTATGTGTTCGATCTCTGAATCACCCGTGAATGCCCTATCCATAGAGTGTTCAGTGTTAATAGCCTTCTTAGACACCAGCTCCATCTCTTCATCTTCCACTGTATCAGCCTTATCTACATTGGTTTCTTCGACATAGACCACTTTAGTAGGATCTTCTATATGTTGATTTTCCATCTTTGAAGCTATAGGAGTGGTCTCTTTCTTTTCATCACAATTCACTGTCACTTCAGATTTATTTTCAACTTCTCCTTTGACAATGAAAATATGTATTCTCTATACCTGTCTGTGTCTTCTCTGTAACCTCTGAGTCTATCCCTATGACCTCTGGCAAGGGTGACTCTTTGTTCTCCCAATTGTTGCAACCTATCCAGGATGGCTTCAATTGCAGCCCTTTGTTCAACAGCAAATTTCTGGAACAATTCCAACATAGCAGCCATAGGATCTGCTGATGGATTTACTACTTGATTACCATGCTGATCCATGGCTCTGATACCACTTAATGTAGTCCTAAATAGGTAGGAGACCTACTAGGAGCCAAACAACAGGATCAAATAACAAAAGGGACTGCTGGTTCGAATGGACAGCACTAGGATTTAGGTCAATTCCTAGGGTTAGGGTAGGATAATGGGAATATAGTTTATACGATTAAACTAGGCAGGTTTTGGGGAGTTTAGAAAGCTAGGTTTTGTTAGGTTTAGAGCAGAATTCAAAATTCCAGAAATTAGGGTTATGGTTTCAGGTTTTGGGTTTTAGTAATTAAGTCAAATTTAGGGTTTTGGAAGACAAATAGGGGCAGCAGCTTGGGTCGAGTGTAGGGGGTGTTAAGGAGAAGCTGTGGTTTGAATTTAAAGTAATTCTAATGGTTAAATATGGCTGGGCAGCAAGATCTACGGTTTAAGGGAGTTAGGGTTTATGGGATTCAAACCACACATAAAGAGGATCGATTGGGGGAAAGGATTAGAGGGTTAGAAGAAGAAATTGGGTGTCAAACTTACTGGAGATTCCACTGGTAACAGCTTGAACAGATGTGAAGGATAGAACCACCTTCGAATTGAAGAAGATCCTCCCAGCCGTCACGGTGTAAGGAGTCAACCAAATTCCACCAATCCCTTTCCACCTTGATAGAACCACAAGGATGCACACTCACAAGGAGCAACACTCAATAAAGCAGGGCAGCAGCAATGGCAGCAAACAAAAGCTTTTCATTAATCAAATTCGTGTTCAAGGCTTTGCCCCCTTACAACCTTATATGAAAGACTCGAAAATAGACTTCTACTCTAAAAATGAAAGGCCTAACCCAATCCTTAACCTATTAGGTAACTTAAACTGACTAGGAAACTAAAATACTAAAAGAAATAGGCTCAAAACCTGGCTGGACATATAGAATCCTAATCCAGCCCAACTTACATCACATGACCACTAATTACATAAAATTCAAAACTAAGGAATTGTATGCAACCTAATTACCCATATTTTAGGCCCATAAAAGTGGCCTATTACATAGAAAACCCATGGAATCAATGGCCCAACATACATATAACCCAACCCTAGACTTATTTCTAAAGAAATAAGCCCATTTCGATGATGAATCTGCATCACTGTGTCTTATTATTTGTCCCCATCTCTTCAGGGGGAGAGTGTTAGTGAGGATGTGCTAACCATAGAACCTCCCCTACAGTCTGTTTACAATGAGTCTGTCCCTATTCCTTCTACTCCTAGTCCTCCCTTTGCTTCAGGGGGAGAGGTTCCTGTACAGGAGGAGACCATCCCAGATGATGTTATTGACATTCCTACTCAAGGGGAGCAGACTCCAGTCCAGAAAACCATTAGTGACTTTCAATGGAGGATTAATGAATCTAATTTGCAGACTTATACAAGGAAACAGAAGCAGCTTTAATCAACTCTAGCACCAGTACCCATCCAATTACCGAACCTGGTTCCAGAACCTGCCTCTCCACCTGGTAATACTTTTTCTCCTGATTTACCTAATTGTTATTCGCAAGGGTGTCAGGGCTTGCACTAAGCATCCTATATCCCATGTTGTTTCTTTTGACTCCCTTTCTCCATCCTTTCATGCTTTTGTTTCTTTTCTTTCTTTTGTTCGTATTCCTAACAATTGGCAGGAAGCTCTATCAGATGGAAAGTGGAAGGCAACAATGACGGAAGAAATGGAAGCCCTGAAAAAAATAGCACATGGGAGCTTGTGACTCTTCCATCTGGGAAGAGAACTGTTGGATGTAAGTGGGTGTTTATAGTGAAACAGAAGGTGGATGGCACTGTGGATAGGTATAAGGCATGACTCGTGGCAAAGGGGTTCACCCAGACATACGGCATTGACTACCAGGAGACCTTTGCCTCTGTTGCAAAGCTGAATACTGTTCGGGTTTTGCTATCCTGTGCAGCCAATCTTGGATGGGAATTGCAACAGTTGGATGTGAAGAATGCTTTCCTCAACGGAGAGCTGGATGAGGAGGTGTATATGGACATTCCACCAGGGTTCTCTTGTGACAAAAACCAAGGTAAGGTGTGTAAATTGAAGCGTGCATTTTATGGGCTGAAGCAGTCACCTCAAGCATGGTTTGGCCAGTTTCACAAGGCCATGATTTCTGTGGGTTATAAACAGAGTAAGGCTGATCACTCTCTTTATAAAGAGGGTTGGTGGAAAACTCACTGTTCTTATAGTCTACGTTGATGACATAGTGGTCACTGGAAATGATGGTGATGAGATCAGTCGATTGAAGTCCTTTCTTGGCCAGGAGTTTGAGATTAAAGATCTAGGAAAGCTACGGTTCTTTCTTGGGATTGAGGTTGCCAGATCTTCTAAAGGCATTTTTCTCTCCCAAAGGAAGTATGTCTTAGATTTATTGGTTGAAACTGGTTTGTTAGGATGTCACCCTTCAGATACTCCTATGGATGCTACTGTTTGTCTCAAGGAAAAAGAGGGTGAACCTGTTGATAAAGGCCAGTACCAAAGACTAGTGGGGAAGTAGATTTATCTCTCACACACACGTCCGGATATTGCTGTTGCTGTGAGTACTGTGAGTCAGTTTATGCATGATCCCTATTCTTCTCATATGGATGTTGTTCTTCGTATCCTTCACTACCTGAAGTCAGCTCCTGGAAAGGGCATTCTCCTGTCTTCTCATGGTCACCTACGGATAGAGGCATACACTGATGCTGATTGGGCTGGTTCTACAAATCGCAAGTCTATCTCTGGGTATTGTTCTTTTGTAGGTGGCAATCTTGTCACTTGGCCTAGGAAGAAGCAGAATGTGGTTGCTCGTTTTAGTGCCGAAGTAGAATTTCGTGCTATGGCACAAGGCATTTGTGAGTTACTTTGGCTCAAAGGCTTGCTACAAGACCTTGGGGTTCCTATTCATCTTCCTATGATGTTGTACTGTGACAACAAAGCTACAATCAGTATTGCACATAACCCGGTACAGCATGATCGCACTAAGCATGTTGAAGTGGATATGCATTTTATCAAGGAGAAATTGGAAGAAGGGCTGATTTGTGTTCCCTTTGTGAAGTTTGCTGATCATCTTGCTGATATTTTCACCAAGGGATTATCCAGAAAACTGTCTCATCCTAATCTAATCAAGTTGGGCATGATTGACATATTTGCTCCAACTTGAGGGGGAGTGTTGATTATATGAGCCAGAATACCGTGGGGGGTATTCTGGACTTTTTTTACTGTTTTATTTTTTATTTCTATTATGTGGGTTTAGTCCCACATTGCTCACATGTAATTCTGTCTACTATTTTCAATAATATAAATACAGGCTTGGGGGTGATCATTAATCATCCAAATATTCTCTCATATTCTGTTTTGTTAACAATAACTCCTACATGAAATTTGACTTTTTGACTCTCTAATGAATTCCTAATATGACTAATTACAAATTAGCAACTCCTATGAGTGCTTAACCCTTGTCCTAAACAAATAAGAATACTAATTTATGAACAGACTCTAAATAGAACTCCTAACCAAATTAAACTGTCTAAGACAGGAATACCATCGCAGACTAACACCTTGTTAGTCAATTCATTATAACTTTCTGTATACTGGTTGGAAATTTGGAATTGCAAGATCTTTGTCTCTTTGGAAAATTAACTGAGCAAGCTTTTAAGCAGCACCAAAATCACGTGAAACAGATGAATTTTGACCTAGTATAGAATTATCCTTAGAGAAAGTAATGGAAATAAGCTGTTGTACATCCAACCTCCAAAAACTGATCTAAACTAATACAAACAACAACAACAACTACTCTGCCTTATCCCAACTAAACTAATACAAACAACCAAACCATAAAAATTCTTCTCGAGGATACTCTCAAAAGACTCAATGCCTCAATGCATACTTCCATGCCCATTGGGTAATCTTATCACATCTGAATTTAGAAACAGAGACCTCCTTGCCTCTGAATGAATAAATAATTTCCACTTCACCAAGATGAAATTTCTTTATTTCCCCAGCTTCCCACGAAAAGTTGCTCTGGACTCTCTCCATTCTTTTGGCAATACAGCATGGAAGTTTTAGCAAATGAAATCTAATGAATAGGAACTTAGAAGGCTAGAGAGTTTATTCTTGATGACAACAATCCTTCCACCAACTGACCGAAGTAAAAATTATGTTTTCTGTGTCACAAGTCTGCTCTCCACTTTTTTCCTGGAACTGTATCCAAACATTAGTTGCTTAGGGAAAAAATTTTGCTGCTACATAGCATGAATGTTCCTGCTACAAGGCTGGCAGCCAAGGAAATGGAATAATTCACTTCCCTTTTGGGTTCATAAATACCCTCCTAGGTTTTAGTATTTTCTAAAATACCCTTTAAGATCCTATTTCCTTGGCTGCCAACCTTGTAGCAGGAACATTCCTTCTACTAGTGTAGCAGCAAAATTTCATCCTTGCTTAGCCTTCACACCCATGCGATGCACAAATAGAATGGAAGTTCACTCTGGTCTCTGAGAGCAACGCAACTCCCTTGAACATTCACTGCTGCCTCTGTCATCTTTTTCTTCCTTCTGATTCTTAGTCCTATGTTTTCTTTTCTCTGCTGCTTGAATTTCTTGTTTTATAGTTTTGTATTATTGCATCTCTAGGAAATATCTTTTATTTTTCTTGCTGTCATATTCCACATTAACTAATAATCTAATAAACTGATTGGATGAAATTCTGTTGATGTTAACGAACAAGATGTTTAATGTTTTTGAGATTCAATCACATTTTGACATTAATGGCTATGTTCATTTGTGCCAGCCATTAAGTGGGAAGCAATTTCTATACCAATTTACTATCTCTCAATCTGCATCCAATATGTGCAAAATATATTGGAGTAGAACTTCATTTAATTTTCTACCCGGTATTTACCCCCCCCTAAAAAAGGAACTTCAGTTTGATACATTTTAGTTGTTGTGGTCCAATAGTGGAGATTTCTTATTTTAACATGATATTCTGCTGTTATTATGGTCGACTGGTGTCCATGCTTTTTAAAGGCATCAATATGCATTAATTAACTCCAAAGTTGCTAGCCTCAGTTATTCAAGCATATAGCTTTTTCTTTCCTAATTCTATTGTTAGTCATTGTCATTTTTATGTTTTGCAGATGGTGTGTTGCTCAAAGAAGTGGATCGCCTTTTGCGACCTAAAGGATTTTTTGTGTATTCAGCTCCACCTGCTTACCGAAAAGATAAAAATTTTCCACTGATATGGGACAAATTGGTGAATCAGACTTTGGCAATGTGCTAGAAACTCATGGCTCGTCAGGTGCAGACAGCAATCTGGATTAAACAGGGAAACCATTCATGCCAACTCCAGAATGCTGAGCAGAAACTATTGAATTT
This sequence comes from Telopea speciosissima, assembly GCF_018873765.1. NCBI lineage: Eukaryota > Viridiplantae > Streptophyta > Magnoliopsida > Proteales > Proteaceae > Telopea > Telopea speciosissima. The sequence continues at coordinate 21,527,230 of NC_057925.1, forward strand.
ATGTGATGCTGTGGATGATTCTAAGCCATCATGGAAGATACCACTAAAAAACTGTATTAAGCTTAACAGTGGGGATGCAGATATTCAGAAACTCCCCCCTAAACCACAGCGTCTTTTGGTTTATACAGAGAGTCTGAACAACATAGGTTTGTTCATAATCTGATCGACCTTATCGCTTTCTATTGTTTCTCTCTTTCATGATCGTACATCAGTTCTTCTCTTTCAAGCATGAATAACTCAATAAGGGTCAGCTTTACTTAATGCATTGGCTTTGTGTGTGAGCAATTTGGTCTTAAGAGTAAATCAGAAGGTTCCTTTTTTAGCATACTTTATGTTTTTTCCTTCTCTCTTCTTCAAGTTGGAAAATATCTGTTGTTTCTTATCATAAGCAGTTGCATATAGAATTAATCCCTGCCCTTCTTTGTAGAATACCTTTTCACATTTTACATTAGCATTAAAGTTAGGTAACTTTCACATTTTAGTAGTGTCTTGGAGTTTCCCAACAAGTAGCAGCATTAACTAAGGAAGATTCATGGATTTGGGCTCATAAAGATCTAGGTGATGAGTAAACATTTGAAGTTCCTGAACCTTCTGCTTTTTGTTTGGTTGTAATCCATGTTACTTGCCTGATAAAATCAAATAAGGAAACTGCTTCAACTCTGGGTTGAAATTGGAAAAATATATGAACATGTTATTTTTTATGTGACACTTGTCCAGTTGCACATGTTAGTACATTAACACTTCAAGGATGTTGTTTAGTGGACATGATCACTGGGTCGATGATTATGCTTGCTGTCCTTATCATGACCTAGACTCAGAGGTTGCCTCATGCTTTTCTATAGTTCTTCATACTTCTCAATAAAATTTTGGTTATCATACTTTTTTTTTAAAACTGGACTAAACTGGCAGTCGAAGTGGAGAAAACCAGAATCATTCTCTCTTTTGGTTCATAGTTTTCCCGGATTTCTCCTGAAAACCGCTAAAAATTTTGAAAAGCTGGTACTGAAATCTTTTTCGTTTCTACTGCCGGTCTGGTTTTAAAAACTATGATGGTTATCAATCAATAGCAAGAGGACATAATCCCCATAGAGAAACAGTTAGGCTTTCCTGTGTCCATCCTCTAAAGATTCAGCTTCATGTATGCCAATCTGCACAAGATTGATAGATTCTTGGAATGCCCCCTATAACATTTATGTTAGTCATTCACTGAAGCTCACACCCAATGTTTTGTGCTGCGCAGGATCTGAAGCATTGGACCTGAGATCCTATTACATTACTTGAGGAACTTGTTTCACTCAACAAATTATTGCACACTTCATACGATGGAAAAGTATGGTGTAATCCATATAACATGTTTTGATAGTGAATAAAGAAAAAACAGGCACACTGACTCTTTATTTTTCCTGTAAAAAGGCACACTGACTTTGTTACCGCCTAAAATTTTCGTACCCCCCCCCCTCCAACTGTATGTAATGGGTGAGAATATCATAAAAGTGAAGCTCAGGAACATGAAAGAGGGTCATAACAAAAGAAACAAGGTCCAACCAACCATAATGGTGGCGATTTAAAAGGGAGAGATTGATGCAGGAACAAGGATAAGAAACAGGCCCAGCTCAATGGTGACTAAGTCCATCCAATTCGTTGGCTTACTCCAAGCCCAGTCATGGGCTTAGTTAGTTAGTAGCCTTATATTTAATTCAAGTACCTTTTTTTTCCATATATTTCCTTTTTAGGATTGGGATTCCTTTTATTATTATGATTCTTTATGTTTCTTAGCAATTCGGGTTACTTTCCCAGTCCAATTAAGATTAGACTTTAGGTTTCTCTTTGAATAGATTGTAAGAGCCATTGGCTCACATAATAGTTAGAAGATTAATGAAAGTTGAGTTATTCAATGGAGCTGTGTGTTCAGTCTTGGGTGAGAAGCCTTGATGAGAAGATATGAACAGTGAGAAGCTGATCCTGTTGGTTTGGAAGCCTAATCTATCTATTAGCTATCATTCTTCCTTTACTCTGTCTTAGCATTCAAGGTACTGTTTTAATGTCCCATCGATTAGTATTTCTATTCTTAGGTTTTAATCACTGGTTGCTGTAGAATTTCATCATTAGTTCTGATTAACAATTTTAGTGATTACTCCCTGATATTGCAAACCTCTGTTGGAATATGTAATACAGAATACCGTGGGGGTATTCTGGTCCTTTTGGGGTTAGTTTATTTATTATGTTATTAGGTACAATCGGCTATGTGAGTTTTAGTCCCACATCGCCTAGTTTAGTCTCTTTGTAATTTCCCCTCTATTTGGGGCTTACCTATCAATTAATAAATTCAAGCATTACAATCAATTCTTTTTCCATCTTCTCTTCTCTCTCAAGTTACTGGTTATAGGTCCTAGGTTTTCTACAACCTCATTAGTCACTGATTTAAACCTGTAGTAACCCTGTTTTCCTTCTATTTTCAGTCTAATTTGTGTGGGTACCTGGGGACTGATCTGGTTATCAGATCAAAGTCAGCTTTTGCGGATTGAAAGCCCCTCCTAAGAGAAGCACTTGATCAGAATTTGGGTTAGATCTTGCTTACAGATCTGCTGCTATCTGAAATCTCCTAAATTCTGTCTATTTCTGAAACCAGGTCTGAGATCTTCTAATTACTTTAAATTTGACCATTCAAATTGTTTCGGAATTTAGGGTTTTTGTATCTACATAGGGTAAAACTCAATTTCAGTTTGAAGCTCATCTGACCTCCTGATTTGATTTAATTAGAGAATCTCTATCTGCTGATATTTCTTCTCAGATTTTATAATTCTTAAATTACTTTCAAAGTTTTAATCTGACCGTTGGATCACTCTGATCTTCTGAAGACATCCCTAATACTTGTTTGTGCAATTGTGCGTGAATCCTAAAATTTGACCTTCATCTGAGAAGGTTGACTTTTTGTTGACTTTCAGGTTTAGGTGTTTTGGGGATCCTGCCTGTCTAGTTCATCCTACCTACTGCTCCCCCCCCCCCCCCCAAAGAGATGGCCCAAAATATTGCTCAGATAGTTAGAACATGAAAGGAGCTATCACTTAGTGTAATGGTAAAAGGCTCAGGCTGCTAGTGTGGAAACGTTAGTTCAAGTCTTCAGAGTGGCCGTGTTGTGCAAAAATGCCAAAGTTTAGGACCGTCTCCAATCCACCTCTCACTGGTCCCTGTGAAAGAGGGTCTTGCACTTGGCTACGACTCTTTAGATTGTCAGAATTTGTGCAACAGGTATTACTAGTACCCAGTTTTGGATGAATATTAGCTAAACATTGGCAATCCTTGGCATATGATGGAATGAGATACTCAACCTTGAAGCCATAGTCATCATCTTTGATTTAGTGTGAAACTATCCCAAGGCCACTCTGATTTACAAAAGGAATTAATTACAGTAAAGAATAGCTACTGCTAGTTTCCACCAAAGAGAACAAGACAATCTAAGAGCAAGAATCTTCACCTGAATGGACTGCTATTTTTATGTTACTCATAGATTGTTTTTCCTGTTCACTCATGTCTTTGTTCATCTGAGTGTCTCTGAATCCAGTAGGATTGCCAGTAATTGGTTGTTCATTTCTGAAGTAGTTGTTTGTCATTATATGCACATATTATTCATTTACTAATTGACATCTATTTCTTGGACATGATATATTGAATGACATTTTCTTACAGGCATCAGTCAAGAAAAATTCATTTTAGATACTAATTTCTGGAAAGATCAGGTTCACCATTATTGGAGGCTGATGAATATCAGTAACACACAGATCAGAAATGTCATGGACATGAATGCTTATTGGGGTGGATTTGCTGTGGCTTTGAATATGTTTCCGGTTTGGATGATGAATGTAGTTCCTATATGTATGAATAATACCTTGTCTGCTATATACAGCCGAGGCTTGATAGGTGCTTTTCATGATTGGTAATGTTTTGACCATCTCTGCTATATTTCTGCTATATATATTTAGTCAACCATTTGTATTGACAGCATTGATATTTGTTATGAGCTTAGGTGTGAGCCCTTCTCAGCATATCCACGCACATATGACTTGATACATGCCGACCATCTGCTCTCTCACTACAAGGACAAAAGGGAAGGTTGTTTACTAGAAGATATAATGCTGGAGATGGACTGTGTACTTCGTCCTCAGGTACCTAATTTTCTTACTTTGTTCATGATGCCGCAAAGAGGAAAATGACAGCCTTACTATACCCCACACCAGGCCCTGTAAAGCTTTGGGGTGCGGGAGTTTTACGGAAGAAAATTATTTGAATAGAAATGGCAAAAGAGCAATCACCTCAAACAGCAACAGAGAAGAAATTGCCCAACATAGAATACACCCCTTTTAGTTGTTTGAATAAATATTGTCCTTCGCACTGCATTCCCACACATAGGAATAAATAACTGATCCCATAGAATACATCTGGAGCAAGAGCAAGGTTAGAAGACAGAAAGAGTCCTTAAGAAGAAAATACAAGTGAATAACTAGGTGGTTCAAGAGTAATACCCAGGAGCCTTTTTTGGCAGTATATATAAGTGTGTGTGCGAACACACACACGATACCATTATAATGCTTTAGAGTTCCTGTTTCAACATAAGAATCTCACAAGAAAGATAACAGTATAGCAATCAAAGGGTTGGACAATTTTCTTCGTTGGGTGATTTCAGGCTCCACTTGCGTTAATGTTTTTTATAAGGATTCCAATTCCCAAAACCTTGTTTTATAGGAGTCTATAGAGCCGTTGTAGAGAAAACAACAACTCTTTCCTTAACGTGGAATCACCCCAATCGCCCCCTAAAATTTCTCTCTCCGCATCCCTTCTGTTATGGGATAAACTCGAGTTGCATTGGATGAGTCCAACATGGCCACATCACTAACACGAAGAGAGAGAGAGAGAGAGAGAGAGAGATTGGGCATATTTCATAGCAAGTAAAATACAAAGTAAAAGGTTTCAGGTATAAAGAGTATTGAATAATGTGAATTTCGACAACTTAGAGATGCTTGAATTTAAATTTCGACAGTAAGAAAGGTAATGTGTAGTTGCCGAAACATGTGGACCAATAGACATCATTCAGAGCTGCCCTGTGTCAATAAATCTTGCAATTGCTGTCATGAATGCTTCTGGTTTGCTCTGCATCAATGCCTCTCTCTCTCTCTCTCTCTCTCTCTCTCTCTCTCTCTCTCATGTTGTTGATGTCATTAGTAAAACCATTTCACATTTCTGGGCCTGATCATTTTGTCTGACTCAGTGACTCCTACAATTCCAGTCTGATATTTGGGTTGTCTGTCGAACTGTAAATCTAGCATACATGATTGCATATAAATGACAAAGAAACTAAATATAGCATAGCTAATATAATAGTTAATTTCATTTCGCATTGGTCTGCTGAGAAAGGCTCCTCTCATATAGTCTACTCCGTTTGAGACTGAAAGGTTCTTATGATCAAACCAGCCATTGGATGTGTTTCCCCACCTATAAATTAGTCTTTTGTCAAGTTTTGGGTCCATCTCCATGTAGGGCCCCCTCCTTTTTAGGAAGTGATTAACCCCAAAATTGCCAAAGTTGAATTTTCAAACAATTCAAAAGCTCTTCTATCTCCACCTGGAACAGTCACATTGAGCCCAAACTTTATAGACATAAATAATGACATGGCCAAAGTATCACGAAAATTTGGGTGCCAATTGCCAAAGGAACTGCTATACAGAATAAAACTGGACTGTGGAAGGAAGCTTCTCTCCATGGACCATGGAGGAAACCTTTGCCATAAAATTCCTCTAGATATTGAAATGTGAGGAGGTTGGGGATGGGGAAAAAAACACTAGATGTTCAACACAAAAATGTTTGGAAATAGTCTTTGTGCAACCTTATGTAGATTTTAATGGTTCCAAAAGAGTTTCTGCATTTGATTTCATTTTTCAGTATTTTTAGGTTAATGAACTGCAATTATATTAGATTTCTTAAAGAAACTGAATTGTGCAGGGATTTATTATAATCCGAGATGATGCGTCTATTTTCTCAAGGATCAAAGGCCTTGCTCCAAAATTTCTTTGGGATGTCAAATCATATATGTTAGAAGATAAACAAAAGAAAATGGAATATGTACTAATTTGCAGAAAGATTTTTTGGGCAATTGTTTAAGGTATTCATTTGTTTATACGAAAAATTGTTTTAGTTCCTCCCAGTACCTAGGTTGTATCATAGCTACGAGGAAAGTTGGATATCTAGCTAAAGATTCCTCCTCTTTTTTGTGCACTTTCTCACCTTCTGACCTTGTAGAATTGTGTGAGGTCTTCAAATTCTTTATTTTTTTTTATTATATGTTTATATATATTTTTTTTATGTTTAATATTTACAGAACAGGAACAAATCTTAAATTATGTTGTTAATGTTCCATGTTATGCTATTTTAGCTCCCAATTTAAGCTGGCCTCCAAAAGATATTAGCCAATATCAGATTACATGTAAGACTTGATAAATTCTCTTATGTATCCAGAAAGACAGTGACGGATAACTTGGGGGATTAATTGTCGCGGGGTTGACAACTCTGATAGGATATCTAAGGTGGACTTAAGACTAACTTGTTCATCCTTGGAGATTCGATACTGCAAACAGAAGAGGGTCTATTCAAGCAGGAAATGTTCCAACTTTTATTTGTTAGATCTCTTCTATGATTGCTTGTGTCAAACTTCTCCAGCGAAGTTGAATGCCAGAAATGTATCAGTTAGATCCAGCAAAGTTCAGATGACTGTTTGTGTCACACTGAACTTTTTAGCTTCTTAAGTTTGGCAGCGTAGTATCCGATTGACTGATTGGATCCTTACCTTACGCCAACCTGTCTTGGTAACCAGGTCCTATGTTCAAGGAGGGAGGAGACCAACTTGTTCAATACCCAGGATTTCAAAAAAAATTAAAGAGAAAAGCAGAATTTGCTGGAAATGTGTGTCCATCAAACCTGAATTTGATTGAAGAAATAATTTATTTTTTTTATGTAGGATATTATTTAACGGGTTTATAAGTTTGTTCCATAGGTTTTCGCCTAAAACCGTTATCATCTAGGGATAGGACCGGGCATTCTATCTATATAGATGTTACATTGTATGTCACTAGAAATGTCGATTTCAGGACATAAATGAAATTACATATCATGTATGTGTATAAAAAAGAATCTTTTATGAATTTCACATGTTTATTATTTGTAGTATAAGGACGAGATTTGTACCTGTCACTTGTTGACCCTTTGACTTGAGATATCCTTGTCGTTGCTGTGTCACATCACGGGTTTTGGTACATCAAAAAATTGATGTCCGTCAGACTATATATCGGTGCACTCAACAAGGAATCCACTACCCTTGATTGAAAAATATCAAGTAGAGAGATCTTATCTGTGTTGCAATTGACTCGGTAAGCTACGTGTCCGGTGCACAGAAAATAGCTATGCACTAAACTAATTTGATAAGTCGGTAGGTCATGGTTGGTTCTGAGTTACGGGCAACATTGACTTAGGCATAACTTTTGCTTGGAAAATATACCAGAGCAAGTCTTCCTTGATGAGCAACGGGATACCCCCCAGAGCAAGTCTTCATTGACATCATTGGCTTAGGCATAATCATGTCGGTCACTCAACCTGAACAGATAAAGCAGCACTTTAGCATCAAGCCCATGACCTGAAGACTACAGGCGTGCATCCTGTCCCCGCTTCTTTGAGAGCTACCTTCACTGATGACAAAGACAAAGGGCCAAGGATCTCGTGGAAATGTCCCATAAACAAATAGTGTCTATGATCAATCGGAATGGAATCTGATTTACTGGCGTTATTGTAAATTGTTAACAAAATTATTTTTCACATTATCAAATATATTATTATATTATTTTAAATATTGTTTGACCATTTTTTTTTTTTTACGTTCGATCATAATCACAGAATCTCTAATAAGGATATGTACAATGTAACAATGAATTGGAGTTTGGCAATATATAACTACATGTCCTATAATTCATTATGAGCTATTGTTTAGTGGAGGGTCTTATGTGCAAATTAAAGGAGTTTAATTATGCACAACGTTTATTACAAAATAATAATATGTTAATTATTTCTTTAAGGGAAAATTACACTGCTACTGTCACACCCCGGCCCGGTTCATAAGTGCCAAGTGTGACTGGATGTCTCTGACATCCAACCAATCCACCAGGATCGCAAGTGTAGTACCCTATTTACAACAATTATCACAATATACAAAATTTAAACGCAGCGGAAGTAATTTAAATAGTAGAGATAAAGGCAGTAATAAAGAAGTCTAGATAATAATGCAGTTATAATTATATAAGTGAAGTTTGAGTTACAAAGGCAATCTCACATAGTAACCCAAATCCAAAAAGATACAAGTACTAGACTAAGCATACAAAAGTGTTTTATAACAAAAAGAGAGGAGATAGCCTTGTCTGTCAAGCAGATCAAGAGAAGGCGCAGTCATCACACGAGCACAAGACATCGTGCTCCACAAGAAGCGGAGTATCAACTCCATGAGCTGTAGGAAGGTCCTGAGCAGAAGAAACTCCTATAGAAACAGCCACAGCAGAAGTAGTATCATCTGAAAAACAAGGTATATTACAAGGGTGAGCTCCACTGAGCCCAATAAGGAAAAACATGCAAACATATGTAGATAGTCCATGATGAATGACCTAAATTAAACATGCTCCTAACATGGATACTAGGTCTCATGAGGTATAAGTACTATTGTAATAGAATGATAGCCTCAGTCCTGGAAACACATAACCAGACGTCGGTCACCCGAGCGAAACCATTCTACTACGGTGGAGACCCGACAGCTTAGGCATCAAACATCTGACGCTAACGGATCCCTAGTGACTAACCCTACTGTTTATTCCCACTCCTGTAATGTTCTTCGGAAATGGGACAGTGAATGGATTCCGGAATCATCCCTTCGGACCTACCACGGGTTATCCAACACCTCTCCCCTGTTGGTAAGGAACGACGTAGTACTGGGCTATGTCAATCCTAACCATATGCAGTGTAATATGATGGCATATGTATCAATAAGAGTAATAATAAGTTGACCGGTAACATCATCATAAATCATACAGTTCCAAAAACAATAACAAGTGCAATGCAATATGCAGATGCATCCTAAATCATGCACATCTAATGCAAAGAATGAAAAGCTAATAAACTACATGATCAAAGTTTTAGAGATGATGCATGGTATGGCATACTTAACAAAATAACAATTAAGTTCACAAACACACCAAATTAAGTTCAATTTTCCTTACCTGAGATAGTTGATTATCTTAACCAGTTAGAAACCCAAAAGTACAAGTAATCCTCACAAAAAACGGAGTAAAACCGCCCTAATTAGACATCAAAACATCACATATTAGTTAGGGTAGTAATCTAGGTCAAACCCTAAAGAGTCAGTCCAACAAACACATCAAAAAGGGTAGCCAAATGCAAACTGCCAGAGGGCCGGATGACCGCCCTGGAGCCTGCAACTCCTTCCGACTGCCAAGTCAAAATTGGGGCTTTTGTTCCAAATGCATGGACCCAATTTCAGGTTTTTGGGTTAATCCAAGATGGGTAAGTGGTATAGTGTTTGTTAAACTCAAAATCATTCATTAATTTGGGGATTAATCAAGAATTGATTGAATTCTAGGCTAGGGTTCTATTAACCTAAACCCTAAAGGAAAAATTGAAGGAGAAAGAGAGAATAAGAGTTATTACAGCAATTAGATACAAAGCTTAACTGAATTTGAAGGTAATATTGGTGATGGCAGCCTCTCCGCCTCCAAGTCCTCTCCTTCTCCTTCCCTTCTTCCTTCTCTTTTCTTCCTTTTCTCTTCTTTTTCTATAAGGCTCTCAATGCTGAAATGATTTTGGCTTTAGCTTTAGTAGGAATGAAAAAATAAGACTAAGTATAGTTTATATAGTAGAGTCTAACTAAGGCATGTTTGCCTTAGTCAACATAGAATTAGTTTTAAGAAACACTTTCCTAATCTGATTTTTTTATAGAATTATTACATATTCAACCTATATCTAAGTCATACAGGTTATGTCATGTGACACAATTAGTGATCCAACTGTGGTAGACTTTGGGAAGCTGAATCCCTCACTGGGATGTGGATCCCACAAGTAATAATTACCATTCTGCCCCTATATATTAATTAAGCAATAATTTATATATACACATATAGGAATAGTTATAACTTACAATTCAGTTTAGGAAATGGAGAGATTCTGCATACACTCTAGCCCGCAGATCTGACACAAGTAACTCTGGTGCAGGGAGCCGGCTGGATTCTCAGACTCAAAGATAGCTAACTGTGATGACTCCATGGAATCCTCCATAGGTGATTCGAGGAGTTGATCTGCATCTTCTACTGATGCAGCCCACAGCATCAAAGCAATCATAGACACTGAACTAGAACATGAAATCACACAAGTTTCAAAGTTCAAATTTACAATGGATTTCACAGTCACTCCTTGAGGTTTGTATTAAATACAGAGTGACCCCCTGTGTTTCTAAATTATACAGCCACACCCCCTGAGGTTTGGTTAGTTGTTACAGTCAACCCCACTCCATTATATCATTCCCGTTAAGTGGTACGGTGTTGGTAATTCATGACTTAAAATGACTAATTAGAGGTTTATGGAAACTAAGAATTAAATAAAGGTTCAAGAGCAACAGCGACAACCACTCGACAGGAACAACCAGCGGCAAGTCAGTTTCGTTTCAAGCCATGTAACTCCCTCATTACACACCCAATTTGTGGAAATTGTGGGATAGGGTTCTTAATCCATTATCCTCTTGATTCCCACTGGCATCAGGCCAGAACAGTAGGTAATAACTTCAGGAAAATTTTTGCAACCAAAACCTTGTGGTAGTTGCAGGTTCATATGTTTTTTTTTTTTTTTAGAGAAATTTCCATTACCCATTTTCATTGGAATAAACATTGAATTGAGTTTTTGACAACCATAACATTAAAACCTAACAATTAATATGCGGATAATTCAATTATGGGAAATTTCAGTCTGAGCAAAACCTTTACTCCCCTAATGGTAGAATCTAAGAAAAACCATAACAACACAAAACAAAACATTTCATAAAATATCCCATTGCCCAGATGGATGAACTGAGATTCTTAAAAGCTTTCAAACACGCCCAGGATTTGCAGCTCCAGCTGGGCGTGCGGCTTGCCCAGGCTTTGGCATGTCTTCCCGGCACCTAAAGCGCTGAGGTGGCTCCTTCTTTCTTCTGTCAGTCCGAGAACGAACCCTTACAACGTGCGAATGGATCGCACAAGAGACGCAGTACTGCATCTTCGCGTATAGCTTGGGAAGCGTATAATCATCATAAACACAGGCTTCTTGAACATCCCTAACCGCAGCTTGTTCAACAATGTTCCTCATAAGAAACCTCTTGATAACCTTATCCTTAGGGCAGTACTTGCCGTAGTTAGAGCAGCGGATGAAGTTCACATGGGCACAGCCATGCTTGTTGCGGCCACTGTTCCTGCGCTTAAACGTCATTTTCTAAAAGCAATAACCCTAGCTCTGTAGTTCCTCACCTCCTTTAACTCTTCTCTCTAGGGGTAGGTTCATATGTAGATCGGGGTATGTATCTCACAACAGAAGAAGATTTTGGAGGCAATAATCTAGGGATGGGATCACCCAGGGGAGAACAACCGATGCCCCAAATCTCAGTTTGAACAAACATGAATCAAGAGATATCAAACTAGATTGGATTCACTATGCCCCAAATCTCAGGTCAGGGAGGCAACTTCAAATTTGGGGAAGAAGAGGGAAAAGTTAGAATTTTCCACTGAGTATTAACAAGATATTAGAAGAGGGTAGAGTTGATATTTAAAATGAATTATTTAACACCGTTCACTCACCGTCCACTCAGGGGTGTGGCTGTATAATTTAAAAACACAGGGGGTCGCTCTATATTTAATACAAACCTCAGGGGGTGGCAGTATAATTTTTCCTTTCTTTAATTATGATAATGAGATATACTGTAATTAAATTAAATTAAATTGTCGGCCAAAATTAACAGAGGTTAAATCTCTCTTTTAGAGTTTACCTCTTTCTATTTTAGAAGCAATATTGTGTGCGCAATATTTCGAAATCCTAACTCTCATCAAAGTAGCAAGTTCAATTTAGGAAATTGAACATCATGAAGTGTAAAGAGGTAGGTATAACTTAGCAAATTGACCATGGTACATCACCAAAGCCCCTAATAAGGCTTCATTATAAAAGAAAAAGGGAGAGGATGGACAAATTTTCCAGCCTCCTCCCTTTGGCCGAACTCTCTCTCCTCTTGAGTGGTGAGTTGTGTTTGGTGCTTTGGAATATGTAATCCCAATTTTGGTGAATGTATCGTTTGTGATAGTACGTCAGATTGAAGATTCAAGGTGTTAAATGGTTCAATCCCTTCCGTTGCTTAAGTATGGAAGAACTATTATCTAGATGAGGAACTTTAATTGCGGTTCTCAGGATACCTCATGTTTCCTATATCAATTTATTTGGGTTTTCTTGAATTCAAATGCAAAGGTGTAATACCCGATCAGAATCCACTGCGCAATCGGTTCCAATTTCTTTAATTGGTATCAGAGCCCCGCATTTTCATTCAAATTCGAGATGGTATGTTAGAATAGGGTTCTTCGATTTCCACCATTAATGGTTAGTAGCTTTGTTTTTATTCAATTAGGCCCTATTTGTTTGACAAAAAAAAATGAAAAAGGTAAAAAGGGATGGGAAACTTGCACTTGTTTTGCACAAACTACCACAAATATTAGTGTTTGCTTAAGTGGGTGGAAAACTTTCAGACAACCTCATTGAATGCATTTATTCTTGTCTGATGATGTGGGATCCCACTTTTTCTCACCTCATTCACTTTCAAAGGCCTACCAATGAAACTATTAATGGAAAAGTTTATTTTGTGTCTCTCTCCCATAGAATCCCACTCCATCTCCATTTCTTTTCTCTGTCTCTCTCTCACCAAATCCCGCCATACTACAAAGTATATATTACATTATATCCTTCCCTTCCCTTTCCTTGTCAATCCAACTCACAATATATGAGACCCACCCTCACAAGTTTCCTACCCTTTTTTATTTATCAAACAAACGAAGCCTTAGGGTTTCTGGTCATAAATTAGAAAATTTTATTTCCAATAGTTAAAGTTAAGTTGTTTCCAATTTATTCTAATAAATAAAATTTAGTTGGGATCATGGCCAACAAGCCATGATCGATCGGCCATGGCAGGCCAATGCTAACCGTGGTTGACCAAGGCCAATTATGTTGTTCCATTGCCGCCCTAGGCAGCGGCTCCGACGGTCATGGAGGTGGCCTCCTTTGGGTTGCCGCCTTGCTTTTGTTTCTCCTTCTCTATTTTTTCTGTTTTTGAATGGATTCTTCCTAAATTATAAAAAAAAAAAAAGGAAATAAAGAATGAAAGAGAATAAAATGGGTAAAGAGAATATCTTCTTCACCCATATACCTCTTTTTTGTAGAAAAAATAGTATTAAAGTAATGCTATTGGGTATTCAAATCAAGTTATTGATTTTGGGTGTGTATGTTTGTATGATTTAACCATGAGATATCCCAAATATTGAATTGAGTATATGAGATGTACACTTTGATTGCACATAAGTTGTGTAACATCGCAATTGAGAAATATTTAATTGTTAAATATGTTGTTAATGAAGAACCTTATGGTTGCATACTTTTGTGGTTATGAGAATGGATTTAAAAGAAAAATCTATGTAGATAGTTTATTTTAATGAATATAATATGACATTGGATGGAATGTGATGTGCTCTCTCTCTCTCTCTCTCTCTCTGTGCACTATTTTTTTATAAAATCACGTACTCCACTCCTTGGAGGATGCCCAAATGGTCTCCAAGGGGGTTCTTTTCTAAAGGGAATATATAGATTTAGGTTGTACTTTATTTTTTAATGTAAGTTCAACCAATGGAGATTTGATGGTGCAAAGAATGTTAGGGAGCTTCATATGATGACAAGAGATGGAAGTTCACATGGAGATGATGAAGATTGAGTCTGTACATGGTGGTAGCATCACAAGATGCATGAAATGCATAGTTTTATATTATTTTATTAAAATTAATATTTAATTCAATGGGAATAGTAATTTATTATTATTCTCTTTGACCTTGCCATCCCATAACCACATTTCATTATTGTTTTATTTTTACATGTGGTATATGTTGAAATATGATGATAGCTATACTAAGTTTATACCCTAATTGCAAACGCAAATGTGATATGGATTTTCCTTAATCAGTAGGAGTTCCATGGTCTCCCATAGCAGTAGGTGTAGGGATTTCATAGACTAGCTCTTGTAGATGCCTTTATGATAATTTCAGAGTTGTTCGACGGAATAGTCTACATCTGTCTCCCTATGGATAAGAATGTGGACATAATTTGTGAGGGGGAACTAAGATAGTAGACTTACCTTCATGATATTATGATTTACTCTGTGTTTGTGGGTAATCACTTGACTTGAGTATATATCAACCGATAGGTTCTAGATATGGTACTTAGGTGACCAAAAATATTGCAAGCCTAAGAATCAGACAAAACAATCCACCCATACATAGTATGTCCAATTACTCTTGATAGTGTAAGTTGTCCATACTGGGTATGGTATGTTCCAATTCATATTTTGAGCTATAAGGGAAGCTTAAAATATGAAAAACTATTGTTTTAGTATTGCCCACTTGTATTTAATGGTTTAATAATTCATGCGTTATTTATTTCATCTTGTACATATATATAGATCCTTCAACTATGTCATCCTCATCCAACGTTATCTATAGTAACCTCTTAAACGATTAGAAACTCAATAGAAATAATTACTTGAACTGGATTAGGAGCATCACTTTGATTCTAAGGTTAGAAAGTCTTTTATTAGTCACTCAGGAGGAAACTCCTTCCATTCCCTATTATGGCGAAGTTCAAGAAGAGCAAGTATAGTATTAGAAGGAACATTCCAAGCTAAATTGCTCATCCTTAATTCTATGAAGAAATCAATTGTTGATTCCATCAAGAATTACCAACAGCTAGTAGTATGTTGGATGAGCTTAAAGAAGTATATGGTAAGCAGAGTTGGCACTCACGTCACCTACTTGTGACTCTCATCCATAATACTAAGTTGAGAGAAGGGACTCCAGTAGTAGAGCATGTCATGAAGATGAAAATCTTTTTTCTGAACTGGAATCCCAAGGAACTATTTTTACCCTTAAATATAAGATATGTCATTCTTGATTCTTTACCATCCTCTTATAACTCCTTCAGATTGAATCTACACATGACTAAGATTAGTGTGGATTTGATGGGGTTGAGTAATGTGTTACAAGAGGTAGAGGCATTTATTCAGAAGCAAAAAAATAAAGTCTTGACCATAGAGGTAAAACCTTCTTCAGCACTGAAAGGCAACAAGAAGAAGAATAACAAGGATAAAAACATCAATGGCAAGGGGAAGGAGACAGATAAGAAAAAGAAAGCTGAAAAGGTAAAGTGCTTCTTTTGTGACAAGAAAGGACAATGGAAGCACAACTGTTACGCATACCTTGCAAGCTTGAAGAAGAAGTCTAGTAACAAAGAAAAGAAACTAGAAGGTATACATTATTCTCTTATTTTTTATGAGTCAAACTTGGCTATTAAACCATCTAACTCATGGTTGGTGGACTCTGGGTCCACTACACAAAAATGCAATATGTTGCAGGGGTTCAAGCAAACAAGAAGATTGAATAGGAATAAAATATGTCTCAAGATGGGCACTAGAGCTGAAGCCATGGCAATGGCTATTGAAACTTTTATTTTAGAATTGGATTCTTTAGTATTAGTTTTGAAAGATTGTTTATATGTTCTTTCTTTTTAAGAGAAACATAATTTTTGTTTCGAAATGAGTTTCAAACGGATATATTTTTCATTTTTCTTCAAGATTTGTGTTTTGTTTAAATAATCATTTTGATTGGTTCTGGATAGTAACAAAATAGTTTGTATTTCTAGATTTTTTTGTTAAAATGAATGAAGTTTCAAATGTGGATTTGAAACCCAAGTATGCTCCGGTTAGTTCAACATACTTATGGCATCTTAAACTAGGTCATTAATTTAAAAATTATTAATATGTTAGTTAAGGATGGGCCATTAAATAGTCTGAAGGTCGAACCTTACCTAACTTGTGAATCATGCTTTCAAGGCAAGATGACCAAGAAGCCCTATCCAATAAGAGTAAGAGAGTAAGTAGTGTGTTGGAATTAATACATTCAGATGTACGTGGACCCATCAATATCCAAACAAGACATGATTATGAATACATTGCGACTTTTACCAATGATTACTCTAGATATAGTTACATATACCTCATGCGTAAGAGATCGAAAACCTTTGAAAAATTCAAATAGTTTCAAGCTGAAGTAGAAAAGCAACTTGATTCATGCATCAAAGGTCTTCAATCTGATCGATGAGGGGAGTATCAATCGGATGAGTTCAAAGAGTATCTAACAGCCCAAGGGATTGTTATTCAATTAATGAACCCTAGGGCACCACAACAAAATGGTGCCTTAGAGAGATGTAATAAGACTTTATTAGACATGGTTAGGACTATACTCATTTTTCGTGACTTACCTTTATCCTTTTGAGGATTTTCCCTAGAAACGGTCATTTATATCCTTAATAGGATTCCCACTAAATTTGTACCTAAAGGTCCTTTTGAATTGTGATATGGTGAAAAGTCTAATTTTCAGCACCTTGGGGTTTGGGGTTGTATTGCAAATGTTTGCAAGCAATAGATGGATAAGTTAGAACTACCATCTAGGATTCTATATCTATAACCCCAGCAATAAAAAAAGTCATCGTTAGCGAACATGCCACTTTCCTGGAAAATGATCTCATATCCAAAAGATATGATCCAATGGCCAAAAAAGAAATCACCAATGACCAAGTGCCATCAATTCCAATTGATAATCCAAATCCTACACCCATTATAGAATCGATACCTTCAAAAACTCGACATAGTGGAAGGACTCCCAAGCCCCCCCCCCCCCACTAGGTGGATTCTTCTTACAAAAGAAGGAGACAGTGTAGGAGTTCCACATGGTGTCTAACGATTTAAATTTGAATTCAATCACTTATTGTGAAGCTTTGAAGGATATAGACGTCCCTAAATGGATATAAGTTAGCGCCGTGAATCCGACTATTGCATTTCAACAATGCATGGACTCTAGTTGATCCTCCTCAAGGCGTCAAGCTCATAGGATGCAAGTGGATCTTTAAGAGAAAAAGAGATAGTGATGGAAAGGTTGAGAGATTCAAAGCAAGACTTGTTACACCTAAGAGGAAGGGGTGGATTATGAAGAGATCTTTTCACCAATGGCAATGATGAAATCCATCAAGATTTTGTTAGCTATTGTCGCATGCTATGATTATGAGATCTAACATATAGATGTGCAAACTGCATTCTCAATGGATTTCTTGAAGAAGAAATCTACATTCATCAGCCAAAAGGGTTCTCTATCATTGATCTAAAGATCCAAAGTGTGCAAGTTGCTTAGATCCATATATGGACTAAAGCAAACATCCACAAGCTAGGACATTCGGTTTGATCAAACATACAAATCGTTTGGATTTTATCAAAATATGGATGAATTCTGTGTCTATAACAAGGTCACTGGGAATGCAATATGCTTTCGTGTATTGTACATAGATAACATATTGCTTATTAGTAATGATGTGGAAATACTATCTTCTATAAAGATATGGCTATCCGCAACATTTTTAATGAAAGATTTAGGCGGAGCCAGATACATCCTTGGGATCAAATTAGTAAGAGATCATAAGAGAAAGATGTTGGGCTTATCTTTTCCACTTATGTAGAGAAGATTTTGGCTAGGTTTAATATGGAGAATTACAAGAAAGAAAATGTTCCTTTTAGACATGGAGTAAATCTCTCCAAATCCCAATGTCCTCAATCATAAGATGACATTGAAAAAATGAAAAGAATTCTATATTGAGAAGTCTCATGTACGCCATATGGTTTACAATGCTAGATATCTGCTATTTAGTAGGGATTGTGAGCCGGTATCAGTATAACTTGGACGAGAACATTGAACCGCTATCAAGAATATCCTCAAGTGTTTAAGAAATACTAAGGATAATTTCTTAGTCTATAGAATTGATAATATGTCTATGATGGGGTATACTGATTTTGATTTTCAAACCAAAAAGGATGATATAAAATCAACATCAAGGATAATTTATATGTTGAACTGAGGAGTAATTATTTGGAGAAGCACAAAGTAGAAGTCTATAGACGATTTTACCACTGAGGCTAAATACATTACAACCAAAGAAGGTGCTTGGTTGAAGAAATTCTTGAGTAACCTAGATGTTGCCAGATACCTTGGGGTGGAAATATTTAAAGTCGCATTAAGAAAGAAAGTTGTTGCAAGTGTTGGACAAAGTAAGAAGTAGGCTCTCTGGCTAGAAAGGCAAGGTTCTGTCTATGGCAAGAAGGGTAGAGCTGATTCGTTTGATGATCTCAGACATTCCTACTCACAGTTTTGTGGTGTATTTGTGGCCTTCCTCACTTCATCATGATCAAGATTTTCTTAGGGATTAAGATTAAGACTATTTATGAAGCTAAGTCCGCGGGTCTCATGCATGGTATTCTTAAAGCAAAGGAATTAAATGTGCCTGCCCTATGGATTGATTCAGACTTTGCATCTGTGATCCTCTCAATTCAGTCCAGATTAATTCCTTGGTTTGTGCTTCAAGATTGGATTTTCCTCCTACCTTTTTTTAGATCCATTCCATGGAACATCACGCACTACTACAGAGAAGAAAATAACATTGTTGACTACTTGGCAAAAAATGCTGCAAAATCAAGGAATTTAGATGCTATGGTTCAATTTCCAAGCCATGTTATTAAGGATTTTGGGATTAACGCAATGTCAAGACCTAGGGTTAGATTCTATTAGTAAAGGGAAGTTCCTATTGATGGCTTTGTCGTAGGTGGGGTTGCTTCTCCTTTAGTCCTTTTCCTGGAAATGTCCAGTTCTTTGTTTCTTTGTATTTAATTTTCTTTTCTTCTCAGCAATGAATCCGATTAGCGAAAAAAAAAAATTGTAGATGTTCCAGATCTTGTTAAAGGTAATATTTCCTTATATTGTGATAACATGGGGAGCTATTGCACAAGCAAAGGAGCCTAGGACCCATCAGAGAAACAAACATATACGGTGGAAGTTGTAGACATTGAATTTTAACACCACCCCCAGCGATGAAGACAACCGAACATGAAAGACTGGCAATGCCCTTCGGAAACCCATTCAAAAAAAACTACCCTATTTTAACTTGAAAAGTGCACCCAACCTCGTTATTCAACATGCGGTAGCAGTCCTGCGTGGCAGCCCCAACCGTGGAAGCAGCACTGTGCGGCAGCCCTGTATGCGGCAGCAGCATTGCACGGCAGCCCCGCGTGTGCTGTGCGGCGCTGCCGTGCTGCGCTACCATACAACGCAGCACTGCGTGCCCCCAAAACCCATTTTTTCATTTTTTGCTCCCCTATGGCGCTGCAGTGCACCCCCGACAGAGCCGCCAGGCACGATTTTGCCTATATATAGCCCCCCTCCACCCTCATTTGAACAAGTTCCAAGTTGTGGGAGAGGGGGCACCCCCAGAGCTCCGTTTTCTACTTTTTCTTGTTTTCCTTGTTTAGGGGCTTTTCCCCAACCTGATTTTGGGCCTTCGAGCCTAGTCCCTCTGTCCAAAGTCTGGGTCACCCGAATCCGCCTTCCACGACCACTTTTTGTCCAAGCCC
The DNA here is from genome assembly GCF_018873765.1 of Telopea speciosissima. Classification (NCBI taxonomy): domain Eukaryota; kingdom Viridiplantae; phylum Streptophyta; class Magnoliopsida; order Proteales; family Proteaceae; genus Telopea; species Telopea speciosissima. Next base: position 21,547,100 of record NC_057925.1, read on the forward strand.
TGGGAATTCCCCATGGCCTAGCCCCTCTGTCCGACGTCCAAATACCCATTTTTTGACGTTGCTATTCTATCTGAGGTCCTAGCACCCGATATCCATGAGCCGTTACTCTGCCCAACACCCGAGTGTCTGGGTTTCAAAACTTTTTTGACGCTATAACTCTGTCTGAGGTCCTAGCACCCGACATCCGTAAGCCATTACTCTACCCGACACCTGAGTGTCTGGACTCCGAAGCTATCCGACGCTGTTATTCTATCCGAGGTCCTAGCACCCGACCCCCGTAAGCCGTTACTCTGCCCGATGAAGGATAAAGTCAGCCTTTTTCCTCCACCTGAGCTGGGGAACGCTCTGTCTCGCATAATTGTATTGGTTTAAAGCATACATGTATTTATTTTTTTCATTGAACCTTGAATTTTGTAACAATGTAGAATTTTAAATTATTCTCGTGCAGTGTGCAATAGTTAATGTAAATTAGATTAATGTTAGTTAAGCTGTTTGCGTATCATTTTAGCCATACATGGGGGAATATGACATTTAAAAAAGGGAGAATATTCGAAAACAAGCATCTAGTAGAAAGATCGGTTTACCCAGGAGAGGTGGGTGCCTAACACCTTCCCACTCTTGTAACCTGATCACTTACCCCGAATCTCTGACTAGACTAAACGAAGTCCTGTAGCCCTTCACAGGGCTATACCAATGGGTCCTAAGCCCTAATCCTACATGGCGACTCCATTTCATTTAATTATAGGACCCCCATCCCTTGCTAAATTTACATACCCCTGAGAAGACGTATTCCTTCTCTCTCTCCAACCGAGGACCATGATAACAACCCCCCCGAACCCTGCGGGAACGTGCGATTCCGGAACGGATCCTCACAATAGCAACTCCACTGAGGAGTATAGTCAAGCTTTCAATACTAGATGCTACGGTTGAACGCAACAATATTCTCCCTTCTGTATTGTTCAAAGTGAAATCAAACGAAGAGGGTACTCCCTGTTGTGCCTCTACCCCTGGGGAGGTGGGGCAGATCATACTGAGTACTTTGAGATTGGATGATACCCGCTTCCGCCACCACTATCATGCACACACACATATCATGGAAACACACAGCCCCCGTGGTTAGTCGTTGGATCCCATGGGTAATTCGTGGCAAAGCCACAATCCTTGATATTTACTATACGGGTCTAAAATCACCGATGAGGGTATTCACTAGTGTGCCGTGGGGTACTTTTCTATCAAAAAAGGGCACTAGGTTGATTACTCTGAGATCGTGTAATCTATTACCCAGGTATATTAAAAGAACCACGAACCTGCAATTTGCGACCATGAGTGATAGGTATGTCGATTCTGTCAAGGGTAACCTTGTTCTATCCTATCAGCTTACCTATTGCATGCATCATGTAGGAAATTAGACCAAATACGATTAGGATACGCCACAAACTAACATTGTAGGGCTGAAAGCGAGATTCTCAGTGGTCTACCTTTCTTAATATGGAGTGTCTGTCATAAGAAGGAGCTCTATCCATCCCTCGTAAAAAATGATATATCCATCTAGGCTAGTGTATCAAAAAAAAAATGTTACCTCGATTGTCCCTTGAAGAATGATATGCTATCCAGTATGGTACATCAATGATAGAGCTTTGATCGTCCTGTGATACGAGGCATCTCGTAGTAGCAAAGGATAGACCATTGAGAGATTCTCAACTAAGCCATTTCCTTCGCTGCTATGTAACGATTCCAATTTGACCTAAACCATTGAACAATGAAGGATTTATAGTGTCACTATATCAATTCTGAGATCATAAGGGCCTTCCCTGATTAATCCTGGGTATCGGTGCAATTACACGATTAAATACAAGATGGAACCAAGAGGTCAAAGGCAAATTGTTGTGCAGACTAACCTTGTTTATATATATATCAGTTTGTGTATATCTTTTGGAATAAATAAAGAAAAATATATAAAGAAAAATCTTCACAAGTCCTAAAATAAGTTTTGTAAAGCACAATCCACGACAGGAAATATTCCTGTTACTCATGTGGGCCCATCATGATAATGGGCTAACCCAAGTTGGTCCAATTTGATCCCCAGAGGTCTTAAGTACTTCCATTCCTCCACTTAGGTAGAGTCTAGTAGGGTCATTACCCAGTGAGAGCACCATGGATCCACCAGAGGCCAGCTCTACAGAAGAAGTATTGAGTCAGGAAATGGTCAGCATGCGAAGGAAATGACAAAGATGAAATAGTTAGTCACGCAGATGGTTCAGGTAATGCAGAGCTAGTTTAGAGGAGATAATGCGCAAACCCCCGGAGAACCTAAGATGACATCGACAGTACCTAGGGAGCAGCCCAAAGGCGTGATAGAAGAAGAGGAGGTTGTGGTTGTCAATACTCTACAGAAGCCACTAGAGACTGAAAGGGAAAAGCAAATGAGGGAAAATGTTGAGAAACTGGAAATTTCCATGAGGGGTAAGGCAGTTGTGAAACCAGAGGATGATTTGGTCTTCTTTCCGATAGGAAGAATACCAGAAGACTTTAAATGGAAGCTTGACAAATTTGACAAAACTGGAGACCCCAAAGCCCATCTAAAAATCTTCATCACCGTGGCCAAGGCTTGGAATCTCATAGAAAATCAGATGGGCCAAGCCTTCCTCTATGCATTGGCCGGATCAGCTTTACGATGGTTGACAGAACTAGACGAAGCTCAAACCTAGACATTATCACACCCCCATCCCGATGAAAGATATTTTACAACAAAGGGGGTGACTAGGACAACAAGCGTCATCCCAATACCTACCAAGATCACAGATACAGTGTCCCGAGCCACAATCCACCCTGTCATCAAGTCATGATAACAGCAGGGAACGTACCCAATGGAATAAATCATTCCAATTATAGAGTTAGCGGAAGCGAAATTTAATTAAATCATGTGAATATAGAGCATCGGTTCTCTAATGGTACACATAATACAATTTCAATATCTCGTAGCCATTCATTTCTCTGCTTATAATTAAACATAAAGGTTATACATGAATGACGATGTGTACAGAAGTAAATAAATGAATCACACCACTAGGGCACCATTCTTAGGTGTACATCGACATCCAAGTCATAGCCACTGGCTCCACTTGACTCGAATCCAACAGTACTCATCAAGAGATTACCTGCATATCAACTAAAAAGGGGTTGCGCAATGGGGTTACCTCCACAAGCTAGTGAGACAGCAAAAGAAAATGCACATACACGTAAACACACAATTTCAAGCAGTTATGATGCATGCTAATGTTAGATTCATTTTCCACCCAACACACAATTCTATAAGTCAAGTGTATGCTATTGTGATAACTCGGGAGACACTGAGGGTCACTTAACTTATCGCCCCAGTGAAACCTCAATTATCATAAGGGAGCCTACGCTAGTAGAAGCCATCAGGCCACCCAGTGGCAGACCCCGATAGCCATCAGTACCCCTGACATGGCCTCTCCCACCTCCACAGGAAATAGGTGCTCAGACTATCCAACACATAAACCCCTGTTGGCAAGGGTCGTAGAATAAGAGAACCAGAATCTTAGCCACAGATATACTATATGTAAGTCCTATCATCCCGAGAGGTATTTTGGGTGTATCAATGTCCCATTCCATCTAGTACCCGCGTACCAGCACGGCACGGTGCATACAGATCAGGATGACATATAACATGTTTCATAATTAAAACTGGGGCTCCGGTACCGACACACTCGGCACCGTAACCTGATACAAAGTGAGAGTAATATCATATCACATTCATAACAGTTCACATTTGAGATAAATAATGCAATGCGCATAATGCTTATATTTTATATAGTAGCATGCTAATGATTGCTTAATATATATATTCAAGCCCAACAAAGTCACCTAGAACCCACTCACCGAAATTGGGTGTCACCCGGCATGCTTGACATGAATCTCACCGGTGCACCAGCTATCCATCGAGTTGGGTAGCCTAAAAAAATAAAAGCAATCATTAAAAGATGTATAGAGGGGTCCCATGTTATGCCCCCAAGGTTAAAATCAACTTTCAACCAAGACAGCACGGGCAGACTCATGGACGGAAGCAATAGGGTGAGTTCGTCCCTGACTCCGTTCAGGCCAAAAGGTCAAAACACGAGGAGCGGATCCATGGACAGAACTTCTACTTGGATCCGTTCCTGCATCCGTTCGATTTCTGAGGCACACCTGAGAGCGAGCAGATCCACGAACGGATGCGCCATCTTAATCCGCCCTTGCATCCGTTCGATCCCTGAGACATACTCGAGAGGGAATAGACCCACAGGCGGAGGCAACAGAGTAAATCCATTCCTTCATCCATTCAGGTCCAGTCACTGGGATTACACTGGACGGACTGATGGACGGAACCACGATGGTCAATCCTTTCGTGCGTCCGTCGAAAATCTTTTCCCAGATTTTTTAGGGTTCTTCCTCCAGTTTGGAGCCTAGAGTTCACCTTGCACTCAGGGTTATGGAGGGGTGTTCTAGGTCTCCCTAGGGTCACTAGAACCTTGGCTTACCTCATGGATCCAAGATCTCATAAGGGTTTAGCTCCATTTGGTCCAAAGGGAGGGTTTGATGGTATGAAACCAAGGGTTCAGCAACAATGGCTGCAAGGCAACTCATTAGAGGTCTCTACCAAGGTTTGGTCATCACCATTAAAGCTCCCTTTAAGGATCGAGCCTCACCTTGAGTCCCAATGGAACCCTAGGTTAGCTCAAGCTCAAGGAGTCTACTTCTATTAAGAATAGGAATGGAAAAGAGAGATGTACCAAGGGTTAGAGCTTACCTCAAGATGAGCTCTACTTCAGCCCGTCATCAATCTCTCCTTCCTCTTCCTTTCTTTCCTTTTCTTCTTGTCCTTCTCCCCTTTTTCTTCTTTTCTTTAAGCCTTTGTCGAGCATGAGGAGGGATGGTAGGGCAGCCATCCTTCTTGGCATGCCTTCCATCTTCTTCCCTTCCCCTCTCATTCCTCTTCTACTTCCACTTCTGCTTCTTCCTTGTCTCTTCTCCTCCACGGTTTGCTTGGGAGGGGGAGAGATAAGGGAATATGAAGTTTAGGTTTTATCTTTTAAAGACCCAAGGGGCCTTAGGTCTTGTTTGTTTAGGTACCCCTAAAACACAAATTTGTCTTTTGGGTTTAATTAGATCTTAGGGCTTGTTTGGCCATGTCATAAACCATTAGGTCCATCTAGTTAGGACATGTTTGGGTTAGCCCTAAGTCTTATAAGACATATTAGTCCTTAAGGTCTGTTTGATTTAAGTTAGAATAGTAAAATCATTATTTATTCAAGTTAAGTCTTGTGGGCCCACTTTCATGGCCCAATTAATCAATTAATGGTAAGGGTGAGGGGTCCATCTGATCCGAGAGTCTAATTATGGTGTCCGGGACACGGGGATGTGGGTCCCACAGGAAAATAAATCAAAAGGGCAAGTAACAGCACGGGTGGATCCACAAGCGAAACCAGTCGAGTGAGTCCGTTCGTGACTCTGTTGTTGCTATCAGGGCCCAAACCTCGAGGAAAGATGCGGGGCTTTAACCCGTATTTTTAGGACTTCGAGGGGACTCTCATAATGGTAATTTAACTTCATGGTCATAGGTGTTGACCATTGCCACCGTGGCATTATCCATTGGTAAAGTCTAATTTGACCCGGGGTGTTAGGGCATATTTTGGGTGCAAGTGTAACAGACATGGTGGGCAGTTGTAAAGGAGTTCACCAAACAATATCCTTACAACACTGAAATGGATATGACATGACGAGAGTAGGAGACACTAAGGCAAGGGCCGAATGAAGGGTTCTCCAATTTCATCATGAGGTTTAGAGAGAAGGCCGTAAAAAATATGGAGCCGCCTGTCGGAAGCAGAACAGGTGGAGATGATCTTGGAGAATCTGTATGGAGAATATCATGATTGTCTCTACTGTTAATACCTCACAACTTTCGAAGCGCTCATGACCACAGGGAAGCTTATTGAAGACAAATTGTTCAAAGATGCACACGGTTAGGATGGTCACACGATGTAAAATCAGAACCAAAACATGAAGGTGAATATGGTAAATTCAAGTCAGCGTGAGTTCACTGATTTGGGCATCACTAGGTCTATGGCGAATGCTGAATTGAAGAAACTAGGGCTTTTGAGCACAGTTCGACCGCGACCCGTCAAAGATCCTCCACCATCTTGGTATGAACCGGATCACTACTGTGACTATCACACCCAAAAGGGGCACTCTACTGATGAATGCATCGCACTCAGGCATGCTATCCAAGACCTACTGGAAGCAGGAAGTTTAAAGCAGGGGCTGATATTAATTGAGGTCATCATATTGCCCGAAGGCGTTAAACTATGGTTATTAACTTGATGAGCATTAGTCTCGCTGGCCGACATGAAATGGATCCAAGATACCTAGCTCTAGTTAAAAAGGCACTGTCGATGGTACAAACGCACGGTCCCATGACAAAGCAAATGACATGATTTTTATTCTTATGTAGACAGGATCGCATCAAGACGTCATTGGGTCTGTATCCCTTAGGTCTTTAGGTTTTTCATTCAGTCAAATTTCCTTTTGTAATGTCATCTACCATGTGTTTTCCATTAGCTATCAATGAATATGTTTTCTTGTCCATCTATTCGTTCTCTTTCTTTTCACTTTCATTCAAATGGTAGTTTATGATGATCTCATAACTGTTAGTTAAAGAAGTAAAAAAAAATCTGTTACCCCTTTTTCAATATCAAAGTCTTGATGGTCAAAGATATTGAGCTTTCCATACATCTGATCCTCTTCAAACGAGCCGGAATCTTAGCTGAAGATTTCATCTTGTAAAGCCTATTAAGGGAGGCCCCCTTTGGCCCCCTTTAAACCAGGGGCTGATATTAATTGAGGTCATCATATTGCCCGAAGGCGTTAAACTATGGTTATTAACTTGATGAGCATTAGTCTCGCTGGCCGACATGAAATGGATCCAGTACCTAGCTCTAGTTAAAAAGGCACTGTCTGATGGTACAAACTGCACGGTCCCATGACAAAGCAGCGACAGTACTTTATTCTTATGTAGACAGGATCGCACTGAAGACGTCATTGGGTCTGTATCCCTTAGGTCTTTAGGTTTTTCATTCAGTCAAATTTCCTTTTGTAATCTCATCTACCATGTGTTTTCCATTAGCTATCAATGAATATGTTTTCTTGTCCATCTATTCGTTCTCTTTCTTTTCACTTTCATTCAAATGGTAGTTTATGATGATCTCATAACTGTTAGTTAAAGAAGTAAAAAAAAATCTGTTACCCCTTTTTCAATATCAAAGTCTTGATGGTCAAAGATATTGAGCTTTCCATACATCTGATCCTCTTCAAACGAGCCGGAAGCTTAGCTGAAGATTTCATCTTGTAAAGCCTATTAAGGGAGGCCCCCTTTGGCCGCTAGTCATCCCAAATAACCTGAGATAGCAAAATCTGTCAGTCCCCCAGTTGAGCCTTAGCTTTTTTCCTTTAAAAAAAAAACTCACTTTGGCCCATCTACACCTCATTATCCATGTATCCTCTTGCTCATCAAATGCCCCACCTGCTTCTAGGGTCCAACCAAAAGGAGTCACTGTGCTGAAGAAAGATGTCACAAAGGCAATACATTTCCGAAGACAAAAAAATAAAAAGCTCCATCTCCAAAACCAAAGTTGAGCCAATTAAAAAAATGAGAGTTCAAAAAAAAAAAAAAACAGAGGAAATGATGAAAGAGTCCAAAAAAAACAAAAAAAGTGAAAGTTCAAAAACAAAAAACAAAGAGAGCAAAAAAAATGAGAGTAAATTTTTTTTTTTTTAAAAAGATAGAGGATGCATTAGCTCAAGATCTTGCAAACAATTGGGAGCAATTAGACCATGGGGTAAAAATTGCCATTTTTTCTTCGAAGACAATATTGTCAAAATTGTCAGTCAATCTTTAAGGGTAAAGCCCTCAGTTAAAATAAGAAGGATTGCCTAACTTCACGATTACACTTCTGGAAAGAAAAATTGTCAAAATCCCAAAGAAAAAAAAAAGAAGAGAATTCAATTACCGGATTCCTAGTAGAATTTTGGGAGCAAAAGTGTCAAGTCATGGTTGGACCCTAGGGGCACATTTGAGCCTTTACCATCCTTTGGAACCCAGTCCTAAGCCCCATTACAACCTAGTAAAGCCCTCTCGGGCTAAATGATGATGAGATTCTCATCCACAGCTTCGAGCTCACCCGACTATGATGGAACTTAATTATCAAGGCTTTGACGATTGAGACATCTTTGTCCTAAACTACATTTGACCTGATCCCTAATTAGGGTATGTAGGCAACTTGATAAAAGAACAATCAAGTTCGGTCCTCCCACATGTACAGTCCTCCGTCTGTCCATCTACTTCTCCATCTCTTCTACTCTCCAAATTTCCACTCTACCCTCTTCTTCGTCAGTATCTCCCTCTTTGATGAAGCCCAATGATTAAAAAAAAAAAAAAAAAAAAAAGGAATATCTGAAATTGTCTACCAAGATCAAGAGAATTTATGATGTGGAATGTCCGCAGTAGTATGCTTACCCTTTTAACTAGGAAGGTGACCAGGGGAATACCAACAGAGGAGGTAGGTTCTCACTGGGGCAATCTCTATCTAAGATGTTGGGGTATGAGGAAGAAATTTGTTTCCTGGGCAATCTACCATGAAAGGACATGCAAGATTAAATATGGATTCCATCTGTAGGGATCAATTCCTAATCATCGAAGAATCTTGGCCTAAAAGGACGAAATGACCACGCAGAAGGACAAAGCTACCCGTGGAGGAAGGAAAAAATGACCTAACCACCCAACTTGGTCATACCCATTCTGACTCACTGGAGCAAAGTTCTACCCATTCGATCTTGGTCCCTCAACATTTGTCGAACCTACGCGTGTAACAAGGATGTGAATAATATGCCTAGGTGGAATTGTGCAACAGGGTTTCAAAATGAAATGCTTTTACAAATAAAATGTTTTTCAAAAAGAAAAAAATATAAGAGAAAGAAGAAATAAAAATAATAAAATAAAAAGTGTGAATCACAATCTTGAAAAATGCTTGAGTGACTCCCAGATTGTCTATCTAGGTTTTTGGTGATGCCATAACAATTGTTCACTAACCATTTGTGAAGAACAGGTGTTGTGTAGTATAAAAAATGGAAGATATTTGGTAAGCATATATGATCGTGTGTGATTACGTTTCATTTGTCCATGTTTGTGTCATAGGATTATTTTCTTTACATAAAATAAATTTTATAGGATTGTTTTCACTCTTGCAATTTAGACAATGTTTTGTCACTGTAGTACTCGCGCACTACTTGACTTCTCATGGTATATATATTGGATTGCTTTTAATTTTCATCATGCATAAGGATTGCATTGCCATATGTATCGTCCAGTGCTTTGATTTCTGTTGCAACCTACTCATTTGATCACAATTGAACTCGTGTACAACCAGATCTCATATTATTTAACTCCCATCACACTCATGTTTAGCTTAACCAAACCTTTAATCTCTTCTACACTTGCACGTAATTTGATTATTCGACCACTGCTGAATTCATCAATGACCTTAAAAAATTCCGCACTCTTGCGCAACTTGATCCTATTAATCTCTACTATACTCATGTATAGCTTGATCATTCATTAAACCCACTATACTCGTGTATAGTTTGACCGCCCGATGAATTTGATCCCCTTGTACTCGTGTACAAGTTAATCATTGACTTTTCTGATCCTTGCTATACTCGTGTGTAATTCAATCGTCCCATGAATCTTCGATCTCAATTGTACTCTCATTCAGATCGATTCATCTAAAAATCAAATCTGATTGATCGACGCCGTCTCATCCTCAAAAGATCAAATTCAGTCGAGCGATGCTCAAATGGTCCTTCTAATTTCTGCTACACTTGCGTATAGTCCGACCTCCTGTGGTCTCCTAATTTCTATTGTACTTGCAAATAACCCGACCTCCCGTGGTCTTCTGATCTCCTCTATACTCGCGTATAGTCTGACCTCCTGTGGTTGCACATAGTCCTTCTAATTTCCGCTACACTTGTGTATAGTCCGACCTCCCGTGGTCTCCTAATTTCCGTTGTACTTGCAAATAACCCGACCTCCCGTGGTCTTTTGATCTCCTCTATACTCGCGTATAGTTTGACCTCCCGTGGTCTTCTGATCTCCTCTATACTCGCGTATAGTCTGACCTCCTGTGGTCTTTCGATCTCTATTATACTCGTGTATAGCTCGATCTCCCATTGTCTGATCTCCGCTATACTCCCGTATAGTCCAACCTCCCGTGGTCTCCTGATATCCACTATACTCGCGTGTAGTCCGACCTCCTGTGGTCTCCTGATTTCCCCTATACTCGTGTATAGTCCAACCTACCGTGGTCTTTTGTTCTCCCCCATACTCGTGTATAGTCCAACCTCCTGTGGTCTCCCGATCTCCGCTATACTCATGTATAGTCCGATCTCTTGTGGTCTTCTGATCTCTGATATACTCACGTATGGCTTGATCACTTGTTAACCCCATCCTTCTAGTTGAGTGATGCCACCTCATCCTCAAAACCGAAATCCTGTCGAGCGATGCTCAGTATCTAAACCCTGTTGAGCGTTGCTCAAAATCAAAATCCTGCTGAGCGTTGCTCAAAATCAAAACCCTGCTGAGCGTTGCTCAAAATCAAAATCTTGCTGAGCGTTGCTCAAAATTAAAACCTTGCTGAGCATTTCTCAAACTCAAAACCTTGTTGAGCGTTGCTCAAAACCAAAACTCTGTTGAAGAACCCAAATCCCACTGAGCATTGCTTAAAATCAAAATCCTGCTGAGCGTTGCTCAAAATCAAAACCCAAATCTCTGATGTTGCTCAAAATCAAAATCCAATCGAGCGTTACTCAAAATCAAAATCCGATTGAGCGTTGCTCAAAATAAAAATCTAGTTTAGCGTTGCTCAAAATCAAAATCTGGTCAAGCATTGCTCAAAATCAAAATCCAGTCGAGTCGAGCATTGCTCAAAATCAAAATTCGGTCGAGCGTTGCTCAAAATCAAAATCCCGTTGAGCATTGCTAAAAAATCAGAATCTAGCAGAGCGTTGCTCAGAACCATTATCCGCTGTCAGTCATCCATTGCCATCCGATCTTTTGATCACCCATTGCCATCCGATCTTTTGGTCATCCATTGCCATTTGATCTTTTGATCGCCCATTGCCATCCGATCTTTTGATCACCCATTGCCATCTGATCGCTGATCACCCATTGACAATTCGATCTCTTGATCGCCCATCGTCATCTGACCTTTGATCACCCGTTGCCATCTGATCTTCGATCATCCACTGTCATTCGCCCGTTGCCATCTGATCTTTTGATCACCCGTTGCCATCTGGTCTTTTGATCCCCCGTTGACATCTGATCTTTTGATTTCCCATTACCATCCGATCTTCGATCATCCGCTGTCATTCCTCCGTTGTTATCCGATCTTTTGATCACCCATTGCCATTTGATCTTTGATCATCCGCTGTCATTCGATCTTTTGATCACCCGCTGCCATCAGAACTTCGACCCACACTGACATCTGATCATCTTAATCGACCAATTGGGAACCTGTTGCTACCGACCAGTTTATCAAAATAGGTTTTATCGTTTAAATTTTAAAAGACTCACTGAGCGGTTTTCCAAAATAGGTTTTATCGTTAAAATTTCAAAAGACTCACCGAACGGTTTGCCAAGATAGCTTTAATCATTCCAAACATAAAACGGTTTCACCGAATGGTTTACCGAAATAGGTTTTATCATTCATCGAGCGATTTATCGAATCAGGTTTTGCCGTTCAAAACACCGTCACCTATGAGCAAAGTGGCAGTAGTAGTTGCTCAACCCTAAGAAGTTTACTGAAAGGTTTACCAAGGGACCTGCATTACCTTTAAGCAAAGTGATGGAGTAGTTGCTCAACCTAAGGAGGCTTACTGAATAGTTTGCTGAGGAAACACCGTCGCCTATGAGCAAAGTGATGGTAGTAGTTACTCAAAAGATTTGTCTAATGGTTTATCGAAACACGGTTTTATCATTCAACTCCACCACCTTTGAGCAAAGTGGTGGCAGTACATCCTCTTGGTGACAAAATCAAGCGGTCTTTTGTCTTTGCCATTCGGCTGTGGGTACAGGCCTTGGCTAAAGAGGGGCAAACTGTAGACACTGAATTTTGTCACCACCCCCAGTGATGACGACAACCGGACGTGAAAGACTGGCAATGCCCTTCGAAAACCCATTAAAAAACACCACCCTATTTCACCTCAAAAGGCGCACCCAACCTCATTATTTAGCATGTGATAGCAGTCCTACATGGTAGCCCTGCACGTGGAAGCAGCACTGCACATCAGCCCCGCAAGCGGTAATAGCGCTGCGCGATAGCCCGCACACAGCTGCAGCCCCGTGCGTGTTGTGCGGAACTATCATGTAGTGATGCGTGTGTTGTGCGATGCTGCACGCGTTGCCGTGAAGCGCTGCGTGCGTTGTGCGGTGCTGCCACATAATGCTGCACGCGTTGTCGTGCAGCGCTACGTGCGTTGCCACGCAATGCTGCGCATGCCCAAAACCCATTTTTTTTCATTTTTTGCTCCCCCGCGGCTCTGTAGTGCACCCCCGACAGCGTCGCTACGAGCAATTTTGCCTATAAATAGCCCCCCGCCACCCCTCATTTGAACAAGTTCCAAGTTGTGGGAGAGGGGGCACCCCCAAAGCTCCGTTTTTTGTTTTTTCATATTTTCCTTGTTTAGGGGCTTTTCCCCAACCATTTCGGGCCTTTGAGCCTAGTCCCTCTGTCCGAAGTCCGGGTTACTCGAATCCGCCTTCCCCAACCATTTTCTGTCCAAGCCCTGGGAATCCTCCATGGCCTAGTCACTCTGTCCGACGTCTAAATACCCATTTTTTGATGTCATTATTTTGTCTAAGGTCCTAACACTCGATATCTGTGAGCTGTTACTCTATCGACACCTGAGTGTCTCGGTTCTGAAACTTTTCGACTCCATTAGTCTGTCTAAAGTCCTAGCACCCGACATCCGTAAGCCGTTACTCTGCCCGACACCCGAGTATCTAGACTCTGAAGCTATCCGACGCCATTATTATGTCCGAGATCCTAGCACCCGACACCCGTAAGTCATTACTCTGCCCGATGAAGTATAAAGCCAGCCTTTTGCCTCCACCTGAGCTGGGGGACGCAATCCGTCTCTCATAATTGTATTGGTTTAAAGCATACAGGTATTTATTTTCTTCATTGAACCTTGAGTTTCGTAACAATGTAGACTTTTAAATTATTCTCGTGTAGTGTACAGTAGTTAATATAAATTAGATTAATGTTAGTTAAGTTATTTGTGCATCATTTTAGCTATACATGTGGGAATAGGACATTTAAAAAAGGGAGAATATTCAAAAACAAGCATCTAGTAGAAAGATCGGTTTACCCAGGCGAGGTGAGTGCCTAACACCTTCCCACTCTCGTAACCTGATCACTTACCCCGAATCTTTGACCAGACCAAACGAAGTCTCGTAGCCCTTCACAGGGCTACACCAATGGGTCCTAGGCCCTAATCCAAGGTGGCGGCTCCATTTCATTTTATTGTATGACCCCCATCCCTTGATAAATTGACATACCCCTGAGAAGACGCATTCCTTCTCTCTCTCCAACCGAGGAGCATGATAACAACCCCCCCGAGCTTGGCGGAAATGCGCGGTTCTGAAATGGATCCTCACAAAAGTATCATATGGTTACAGAGTGTTGTTCAAATGGAGTGTTGTTATCATTTTTGGTAACAGTTTTGGTCATATTGGTGTTGTGGCAGTAGTTACTGGTGATTTGGCAGAGCTAGAAGGGTCAAATGGGCTTCTACACAGTGTCAAGTGCAATTTTGTTAGTTGATAGGATTACAACGGCATCCGAGCATGGAGGCTGACCTTTAACAATATATTGGGTCCCTAAGCAGTGTTTGGCAAAGGCCTGAAGCAGAAGGCGAAGGCCTTGTACATAAAAAATTGCTATTTCATAGGATCACCCAGTGTGGTCCACTTTGAAGCTATTTTTGGAAGTCTTAATGACAGAATTGGACGAATAAATTTTCCAAGAAATGTAGTACATCGATTCGTGGTTTCGATGCATTTTGAATCATGTCATTATGAGTTCGAACGAAGTAGTTACAATGATGTCCATGGAAGTGTGTGAATAAGAATAAAAATGGGAGAGCTTTGTGATAAGTTGGAGCTCCTTAGCGAGTATTTTGTTATTTTTTCCTGCAAAACATTATCTAATAACATTTTTGTGGTTTCAGGGGTCATTTTCCAATTTGTTTGGGTCAATTTGGCTATAAAATGAGTGTCTATGAGCAAGACTCCGTTTTGTGAGCTCTAGTTGGCTAGGAGTAGGGGTGTCAATTTTGGACCAGAACCGAAAACCAAAATTGATCCGCACTGGCAGGATCTAGAACCAGACCACCCAATAGATTAATGGGATGGATCTGGTCTTAATGGTAGGCTAGTGGTCTGGGTCGGTTCTGGTCTGGTTCTCCCATCGGTTTCAGACCCGATAGCCCATTTAGGGACCGGGTAGCACTGGAACCGTTGGAACTGGATGAAATGTTGCATTCCACATCTTAATTCATAACTATTGCTTTGGAAAATTGGAGTCTTCAAGGTTTTAAACCCTAACCTATTACATATAAATTATCCTTAACAAGAGAGTCCGACTTTTCCAACTTTACTTGGTCCCTCAAGCAAATGATTAATAGAAGTTTCTACGGTTTCTGAGGGAAATAGCTCGGAGACGATAGTTTTCTTCATTTTCAAGGGCACCTTTCAATCTCCCTATGGTTTTATTGGAATCCTAGTGACCTGGTCGACATATCCTTCTCTATTCTTCTCTCTAGGTCAAGCACAAAATGTTTCTCTGATCTCTGAAGCCCTGCAATTCCATCTTTTCTTTTCCTTCTGATCTCACCTACCATGCCATGGAAGAATACTGGTCATCATCCCCTTTCACTTTTCTTGAATAAGGTTTGGGTGAGATTTGGGGTTCTTCTTGAGACGTCTGAAGCTTGGTGCCGCTGTATGTTTGGTTCTGAGTTTGGGTATTGCAACCATTCCTCCCATATCAGAAATTTGGAAGATTGAGTTCTAAGAACAGAATTGATTGAAGCTTCATCATGATTTAAAGTATTCTCCCATTCTTAACTGATGGTTAAGAGTATTGGTCAATATCTCTTTATTTGTCTATCTACAAATTTATGAGAACAGTTTAAGTTTAGAAATGCTACATCTATTTGCAGGAATCAATATATAATATTATGAAGACTTGTAAAATCTCATGCCATAGATTAGCCTCTCTTGTTTAGTAGATGAGTTATGATAGGACTCATGAATCATTATGAGGCTTTAACAATTAATTCAAAGATATACGCTTTAATGAAATCTAAAGTTCCAATTTGGTATGCATTATCTTGTTAAGTTTGGTTGTCCGAATGACTAATTTCAAGTGTAACTTTCCAGTGGGTCATGTTTGTGTATGTTATAAAATTTATCTATCTTGCTAACGTTTTACCCATAAATTTGCTTCAAAGTCCTCATGTGGATTGGCTTGCCTTGATGTTTTTGCTCTAGATTGTCCTTGTTTTGGGCTCTATATTATAATAATGTTTGGAGCCGATTAGGAACCGGAACCGGACCACCCATTAGTTAATGGTCCTGGATCTTAGGTTTGGAACTGGTGACCTTTAAGGTCCGAATCTAGTCTTGACACCTTAGAGCTGGAACTGCTAAAGAATCGGACTGATAGCCCAGAACCGGACCAATTGACACCCCTAGCTGGGAGGACTGAGTTTTAGTGTTTCAAGCACATACCCTATTAGTTATGGATGGCCCAGATGAGGAGATTCCATTTTAAGTGCTTTTGTGAAGGCGTGCTTAAGAGCATAGATCATAGCGAACGAGATGCTCACGCTCGTGATCTCATTGGTCGCGTGTAGTAGCCCTTGGTGCTCTATCGCCTCAATTAATCAGAACTGGTTAGGTTATTATGCACGCCACATAAAGACGCGCCTTGTTATACTTCGCCAAGTCATGAGATTTTTATTACAAAAATACCCTCTCGATCAGTGTTTTGATAGCCAAACTTTAATTGGCTATATTTCCTCATTTTAAAGGCTTTTTTTACTAACTGTTTTTTGAAATTGGGTATTTTTCAGAGGAAGCCATTGTAGCCAGTTTCAACATAATCCGAGCACAAGAAGTCAACGATATCTTATGCTCGATGATTCTATATTGAAGATGGTTTGAGCAGTGGAGCGTACACAAACACAATTTTTATGCATCAGAGGCTTCATGATTCTTGGGATTACTCTGTAAGAGGTAATCTACTTTTGTAAAACCCTACTTTTGAGGTTCTAGGTTGTTTTCTTTGTTGAAACTCTAGACTGTGTAGAAACCCTAATTTTGGGTCTTGTCTTGGAGAGTTTTACATTCTTGTGCTCTCAATTGATGAATTGTAACTCCATTCGAGTTGGGATTTGATTGGAGAAGGGGTTGCTGCCCTCGTTTGTGTTGTTGCAAAAACTGAAGCAGGGATTGTTATTCCTGGGTTGTAGTTGTAACCAAACTTGAGTAGTGTATGGTGCAAAACACAAAACACTAGTTGGGGTATTGCACCGTGGATGTAGGCATATTGCGGAACCACGTAAAATCTTGTCTCACATTTATTATTAGCATATATTTGAAGTGTATGTTGTGCAAAGTGGTGGGACACTTTTTGGTAGGCGCAACCACATTGGTGTGAGATGGATATGTCTGTGTTTGTGTGATTGGTAATTACGAGATTACCCCAACCAATCTGAAATTGGAAGAGTGGAAGTGCTTCAATTGTGTAATCAGTTGAAGATTGCGAGAGAAATTTTTGGAACCACTGATTCACCCCCCTCTCAGTGGCACCTGGGAACTACATAGAGATTATCTAGCATGGTGATATCACTATCATGAAGGTTGACTTAGCAGACAATGTGTCGGATCCCATGACGAAAGGCTTGTCACTTATTGTGTTTAAGAAACATGTGGACATTATGGGTATAAAGCATATGGAAAATTGGCTTTGATGTACAAGTGGGAGATCGTTGGAAATATGTGTCCATTAAACCAGAATTTGATTGATTAAATATTTTATTTCTTTTATGCATGATATTATTTAACGGGTTTATATTTTATAGTGTGTTACAACTGCTCCATCGTGACCTACAATGTTTGACGGATATTTCAAGTCATACTAAATGAAATTGAATGAAATAAATAGTGATACAAGGAAAACTCAGCTAGCAACAAAACTCATGAAAAATGTGGGGGGTTTGGAGTAGACTAGGATCAAGTTTGGAGGAACTCAATGCAAGTTTGCACATTACGATGGGACGTGCAAACTATGGGAGTTTGTCTCTCTATATATCTCTTAGGAACTTAATTGATAGCTGAAACGATCATTCTGAATATCTTGAGACCTCTTATTTATGGTCTAGGATTATACCCACATCCTTAGCAATGTTCCTCATCCAAACTCTTAGAGATCTCCTTGATCCTAAGGGGATTAAGGTGGTTTATGGCTAAGAATGGAGGTAGAGTCAATGCCACCAAAATTTAAGTTGTAGTGGATTGTAACTTAATTGGTTGCCCCCATCACATCCCTTGAGATTTTTGGATGGGTTTAGGTAAGTCCCATGGTCAGCAATGACCAAATAATGGTCGTTCACATATTGGAAACCTCAGACTCAAGAGTCCAGATTTTTACAACTGCTTAGAATAATCACCATTGGTAGAGCATTTGCTGACGTTCAATGAAACTTAGCCGATGCCCAAGAGGGGATAAATTGGGAATAAAAAATATCGAATATAATAAATTCAAATATTCAAAAATGCGCACAAAAATAGTCACAAAAGCAAATGGGGTTTTTGAACACTCACCCACACCCACACCCACACCCACGAATATAAAGGGGAAAGAATAAACCAAAGGATTAATGCACAGAAAATTTAAAACGGTTTGGGTAACACCCTACGTTCACTACTAAGGGTCCATGAGATGTTGGATTTCCATTATCTCCATTGCTTTCCCAGGTAGCAATCAAACCCTTATAGTAATTTTCATGTTTTACTACAAATCCTACTCTTTTTTCAGGCTCACACAAAAACCTGACAATGTCACCAATATAACATTACTTATCGAACAACCCCATACAAGGAACTTACAATATCTTTTCAAATGAGATAATAAATGATAAACCATGCATCTAAGAAAGATAGATAATTTCAGTGATAAAGCATAATCTTTCACACTTTAAACAATAAAGTCCAAGTTGATTTGAAATAATACTTAGTTAAAGCTCAAGACCATGCAAAATATAGTATATATAAAGATTGTTAAAAGTATGAGAGTTTTACTTTTTACAGTCTTTAGTGTTAAGTAAGAGAATTGAAAAATGTACTCTAAGCCAAGAAACACTGAGTATACGGCCATAAAATCGAACTCCAATAGTAAACTATATAGCCATTGATACTCCAATGGTTGATCATATTTCTGACCGTTGAGATTCAAGGTATGTGAGCATCCGTACAATTATGTGGATGTTTGGTTAGCCTATTGTGAGTCAAACTTTTTTATTTCTCATCCGTTGGATTTGTCGGATGTCTTTTGATATAAGGAGACGTCGCCTAACTAAAATATTATAATGGAGCGTAATATACATCACTTCGGGTGCCAACTTACTTTAGGCGGATGCCTATTAAGTCTAGCGGATGTTTTTTTCCATAACCGGACAACCACTGACAAAGGACATATATGATGTCCGGAACTTAATTACTGGGTCAAGACTTGGTGGAAAACAAAATGATCAAATTAATTAAAGAATACAAAGCCATGAGTAAACAATGGTTAGTGAGTATGGGTACAAAGTAAACCTAGTTCTTTGTATTTGGTTCGGATATTGAGGACCACATAGCATAATTGGGTTTGTCCAAATGTAGTAATTAATATCTAGACCATATAATAACCAGGCCCACAAAGTATCAAATAATTAAATTTGCATTCACTACTATGGTTAATTAGCATGGCGTACCCTCAGCGTATAAATACTCAGTCCCTACATGATGAATGAAACTAGTTTCAAACATGAGGTTCACCCTGAACAAAATGTGTTTTAACATACTTGCATTGATGCCTTCACATATGATGATCAAATGGTACAACAACACATTTTTTTTTGATATTCTCAAAGATATGATGCTAATGGTTGTGGTTTTACTATGGGTAAGCTGCATGCTTTTGCATTGAGCCTATGACTACATCGTGTGGCTTTTAGGGTTGATGTTTTTTTTTGCGAGTATGGGAAAGTGGTGATAACATAGAAATGTATAATCAGCACAAAAGATGTGATACCAAAAAAAAAAAAAAAAAACCAAAGAAGTAAAAATATATATTATACAATAACAAATAAAATACAAAAGACCAAGCAACAATCAGAAGTTTGACAATTCTCCAATGGAATTGTCGTTGCGAGAACAATAGAATCTGTTGTCAATAAAAAAACATCCTCATCTTTTTAGGGGGATTCGAGAGGGATGTAAGGAGTTGCCACTTAGATTAGGATCTAGGACTCACATAACAAAACATGACTCTATGGCGAATCAAATGGGGCTAGTAAAACCAAAGGGTAGGTATGAAGAAGGTGTTAGGCAAATTGGTCCACCCGATTAAATCTATCTTCCTATTTACTTAGTCAAAAATTAAAACAAATAAAAATATAATGAAAATAAATAAAAAAAACTAGGGTTAGGACACGTACCTGAAATGTTTAGCTAAAAGGCCAAAATTAGTATACTAAAAGTAAATAAAATACATATATGTGAAGGAACAATTAAAAAAGTAACAACTACATTATAATTACAAAAATGTCATTAAAACCTAAACGCATGATAATAAATGCTAATGCATGAGAAAAAAAATAAAAAAGGGATCTTAGAGTGAAAGCAATTGAACCTTTCTCATAAGGGTGGTATTTCTCACTTTCAATTCTCACATTCACAGTCTTAGAGTGAAAGCAGATGAATCTTTGAACACAAACATTTGAGTACACACTCTAATGAATACCACTCTAGGGGTCGAGACTCGAGAGTATCCATGAGATAAATTAAAACTTTTACTTTGACAATTATGAATTTAGGGAGAGAGAGATAGACACATGAGGTGCTAGCATACAGTATACCGCTAACATACTCAACCTTTTTGCATAAATTTAATCCTATTAATCAAGCAGTGAGGGTGCACTATTGTTCCATATCTTTTTTTTATTTAATCCAAGAAAGCTTATAGTCCATGTATACAGATATGCTCTAAACCAGCCATCTAATATATAGTACATTTAATGTTTAAACTTGAGTACGTGAAGGTAAACCAGGCTTTGGACCTAAAAATCTCAACCCAAGCCCACCTTATAGATTGAAAAGCCCAGCCCAAGTCCTATCCAGGCTCAGGTCTGGCTCGAGTTTACAAGACCATACTTACACCCCTATGCCAGTCCTCTCAATTTGCCCATTTAGGCACTTAGGACTTAGGACCGTACATAATGGGCCTACCTCTTATTTCCTATTGAAACGAAATCCAATGAAAGAGGTTGAAAAAATAATGTATTTCTTCATCCTTTTTAGGTCGCAATCATTTTATCCTTGTCACTTGCAAGCTATAAAAAAGGGAAAATGTTCTCCTGGTAATAACTAAGAGACTTAAACTCAAGACCTCTCAGCATGACATGAAAGCTTGTTGAGCTGGGATCCCATTCTCATATGAGAACGTAGAAGAATGGGTGTGAGCCACCCAGATGGTATCTGCCATGAATGGGATCATATCTCAAAGGCGCAAGCCCAGCCCAGACATAGTAGGGGGGGGGGGGGGGCGCGAAATAACCGCCACCCCCTGAAAGGTGGGAATTCCACTCCGAGATGCCAATGTGCACTCTTATTAGCTGTCGTGCGCATGTGACCTCTGCGCTCCTCTACAAAGAACAATCTCCCCTTAAAAAATATGGCCTTGTTACTGATAGGGTTTTTTTTTTTTTTTTTTTTTGTAATTTTAAAATATTCCCTTCCCTTAAATAAGAACTTGGTGAAAGGTTGGGAGTTTTGGTCATTCCCTAGGTTAGCATCTACGTCCCTCTTCTTCTCCTATTCTACATAAAGGGAGGGAAAAAGAAACCATATTAAGAAATACTGGGTCCAGAAAAAAAGTCACCAAGGAAGAAGACAACAGGAGCCAATGAGACACTTGTGCATTACTAAAATTGAAATTCCCTAAGAAGAGGGTCCTGATGTCTGTAATTGCTACGTGGATGAACACTAATTTCTTAATAAATTTGGTCTGTACTTTTTTCTTTTTTTATATTTTGGTCAATTTTTCGATAGATAACGGGATACTCATTGAAGGAAGAGAAAGGCCAAAGCTATAAAAGGATCGAAAAGCCACCTGCACAAGGCCTT
This sequence comes from Telopea speciosissima, assembly GCF_018873765.1. NCBI lineage: Eukaryota > Viridiplantae > Streptophyta > Magnoliopsida > Proteales > Proteaceae > Telopea > Telopea speciosissima. The sequence continues at coordinate 21,568,665 of NC_057925.1, forward strand.
ATGTGAGAATACAATTTTTTTTTTTTTTTATTTACAACTAAATGTGTATATATAATAAGTGGCACTATACGACTTTACTCATTACCCCAATGGAGAAAAAGAAATAAAATATTAACAATGTTCAATAAATGAAGGGTTGTAGTCTCTCATTGAAGAAAGATAATTTATCGAGAAAACTGCATGAATTCAAGGGTCTCCTGATAATTGGGGTTGCTTGTAATTGTACCTCCTTGAAATGGGCAAGAAAAAGAAGTGTTTGAAAGGTGAAATTATCAAATTTAAAATACTTAATTTGCCAAAAGCTGTGGCCAATAGCCCCAACAGGATTTCTGAGATGGCTTGTTGTGCCTCCAAAAGGGTGCAACTTTCAGGGCCATGCATGGCTGATGGCCCCGCATGGATGGCGCACAAGCAACAATTTGTTCCAATCTGAAACATAAACCCAACTCAACCATGCTCTTCTCAAGTACCAACTGGGCGATTCCACTCTTCATGTCTCCATTGGCATGCTTAGATATATAGCATGATAATACAGCACTTGGGTGCTTATCATTAAAATTTTCCCCTTTTTTTAAGATGAATCATCAATCTATTCAACAAAGTCCAAGAAAACAAGGAGCTCTCTTTAATTTTATTTTATTTTTTTTAAAAAAAGAAAAAGCCACCCTTAAAGGGGAGAAACATTGGACCTAATGAACTGGATAGGTAAATCCTAAGAGGAAACAATGAACCTATTAAGAAGGGCATCAATACAATAGTTTTAGAGGGATTGCATCTTGCTCCAAACATCAAAAGAGATTACTTCTCAAATTTGATGGATAGTTTGAGACCAATGAGCTTAAGTTCTAAGATTTCTTTCTATCCAAATTGGTAAATGGTAGCATCGAATGCATGTTTGCCAATTGAGTTAATGGACTTCCCATTAAATATCCTTTTTATCCACCTCCACTGCCCTCCTACTGCCCGGCCAACACTTATGTAAAATACCTCCCTGAATTCTAGAGGAAAAGGGGCAGTAAAAAATAAGTGGTAGATTTTTTTTTGCTAAAGGTAAGCAAGATGTATATTAATAATGAGAGAGAGAGAGAGAGAGAGAGAAGTAGAAGTGTTTAACATCCAGGCATACCCAGACGAGTACAAAGAAACAAAAGATAGGGATAAACAAACAGTAACAAGGAAAAAAGGAGAAAAACTCCACACTAGCTAAATTTGTACCTTGCCTGCCCCAAGGAGTCCTCCAACAAAGTCTCCCTAATTCAAAGATGAAAATCAAGAAACCATTGAGACGATTCTCCTCGCTTTGCAGCTTGCTTAGCAAGGAAATCCACAATGGGGTTTACTTCCCTGAAACAGTGAGAGATCTTCCATTGGATATGGTTAAGAAAGCTTCAAGGCCGATCCGGTTTTGCTTAACAAACCAAGGGATAACCTTTTATTGAACAGCACATGCTACAGCTGCAGAGTCACACTCAATCCAAAGCTTGGTCACCCCCAGAACCTTTGCTCTTTTAATACCTTGTATGACAACATCAAACTCAGCCTTATAGTTATTCTTAATACCAATGAAAAAACTGAAGGCAGAGATTGTAGCAGACAAAGCATCTCTGAGAATATTGCCTACACCTACTCTACCCGAGTTTCTAATGGAGCACCCATCTGTATTCAGCTTAACCTATCCCCTGGGTGGTCTACACCAAAAAAAACCTCCTTAATCGTCTGACTAAGTTTAGGGACTATTGGAATATTCAACCTTCTAGCACAGATCAAGCCTTGAACATTCCATACCGGGGAAGAAAAAAAGGCAACAAGCTCCCATAGCAAATTAATAACCACTTTGAGATTGATACCCACTGACCTTTTCTTTCCATCAAACTTCCTATTATTGCGTTCCGACCATAGGACATACGGAACCAGCACTACACCTGTCAACTATGCATCAGAGGAAGATGTCCTCCTCTTCGTTCGAACAAAAATAACAAGAAGAGTTAGATGAAATCTGTCTCTTTCAAAGGAAAACCTAAGTAGGGAGGGACTTCGTAAATACCCTCTACACAATGAAGTTATCCCGGGGAATGTGGTTCTTGAACCAAACTACCTCATACTAAGGCACCACACCTGCCGAATTTCTCACCAGGTTCCAAGCAAAATCCAAGGAAAAGCATCCTAAGTGAAAAGAAGTCCACATCACTAGGTCCCCAGAGCCCCTCGGTGTCCTAACAGCCTCCTCAGAAGCTCTGCAAGCTCCATCATGCTTGTAGCGGGAATACCCTACCAATACACCAAAAACATTCATTAAGGATGGAAGAAACCTTGGCCAATTTGTCAGCCCTCGAAAGCTATCATATTTTATCTCCATATAAACTTATCAACACCTCTAGGGGATGCCAGATGTCCAACCATAGATTCGTATAAGAGCCATCATCAATCTTGGACCTTATAACCTAAGAGATCAAATGTATGTGCTCCAGGACCTTCCTCAAAGGCTAGGAAACATCCATAGCACAAGAGACAATCCAAATGGAATCCTGCTTAAGATAAGTATAGTAAATCTAGTCGATCCATTTACTTTTTCTTTTAAAAACCAACTTCCGAAAAGCTTCAGGATTCCTAATCTTAAATTGTAACTATCATTGATTTTTTTTTTTCCCTTTATCCCCTTCAATGATCTATAATAGGAGTTTTCGTCAATAGTTTCTGTGAATGTCTCTTTTATGGCGGAGTTGTTGCTTTCAAGAAAGTTAACAATTAAAGTCTCAAGATCACCGGTTCAGAAAATTATTGAAGTTGTTTGGTGTCCTCCTCCATCGGGCTGGTGCAAGCTAAATATTGATGGATCCTCCCTTGGTAATCCAAGTCGGTTAGGGGCTGGCAAAATCTTTATAGATTACAACGGGGATGATCAGTGATGTTTTGCGAATTATGCAGATATTGACAGCAATTTTATGGCTGAATTGGAGGCTCTTTTTAACGGGCTGCATCATGCTTTCTTGATGAAAGTGGATAGGTTGTGGATTGTAAGTGATTCTGCCTCTGTGGTTAGTTGTATCTCAAATAACTCTATTCCGTGGTGCTTTTAACAGAGATGGCAGTTTTATAGTCAGTATTTGGCGACGATTTCATGGAAGATTAGTCATTGTTTCAGAGAAGAAAATGTGGTGGCGGATATTTTAGCAAAGCATGCTGCAGTTACAAGAACTTCAGTTTTCTGGGATGAAGATCCATCTTGTATTAACCAGGACTTAGGTTGGGATGCCCAATTAAGACCAAGATATAGGTTCACCCATTGAGGGGTTTATTAATTTGCTTGATTTTGCTTTTGAAATTCACTCCTTGCTGATGGCCATGCCGAAGGTGGGGAGGAAATTTCTTTGGTAACTTTGTCATTTGATGTACTTATTTCTTATTTTCTAAGTTGTATAATACTTTGTTGATCTTTAGCAAAAAAAAGGGGTTCTACTCATCTATATCTTGGTCATGCAGCTTTTTCCTCCTCCTATTCTACCTTGACACTCATGGTACTTCCTTCTCTCACCATTTTGAATAACTTCCCTGCTACAACAAATCTTGCTACATTCAAAAATTGCGAGTGTCGTTTATCTCTACATCGATAATAACTACTTCCTTAGTTCACTTGTCTTATGATGAGTCTCATGAACTACATTTACTAGTCCTAATGGGGAACAAGAAAAAATCATCCACTATGACATTGTGTTGCACAACTAATGGGGAACAATTTCATCCAAGGTACAAATGTTGTAAATGAGCCTCAAATTCAAAAGATTAATTCCTCCTTGTCCATGTTTTGTTTCTTAAAAAACAAAATGAAGAATGGTTCAATTCCATGATGTTCTATAGTTCAAATATTTAATATTTCACAAAGTTTAAGTTTTAAAATGTATTTATGAACACTACTAGCTTAGAACTCCAAACCACTGATTGATCAGTACTTGTGAAGAAAATCTGTCACAAAAGGCATGCGTTTGTCCATCGATCTAATGACCATCTTCCACAACCATCAGTCATTTAGGTATGCTGCCTTGTAAACTTCTAATCAATGAAAGCGACTTATGATATGGAGAAAGTGAAACTAAGCTTCATATTATTTGTACTGTCATTCAGTCTTTTAGTTAAAGGCTCAAAAGCACGCTTATGATCAGACTTTGTTTGGAGTGTTTGGCCGTAAAAACACACGATAGACACTTCATAATACCTAGGAGAACGCATTCTCACAAAATTAGATTTTTTTTTTTTAAATAAATTTTTTTTCAACCATTATGATTGATTGATTCTGGTAATCTATTCATGAAACTGAGAAGTTTCATTTCGTATCTATAGAATGATACGAATACGATGGTGGATCTTTGGAAGCAGGATTTCTACGAAAGCTTGTTATAAAGGTTTCTGAGCAAGTACGGAACCTCTGTGATCAGCAATAATATGTACCATCAGTCACTCATGTGGGAGTGTTTCCTCACTTCTCTGTCTCAATAAAGTCGTTATTCAAAAGAAATAAAAAAAAAAGTACCCAAATGAACAAAAACAAAAAACCATAATTTCTTGATAGCTACTTGATAGCAAAAGAACCAAGAAATCTCAAACAGCAATTTCTAGGAATAACTCTGCAATTTTTATTTCACTTTGGCTCACAATAATTTACCCACGATATTAATTAATGGGAATGTCTAAATGACACCTCTGTAGTTGTATTTAGAAGGTAACATTTTCTTTTAATTGCCCATTGTTTGATTCTCAAAGATTTTTAAAATAAGGGTATAAAAATGGTTTTTCAAAATAAGTTGAACGTGGGAATGTGGGATATCATTGTATCATTATTAAAGGGTTTCATTGTCATGCACATTTTTCAAATATACCGATTAAATGATATTATTTCCTTTACAACGAAAAAAAATTGTGTGTGATATCAAAAAGGCGAAAAATAGGGTTATAAATTATTTTACACCTTAAGGGGTGTCAATAAGATAATCTATTAAGTAAAACTCTTACCAACCTTTCTATATGTTCTTCCTAGTAGTTTAGTACTTCATGACCATGGGCTGCCATTGGAATTTTATTGAGCTTTTGCAACCTTTTTCATTATACTAATAGCTTTATTGATCTACTTTGAGGTCTATGAGCTTTATTTTGATATCATGTGTTTGAAATATGTTATTAGATAAATTCACTAGAAGAGTGACTAAAAATTACTACACTTTCGAACAACCCCTACATAGACACATCTTAATAGAATACACAATCCTTTAGCTGACCCTCAGGAAATGCTTTTTATGGAAGGGAAAGCCCAAATTCTTCAAATAACGGTGATAAACCATTTCATCCATAAAGAAGAAACCATTTATACCGTTTAGTATAGACAATGGCCTTAAGACTAGACTGTGGCTGGATCCTTGGCATCCTATTGGTATTCTTCTTAACACTTACAACGAGTACATTGGCACTTGTGAGCACAATCTAAAGGGATGGTGAGTGGCATCCTAGCCCTAGAGTTTTAGATGATCTTCTTCATGTGTGGGATACTATACCCTATTAGTAATTATTTTAAGAATGGGGGGGGGGGGGGTGACAGAGTGATTTGGAAGGCCTCTAGAGTTGGCTCCTTTTCTACCAAGTTGGTTTGGGACTTAGTTTGACAGCAAGTGCCTAGAGTGGATTGGTCGGCGTATAGTTCAGGTTTAGTATTCCCAAGAAATCATTTACTACTTAGAGATGTTTGGTTGACGATCTTCCAATGGCAGATCAGCTCCTCAAAAGAAAAATTCAAGTTTCTCCTTTTTGCAGTTTTTGTTGGGCGGGTCTTAAATCTGAGAACCATCTTTTCTTCGAATGCTCCTTCACGAATGGAATTTGGAAAGACATTAAGAGTCTTTGTTCCCTTCCGCTTAAGTTGAACTTCATTTGTTATGTCGGAAGCTCAATGGATGGTGAAGGTAATTGGTGGAGACCCCATCGAATCGGTTGGTAAGTTGGCCTTTTACTCCACTATCTAACAATTATGAAAGGAGAGAAATTTGACACTTTTGAATCCAAAACAAGATTAGACATAAACCATTGATTATTAAAGATATTACCGTAGATGTTTGCCCACGCCATGCGTTTGGGCGAAGCCTGCGGCCCCAGCACAGAGATCATTTTCCCAAAAGAAATTTTTGAAATCTAGGTTTCAAAACACTGGACCTCTCCATGACTCTCGGATGAATCATTTGATGGGTTGCATGAATGAGCTACTAGGGTCATTAATAAGCAGAAATGCTGATAAAAGAGTCTCATGCAGGTGTCAGTTTGTGTCAGTTTGTTAAAGTCTTCGACGGGTCCCTATTTTGTACCACGAAGCCTTAAAAACCTGTCTGCAATCATCCATAGAATAAGAACTAACACTGACTTACTTGCCTATTCAAATGAAAAAAGCTCTCTTCAGATTTCACAGAATAAGAACTAACACTGACCCACATACCTATTCACATGAAAAACTATATATCCCTCCTCCTATAGTGCTTCTATCCCTAAGAAGATTTTACACAGTAACTTCTTCCTTGCTTCACTACCTCTCATTTTATTGGACCCATATGGGCTAGACTGGAATCTGAATCAACCACATCTGCCAAGTTTCAGTAGATATGTCTGTGGAGACCTAATGGTTCTGATCAGCTAATCAGATTTGTACCTTTACAACAAGGGGGATTGAGGGGGGGGGGGGTCCTATACTCCTCCCTCCATGCATCTTAGATTTAGCCTTAGAAATAAATGGCAGCTTAGGCTTATGCTATGGTGTTTAAAACCCATCAACCTCTCATACTATGGAAGTGAATATTTTTTTTTCTTCCAAAAGGTACTATTCTTTTCTCTCTAGTTTCTCTCTCCATAAGTGTTCCACTTATTTCCTGTAGAGCGATTGTGGGTCAGAAGACAATCACAAACAATTGTTTCTTTTCCCGAGTAACCCTTTAGAACAAACAGTACATGATAAAGGTGAAAAAGGAGAAGGTTAAAGATAAAAAGAAGAGAAAAATGGATGGTGGGGTAAGTGGAAAGGAAGAAAAGGATACAAGTAAGATATAAATAATCTACTGTTCATCACTCTCTTTTTTTTTTCCATGGTAATTGAGAATTGATGTTGTACTGTGGTTTAGTTGAAATTTAGCTTTTTGGTAATTTTCTATTCTTCTTTCCTCAAGGAATTCAATATGTATAGCTTATGCAGCTTTTTCCTTGTGCAGGTAATTAAATGGGTTTAACTAAGTCACCAATTGCACTGATAGGAAAGAGAGATTGGCATGATCTCTTCCAATTCAAATTTATATAAAATGGATTGGAATAAAATAGCTAATAGTTATGCTTTGAAAGAGAGAACATATTGAAAACACATATTCATGAATCATATAGAATAACAGGAATAAATGAAGCTAGGGTTTTGTTTGGAAGAAATCTATGGAATTCATATGTTATTTCTCTTCCCCCCCCCCCCCCGTTTCCCTAATCCATTAAATTTGTTATGGATGTTAAAAGTTTGTTTCTTTTAGTACTTGGGGTTAGAAATTTTGTTACTAATTTTGGACATAGCTAAGTGCAACTAGGGTGGACTGTGGAGAGATCCCAATAGTTGATGCTTCTATTAATAAACTGTTTTAAAATGTGATTATAGCAACAACCCTCTACCTAGAGTAAGAAAATAAAAAATCTCTTTTAGCACTTTAATACTACAAAATTAGGACTTACAAGTAATTGTTGCCAATGGAGGATACTTCTATTTCATACAAATATGGAAAATGATAATAAAAATTTATATGGAATTGGGTAAAAAAAATACCAAGATATTAACTACTTTGATGTCTCGTATTCCTTCTTCGAATATCGATAATAAATACATCCTATTTACAAGGATTCAGTGGAAAGAAGTGCTACCCAATGTTGATTGTAACATTCTCTACTTTCATGAACACTGAATTAGTATTTTCCATAGATCAATTTAAATGAATTATCACTACCTTACATATAAGTAAAATTTAAGCGCATCTTAATTAAATTTCTTGTGTGTTGTATTGACACTATTAAGCTAGTGTAGGTTGTTAATCAAGTTGCTTCAATCCTTTCTTTTTGTTTTTTTTCTTCTTCTTCTTTTAATGGAGAGGTTGCTTCAATCGACAGGAAGAAAGTTGTACAAAGTTGAATGACAATGTGAACATATATAGACACCCAAAATTAGCAATGTCAATGAAAAACTTTGTTAAGAATATTAAAAAATCGAAGGTAAAAAGATTAATTAAAAATAAATTAATTATATTTTTAAATCTTAATTCTTGGTTTTTTTTGGCTAAAAGATCATGTATATTAAGAAAGAGAAAAATAGAGTACAAAACAAACTGGCAAGAACCAGAAAACAAACAACAGAAATCACCTAGAAGCAAACCCCACCTACGGCAATGCCAGAAACAAACAACAGAAATCACCTAGAAGCAAACCCCACCTACGGCAATGCCATCAGTAGGGAGAACAACTAGCAAGCCCAAAGAAAGTGGAAAAAAAAAACCCTAGATCAGATTCTAGGTCTTCCCTGAGCATCCACCCTCAACACCACTCTTGCTTCTTTAGTCAATCAAATTCTTATTGTTAATGTTTTTGTCAAGAAGTATTTCTAATCATGTTTTTGTCTGATTTTTATTTTTGAGAGAGGTAAGAAGTTTGGCTAGACTGTAGATCTATATACTTCAAATCTGTCACAATTTTAACCAATAATTTTGTATCATTTTTCCTCATTGTTGAATCTGATGTGTGAGCCTACACCTATTTTACAATTTAATATTCATTCATCTTCATCAAATATAGGTGACAACATACAAGAATGCACCAAAAATGATGTTATAAATTAGACACAATTGTTGATTGAAACCCTAGAGTAATCATTGAAGTAAACATGACTTGTGCATTCAATTTCATATAGGTGACCTCCTTCAATCCAAAGAAAGGCAAAATATTTACCCTTAAATTTCAAAATTTTGTTGGATAGATAAACAGCCATATAGACAGTTTATGACTGCATTCACTAAATAATGACATTCAACCACTATATATAGATGTCTAGGTCTTATATTAGCTCTAATGCCTTGCTTTGGCATCTTTTCAACCGCATTTTCTCTACTTCCTCTCAATAAATGACCAAGTCTTTAAAAAGAGAAAACTAGTAAGGCACTTAGAAACGATCAAATGTCACTAAATACTTAATGCATGGGATATCATCCAACCCAAGCACCAATAACTTACATAGATAGAAGTTATTGGTCTATCAAAATAAAAAGATTTAAGTAGCAATGCATGGCACATTTTGTTTATTTAAACAAATGCCCTAGCAACAATCAAACACTTGGGTGAAAAAGGGGGGAAAGTATGGACTTCCACTCTCCTACTGGAAATTAAGATTGTGTTCGGTATGCATTCTTGGAATGCATTCTAGGCCAATTTCGCATTGTTGGACGATAAAAACAACTATTTTTATCATCCGAGAATGCGAAATCGACCTAGAATACATACCAAATGCAGCCCAAGTAATTGAATATACAAGAAGCAGTAAGAACTGATATTTATGAACTACCACCAGAGCATTAAGGGGCAAAGAGCATTCAAAGATCCATTCTTATTGCCAAGGACTCCTAGACATTTGGCTAAACCTTTATGGTAAGCAAGAACTTATTAATAACTTGAGTGTTTTCAGGAGTAACCCCATTGAGTGTTTAAGAAGCCCAAAAAAGCTAAGGGGACAAGAAAGAGGATTAGATGGAAGGAATCCAGATTTGGATGCATTTTGTCCGAGTAGTCACACTCAGTGCTGCATTCAACAAAGACAAGATATTCATTTTTCCATGGCAGAATGTTATCTTTCTTTTAACAAAACAATTAGATCATGGATACCAAAAGACAAATCTAACTCCTGTGGAAGCCATGTAAGTAAGAGATAGAAAAGAGAGAGAGAGAGGAGACAGCAAAGGCTCCAAGGACCAAGAAAGTCCACAAATTTAAGATATCAAAAATACCAAAAGACCCACCACATAAAAACTGGTAGAATTGATGTAATATAAATGGTTGTTGGGGACAACAAAACAAAACAAAAAAAATAAAAAAAGAGATTAAAGAAATCATAAGAAATAATAATTCATGATTTTTGTATAACAATAAATACAAAAGGAGTTGACAGGCCAGGTTTGAAAAGATTGACCTGCATCTTCCCCCACTACAGAGCAAACTTAGATTCTTGTTGTCTCCTCTCATCATAAAAATCCATGTCCAGAGGTATTCCACCCCATATGATCATCGAAACCCTACAAAAAAAAAAATACCACAAAAGAAGGAAAAAGAAAGAAACAGAGAAGAAATAAAAAAAAAAAAAAGTCTAAAGAGAATGGCAGAATAACATGCAAATCTAATAATCACTTTTCTCTCCATAGACTATAACCAAACCCTTTTTATCTTTGTTTTTGAAGAAACTCCTAGCTTCTTAGCTTAGCTTAGCTTAGCTTAGCTTTAGTAGTCATGAGACTGATACATTGATGTGTCACAACCACCTTGTGTGTGTGATCCATGTCGATTCATAGCTTCTCTCTGTCTATTATGGTTGTTTTCATCTTCTCCATCAATCTTGCATCCCAATTGAGCTGCTGCTGCTGCTGCTCCCAAATTCAGATAAACCATTCTTGAATCAAGACTCAAGTTCACCATATTATTATTACTGCTGCTGTTGTTGGTGTTTGGATCATTACTCATTGGTGGATAAATGGATGTGGTGGAGGAGGAAGCATTTCCTCCACCACCACTACTTCCTTCTTCACGAGATAGAACAAGAGCCGCAGATTGAACCAATTCTAAGCAAAGCCGTAGCTTGTTGGGTTCAATATGAGAAAGCCCAGGAATTGCCCCTTTGAAAAGGAAATCTGAAGTAAGAGTTCGGAGCACGTCAAGTGGTGTGATACCATCGACGGTTCGAACATTTGGATCGGCATGATGGTCGAGCAACACAGCAACCATGTCCGGACAGACCATTTCAGCCGCTACGTGTAGAGGAGTCTTCCCAGCCGGTCCGGCCGGGTAATTCACATCAGCAGCTCCAAGCTCTAACAACGCCTTCACTACTTCTCGGCTACAATTCTCTACGGCATAGTGTAAGGCTAATGCTTCATCAAGATTTAGTCCTTCACCCATAACCATTAGTTTTACGAGTTCGACGTCGGATGAGTCGAGTGCTCGACGCATTCGACGGATCTTTTGATCTTCGAGGTCGGCGGCGGCGGTTAAATCATGGTGGTGATGGTGGTGGTGCGACATGAGAGAGCGTCGAGCCAGGGAGGATTTTAGGCGGAGCTCTTCAATTTTAGCCACCACATCGATGGGTAGATGCTTAGCAAGTACTTCCGGTGGGAGACCGGATTTCGCGACGAGGTGAGAACAAGTAGTCCAGAGCTGGTGCATGTCTTGCTTTCTTGAAGCTATTAAGACTTTCATTACGTCCTCAATTGAAGCCTTCTCCACCATACTTGCCAATTGCTTCTGCAGTGCAATAAGGCATATATATATATAAGAACAAGAAGAATAAGAATTAAAGGGTGATAGTAGATGTGTTCTTTTTAAGGAAAAGTTTCCTTCCATAGTAGGTTTTTAATGTAGAACCCTAAAATCTTAATGAGGAAAGTTGAAAGTTTCAGAAAGAAAGAGTTGGGTGAGTTCTGTGGAAGACCAGACCAGTGGGGGATCGAGGTCTAATTTTGGAAAGTCAAGGATTTGTAACAGAAAAAGAGAGGAACCCAATAGAAGAAACTTGAGATCCTACATGAAATCAAGATTAATTAATCAATTATGAAACACAGAATACAAAAACCAAATCCCAAATCAGATTTTTTTAAAGCAGCAGTAGCAGCAGCAGGGAAGAAAAAGGAGAAGAGAAACCCATAACACACTAAATATAGAACTCACTTTTGGAAAACAAGATATGGAGATCTAGAGAAAACCCACTTCAGAAAAAGCTCCAAATATCTATTAGATCATAATTTTAAGCAAAGAATCTTTAAAAAAAAAACTTTGAATTGCTGACTGAAATCCAACTCACCCACTTCATTAAAGGATAATAATTTTCTAAGAAATCAAATAGAAAAATACCCACTTGAAAATTTTAACCCAAATCGATCCCACTTATTCTCCAACCCAATATCCTTAAAGGTTTAGAGAGAGAGAGAGAGAGAGAGAGTTTTGATGATCGTAAACAAGGTGACCTGAGTGAGCAATGCGAGTTGCTCGACACCAAAAGATCTAGCGGCAGCAAGAGTATCAAGAGCAAGATTAACGGCGGAGGTGCAATGCGTGTGCCAACAACCCCTCTCCCCACAATTAGACCTTGGCTCATGCTTCTGAGGAACAATTGAGACTTGTCCACTGTACAAGAACTGCAGCAGCAACAAGAACACTTCATACCCAACCGAATTCACAGGAATCACCTGAGAATTCCCTCCTCCTCTCGGAGACGACGACAAAGATGCCGAGTTCATCCTTGAACCTGCCGGATCAAGTCCGGCCGGTGGGTCAGGTCCACAGAAGTACTTGCGAAAGAAAAGGCTTCTAGCCGCTAAGATGCACCGGTGTGCGTGGACTAGACGACCTTCTACACTGAAAGTTACATCACTGAAAGCTTGGCCGTTGATGAGAAGGTTAAGGTAGTCCAGAGAGAGAGATTTCAAAGATTCCTCTAAGCTCATGGTTTTTGAGAAAGAATTCTGGACTCTGGAGAGATGGGTTTGGGTTGGATTTTGGTTTAGGTCAAGATGATATGAAAGTTATTGAAGTGTGGAAGAGAAGAGGAAAGCTTAACTTCATTCCTCTTGTTTCTTCTCTCGTGAACTGTTGTTATTACCAGAATCTCTCGATGGTTGATGCTTGATGGTATGGTGTATGTGACAAGATATTTTGTGGAAAGAGAGAGAGAGCAATATGGGTGGCTGTGGTATTTAAATAATGGGGAAGGAAAAAGAATAATGGAAGCGAAAAAGAAATTTGGACTAGGGTTTTAAAAACAAAAAAGAGGTTGTTAGACGGAAACTGCCCTTCCATTACTTTTTATTTATGTGATTTGCCCTTCTATCTAAGAAACTTTAAATAAATCATCACCATAGAAATCTTGCCAGTTGATTGATGAGAATATATAATAGCATCCAATGGTCTATTTGGATGAGATTCTTAATGGTTCGATGACTGATTTATATTCTTGGGACTTATAAACCACCAGTTTCTATGATTTCAATTCTTCCATGTATTTTAAGAAATGAATTTAGTGTATTCTAATAATACTTAATATTTAACAAAAAGATTTTATCCTAGATAGATCTGGTGGAATAAGATTAATTTGTCAGACAATTTGAAGTAATTGAGATAAAGCTTTGGTTCAAATTGAGTATTACAATACACTTAATTATTTGTGTATGGTTTCTTAATGTTAAAAACCTTTTTTGCGTAATTTGTTTTGGGAAAGAGATTGTTGTCTAGGGATGTAAATGGGTATCCAAAAATTCGAATTCGATTTGCATCTGTATTCGTTTAGGGGTATCTGAATTTTTATTCGAATAATTCAAAAAAGTTATCCGATCCGAATAGATATCCAACTAATGATGCCGAGGGATTTTGAAGATTCAACAAGTTCTAAAGAATGAGGAAATGAGAATATGAGAATAAAACATGGATTTAGAGTGAATTGTATCCGTTGGAGGGGGGAAGGTCTAAGTTACACAATCAAAGATGTAAACGGATTGTTGAAAATCCGAATTCAATTCGCATTCGTATCGGGGCAAGAAATATCTAGATCCGATCACATCCGATCTGAGGGTCAATGACAGTAGATATAGGGGCATCAACATAGATGTGATTTTTTATTTCATGAGGATAAAACTGTATTTTCACATGCTCTTGTGTCCATACTCAGGAACCACACGACCAAATAGGATTCCTTTTCCCTTTGTCCAATTGTAATGTGTCGGCAAAAGTTGATTCCACCTCATCTAGGGGTATGAATTGGGGACTTTTGGGGTGGGGATTTTTGTGTACAATTAAAAGATATATATATATATATATATGAAGGTTCAATGTAAAGCTAGGAATCCTTCTATTTACCATGTTTTGCTTCCATATGGATGAAGAATTTCTTCTTGTAATAATTGCCTACTAATTTAACAAGAAAAAAAAAAAAAACCATTTCTAACAATATAATATGGAGATGGGATCTATACACGGCCATGGAAGACTAGGGATATAAACGGATTGGATTCGGCTTGGATAGTGCTATATCTGCATCCGCATCCGATTAACTTTCGAACGGATTCGGATAGTGCTAAATGGATACGGAACTGACATTTTATCTGTTTACATGTAAATATAGCTTTTCGGATAGCTATAGCCTATCTGTATCTGTATCCGTATCCGTATCCGTATCCGTATCGGTTTAGCTTTCGAACGGATTCGAATAGTACAAAACGGATACGGACACAAATACAAAAACGAATTTCGATTATTCATTTAGATCGATCCCTATGGAAGACCCATCTACGATTTGTTAAATAAAAAAAAGGGTAATTCAGGTATTTCAAAAAGACCATTGTCCTCATCCAATGGTTCCGTGTGGACCATGCTTGAGACCTTTTGCCATATTTTTTGTGATGTTATAAAAACTATTTGGAAAAAAAAATCTTGTCTGGTAATAATGATCCATCATATTCCATGATTTGATTGATCAACACCAATATTTCAACATGTTCTATAATCCAATGAATGTTTTTTTTTAATAAATAAAACAAATGTAAATACAGTCAATGCTCATGGATTTTTATGAATAAGATCGACATATTGGTATTTTTGTCGTGTAGTTAGTTTTTTTATTTTGGGTAAAGGTCTTGTAGTTAGTTCATATGTGGAGATAAAATAAACTGCCACTAAACTAATAATATTGCATTAATCTTGTATATAAGTTAACAATTTTCTTTTTGAGAAACAAATATTATGAGATTATCATAATAAGTTTATGGGCAAGAGAATGATGCCTCGGCATGTGCGTGTTGGCCAATGGGAGCATACACACAAGCATCGACCTGGGGGATTTCCACATTTCCGGGTAGTGTGATACTTTTTTTGGGGACATGGTAGTTCTGCGTTTAGGAATAGGGGCCATGCTAGCCACGAGACCAGGTAGTGTTCTTTTCCCCTAAGTTTGTATATCTCTCTTAGTCTTTACAATTCTTTTATTTTTTTTGGGCAAGACATCTCTACTTGGTCGCATGGGACAAGGCTAGGCACACTGTCACATTACCGTCGATAATGGGTGGTACCAATTAGGGACATGGGATGGGATTTCATATAAGAGGGATAGAAAAGTAATTTCAAATGAAAAAAAAAAGAGCTATACCCAATAGATGCTAGCTTACGAAACACCAGCGATGTGCTCTTTTTTGGTTTGGAAATAATGAAACCTAATTCCTATGCTAAAATCATTAAATAAAATGCTTATATTTGAGTGACCAAAAAAAAATTTTCCCCATAAATAAAACAAGGGATAGGGTCCCCTATACTGCTTAATTGAGTGCAATTTTGGGAAAATAAAGGAACCCACTTTAGAATCTAAGGGAGTGTACAAGTTCATTTTTGAACTAGCGTTGTACAAAACCATTTTCCATAAAATAAATAGTGGGTCTTGTAATTTTTAGCCATCAATAAAATATGCAAAAAAAATCTTAATGGAGAAGTGTACCGCCCCACACCCAAATTGAGAGGAGTGAAATGAATGCCCCACCCCTCATGAAAAACAGAAATCCTACCCCCATGATGCTAACGTGTGTGTTCTTATTGACTCCATGCATGCAGGGGCCATGCTCCCGAAGGGAAGGCCGACTCATAAAATATATAAACAGATTTATTATTTATTTTCGGCAAAGTATAAAACAGATTTATTTATTGATAACTATAAGTCTAAAACCCACGGTTGAAAGGCAAATGATTTAAAATAAATAAATAAATAAACAGAAATATAATAAATGAGAATGAGTGGGGATGTGGCATAAAGGTAACTTCGTAGCAGACAAACGTCGTTCTCAGCAGTTGGGTTACTCGAGAGATCCAGATTACACAGAATGGCCAAAGAAAAGGAAGGATGTAGCCCATGTATATACTATTATAAACAGTAGTGACTCTGAGAGAGAAAGAGAGAGAGAAAGGAAAGGTTGGGGCATTACATTGGATAGTGTGTCGGCCGGGGGGCATGAGAAGTTGCGTGACATCGGGAATCGTGGCAATGTGAAAGTTAAACTCCGTGAGATGACTGTCACCCAACACACACGTGGGAATAAGTGATAGACACGTGTGGAAGAGACTTGCATCGGTTACAAGTTTTATTGTTGCAGAAAGGGTGCGCTGTTGTTTTGCCCCCACACAGCAAATCCCATTGATTGACATGTCACTGACTGTCTTATGATTTGAAGACCTTCGACTTGACGTTTGACTACTCATCTCTGTCTCTCTCCTTCTCTCCCCCTCTATTCTACTTTGTTACACAACCTGTCTTTACACTCTTTACCATTACTCTTATAACATTACTAATTAGTATTCTAATCTCCTCTTCTCTCATTTATTTTTAACAACTTTTTTTTAGAGCTAAGCTTTCACCCACCATCCTAGGTTTATAAACCCCTTTTGGAGTTTTGGTATGTTTTAAAATACTCTTTCGATATTCTTTTCCATCCTCTACTGTGTTCACGGTGAATAGGATCTCATTCATCGTAGATGAGTAAATTCAATCTTTTTTTTAAAGAAAAATATTATTAAAAAAGCAAATTTCTATTCGGGTGTGTGGTCTACGCCAGTGTTGTCTCTCTCCTCTTTAAAACAAGGGCTAGAATTGTCTTTTCATATGAGGAGGGGAGAGAAAGACTCATGGGAGTGCTGGCATAGGCCACACTCCCAGACAAAGATCTCTTCCCATATTATTAATATTAACTTGAAATGAAAGACAAAATAGAGCATTTAATACATCAGATTAGTAATGTTTATGCCTCCTATAATAAGCTAAGATGTGAGCTAATATATATTTTTCAATTTAATTGTTAATGCCTCCTAGCAACTGTTGTTTTTGTGTTGTAAATAAAGCTCTAGTGCCTTAATTAACTCCCTTTATTTCCTTTTTTTTGTTTACAGAACTGATCAAGAACCAGTCCTTGCACCCACATCTGTGCTTTGTTGTTGCCTCTGCACAGAAAGAGTACATCAAGCCGACCAATCTGCTTCTGAAGTTTTGCCTTAAAGCTACCATTATAGTGAAGAAAAAAAAGAGAGCACTTCTTTTTAACAAATTGGGCAAAAAGGTTTTATGATCAGGCTCACGGATATAGAATATATGAAACACCAAACTCAGCTTTTACCATGTGGAAGACAGATGACACAAACTCTTACCATTAGACATCTAAGGCATGTCTTGGATTGGTTACATATCAGATTTCAAAAGATAGATGACACAAGAATTTGTGTTAGATATCTAAGGAATATTTTGGATTTGTTACATTCAAATTTCAAACTCAAATTTGATCATTAGTCCTTTCATTTATTGGCTATATATCCATCAATGCATTATGTTAGCAGTCCAGAGTCCTGACACACAATCTCCTAGTAGTCTCAGTGTTATATCATAAAATGGTCACCCAATAATAAGGAAGCATATGGCACCAATGAAGAGATCCGATCGGTAAAGTCTAATAGACCCTACTTGCACGGGTATCTAATCCAGAGGCACGAGATCCACTCGGCATATCTAGATCGGCTAACCAGATGAAGAAGTCCACCATGCTTTGGCACATCACCACCAACCAGTATGGTTATCCAACAAAGGAAACCATACCCTACGCCACAACGGCATTAATGAGCATTGAAGAATGCTCACCAAACAAAACTCCCTAACAAGTGGGAGACCTTATCAGATAGGGATTCTCCATAAACTGATAAACAGGAACACTCCACCTCCTGATAACCAGGAATGCTCCATCACCTGTCAGATCAGGAACTTCTCGTTACCACATCAATCCATCAAACCAACCCTATAAATAAGAAGGTAATATCCCTTGCAAAGGGATCACACTCTTAAAATTCTTACTGTTTCATCTGTTTGCTAAAGAGACCTAACATAGGCATCGGAGAATCCCCCGCTGGAACCCACCGGCCCTTATCTCTCTTGTCTGTTTGCTCCTCTGTGCAGGTTCCTTCCTTGGAGGATCCACCCGGAGGTTTCTTGACGCAGCACTTGGATTTTTTTTTTCAATATTTTGTTTCATATAGGCAACTTCATTTGAACTGAAAATTGAAATATGAGCAGGGGTTTGAGGTCTACTTGTCCATAAAATTTCAGTCACATTCAACTTACAATGTGGCAGCACTTGATGACAAAAAGGGAAATAAGTCAGCCTATGATTTCTTATAAAACAAAAAGAGTCTATGATGAGTAAAACGATTAAATTTGTGGCGGTTAAGCATGGGAAAAATGAGGAAGAAGATCATTGTCTTCAAACCTAAAGCAAAATCCTTGAACAAACATGTATAAATGTAGTAAATCTAAAGAAAACGTCAAATTGTCAAATTCAACTATAATCATAACTTCTCCTCGTGTATATAATTCACCATCTTTGGAATAGAAAACTCGATAAGAATGATCAAATTGTTAAAAAGAATCGTAAATAAGTCTGAATCTTTCTAAACTCAAAAATCAGCTCAAGGTTTAAATACTTAATTCTAAAATGCCCACAATTCAAGAGAAACAAAAGCTGCGAGCAATGATAGTTATTAAACCAAAATTTACATTTTTGAGCCTTAAAATGATCTTACACCCCCACCCCGAAAACAACGGAAAAAAAAAAAAAAAACCCCTTTAATGATACAATTTAACTAACCTCTAGAAAATAATTCCAATAGAGTCCAATTAATTCTCTTTTCACACTGGTTGTTGATGCAATTGAAGAAATCTTATGTGTCTTGAGACAACTTCAAAATCAAAAGTTATAACTGCTCAATCTTCAACCCTTTTTTATATGCCTTTCCAAATGGATTTTTTGTTCTTTTTTTGATTGATCAAGAATCTCTATTGTAAGTACCGTGGTCCTCGGGACGAGGGCTCCTCAGCCTTTTGGCGACAAGGATTGGTTTCGATGAATAACGGCATATCGTTCCGATATATCATCATGGGGATTGGGATCATGCTTTATAAAGGAACGGAGTCGTCACCTAGGATTAGGGCCTAGGACCCAATGGGTGTAGCCCCATCAAGGATTAGCGGAAAGGGCTACGTGATTCCATATGGCCTGGTCAGAGATTCAGGGTAAATAGTCAGGTTACGAGGGTGGGAAGGTGTTAGGCACCCACCTCGCCCGGATAAACCGGTCTTTCTACTAGATGTTGATTTTTGAATATTCTCCCTTGATAAAACATCCTATACTAACATGTAAGGCTAAGTTATGATGCACTAATCTTGACAAAGAAGAAAAAAATCATTTATTATGTACACTAAAATGAGTTACTTTAATTGTCTACATTATGCCAAAAATAATGAGAGGGAAAAAAACGGATAACTGTCTAGAAATACAAGAAATAAATGAAAGCGCACCGAGGGCGAAATATGTGATGTCCCACGGCTCAGGTGGAGACGGACAGTCGGCTTGTCTCTCTCTTGTCGGGCAGAATGAGGGCTATACGAGATGAGTTTTGTTACTCAGACTTCGGGCAGAGTAACAGCTATATAAGAGATTCTCGTTATCTGTATATAGACAGAATAACGGCTTGTGAAGGGGGTTTTTTGTTATCCGTACACTGACGGGATAACAATACCTAAGAGCATAATCGCTCTATGCTTGGATGGGTAACCGAAGGATCTACCCACGTCGAAGAACTCCATTCACTCACATACTCATGAGGGAAAGATGGGGGAAAAGAGGGTGAAAATGGGACAAAACAAGCCCTGGAGGGTCTCCCTACTCGAGAAAAGCTTCAGAAATGAGGGAGGGGAACCTCCTATTTATAGGGAGGGACCCCTTCTCTCTCCTGGCCAGATAAATCCTCCACGGCACCGCGCCGTGAGAGCGCAGTGCCTTTTTTCCTTTGTTTTTGGGCCTGAAATGGGCTCCTCAGTATTTGGGTTCTGTCTGGGCTCATGGGCCTAGTCTTTTTGGGTTTTTGTCTCCCTTCTAAGTCTTCAGAAAATTTTCTATCGTGGGGCTTCACCCCCCTACACCCCCCACAGGGGGGCTACTGCCGTGGTGGGGGAGGGTGAGCAGTACCTCCTTTAGCATTTAGTAAAAGGGTCTGATAAGTCATTTTAAGAATGTTAGGGTGATTTGGTTCAGATATAGGGACAAGAGTCCTTCTTGAGAGAGATACCAATGTCTGTCCGTGGCCTGTTGTCATCATCGCCGAAGGTGGTGACAAAAATTGGTGTCTACATCTATGAATTGGATTTCTATCTATTTGAGACCGGCTAAGCCTTATAATTTTGGTATATGTCAAAGATATTTAGTTTTATACTTCCAATGGTTGTGATTGCACAAGAATTAAAGAAAGATTGTCATAACAAAGGGGAAATTGAATAGATCTACGAGATAAGAAAATCAACAACAAAACAAATAGCTAGGTTTGACTTTGTTTTACACTTTTTGTATAAACTTATTTGTTTTGGAATTAACTTTTAGGTAAAGGCTGGCACTCTGACTTTATGCCCAACCTGAATATGTGCCTCTCTCTCACCCCCTAATTAAACAACCCCCTGCCCTCCCCATCGCACCCTCTCCATTGGGCACAGCTGCTAGCTCTACGAAAGCCAGCAATGCGCCCAACCTTCTCCTTTACTTTATTTTTCATCTCATAGATCTAAATTTTGATTTACAGTTTAAAAGTTAAAACATGACAAAAGAAGTCCAATTTATGGCAAGCCACAAAATTTGAAATGTTACAAATTTTCCTTGATGGGTGATTGGAAAACATTTAGATTGTAGTGTTTATTTGTTACCCCAAGGCTAACTAGTTTTAATTTGGAGATTTTTTTCTAACCACTAAGGCTTTATCATGAGAGTTTATTCTGGTCCTTATGCACTTAATTTGCAATGATAGGAGAACCTAGTGCTTTGATATATTTTTGGCCTTCACATTGCTAGGAGTATAATCTTTGGTGCTGTTTTTTTTTTTTATTTTATTTTATTTACTAAAGGATCATTTGTATTAAGAAACGACAAAAAAATGATGAACAAATATAAGCTGGCCTAAGCCAAAAAGAACAACCACAAAAGGCGCAAAAGACAGAGCACCCCACCTTCAGCAAGGCCATTAGCAGGGGATCAGACCAACGACAAGAAAAAAACAGAAAAACTACTGCTTAATGACGATGGAATCTGGGCTGGCCCTGCGCATCAAGCTGCAGCTCATCTAAAATTCAGGACGCCCAAGAAGCTACTGGCAAAGAAATCTCAAGCTTTGCTGCTGATTTTACTAAAAAATCCACGATTAGATTGGCTTCACGGAAACAGTAAGAGATTTTCCACTCAATATGAGCTAAGAAAGATTGAACTCAAGACCACCGCGGCCAGACAAGCCAAGGAAGCAACCATTGAGGTAAGCAAATGAAGGCAATTCAAATATCGGGAGCTGGCTTTCTTTCAATGCTAAGCAACCATTGAGGCTTACTCATCTCATTAGGAGGTTAATAATTCTTACCCCTCTTAACACCTTGCTTATTTTAAGATAATTAAACACAATTTTTGATGATCAAGCAAAGGATATAACCATTAGGATGGTAAACACAATCTATTTTTTCTACTTTCTTCTTTTTATTTGTAATGTGGCTTGCTTGTCAGGGTGTACATAGGACCTACTTAAAAAAAATGTACCATCTGGAGGCCTTTCCTATCACTTACATGGATTTGAATAACTAAAAAGTTTCACATTGATTACTATTTGGTAAAAGAACTTGGATTGGTGGGGTAAACCACTTAAATTGGTGGTTTCCTTTTTGTTTGATTTTTAGTTATTTAGTTTACCCCCACAACACCTCCCAAGCAAAAACAAAAAAAAAGGGAAGGGGGTTGGGTGGGTAGGGAGAAGATCCAACTGGTTGCATACTTTGAAACCTACATCACAGGGTTTATTATACACTAAGGAAGGAAAAAAATAATCTCAGGTAATTATTAAAAAAAAAGAAAACATCTCAGGTTATTCTAGTAAATGACACCTACAAAGTTTAGGTGGGTACTTCCCAAAGCACACCTTGGTGCCTTTACTTTGTGAAAAGGATATATATAAGGTTTTACTTGGATTGTGTATTCCAATTTTTTTTTTTTTCTGTTTTTGATAAAGCATTGTACATTTGTTGGTGCTTTTTCCAACACTCTCATAAAATGGCATAGGGAAGGTGTAGGTATGGGCATGCTAGAATCTTTAACGCAGGCTCAAACGAGGCTAAGATTGCCTTATTTGACTTTCAATCAAGGAATTTAGGGTTCCCTCATGCCTAAGTAACTCTAAGGACCTTTGGGTCAGACTAAAGGACCTAGGTCTCAATGAAGCTCAAAAACAACAAGAATATAAAAAAGGGAAGATATGCAAAATACCCAAAAAGATACTGTAGAAAGATAAACAACTCAACCTAAAACAGAGACGAATAAACTCCTGACTCCTCACAACAAGTAATCCAACGAATGAAGAATACATCTCCCAAAATGCAATAAACTAAAGAAATTGAATAAAGGACAAAAAGCTTAAAAGATAAAAATGCTAAGTTGTTGCGTTGTTGTGTGTCCTCTTTTGTTAAAGCTCCTTGGCTTTTATAGATGGAGTCCACCACGGACTCCTATATGGCAGTGGCTGTAACAGCAACCTTCTTCCATAACTCCATGACCCACTTCTCTTGATGCCACGTGTCCTTTCATGGTTTCCTAGTGGAGCATCTTGTCACAGAGCACACCTCTCTTCTTGAGCCATTCCTGAGTATGTTGGGTCCCAGCCATCCAACCATTTTCAAAAGCCCATATACCGACCAGGTTCTTCCTCTTCCTTGCCACATGGCCACCTCTCTTGGCCCACCCCAGGCTAAGAAATGGGAACCAACCCCACGAAAAGCTCCTTGGTGGTTCCTTCGTAATCGTCATATCTACGAGACCAAAGCCCATCGCTAGTACGTGTCCCTGATCCTGGGCATGGTTCCCTTGCACCGTGTCCTACCACGTGGCCCCTCTTCTTTGGCCTACCCTTGGCCAAGAAATAAGAACCAACAATACTGTAGAAGATTAAACAGTACTTTCAACAATATAAACATATTGTGCTAGAAAAAGAAACAAATTTCCTTCTACTTCATAATTGTGAAAAGAAAATGAAAAGGGAAAAGATGTACATTTCAATTTGTGCACTATATATAGACTATAGAGATGGAAGTGTGTGTTGAAAGGCATATGGTATTATTGGTGTCAATATATTATTTAGGGAAATTTATACCCCTGTACTATGGCCCGATTGCTTGATAAACTTTATTTTTCAAATAATTATTTGAAGTCCCATGAAACCTGATAATGTTAGTCAGCTGTTAGTTGTTGAATGGAAAAGTTCATTTTACCCTTATCAGCTATTCAATTGAAAATTATGAAGTTATAATTACAAACTTATCCTTTAACTTCTTCTTCTTCATTCTGCAACCACACCTCCTGCTGCAACCCATCCAACCACCCCTACCCCCTGAACTTCACACCACCCCTGCCGCCGTCCTCCTCTCCATACCTGCCCCTGCCATCCCCGCCACCCTTGCCTTGCACTCCTAGCGATCACCACCAAACCCACCCCAAGCCCCAGCCCTCCTGCATGCCATCGCCCAAGCCCCTTTACTCCTTGCCCCTCGCTGTGTGCCTCCGCCCCTACCCCCTGCCCTGTCAGACAGCGTAGTGTGATTCATGATTTTCTCTGCCATCGTCGCCACCCTTGTCCTACACTCCCAGTGAAAATATGCGGCAAGATCAATCCTTGTTTTTGTTGCAGATAGTAGCCACATCACTGCATCAGAACTGCATCAGCTCATAGTCTCACAGACAAGGAAAAAGAACAAATATCTCATTTTATAGGGCTTTGAGGACTCTTAATCTCGCATTGAAATGGTAAAGAGAGCCTCTGGTCCAACTTTAAATTTAACTTAAAACTGGGTGATTAGTATCATCAAATTTAAAGGTATAAAATTGGTTCAAGTATTGGATGCTGACTTTGTGCACCTACTTGGCTACTTTCGTATTTCCAACTGCATTCATAAATATTGGACATGAATCTGGTTTAAACCATCTCGTCGAATACCTAAGGTTATGGCACGTTACTATGGATTGTAAGACACTAAGACTTGCTTTACTCCAGCACAGAGGGCATGTTTGAAAGCATGGACGCGTTCGAAGGTAAATAGGGCTTCAACCATGGTTTTAAATTTTTTTTATCAGATTGGCCGAATCAGGAGTTTGGGACCGCTGATTTCTATTGCGGGGGAGGGTTGCAAGTTATGGTGCCGGTAAGTGGTGAGCAGCGGTAGTGCTTGCAATGGAGGGTTCCAAGTTAAGGTTTCAGATAGGAAAGAGGGGATTCGGCGAGGGTTTGAGGGAAGGGTTGGGGGTTTTTTAATGGCTGGCGGTAGGATCACAAGGTTGAGGGTTCCATTCAAGGCTTGCTTCGTCTTCTCCAAAGACTGCAAATCACCTCAGCAGCAACAGCAACAGAGTGGAGGGTGGAGGACTTGTTTAACGATGAAAAGGAAGATACCTTTTACTATGGCCGAAGGGTAAATGGGTCACTTCACTACCCTTAAAGGGTAATTTGGACATTTAGAATTTTTTTAACCCATGACATCATCACTAAATAGTGATTGACCAACAGTAACAGACAGTGGTTACTTGTAAAAAATCGTAAAATGTTGGGGGTGTTCATGTAATTGTTTAAAAAATTAGGAATATCAAGCAATCGAGTCATGATACAAAGATGTACAAGTAATTTTCCCTATTATTTATTATTAAACTTGGGCCAGATTTTAGCTCTACAGAGATGGAAGCCTTCCTACCCTATAAACTATATATGTCACGTGTTAATTTGGTTAACACTAATTTGCGTGCATATTTTGAGCAAAATAAAATAACAATGTTTTTTCTTTTTGGCTAACTTCTTTAATGAATTCTTCTTTTGAAATATTTTTTTAAAACTCAAATTTATCAAAACTTTTTAAATGAATTCGTGCTTTGATTTTTTATTTTTTGCTAACTTCTTAATATGAATTCTTCCTTTGTAGTTTGTTTTTTTGTTTCTCTTCTTTTATTTTCTCGGCATACAAACATAGTCTGAAGGAAAACGTTTCTTGCACCATGAGTGAAAGAAAAGTACACTCATCTACTATCATAAATATTCTACATTCTAGTGTACCAAGTCGATAATACAACAACAAAAATAACATAACAAACTCAGCCTTATCCCAACTTAATGGGATTGGCTACATGGATCCAAACTCAACAAAGTAGGAAGAATGAGTTTTAAACCAAAAAGGGGAATGAAGAGATGGGAAAAGAGGGGTGGGTAATGAGATGAGAAATTAAAAAATGAAAAAGACAAATGAAGAATAAAAGAAAAATGAAAGATGAAAGACAAAAGTAAGAGGAGAGAGGCACAACCCAGCAGGTCAGAAGAATCTCAACTAAATGAGGTCTGCTACATGGATCCTTGCCCTCCAATAGGCTATATCCGAGGTTATTCTTGGTATAAGACCTAGCCTATACATATCCTTCCTCACAACTTCTCCTATGACCATTTTAAGCCTGCCCCTAGCTCTTTTAGCTCCTTCAATCAGGATCATATATCAGTCCTTCTTATTGGGGTATCTCTAAGTCTTCGTTGTACATGATCATACCACCTCAAACGACTCGCTCGGAACTTATCATTTATCGGAGCAACTCCCAAGTCAACTCTAATACGTTCATTTCTTATTTTATCCTTCTTAATTTTTCTGCACATACATCTAACATCCTCATCTCTACTACACATAGTTTCTCAATATGACACTTCTTAACTGCCCAACATTCTACCCTATATATCATTGTCAGTCGTACGACAGTCCCATAGAACTTTCCTTTAAGCTTTAAAGGAAACCGTCGATCACACAACACTCTTGATGCACCTCTCCACTTCATCCATCCCACAATTATTATTTATGAAACATCATCCTCAATGTCAATTTAATTTCTTTATTTATGATTGCCCCTAGATATCTAAAATAGTCATTTTGCAGTATCCCTCTTTCCTAAATTCGCACATTAATATCAGTATCCATCATAGTATGACTAAAATTACACACTATATACCCCATCTTCGTTCTACTGATCTCCCTACAAAATCAATAATAACTTTCATTATTTTCTGCTGATACTCTTTACGTACACACATCCCTCGGATTCTCCCTTCACCGTAGATGATAGAAAACCGCCTCCTTCCTTTAAAACCCCGCCCGGAAATTCATTTTAGCCATTTTTATTCTCTCTTCTGCTAAGGGTTTGATAACTACAAGAAAATAGGTCATCAATAGAAATTTCAAAGTGGCTGTTGGATTGGCACAAACGCCAAAAAAAGAAGTGGCCGTTGGATTGAACCCAAAAGTCCTGAGTCATCTATTATTACAAAAGGAGAATTGATGTCAATTGGTCTTTTTGTCCTCTGAGAAGTCGTTTCACCTTTTATCTCTCTCTCTTTCTCTCTCTATTCATATTGATAGATCACAGATCAAAATTGAAGGATCATTTTACGTGTGCTATCAAAGCTATCAATTTTATGTTTATGATTACCCCAGAAAGAAAAAGCCAAGGAGAAAGGGCCAAAAACCTCTCTCTCTCTCTCTCTCTCTCTCTCTCTCTCTCTCTATCTTTTGTTGTTACATCTGCCTCTGCCTTCATCACTACATCTTTTATCTCAATCTGAGAAAGGAAACGAGCTTCATGAGGTACCCCGTTATTTAATCAAATACTTAAAGTCTGGAACGACATAAGGAATATAATGAATCCCAGATCAAAAAGGCATTGTTTCCATAGGAAATGAGCATTAATTCGTTATACTGGAACAGTAGATAGTCATCTCCAAAGCTGGGTTCTTTTAGGATTGTGAATTTGAATCGGAATTAGTGCCTCACAGACTTAGACCATTCTTTAAACGTACCCGAATTCATATAGGTTTTAGGCTTTAACAAAAAGGAAAACCTCAAGACACCCCATGGTGGAGACAGGAGGTATGGATTAAAGCATCAGCCAATAGAAAGAGAGAGAGTCTGTGTGGCTGTGGCTGAGGGCAACCATTTAAAAAAAAAGAGGACGTGCCTAGTGCACGAGACTCTCACCATTGCGAGGCTTGGGGAGAGGGTCATGATTTGTGCAACTTTACACTTGTTTTGCAGAGAGGCTGTTTCCTAACTCGACCCCACGACCACTAGATGGTAATGGAACAACAACCTTATGGTTGCACCGAGGGCAGCCATATATTGTTTTTTGTTTCATTTTTCTAGTTAAAGAAGCATGCAGAAGAGTTATTTTCAAGAAAATAAAAAATAAAAAAACAAAAAATATTTGTATATTTTTCAAGGAGAGGGTTTTCAATGGTGCCAGCATGATGGAATTTCTGATCACACCACATCAATGAATATGCAGAAAATGGTATCATCCACATGAGACCTACATGGTCGAGGAAGGAGAGAGAGAATAACAATAAAAATAAAAAAAAAAAAAAAAAACTCATTTGAGAGAGCATAGAATCTTTTCCCCCTTTTTTTTGGTTTAAAAAATATTAACTTGTTCCATCTTTGACAATACTTTAGAAATATAAATTCAAAACTTAATTTGTTAACACTTTCTCGTATCACCTAATTGTTAAGCATGTAAAGGGAAGTTCAATTACCATTACTGTATATTATTTCTTGTGCCTTTATTTATCTTTCTCCATGAAACACATGACTTGAATCAATTGATCAACGAATAACCAATGTATGGGTCCAAAAAAATAAAAGAATAAACTTTAAATTTTCTAAAAATGGAAAGACTTTTTGCTATATATCCAAGGTGAATAGGACAATCTAATTCCCCTTTTTAAGAGGTTATGGTTTTTGTAAGAATTTTTAATCACTATCTTTTGCTTCCTTATATTCGTCTATGAATGCCTGGACGTTAAACATTTGTATTTTTCTTCTCTTATCTATTAAAATATTGTTGACAATCAGCCAAAAAAATAGAATTGTAAATTTGCAAAATGAGATTGTGATGGAGCATTATCATCAACCTACTAACATAATCCAGCTGGTAGAAATAGAAGCTAAAGGGCATACGTGCATGTAAGATTTGTGAAGTAATTTATCAAGATTTTTCTCTTTTTGCCTCCCCAGACCCCACAATGGTGAGAGTCTCGTGTATTGGATACGTCTTTTTTATCTCTTTTTGCCTAATCTCTTTAACAAAAGAAATTTGAAAGAAATATTTTTTTATTCTCATAGTATTTAGATATCTAATGTCATTTTAATGTTTTTATGATTAGTACTATTTGAATAATTTTCACAACTCGTATGTGACATAATTAGAAGAAAAAAATGTATGAAATATAATCACAATTTATTAAAAATTAGTGTTCCCTATGGTTGTGATCATGTATGATAAAGATCAATCACAAATTCTAAATATATATGATTAATACTTAATCATGTTTAAAAATTGAAAGACAATAAAATGTTTGGATAAGTTTGTCACCTTTTTCTACTGTTCCCCTATATTTCTCCTTTAACAAAGCAAATCTTACAATTCTTTGCTTTTGGTCTCCTTATATGGTTTACTTTATGCCTTCTAATGTATATGGTTTATTTTAAATTCTATTTAAGGCCCTTCATTGGATCCATCTTAAGGATTAAGTGGTGACATATATCAATGGAAACGGACAAAGAGGAAAAAATAGACCAAGACAAACAAGCTAACATTTATTTAATTTTGTTTTTTTACCCTATTGAGCTCTCCCTTTATATATATATATTTGTTGTGTAGTAGTAGGGCCATACACCTTTCACCTTTGTATCATTCGAATTTTATAGGTAGGGTCCTTAAGATAGACCGTACCAGTTGTCCACTCACATGTAATCTCAACTCCAGACCATGCAACCGCCCAAATTAAAAGGTGGGCCTCATTTAAATGGGCCAAGGCCCACAAAATGATTGCAATTAATAGGGAAATCAAAACCCCAAATGTAGAACAATCAAGTGGGGATCATCTATTGTGTATTGAGGGAGAAATAAAAACTTTAAGGGAGAAGGTTTCCTACTTGCTAGCGCGGAAAGGAATCTATATGCTACCACCAATTAGTGGTTTGAACAAGGTATCAATCCATGTAGACCCCAAATTTTAAAACAGATAAGAAAATAAGAAATAAATAAATTAATTAATGTGTGGGGCCCTCACTTTTTGTGAGAGGGCATAGGAAAGAATCTGCACACCCGTTGTGTGGATATTTTCCCCAAAGTTTAATTTCTCAAATTTTATCAAAGCTTTTTTTTGTCAATAAAAAAAATTTTGAGTCTCTAGAAAATAAGAATCATGGAAGAGAAAGATGCTTACTTTCCCTGTTTTTTACTTTTTTTTTTTTTTCTTGTTCTTTTTGGTTAATCTATGTATTGCAAAACTCTCGAAGGCTCCATAGGGTTAGACATGGAATGAATGAATTAGTAGTGAATAATGATCCAAAATAGTACCAACTTCACTTGAGATCATTTCTTTTGGAGGGGGAGGGGGAGGGGGAGGGGGGAGAACTTCCCTACAACTCAATGTAGTTTCCCTCTCATGTAATTTTATTATTTTCTCTCACTTGCTCTGAATATGTGGACCCTATGTGAATGATACCTTTTTGAAGACAACTATTGGTGTGATGTGCAAAATCCTCTTCACACTGGCAGTGTAGGGAACCCTCGATCTCCCTTTTCTTTTTATGTGCTTGTTTCTTCAACAAAATCCTGATTCTTCACAAAGTCAGAAAACAAGGAAGAGAAAATTAATTGCCTCTCCCCCCCCCCCTTCCAACACAAGACATGTTCTTTTCATTTTTCAGTTAATTAATATATGCTTCAAAAAATTTTCTAGGTTATCCATGATTATACTTGAAATGAATGAACTAGCTGCAGAAAGTGATGTCAAATTATACCAATTTTACTTAGAATTAGTGATTTTAAGTGTGTTTACTTGGAATCTAAATACTGTGTCTATCCAATTGTCAAAATGGTAGCCCTCCAGGTGGCAAAATATGGTGCTAGTGGTGAAACCCACTTAATAGAACAAACGTCTTCCATATTGTTTGGATTTATTTTTTTAATTCTCAACTGTTTCAACCAAAACTACTTTTAAGAGTTCCCTTTTATATTACTTCACTTCAGATTTTCTTTTTGACATCACTTTTAATCAAATGTGGCCTTAATAGCTAGAACTGGTATCAAACACATAAAGTCACAATGTTTTCCCCTCTTTTCTCCCCTCCCTAACTCTTGAAAGGATATGAATATATTTTATACTGGGCCTTTGTGATTTATTCATTTTCGAAGTAATTTTTTAATGCTCAAATTACAATTGCTTCATTGATTCATGTTCACATTTTATATGAACAGACTGAGACTCCTCTACCATATTAAGACAGTGTTTGATATGCATTTTTGGAATGCATTCTAGGTCGATTTTGCATTCTCAAAAGATAAAAATAGTTATTTTTATCGATTAAAAATACAAAATCAATCTAGAATATATTCCAAAAATACATACCAGATACAGCCCAAGACTTTGGGTGGATATCTAGTGATTGATCACTCCTCTTATGTCCAATAATAACTTATAGAAATCCCAATTCCCAAGTGAAGAGATTATTCTCGAAGGTCAAAGGTCAACTTCATAAGATGATTGTATCTCAGCACTAATCCAATACATTCTTTCTAATTGGATGGCTACAATGATAGTATTAAGTTGACTTTTGACTCGAATGCACCAATTGAATTCTAAGTCCTACCCACCCAAAATCATCTTTGAATTGATGTTGGTGTTTTGCTGAATAGACATTAATTGTATTATTGGGAAGAATGAGAATTCCATAAAGGGGAGTGGGAGAGAATCTTATTAGGGTTTTGTGGAGGGAATAGGGTCAAAAAGCCATTTAGTTTCTACATATAGTGGTGGAAATTTGCGAACCGGGTCAGCTCTAAACCTTCCCATTCATTAGGGAATCATCAAATATTGCACCCTCCACCAATGGATCGATCCTCTACCTCTCAACCTTCAGTGTCTAGGAGGGGGTCAGTTTTAATTGCAACACTTTGTGACCTTATTTCTTTTCCTTTTTGGTTTTCCAATTCAAGTTTGGCTCCTTTTGACTTGATGAGACATGGAGGCTGACCACAAGGTGACAAGACTAGGGTTTGACATATTTTGGTACTACCACGTATGGCCACCAAATCCAAATGTTACTAATTTGTGGTTCCTAGGTTTCGAATGGAACCAAAAAATATTAAGCTGATAGAGGATGCCATCTTGGATCCCAATCATACAAGGATGCATGGGATACAACCACACTAGTAGCTAGGTGGATTATGCATATTGTTTTATCTCTATTTTGTTAGGGTTACCATATCTTGTATTTCATCTTTTGTATTTGTAGACTGATTTCGAAGGGCCATTAAGAGGTCGTTGGACTCGAGTTAAATTTTTTATAACTATATGGATATTTATGTAGGGTTTCGCTATATATATGTCATGAAATGTTTTATTTTCTGTAATTTAAGGGAGGTGTGAAGACGAGCGATGGTAATCTTATTCTCCATTAATATTAAAGAAGTAAATCTCATCTCACCGTGAATGTAGGCAACATTGTCAAACCACATAAATCCTTATGTGCATTGTGTGATTGTTATTTCTCATTTTTATTTTTGCAACATTTTAACTTCTTGTTGGCATAAAATATCATTTTAAGCTAAAATCTGTTTTCCCCAAATAAACATTAAAAAAAATTACCAAATATATCATATGTATGGAAATTTTTTCCATCATTTGGGTGTTTTCAGTGCTTAATTTAGATAGAAATATTGAGGAAACTAATTTTATTTTACTAACAATTCCTGTGGTATGTACCATGCAAAAATATGGACCTAGCTAGCATATAAGAAGTGGTAATAAAATGATTTTTCACCCTGAAACATATTAGACTCTATTTAAAACAAATAAAAAAATATATTTGGATAGAATTTTTCTTGCTAGGAATTTTTAGAATAATTTCCTTCCATCCTTACAGTCTAAGTGATTTACTTTTGCATTTGATGTTGAATAATGGAACATGCAAGGGGTATGGTGGATGCCATGTGTGTATCTATCATGGCTTAAGTCAAGATGCAACATTTTTTGCTTGTTTTTTAGACCACATGAAGATGAAGTGGGAAATGTCAAGATCTTACAAAAATATATAAGTAAACCACCAAGAAATCCTAATCATAAGAAGAATGAATCTTCTACTCTTATTAACAAATTAAAATTAAAAATAGCAAAGTTATTGAGACCAAATGGACCTAGAGTAATTGAGATTACAAGAGAAAGCAAAGTTATCATTATATTAATGGGATTGAAAGGAATTGCAACAACTTATAATCCCAAAATTTGGTGCAATTAGCTAGGACTCTCTACTCCCATGTGTTGGCAGTGGTAGCATGTCCATTAATTACTCAAAAGACAATTATGACTTAATTTGTCCTAAGGAAGCTCAATTTTAATTTTTTAATGCTATGGGCCAAGGCCAATTTAAATAAAGGTGGCCATCCAACAGATTATATATCATAATATTCAAAATCATCCAAAGAGAATCCCAAGTTGTTTTCTTACTCTTTTTCTGATTACAGTAGATAACCTTGTATAATTTTCAAACATGGGCTTATCCACCACTCACAGTCTAGCGCTTTTCTTATTCTATAAATCTAATGACTTTAATGGTTGAATAAAGTATTTGAATGTGACTCCAAGGAAGTAGAAAGTGAGTATATATATATAAAACATCAATTTGATGAATGAAAGAGACTAATTAAATTCTTTTTTTAAGTAAGAGGCCCTAGAAAGTGAATGATTTGAAGCTAACCACTAAATAGTTTATATTAATACTGACCCTTAGTCTGTGTTACCTTTTATATCTATGATCCTTTCTATATTTGGAATTATTAATTTTTTAATAAATTTCTATATATGGAAATATTTCAATCAGATGGATGAGATTTAGCTGATTGTTTCTGTTTTTATATGAGAATGATGAGATGGGTTTTTGATTGTATGGTTAGATGATGATACCTACTACAAGCATCTTAGTTAGTTGTATGAGGCCCCACATGGTCAAAGGGTTTTTGGTAGGGTCTCTTGGTTAGTGAGATAAAAACAAGGTTAGGGACTCTTGGGTGAGCTAGCTTGCATGCTTTTTAGGAGACCACCACCCACATACAAGTTTAAGTAGGGATCCTAGCAAAACCCACTTTCTTTACCCTTTGACCTCCACCAATTAGGGCAACACCACCATCATGAGATACAGGAAGAAACAGCTAGTTGTGGGAAGAGATTGTAGAGCTCTCTCTCTCAGCTTTCCATGATATCTTTTTGGGTCCCATCTTTGCTTAATTGGTTAATGTGCTGCCTTCCTCATATCCTACTGTATTTGGTAGTGCCAGCAGAAGCTTTTTTTTTTTCTTTTATAAGAAAAGTGAGACTGATTTATTAGGAAACCTGAAAGAACCACAGAAGAGACTCAAACCTAACTTAAGGGGAAACAACCAAGAATCATGAAATCACTTAGAAGCCTTTTAAATAAAAATTGCCTAACATGGATTCAATTTGATGTCTTTTGCCTGTTTTAGTAAGACTGCTTTCAAAACTTCTAAAAACAGGAATTTTAGTTTCAAAACAATTACCCTTTTGCTGTTTTGTCACATAAAAGCTAAAAACAATAAAAAGAAACTCAGAAATGTAAAGAAGAAACATTAATTAATATAACTTGATTTCCAATTAGACCCTTAAATTACATATTAAACCCTTAATAGCACTATATAGTAGAATACCCAGCTTTTCTCTCCTGGTTTCTGGTTGATTTAGTTGGGAGTACTAATGGGTTCATCACTATAAAGTCATTCAGGTGTAAGGGATTGATGGAACATCACCATATTCATACATCCCCATTAGATAACATTCAATGTTCAGTGTACTCTAAGCTGTACCAAAGGAGAGAGAGAGAGAGAGAGAGAGATTCCTGTGACAGTATACATGAATGGGAGAAGAGTACATGTATGGGTTGATGTGACAGATGGAGGAGGGAAAAGAAAAAAAAAAAACAAAAAAGAAAAGGGTTTGAAGTGAAGGACTGCATGAGCATGTGAATGTTGATTAGTCATATACGCCATGAAATGAATAATAATGTTGGAGAGGTTTGACACTTGAAATTGGCTTCTTCTGGGTATCACATCACACGCAACTGGGGGCCGGGAAGAAGAAAGAAAGCGAGAAGCCCAGAGTCTGAAACGTGGAACTTCTCTTACTCCAAAGACTTTTTTCTTTGGCACGTGTCGGGGAAAGAAAGGGCAGAGGTTCAGATAGAGGTACAGAAGAGTTGCAGTAGGCACTGACTCTCACGTGCCATTGTTTTGTCTGACACCAGCTCTAATCCCACCATCAGATATCAATGGTGTGTCTGATATCTCATTCCCTTTGCCTGTCTCACATTCTCTCTCTCTCTCTCTCTCTCTAGGTTGCCGGAAAGATTACATTTACAGCATATTTCTCTTCTTTTTACATGAAAAAACGTATTCTACAAGGTAGTCCCAGACCCATTAAAGTATTAAACACCTCCAACTAACCATACCCCAAAACAAAACACCCCCCCCCCCACCCCGAGGAAAAAAATTTGTAAAACCCTCAATAAAAGGAGATTTTGATAAGTTTTGATGTAAAAATTATAGGTAAAACAACTCTACAAGGGTTACGTGGTTAGCGTGGTTTCTACGTTTAGACATAGATCAATACTTTTATGTGTGGAAAGAGTATTCATTCCCCATTAAAACTGAGAATTGCATCCAAAATAATGTCTTTATGCACATTTTCATTGGTTGTCGTGTTGGTGGAGGGGTTACCCGATCAGAAACGTTCTCTTATCCAAAATATATTTTTGAAGTAACGATGTGGGCAATTCCTTGATTGGTGTTTAGAGAATCCTCTCCCAATTTCGATTTATCAATTAGGGTCCTTCAAGGCAGGAAATATGCTGCTTCACTATTTGACATTTAAATAGAAGACCCACATACAACGAAAGTTGTTCAAACTTTTATTCAAAGTTTTAGCAAAAATTACCAAAAAAATGTATTAGATGGAGATGAATATAAAATAAAAAATTATTATTTCTTTTGTAATTTTAGCTATTTTCTCTACTCTTTTTAATATGAAATTGTATTAATGAAATGTTTGTTTGATCTTCTAACACATGGTCTAACCCTTGCAGTGTCATGTGGCAGATAGTGGTGGGAAAGAGAACCCTATCAAAGATGTATGATAGTATTTAAAATTTGTCCAAAAGGTCAAATTTGAAAAAGACCTCAGTTCTAATTTTATCTGATTTTTTGTCCATTTTGAAGAGAAAATTTTTGTCAAATTAAGGGGGAAAAAATGGACCCGCAATAGGGTGGTTTTTATTTTATTTTTTGTGACTACTCCAATTCAATATAGTTTTTAAATTATGACATATATTTTAGTCATTTTAATCATCACGGGAGCAGTTACAAAGTTATGGGTATAATTACTACAATATGGGATGTGATTAATTCTCGGTGAAAATTATGTACCAATTTATTTTTGTAATTGTGTAACATTTTTAATCTCGAGTAATTCTCCTTACATTTATATACAAGCTCGGATGGATTCCTAGTGCTTAGAACATGATTGCCATGTTAAAAGGTGATTAGGCATTATGACCTTCAAACATGTAGGGAATATCCTAGCTAGATAATCCATGAACCAAATCAAAACAGATTGGTTCACATAACCATGACAACATGGTGACTTGGATATTAAATTCATCGAATTTGAGTTTCTTCCCCGCAATGTGTGGAAAAAAAAAAATCCTCCCTTTGAAATTAAAATATAAGTATATACATTACTAATTTTTTTCCGAATTTTAATATAGGGTAAGGGATTCCTCTTACGTCCGTATACTAATTCGGGCGAAGGAAGAAGCTCACTTTCAAATCTTCAAATGGTGTGGAGTACTTAAAACATTCCGCTGCCTAGGAAAAAGTGAACGTGTCTTGATGTGCAAAAGTGTTTCCACACACTGTCCGTGTGCAAAATCTTTTTCCTTTGATATTTGTTCGGTTTTTTTATTTTTATTTTTTTATTTTTTTTTATTTCTTGTCAAAATTGTTAAAGTTGCTATTTTGGTTCTTTACTGTGTGATTTTTTTTCGGCTGGAAAAATGTGTGGAAGTCCCATAAAATAAAAGAGTAATCAAGGTATTTTATTTATAAAATAAAGTCATTACTTTACTAAGTTTTATGCCAACTACTTGGCATTAGTTACATGAACCTTATTAGCAGATAGCTGGAAAAGAGAAAAAGAAAAAAATATATTTAGGGTAAAGATAAGAAGCTATGATGATTTTAAACTATTTACTTTCACCTTTCAATAAAAGCATCAGTGAATTCTATAAGTTACCTTACCCAAAATTTTTAAAAAAAAATTTCTAAAAGTTACAATTTTACTTTAGTGAATAATTAAGGGAGAATTTATAAAAAATAAATAAATAAATAAAATAAAATAACCTTATATTAATGTAGATTACTAGACAATTAAATTTTCCCGCTCTTCATTAAAAAAGATAAATTTGAATAGGGTAAAGTATATCTAGTTGGCCCGACAAGATAAAATTATCAGATTCGATTAGGCGGTAGAACTTTTTTTCCAATTTATCATTGTCGAAAAAGTATGATATACTAAATTCATGATAATAAGGAAACAAATATAACCATAAAATAAAACTGTATAAGAAAATTTATGTAGGAGAAGGTCATTGTACTTAATTATTGATTTTACTAATGCAAAAAAAGATTACTTGAAGAATTCACTATATATAGCTATATGTGGGATCAAATATGGAGTATACATTGATCTATAATTCTTGTTGTAAATTTTATGTGAATTTTTTTAATTGCAAATGAAAACCAACAATTTAATTCTTTACATATTCTCAAATTGCCATGATCAAATGTCAATACCAACATATGCACTTATTGGGTCCTAGATTATAATTGGAATAGAGTATTAGAATATCATCACTTGTATTCCTTTGATTTGAAGACAAGACATGTAGATTTCTCTCATCAATTGAGGATTACCAATTGATTACCAAAGGGAGGAGGCAAATGAGGAGGGAATTTTGATGAATCTTGAAAAAAAAAAAATTTCTTTCTTTCTTTTTGTGGGGAAGTGATAGACAATATATCTTGAATTCTTTTAACTTTTTCATTTTTAGGACAATGTGCTAGCTTATGCCCCAAAGTAGAAACTAAATCATTAGTTGTCAGCCACGGGATTAAAAATGGATAAAATTATCAATTGCATTGCAACAAAAGTAGGTGGGGAGCATTGGTTAGGAACTTAGGGTTATTAAAGCATAAGAAGTACCTAAATATAGCACAGTAGCAATGTACATTATCAATAAAATGGATCAAGTGTACCCTGACTGCCAACTAGTTATAGAGGTTTTTTTTTTTTTTTTTTTTTTTGGGAACTGGAAGTGTTCGGCCTTTGGCCGACTAATTCTCCCAGGGCTCGTGCACAACCCCGCAACCCACATGAACTAGAAGATACTAGCTAGGGCCCCCATGTTCGCTAAGGAATTTCCTCTCAGGCGGGTGGCCCCAATGGGGGAGGCGGGGTCGAACTCGGGACCTTCATAGTTATAGAGTTTTTTGTTGCATGGTTGGACGGGAGGTGGGTAGCTCAACAAATTCCCATACAATTAAAAATAGGTTTAGGTCAGGTTAAATTAGGGAATGGGAACTTCAAATATAGTAAGTGCATGTCTCATAGTTTTAAAACTCAGTGCAGGATAGTTGATTCTGTTATTCAACGCTCTTGAGCAAAGTGCTGGTAAGATTGGTCACCCGGTGATCTGACTATCTGAAGGGTTGAGAGGATCACTTCTTTGACTTTCAACTACGGCTGCAACAAGATTAGGTTAGGCTATGCTTTTTAAAACCCTAGTACAACCCTGAGTCCCCTTAGTTGGGCCCAGGCCCGACTCTAACTCAGGGCATGGAAAATCCAACCTTACCAGCCCCATCGGGTAGGGTCGGGCTGACCCTGATTGGCCCTGATCATGGTAGGGGGAAGGAGGATGCATGGGCTAGGTAGGCTAGAGAGAATTATCAATTTTACATAAAATAACACTAGAATAAAATGTATTATAATTTATATCACTTATTATATTCATATATGTAATATATTATATAACAAAATGTAGGTGAGGTTTAAAGTTTATAATATACATGCATACATACATACAAATATATATATATATATATTATCCATATATATTTTATAGTATAAATTAAAACAAGGTCGGGCTGGGATGGGCTGGGCTAAGTCGGGTTTAGCCCAAGGCTTCAACCTTGGCCTGACCCGACCTTGACTCAGGGCCAGATATTTCAAGCCCTGTCCCGCCCTCAAGACCAAGGTATCTCAGCCCAGGCCCTGTTTGGGCTCAGGGCGAGCCAAGGTAGTTTCGGATTGATCACTTGCACCCCTACTTTCAAGTATTTCACATTCTCAATCAAATAGGGGTATTCTATAGCCAACTAGATCGATTTCAATGAACCTTAATTATACATGTAATGATTTCAAGCAATTCCGGCTGAGTAACTATTCTAAGGGTACATTTGGTATGAATTATTGTAGGGGTGTCAAAATTGAGACCGAACCAGGTAAACTAGCTCGAACCGAATTGAAATGGGCCAGACTGAACTGCACTGATGGCTTGTTGGATAGGTTTCGGATTGGGGTATTATGACCCTAGAACTGAACCTAACCACATTGGAAACTAAAAGAACCCGACATTGAAATCGAAACCGGCTCAAAACCCAAACCAAAACCAAAACCAAACTGATCTATCACCCATAAGAAACCTATAACAACCCGAACCCCATTATAAAAAATAAAATTTTTGCATAGTTTTGTATAAATATGTATGTTAAATCGAACCTAAACAAGACCAAAACCAAAGCTGACTCCGATAAGAAGCCAATACAACCCGCAACCATATTGAAGCTGAACTTTCCTGATTGGTTTGGTTTCTGATTCACCATTTTCACACCAAAACCAACTCAACCTACACCGAAACCGGCTTGAACTGACTGATTGACACCCCTAAATTATTGGGATGCATTCTGATATGATAAAAAAAGGAGTAAAAATGATCATCTTAGAATGCACTATCAACCTAGAATGCATACCAATCACAGTCTAAGACAATTCAAATCAAATTGATGGAAACCAATACCATACTAGATTCCAAGTTTTTAGACCTTGGCATATGTAGATGTAAGAACTTGAAACCCAATCGTGATGCAAAAAAGCAAACACAATTGAAAGAAATACAATCTCACAGACGCAACACAAAGATTTATGTGGTTCATCAAGATTGCCTACACTCATGGTGAGATGAGAACTGTTTTTTTAACAATGGAGAATAGAGTTACAACCACTCGTTCTCATACCTCCTTTTATTTTGAGAATTACCTAACTACAAATTATAGTGAAACATCTAGAGTTATAGTGTATCGAAAATACCTATTCAATCCTAAAAAAAATTCTTTGGGACTGCCACCACCAAACCTACTCATAAACCCCTAGTTTGTCGAGGTCCCCAATAACAAAGATAACATATAAGGTGGTCCAATTCCTCCAGACTGCAAGTCCTACATGCTTTTATCGACCTTTCAAAATTGGCCCACAAACCCATATGATAGAAGACTAATCCTATCCCCAAAAATAGGAACGCTTCTTTAGGTCTTGCTTTTGGATCTCAGAAACGAGGCTTTTAGATCAGGTGGAGAATCAATATAATTGGTTTGCAAAGTAGAATCTTCTCAGCCTCTCTCATGGTTTTAGTGCATGGTATTGGAATGGGTATCAGTCAACTAGGAAACCGATACAGTATTGGAATGTGATACATCATAAAACCAGCACCCAATAGGGTTTAGACACATGAATCCCCATGTGGGCGAGGACGGTACGTGCCCGAGTCCAGGTCGTCCCATGGGGGACGAGGGGAGTAAGAACCGACCTAGAGCAAACAACGATCCGATCCTAGGTGGGGGCCTGACCACGCCCCGACGTAAAATCCGAATAAGGTGGTGGAGTCAGCCCCTGAAAATGACGCAGAATGGCCCTAACAACCCTGAATTAGCGCACTAATCCAACCTGACAAGGCATGGTAGATTGGGAAGCTTATCCCCAACCCTAAAAAGGCTCCCAATCACCTAAACTCATGCTGGGGAGATTCCCTTTCCTATTAAGTCACATCATCGCCTGCAGGACTCTCTCGACCACCTATAAATAACTGGGTAACCTCCTTCTATGGTCATCTAATTTCAATTACTATTATCTGTTGCTAGAGAGTTCTGACTTAGGCATTGGAGCGACTAAACCAGCTCGGCCTGGTCCTCTATTGTTGTTTTCTTCTTCGCAAGAACGGCACACTCCCCCCAGTTCTTAATGCAATAGATTGGCACCGTCTGTGGGAACGACACTTGCAAACCTACACAAGCTCTCATGGCTGAAAATCGAGAAGTCGTACTCACTAACCCTGATGTACCCCAACAAGAGGGGAATCAAGCAACCCGACGAGAAGCAAAAAATGCTCGCGATGGAGTACATGGAGTACGGTTGACAACACGACAGGCAGCAACCACCGCAGTGGGAGCACAACCAGCGGCCACTATCGCCACGACAGGACCCAGCGCGACCCAAGGGAAAGTACAAGTCAATGAGGGATCCCTTCCCCCGCCACCGCCTCTTCCAGAGCGGATCTTGGCGGACTTGGATCCAAACGCACCTGCAACCATCGATAAATCAACGACCTGCAACAACAGGGGCTCCAGCAGAATGCCCTTTTTAGTGACATGCTTAGAGAAGTGCAGGTGGGAAGAACACTCAACCTCACACCGACCGCTGTGCTTGCTCCTGCCCTTCCACCATCTCCCCCAGGTCTACCAGCTCACGTCTAGGAGACAGCAAGAACCCCTAGAGGCGAAGGTACCTAGAGAATTCAGAGCTGGGTCGGGTCTTCCCAGCCCACTCGAAGAAGCGTACACCCTTCAGGAGTAGTTTGGACCGGAGACTTGCCGACTAGGAGCTGCAAGAATCTGGTGCGCACCATAGAGCCATCAGTCGCGATGCACCAAGAAGTGCACAGCCCAACTGAGCAGAGCTGCACCCGACAATCCCACCAATGCACATCATGGGAAGGAAACTCTGGACTGATGGACCAAAGAACTAGGCGTAGAGAAGATAGTTATGACAAACATAATGGCCAAATTGCAGAAATGAGCGCGAACCAGCTTGTAGGGGATGAGCTTGACTGTGAGCTCAAAGAGATCAACGATAAATTGAAGGCCTTGAAGAAAGGGACCGACCCCGAGGAGTATTTTAGGCCAGGCCAACACCCGTTCTCAGTCGAAATAATGAAGGCAAAACTCCCTTGGGGGTTCAAGCCGCCCAGCTTCGAGGCCTACGATGGGAAGACCGATCCCAATGACCACATAAGCTACTTCAATGCGATGATGATAGTCTACGGGGGACCGACGTTGTGTCATGTCGGTCATTCCCAACATCCCTGAAGGGACCAACAACCCTGTGGTCTCCAAGTTGAATCCAAACTCTATAAAAAAACTTCATAGAGTTGACCTGGGCATTCATGAGCCGTTTTCAAAGCAGTGTGAAGTAAAAGAAGACAACAAAGAATCTACTAGCAGTGAAACAGTGACCCGATTAATCTATACGATATTACATCACTCGCTTCAATGGAGAGTCCCTAGAGATAAAAGACTTGGATGATGGCTTGGCTTTTAATGCCCTGCACAACGGGGTCACAAACCACGATCGGGTTCGATCCCTAGCCCTGGAGCCGGTCTACAATATGACCAAGCTATTAGATCGATACTAGTATGCCAACATGTTCGACATCATGAAGGCCCAGAAGACGGCTGACGCTAAGGGACCAGAGAAGAGAAAGACGAGCGAGAAAGAAGAGAAGAACGATGATAAGAGGCAGAGGTTAGATCGGTACCAAGACCGAGATCGAAACCAAGATTACACCCCGCTGACTACCTCTAGGATGAACATACTTATGGAAGTCCATGATCGGGGTCTCCTACAATGACCATGGCCGATGTTCTCGAAACCAGAGGACCGAAACCAAAAGAAATACTTTAAGTTCCATAAAGATGCTGGGCACTACACCGAGGACTGCCAACAGTTTAAAAAATAGATAGAAGATGTAATCCAGAGAGACCACCTCCGGCATTACGTAAAAGGGGAAGAGCGAAGGGACGGCTCACGTAGTAAAAGGGGCACAAGCTCAGAGCCGAGGAGAGATGATCAAGCTCGAGAAAGAAATGAGTGAGACCAACGCGATCGGTGAGAAGAATGGCCAGATGATCGTAGGCCAGGAGTCGAGGCCAACACATCCACAACACCGGCCATCCTCACAATCATCGGAGGGCCAAGACAAGAATCTACTAGGAAAACCAAGGCAAAGGCGTGGTTAATGGGACTGGCGGAGAAAATAGAGAAAAAAGCAAAGCTTACACGGTCAATCTCTTTTTTGGACGACGATCTAGAAGGGCTTAGCTAGCCGCATGATGATGCAATTGTGGTTCAAGCAGTTATAGCAAACAGAACCGTGCACCGTATCTTGGTAGATACCGGGGCCTTGGTAGACATGCTATCCTATGGCGCGTACTTATAGTTTGGGTTCGAGCCGGGAACCCTGAAACTAGAAAGCCCACCGTTGTATGGCTTCTCTGGGTCTCCGGCCCCAATTGAGGGGTCAGTAGAATTATTGATGACAGTGGGCATAGCACCATGCCAGAAAATCGTGAAAGTCAATTTCATGGTGGTTCGGGTTGCAATAGCTTACAATGCCATCTTGGGGAGGCCCAGACTTAATGAGATAGGGGTAATAGTCTCCACTAAGCACCTTAAGATGAAATTCATCACAGAGAATGGCGTGGGAGAATGCCAGACTGAGTAGAGAAAGGCCAGAGAATGCCATGCCGCATCCCTAAAGTAGACCAAGGGTAATTGTAGAGGGACAACTTATGCAGTTGAAGTCAGCAACAACCGGGATGAACAAAAATGTCCACGAGGAGAACTAGTGGAAGAGTTGCGACCCGACCAAGAAGGTCAAGATCGGGGCATTGCTTAAAGAAGAGGAGGCGAACGAACTAGGAGCCTTCCTTAAAAGTCAC
The DNA here is from genome assembly GCF_018873765.1 of Telopea speciosissima. Classification (NCBI taxonomy): domain Eukaryota; kingdom Viridiplantae; phylum Streptophyta; class Magnoliopsida; order Proteales; family Proteaceae; genus Telopea; species Telopea speciosissima. Next base: position 21,612,302 of record NC_057925.1, read on the forward strand.
GCCGACGTGTTTGCCAGGTCGATCGCTGATATGCCATGCATCCCACGGCACATCGTCGAGCACGCCCTACACTTGGACCCCGCAAGAAACTTGGTCCAGCAGAAGAGGAGAAGCTTCGCCCTAGATAGGCAAACAGCAATGAAGGAGGAGGTAGAGAAGTTGAAAGCATCAGGCTTTATCCAGGAAGAACAATTCCCAACTTGGCTAGCTAACGTAGTCATGGTACCAAAGGCCAATGAAAAGTGGAGGATGTATGTTGACTAGACCGATCTGAATAAGGTATGTCCAAAGGACGAGTACCCACTCCCCTGAATAGATCTACTAATTGACGTTACTGCTGGATATGAGAGGTTGAGCTTCATGGATTGTTACTCGGGTTACAACCAGATTCTGATGAAAGAAGGAGTTGAGAAATATACGACATTTAGAATAGAGCGGGAAAACTTCTACTACCGTGTCATGCTGTTCGGCCTGAAGAATGCAGGGACCATGTACCAAAGGATGGTGAATGCGATGTTCAAAAAATAAATCAGGCATAACATGGAAGTGTACGTGGATGACATGCTCGTGAAGAGTGTTCGAGCCTAGGACCATATAGCTGACCTGGGAGAAGTGTTCCAAGTACTTAGAGAAAATCAAATGAAGCTGAACCCGCCAAAATGCACCTTTGGGGTCAGCTCGGGAAAATTCCTCGGGTACATGGTATCCCAGAGAGGCATCAAGGCCAATCCAAGCAAAATAAAAGCAATTCAAGAAATGACCCCACCAAAGACAGTCCAAGAAGTTCAAAGGTTGAATGGAAGGGTAGCAACCCTGGCCAGATTCATGTCCCAATCTAAGGACAAATGCTTACCATTCTTCAAAACTCTGAACAATCTCAGAGAAGCAAAGGACTTTACCTGGACCGGCGCCTGCCAGAAAGCGTTCGAAGATCTAAAGGAGTATCTGATGAAGCAGCCCCTACTAGCGCGACCCGACCCTAAAGGGGAGCTGCTAGTCTATCTGGCAACTTCATCCGTGGCAGTAAGCATGGTACTCATAAAAGAAGAGACCGAGCAGCAAAAGTCGATCTATTATGTGAGCCACATCCTCCTGGATGCAGAAAGCAGGTATCCTAAGATCGCGATGCTCAAGTTTGTGTTGACGATGGCGGCAAGAAAGCTCAGACCCTACTTCCAGGCCTACCCCATAATTGTGATGACTGACCAGACCTTGAAGAAGGTAATACACAAGCCAGATGTGTTAGGCCGCCTGATCGCATGGGCAATAGAGCTGAGCGAGTATCAGATCGAGTTTAGACCCAGGAAAGCCATAAAGGGTCAGGCCCTCGTAGATTTTGTGGTCGAATGTACGCTGGCTGAAAATGAGTACAAGCAAGAAGAAGAAGTTGAAGAAAAGAATAAACCAAAGGCGTCCTGGACAATGTTTGTGGACGGCTCGAGTAATTTTGGAAGGAGTGGAGCTGGCTTCATACTAACCAGGCCAGAAGGCTTCAAAATACAGTACGTGCTATGCTTCGACTTCCCGGCATCAAACAACGAGGCCGAGTATGAGGCCTTGCTTGCAGGTTTAAAGGTGGCCTGAGCCGTCCAGATCGAATTGCTCAACATGAATAGCGAGTCCCAGTTGGTGGTCAATCAAGTGAACGGGGAATATAAGGCAAAGGATGAATGGATGAGCTCCTACTTAGAAAAAGCCCCAGCCCTAATCGCAACATTTGGAACTTTCACTATACAAAGAGTACCCCGGCTAGAAAATGCAGTAGCAGACGCGTTGTCGAGGTTATCTAACGATGACTTATCCTAAATGAGCGGAGTAGTCTGCTTGGAAAGCCTGAACAGGCCGACCTACGAAGAGAGAGAGAATGAGGTCATTCAAATTGATACTAAGCCAAGTTGGATGAACCCGATAGTGAGTTACCTCTGAGACGACGTACTTCCTGATGATCGCGAGGAAGCTAGAAAAATCAGGGGGAGACCAGCTAGGTACATGATGATTGAAGGACAGTTATACAAAAGGTTGATTATCGCGCTCCTACTAAAGTTCCTTACACCGAGTCGAACTCAATACACACTAGCCGAGGTACACGAAGGAATATGTGGAAGCCATATGGGAGCACGTGGCCTAGCATACATAGTACTCCGGCTAGGCTTCTATTGGCCAAAGATGCAACACGACGCAATCCAGTATGTTAAAAAGTGCAAGTAGTGTCAAAAGTTCACGCCTATCCCTTGCCAACCCGCGACACAATTAACCTCCGTCCTCTACCCCATACCATTCACTATGTGGGGAATTGACATACTTGGTGACTTCACCCCCGCCACGGGGGCAAAAAATACCTAGTAGTCGTGATAGATTACTTCACAAAGTGGGTAGAAGCTGAGCCCTTGGCAAAAATCATAGAAAGGCAGATGGAGAAGTTCTTCAGGGATAAGATTATCTATCGATTCGGGCTACTTCAGGTGCTCATCACCGACAATGGGATGTAGTTTAATAACCCTGAGTTCATGCAATTTTATGTGCACTACCATATAGATTTCAGACCTGCAGTAGCCTACCCACAGGCGAATGGATAGGTCGAAGTCACAAACCGCATACTTCTGGCAAGAATAAAGCAGAGACTAACCAAGGCCAAAGGGAAGTGGGTAGACGAGCTACTCAGTGTGCTATGGTCGTACCGAACCACAGTTAATACACTAACAGGGGAGAGCCCATTTCGATTGACATACGGAATAGAAGCCTTGGCACCAGTAGAAGTATTGGTTAGGTCACACAGAGTTCTAAACTTCAACGAGAGAACGTACCAGGACGGTCTACGAGCGAACCTAGATTTTTTAGACGAAGTCAGGGAAGGCGCCCTCATAAGGAATGTGGCCTATCAACAAAGAACGACTTGCTACTTTAACCCAAGAGTGAAAGAATGAGTGTTCAGAGCTGGAGACTTGGTTCTCAGAAAAGCACGAGCTTCGCAACCACAAAAAGAGGGCAAGCTATCAGGCAACTAGGAAGGTCCATATGTGGTCTCCAAGCAAATACAACTGGGCACGTACCGCTTGAAGACCTCGGGGGGCAAGAAAATACCTCGACCGTGGAACTCGAAAAATTTGAAGAAATTTTATCAATAAAAATTTGTGTTCGTTCCTTGTAGCTAAGATCGGGCTCATAAAGAAATTTTATTAATGAAAGTTTGTGATTGTTCTTTTTAGCCTAGTTCGTGTTCATACCTTTTAGCCTATGTATAATTGTTTTGGAATGTTCACAATAAAATCCCATTTCTCAAAGTAAAATCTCCCTACTGTTTAAAAGACCAACCCCATGAGTTTGCACAAAAGTCCCCAAGAAGCAGCAAAGACTGAGCTCGTAAGTTGGCATGAAAGTTCCCAAGGGGCACCAAAGACCGACCTCGTAAGTTGGCACAAAAGTCCCTAAGGGGCAAAAAATTCCAACCTTAGACACCAAAGAACAGTTTTACAAGAGGAAGAACGATCAAGGACACAAGAATAAGACAAACAAAAAAGCTTTATTTAGATCAATTGTACAAGGCTCGAAGGCCGGTTCGTCATTACAAAAAAAAAAAAAAAAAAACAGAAATCATGGCTCGGCAGCGTCTTTGGCGGTGGGGACGCCCTTGCTTGGAAGAACCGGAGTAGGAGACTTAGGCGAAGGAGGGACAACCTCGCTAGGGAGAGCCGCTCCAGGAGACTTCGTTGGATGAGGGACGTACGTGTCGAAGTTGTCAAATTTAAACTTGGGATCCTCACCGAGGACTAACTCAATGGTGTCACTGACACCGTAGTCGTACGCCTCTTGCGATTTCCCCTTGACATACTCCTTGAGCTCAGAGGACTTCTTGAAATCCTCCACAGCCTGGGCTCGGATCACACCATGGGTCACATGAAGCTCCTCCAGCTCTTTCTCTAGGGCCTTGATCTTTCTGGTTGCGGTGGCAGCCTCCTCCTCCAGAGCATCCTTCCTCTCGATCAGGGCGGTGAACATCCACTCATAATCTCGAACCTTAGCCTCCAACGAAGAGTAGTCCTTGGAGAAGTCCAGCACCTGAGCCTCAGCGGCCTTGTGGACCTTCTTCTCCTCGTGGTACTGATTGTGATACTTCTCCAGTCGCTGGACCGTATCAACAACCTTTGCAACAACCTGAAAAAATGACCATATAATGTCAGCACACAGAACAAAAAGAAGAAAGGAAAAAGAGAAGAAGAAGACGAAGGAGACTTACCAAGGCCACATTCGGGCCAATGGATGTAACGAGGTGCTCGTCGGTCATGTCCTCGATGGCTGCATGATTAGTAGGGAGGCAGCCCTGGTCCAACCACTCCCACTCGACCTGCGTGTCCTCGAAGGCCGAGTCACCCTCATAAATCTCCCACCTGGGGACCTGACGAGGCCTCTTTCGGAGAGGGGCCTTCCCTTTACCCCCGTTCTCGCCACCCAGGGGATCATCTCCCCACTCATGCTGGCCGTGTGGGCACCCTTGGGGTGCTGCTGGTCTAGAGGGGTGACCCCCTTCCTTTTACGGCTCTCCTCTGCTGAAGCTTGAGGAGCGTGTGGAGGGGCACACCCCTGGTCTTTGTGTGGGGCCTGCGGGGGCCTTTCCACAATGGTCGCGCCTGTAGCTGCCTTCTCGTGGTTGGCCCGCTCCTCTGCCATCTTCTTCTTGCATGCAGCGGTATCGGGTCTGGATGCCTTGCGGTCTAGTCAAACGTCCACTGAAAATCAAATAAACATAGGTCAGAAACTAAACAAAACATAACAAGAAAGGGGCGTCAACCCGGACCGAGAACACTCACCCTAGGCCAAGCTCAAGCCATAGCGTACCAGCATGTCTTCCCTTTTCAACTGACGAACGTCGAAAGGTTCACCGCCTAGGCACACGCTAAGGGATGCCTGGTCATAAGGATTGAGCTCGGGCAAGCGGTTCACGGCCCTAAGGTGGATCACCCTCCACTCCATCCGAAAGGGATTCCCTGGGATCCTAGCGAAGAAGAAGCAATCCTTACACTTCTTAGCCGAATGGGGCATATGACTGATCAGCTGGAAGCGACCCTTTCAGGGGGCGAAGAGAAAGGTAGTAACACCTCCCGGCCGTCGTCTTCAGCATAAAAAAGTGTGCAAAGAGAGCAGACGAGCCTTGTGAGTAGTTCCTTCGACTCCTGTCTGATGGAGCTCTGCTCCTGTTCTTCTTACATGTCGTCCTTCTTGTTTTGTTATGGTTTCCTTTATGTTGCCTAAGTATGCTCTGCGTTTGCCGTCTGACGGATCCTCTGCATCAGAAATGGGTGTGAATTATGCATAGTGTTCTTCCCAAACTCTGGTTGGTAACGTCCCTTGAGGTAGGTGTGGGTAAGCAGGCAAGGCCGCTGTAAAATCCCGGCACAATCGGGTTACCTCCAACCAGGGTCTAAGAGGTTTACTATTCATACTTCTCCGGTTCAATTCACAACGATGCCAAAAGCAGTTCCCGACGAAGTCCAGGTGCATCTCTACCAGACGGTGGTCCCTTATCATACATCTTACATGGCTCTCCAACCGCCTTCTCCGGCTCCTGTTACTCTCAAACAGTCCCATGCATCTAAAGTGGACTATTTGTATGAACTCAGCTACACTCCGGCTGAACAGCAAATCCATCCGACGAATTTTCCAATCCTCAATCCTTATGATGTCTTCCCCCAGACATCCTCTTCCGTTACAAGGAAGCTTCGAACTATCATAGCTCCTAAGAAGACCCAGGGTCTTAAGGAATATGTTCAAGCTCCCCGTTCTCTCGAGAACCAAGTTCTGCGAGTGGCAAGGAACAATATTTCCCGGTTGATATCGAGTCCGGACCTGATCCGCCGGTGGATCCATCTTGGCTACACTCATCTTCACTTGGAGTGCGGTCAAGATCGCAACAACATTTCATGGTCGCAAAGGTCTTCCAGTGGCGATGCGTCTCAATTTTCTGGACACTAGATTCCAGAAGTTCCCTCATGCCACCATCACAGACGTTCAGACCACTCTGAACGATGGCACCGTGTTCTACACTGTTTATCCCAATTACAACATATCTCTTCAGGATCCTAATCTTAAGGATGCCTGGCAGTTCCTGATACAACTTACCGGTGCTCCTCAAAAGGAATCAGCTATTGCAGCCACTCTGCACTATCAGCTCTGCTACAGACTGCAGAACCATGCCATGAACCTCAATACTGGTTTTTCCAGTAACGATGCAGCTCTCTTCGTCCAAATCGGCGAAGATCGGATCCCAACAATCACTCATGTCCCACGACAGATAGATCGCGAGACTCTTCTCAAGCTTATCCCAGAATCCTGGATCACGGCATACGAATCTACCCACAATATCCCAGCTGCAACACCTCCGTTGACAGCCACGAACCCCGTCTACAAATCACTAGATGACGGTCGTACTATGGTCACTTATCCACGACCAAGCGATATGGGTATGATTCTCCCATGTTCGTCTTCCGATGTTTGGCCTTCCTGGCCTAATCGGAGACGATGATCTTGATTCGATGTACCTCGCCGCCACCTCCAAAGCCTAGAAAGAAGAAGAGCGGCCGGACTCTCTTTGGCTTCGTTATCGAGCAGGCTGCCCTAACGTTGGCCCCCTTGGCGAAGATCGTGGGCGATATCGGTTCATCGTTGAGTATGGCAACAGCAAACCCTGTTCGGTGGGTTGTTGTTCGTCTCCCGACCCTCCAGATGACTCCTCCGCCAACCACTCCTTCTGTAAGCGGATCTTCCACCTGCTCCTCCAACTCCACCAGCGGAACCTCCGCTTATGCTTTGGCCAGCAGCCTATTCCTTGTTACATGGCTACGATTCGACGGCATCGCGAGGAATTTTCCTCCTACGGTTGATTATGAGGATGCTGACCGCCGCTATCACCAGTGGAAGATTACTCCACCTAATGTTCTTGACAACAATGGCCACATGGCACACAACTCTTCGTTGAAGCCCGGCTTAATTGGCAAGCGAGAACGCTCGGTTGAGAATCGATCCGACCAAGCTTCTCTCATACCAAGAACATCATACCCTTGCTCTACGACAAAATGAAGGCGACATCCGTTATCTGAAAACACGGATTGAATCCCTCCACCAGGAGCTTCGACCATAGCTATGACGGTGAAGGATTCGGCACAGGCCTCTTATCCGATCTCGGCCGAGAAAAAGAAAAGCGTATGCTAGAAGAACAGCTCCGTCTAGCCCAAACCCAGAATTATCCGGCTAGCCCGACCCTGTTCCGACTCGGTTATGACCCCGCATACCATGACTATCAAGCTCCGCATGGCTTTCCTACGGCCATGTTCAAAGAACTCCAAGATCGCAGAGACAACTAGCTGCACATAAGGCACGATCTGCTAAACCTAGGCGCTCTCATGACTCGCCTTACCCATCGGTGTCGCAGCCAGTTTTTCAGCCTTCCCCTATCAATATTGCTAAGCCAATGGTGCAACCCACTTTCCAACCTCTAGCTGAGCAACCTACAGGACCTCCTGGTTTTGTCCCCTGGGTTCCTCCCAGTTCCAAACCATCACCTCCTGACTCAGCCTACACGGTTGTTCCATCACCTGCACTTCCAAATACCCTTAGCAATTATTTGACCCAGTTAACCTTGGCTCCTCCGGTCATCCCGGCCTTGCCCCTCTCTAAGGTTCCCTCTGTCACTACCTTCTCAGACTCGGAATCACAGGCTTCCTCAAGCCCTTTGCCGGTCTTTCAGACTAAGGCATCAGATGAACCTCAGGCAACTGAACCTATCATCTATAGCAGCGACAGTGAGGTGGACACTGCTCCACAAGCACCACCACAGCAACATCAGCAGCCTCAGGCCCACAATCCTACGATGCCTCCTCAGGCCCATGTTCCAAGCCCCTTTGGCAATCAAGACCCCAAACAGTTGTTTACTTTTGACGGTCTTCCTTTCCACAAATGGCCTGACCGCATCTCGGAATTTCATGCCTGGCTCACAGCAGAGATGTTAGTTGCTGGTGCTACTGACAATACTGTCCTCACCAAGTTTTTGGCCCGTTCCCATGGCACTCTCGAGAGAATGGTTTATGGCCCTTGGTGGTTATCGTCGACTTCAATGGACTCGGATCCCTATAGATGTTTTTCATCGCCTGATTGTACAATGAGATGATTGGTCCTATTGAAAACAACCGCATCAAGGCACGAGAAGAGTACTTCCGGATGAAGTCTGCTCCTTCCAAATGGCGAGATCTTGCGAAACATTACACCCGCATCTTGGACCGCTTCTACATCCTCGGTGGCATGGATGATCCCAACATGAACGCAGTCTTCCTCAACTCTTTCCACGATCCTCGGGGAAAGAAGCTGCAAAGGCTTTGAGCAGCTAGGTCTTCGTCTTGATCAAGCCCCTATTGGACGTCTCTACCAAGAGATACTCGGTGCCCTGCAAAAGCTCGTGATCATGGCTCTTCTTCAAGCAATGGGAGAAGACTACTCATAAGCTCACGGATGCGTGTGATACCTCTTATCTCAAGATCAAGTGCAAGGATAAGAATTTGCTCATGTCCTTGAAGAAGAAATCCCATTTCTCCAAAGTTCATCCAGGCAAACTCCGTTCTAACCGTCCTTCTCGTTTCAAACGACCATTCCGAATGAGAGGCCTTACAAGTTCTTCAAAAGAAAGAAATTCAGGAACAAGACCTCTACGAAGTGTTATGCTGCGGAAAAATTGGACACTTTGCAAAGAATTGTCCTGACAAAGCAAAGCAAGCCAAACTCATGCACATGCTTGCCCCCTTTGCCATTATGATGATCTTGAGGCGGACGTTGAATCTCTCTACTCGTAGACGATGATTTCACACCTGATCTCTGTTCGTTCTTGAGAATTGGAGCGACGATCCAGACTCTTCTTCACCCGAACCCGAGTCCGATGGATTTGACCCCATCTACCCGATCAATTCTCTTGACCCGCCTAAGTCACCAGCTTTGGCTATCACCAAAACTCCTTTACCACAAGCTCCTCTTTCCATCCTCCCTACATCTTGGGATCGACCGATTAAAATCGTTGGTTACTTTGACACCGGTGTGCTAGCACAATCCTAGCCCCCAAGATCCTTCCCTCGAATTTTGGAAACCCCATAGCCAGTTCTTTCTGCAGTGAGATGGTCAAACCTTTTCCATTAACCTTATTTCCAAACATCCTATTAAGCTTAGATTGTTCCCCAATCTTACCATCTCCCACACGGTGTTGGGATCCTCTCTCCCTGGTCGAGATGCTCTTATTGGCTTCGACGTTCTATGCAAGTTACCCCATCTCCGATGGAGTATCCATGGTCTCAGCTACAAGAAGCATTTTACCCCTTGGACCACTCTGCCCAAATTGTTCGTGATGACTCCTATTGCCGACCTCAAAGAACAATTGCTTCTCCGTGCGGCGAGATAATCATGCGACTTTCTCCCCAAATGTTCCAGCCCACTATGGCACAATGATCAGTTCTTCATTCGTCTTCCTTTCAAGAAGAACGAAGATATCAACCCTACCAAGGCCAGCCATCCAGGCATGAACCCCGATCATCTCACCAGTGCCCGTGCAGAAATTGCCCTCTTGGAAGCCCAAGGTCTCATCGAGAAGACATCTTCCCCTTGGGCCTGCGAGGCATTTTATGTTAACAAAAGAGCGGAACAGAAACGCGGCAAGCTTCGTCTTGTGATCAATTATCAGCCTCTGAACACGTTCTTGCTTGATGACAAGTTTCCTTTGCCAACCAGGCCAGCTCTTCTTCTCCAACTATCTAAGGCCAAGGTTTTCAGCAAGTTCGATCTCAAAGCAGGATTCTGGCAGTTAGGCATTCATCCTGATGATCGCCCCAAAACGGGTTTCTGTATCCCTGGAGGCCATTACCAATGGAAGGTCCTCCCTTTTGGACTCAAGGTGGCTCCGTCTTTGTTCCAGCAGGCTATGTTGCAGATTTATGCTCCCATCAGAGAACATGCTCTCATCTACATAGACGACATCCTACTGTTTTCTACCACTGAGGACGATCATGCTCTTCTTCTTCAAACATTCTTGGACATCACTGTAGCCCATGGCATCATGCTCTCTCCTACCAAGATGGTAGTTGCAGTCGACACAGTCGACTTCCTTGGCGTCACCATCTCCAATGGACAATTCCAGCTACAGCCTCACATTGGTCACTCTCTACGAGATTTCCCAGACGGACCTCTTACCCGTCAAGAGTTGCAGCAGTTCCTCGGCATCATCAACTACATGGCCGAGTTCCTTCCTCACCAGATCCGGATGACTAGTCATCTTCATCGCCTATTGAAGAAAGATGCACCTCCATGGTCGCCATCCATACCAAGGCAATCAAAGGATTAAAGGCCCTGGTTGAGACTCTTCCTACCCTGCAGATCCCTTCTACTGGTCTTCGCATCCTCCAGACTGATGCTAGTGACACCCAATGGGGTGCTGTTCTCCTCGAAGAACTTCCAGACAAGACACGTCGTATTTGTGGATATCGCAGTGGCGAGTTCAAGCCGTCCGAACAACATTATCATTCGACTTTCAAAGAAATTCTTGCAGTCCGGCGCGGCATTGAGAAGTTCCAGTTCTTCCTCATCGGTCATACCTTCTTCATAGAAATGGACATGACAGCTTTCCCAAAGATGTTGCAGTTCAAGCAAAGGCAACTTCCTGAATCTCAGCTCCTTCGTTGGGCTCAATGGTTCTCCCAGTGGTCGTTCACAGTCCGCCATATCAAGGGCAAGGACAACGTACTTGCAGATTTCCTCTCTCGTACCACGCGGAAGTTACCATTATCTTCTTCCATCCCTGTCCTTTGCATGCCCCTTACTCCAGGTGCTTCCTCCTCTGCACCTCCACCACCTGACCCTTTGCTTCGTCTTCTACCAAGGCTTCCAGCCTCACTGATTAGTCATCTCTCTCTTCGTACACTGAAAGCTTACAGCATTGCAACCTACAAGTCTGTCCTACTCTCCATTGTTCATACCAGTGGACTCCAGTTTGACTGGGTTGCTTGTCATCCTGATTATCCTTTCCTGATGCCCTTCGCCATTAATCCAGCATTGTTTGATAAAGAATGCGTGGTCTTCTTTTGGCATCTTCTTGCGGTTCATAAGGTGGCTCTCACCTTTAATCGCCTCACCCTCTGGCATTACCTCAGCACAGTCTCCACCATCTTCTCCAATCCAATAGGTTCAGCCTATTTCCGCCTACAGAGACCCCAGTGCTTAGCCCGTTTCCTGCGCCTCTTTGCCCCTATTCCTACTTGGCTTCATCAACTCTCAGCCCTTGATGAACATCCCTTTGTCACTTACATCTTCCATCGGCCACCAGATTTCATACACCACCATCTGGTTACACCACCTATCTTGGATCATAACCTTGTCGCTTATGACCCTACCTTCACTTTCCTCGAATCTAGTTCTCGGGATCTTTTCCTCCATCGAGATCGGTCGGATGAGCATAAAGCTCGTTGGTTCTCTTTCATGACAACCATGTGCACCCACAACAACGTTGATCCAGCCACGTTGCCCTCTTGCCTTCTGCGAAGTACCAACACAGCTTGGGAGGTCAACACTGTTCTTCACCATCCGTTCATTCATCGTATCATGCGCGAACATACGGAATTCGAAGTCGATCATGCTCTGGATTTCTACATCCCATACGATGACAGTACCGATCTTGATACGGATTAGAATACATTGTATAGGTATTTTTGAATGTATGTCTGTATCACGTTTGTATGTCTGTATGTCTTTCTTTGTATTGGAGTATGTATGTGTGAGTATGTATATCCCCTGTCTTTCTTTGTATTGGAGTATGTATGTGTGAGTATGTATATCCCACATCGTCGTACCTCTATCCGACAATGACCCGACAGAGATCAACATCGGTTTGGTTTCTCTTTCGGCTACTATGGTTAGATGAAGACTTTGAAGGCTCAACCACAGTTTGTTGAAGACTTTGTACCAACTATGGTTAGGTGGGTTACCAACTATGGTTTGGTAAGATGAAGACTTTGTACTTACCTTGGTTAAGTTACTTTTAGACTTTGTACCCGTGGTTAGTTAACCCGGATTAGTTTGTAAGTCTATTTAAGCAGCTCGTCTGCTCCTTTGTAATCAAGTTGAAAAATCAATAGAACTACGAAATATGGTATCGAGCCTTGTGAGTAGTTCCTTCGACTCTGTCGATGGAGCTCTGCTCCCTGTTCTTCTTCTGTCGTCCTTCTTGTTTTGTTATGGTTTCCCTTTATGTTGCCTAAGTATGCTCTGCAGTTGCCGTCTCTGACGGATCCTCTGCATCAGAAATGGGTGTGAATTATGCATAGTGTTCTTCCCAAACTCTGGTTGGTAACGTCCCTTGAGGTAGGTGTGGGTAAGCAGGCAAGGCCGCTGTAAAATCCCGGCACAATCGGGTTACCTCCAACCAGGGTCTAAGAGGTTTACTATTCATACTTCTCCGGTTCAATTCACAACAGTACCAAAACAGTTCCCCCGACAGAAGTCCAGGTGCATCTCTACCAGACGGTGGTCCCTTATCATACATCTTACATGGCTCTCCAACCGCCTTCTCCGGCTCCTGTTACTCTCAAACAGTCCCATGCATCTAAAGTGGACTATTTGTATGAACTCAGCTACACTCCGGCTGAACAGCAAATCCATCCGACGAATTTTCCAATCCTCAATCCTTATGATGTCTTCCCCCAGACATCCTCTTCCGTTACAAGGAAGCTTCGAACTATCATAGCTCCTAAGAAGACCCAGGGTCTTAAGGAATATGTTCAAGCTCCCCCGTTCTCTCAGAACCAAGTTACTGCGAGTGGCAAGGAACAATATTTCCCGGTTGATATCAGTCCAGACCTGATCCGCCAGTGGATCCATCTTGGCTACACTCATCTTCACTTGGGTGCGGTCAAGATCGCAACAACATTTCATGGTCGCAAAGGTCTTCCAGTGGCGATGCGTCTCAATTTTCTGGACACTAGATTCCAGAAGTTCCCTCATGCCACCATCACGGACGTTCGGACCACTCGAGCGATGGCACCGTGTTCTACACTGTTTATCCCAATTACAACATATCTCTTGGGATCCTAATCTTAAGGATGCCTGGCAGTTCCGATACAACTTACCGGTGCTCCTCAAAAGGAATCAGCTATTGCAGCCACTCGCACTATCGCTCGCTCTGCATCGAGAACCATGCCATGAACCTCAATACTGGTTTTTCCGAACGATGCAGCTCTCTTCGTCCAAATCGGCGAAGATCGGATCCCAACAATCACTCATGTCCCACGACAGATAGATCGCGAGACTCTTCTCAAGCTTATCCCAGAATCCTGGATCACGGCATACGAATCTACCCACAATATCCGGACTGCAACACCTCCGTTGTGACCCACGAACCCCGTCTACAAATCACTAGATGACGGTCGTACTATGGTCACTTATCCACGACCAACCGATATGGGTATGATTCTCCCATGTTCGTCTTCGATGTTTGGCCTTCCTGGCCTAATCAGGACGATGATCTTGATTCTGATGTACCTCCGCCGCCACCTCCAAAGCCTAGAAAGAAGAAGAGCGGCCCGGACTCTCTTTGGCTTCGTTATCAGGCAGGCTGCCCTAACGTTGGCCCCCTTGGCGAAGATCGTGGACGATATCAGTTCATCGTTGAGTATGGCAACAGCAAACCCTGTTCAGTGGGTTGTTGTTCGTCTCCTGACCCTCCGATGACTCCTCCGCCAACCACTCCTTACTGTAAGCCAGATCTTCCACCTGCTCCTCCAACTCCACCAGCGGAACCTCCGCTTATGCTTTGGCAGCAGCAGCCTATTCCTTGTTACATGGCTACCAGTTCTGACGGCATCAGCAGGAATTTTCCTCCTACGGTTGATTATGAGGATGCTGACCGCCGCTATCACCAGTGGAAGATTACTCCACCTAATGTTCTTGACAACAATGGCCACATGGCACACAACTCTTCTGTTGAAGCCCAGCTTAATTGGCAAGCTGAGAACGCTCTGGTTCAGAATCAGTACCTGACCAAGCTTCTCTCATACCAAGAACATCATACCCTTGCTCTACGACAAAATGAAGGCGACATCCGTTATCTGAAAACACGGATTGAATCCCTCCACCAGGAGCTTCTGACCATAGCTATGACGGTGAAGGATTCGGCACAGGCCTCTTATCTGATCTCTGGCCGAGAAAAAGAAAAGCGTATGCTAGAAGAACAGCTCCGTCTAGCCCAAACCCAGAATTATCCGGCTAGCCCGACCCTGTTCCCTGACTCGGTTATGACCCCTGCATACCATGACTATCAAGCTCCGCACAGCTTTCCTACGGCCATGTTCAAAGAACTCCAAGATCAGCAGAGACAACTAGCTGCACATAAGGCACGATCTGCTAAACCTAGGCGCTCTCATGACTCGCCTTACCCATCGGTGTCGCAGCCAGTTTTTCAGCCTTCCCCTATCAATATTGCTAAGCCAATGGTGCAACCCACTTTCCAACCTCTAGTGAGCAACCTACAGGACCTCCTGGTTTTGTCCCCTGGGTTCCTCCCGGTTCAAACCATCACCTCCGACTCGGCCTACACGGTTGTTCCATCACTGCACTTCCAAATACCCTTAGCAATTATTTGACCCGATTAACCTTGGCTCCTCCGGTCATCCCGGCCTTGCCCCTCTCTAAGGTTCCCTCTGTCACTACCTTCTCAGACTCGGAATCACAGGCTTCCTCAAGCCCTTTGCCGGTCTTTCAGACTAAGGCATCAGATGAACCTCAGGCAACTGAACCTATCATCTATAGCAGCGACAGTGAGGTGGACACTGCTCCACAAGCACCACCACAGCAACATCAGCAGCCTCAGGCCCACAATCCTACGATGCCTCCTCAGGCCCATGTTCCAAGCCCCTTTGGCAATCAAGACCCCAAACAGTTGTTTACTTTTGACGGTCTTCCTTTCCACAAATGGCCTGACCGCATCTCGGAATTTCATGCCTGGCTCACAGCAGAGATGTTAGTTGCTGGTGCTACTGACAATACTGTCCTCACCAAGTTTTTGGCCCGTTCCCATGGCACTCTCAGAGAATGGTTTATGGCCCTTGGTGGTTATCGTCAGCTTCAATGGACTCAGATCCCTATAGATGTTTTCATCGCCCAGTTGTACAATGAGATGATTGGTCCTATTGAAAACAACCGCATCAAGGCACGAGAAGAGTACTTCCAGATGAAGTGCTGCTCCTTCCAAATGGCAGATCTTGCGAAACATTACACCCGCATGCTGGA
Organism: Telopea speciosissima; assembly: GCF_018873765.1. Classification (NCBI taxonomy): domain Eukaryota; kingdom Viridiplantae; phylum Streptophyta; class Magnoliopsida; order Proteales; family Proteaceae; genus Telopea; species Telopea speciosissima. The sequence continues at coordinate 21,627,602 of NC_057925.1, forward strand.
CCGCTTCTACATCCTCGGTGGCATGGATGATCCCAACATGAAGCAGGTCTTCCTCAACTCTTTCCCTGATCCTCTGGGGAAAGAAGCTGCAAAGGCTTTGCAGCAGCTAGGTCTTCGTCTTGATCAAGCCCCTATTGGACGTCTCTACCAAGAGATACTCAGTGCCCTGCAAAAGCTCTGTGATCAACAGCTCTTCTTCAAGCAATGGGAGAAGACTACTCATAAGCTCACAGATGCGTGTGATACCTCTTATCTCAAGATCAAGTGCAAGGATAAGGACTGCTCATGTCCTTCGAAGAAGAAATCCCATTTCTCCAAAGTTCATCCAGGCAAACTCCGTTCTAACCGTCCTTCTCGTTTCAAACGACCATTCCAGCAACAGAGGCCTTACAAGTTCTTCAAAAGAAAGAAATTCAGGAACAAGACCTCTACGAAGTGTTATGCCTGCGGAAAAATTGGACACTTTGCAAAGAATTGTCCTGACAAAGCAAAGCAAGCCAAACTCATGCACATGCTTGCCCCTTTGCCATTTCTGATGATCTTGAGGCGGACGTTGAATCTCTCTACTACGTAGACGATGATTTCACACCTGATCTCTGTTCGTTCTTGAGAATTGGAACGACGATCCGGACTCTTCTTCACCCGAACCCGAGTCCGATGGATTTGACCCCATCTACCCGATCAATTCTCTTGACCCGCCTAAGTCACCGACTTTGGCTATCACCAAAACTCCTTTACCACAAGCTCCTCTTTCCATCCTCCCTACATCTTGGGATCGACCGATTAAAATCGTTGGTTACTTTGACACCGGTGTGCTAGCACAATCCTAGCCCCCAAGATCCTTCCCTCGAATTTTGGAAACCCCATAGCCGTTCTTTCTTTGCGCAGATGGTCAAACCTTTTCCATTAACCTTATTTCCAAACATCCTATTAAGCTTAGATTGTTCCCCAATCTTACCATCTCCCACACGGTGTTGGGATCCTCTCTCCCTGGTCGAGATGCTCTTATTGGCTTCGACGTTCTATGCAAGTTACCCCATCTCCGATGGAGTATCCATGGTCTCAGCTACAAGAAGCATTTTACCCCTTGGACCACTCTGCCCAAATTGTTCGTGATGACTCCTATTGCCGACCTCAAAGAACAATTGCTTCTCCTGCAGGCGGATAATCATGCTGACTTTCTCCCCAAATGTTCCAGCCCACTATGGCACAATGATCAGTTCTTCATTCGTCTTCCTTTCAAGAAGAACGAAGATATCAACCCTACCAAGGCCAGCCATCCAGGCATGAACCCGATCATCTCACACTGCCGTGCAGAAATTGCCCTCTTGGAAGCCCAAGGTCTCATCGAGAAGACATCTTCCCCTTGGGCTGCGAGGCATTTTATGTTAACAAAAGAGCGGAGAGAAACGCGGCAAGCTTCGTCTTGTGATCAATTATCAGCCTCCGAACACGTTCTTGCTTGATGACAAGTTTCCTTTGCCAACCAGGCCAGCTCTTCTTCTCCAACTATCTAAGGCCAAGGTTTTCAGCAAGTTCGATCTCAAAGCGAGGATTCGCGGTTAGGCATTCATCCGATGATCGCCCCAAAACGGGTTTTCGTATCCCTGGAGGCCATTACCAATGGAAGGTCCTCCCTTTTGGACTCAAGGTGGCTCCGTCTTTGTTCCAAGCAGGCTATGTTGCGGATTTATGCTCCCATCGGAGAACATGCTCTCATCTACATAGACGACATCCTCTTGTTTTCTACCACCGAGGACGATCATGCTCTTCTTCTTCAAACATTCTTGGACATCACGTAGCCCATGGCATCATGCTCTCTCCTACCAAGATGGTAGTTGCGATCGACACGATCGACTTCCTTGGCGTCACCATCTCCAATGGACAATTCCAGCTACTGACCTCACATTGGTCACTCTACGAGATTTCCCAGGACGGACCTCTTACCCGTCAAGAGTTGCAGCAGTTCCTCGGCATCATCAACTACATGGCCGAGTTCCTTCCTCACGAGATCCGGATGACTAGTCATCTTCATCGCCTATTGAAGAAAGATGCGCCTCCATGGTCGCCATCCATACCAAGGCAATCAAAGGATTAAAGGCCCTGGTTCAGACTCTTCCTACCCTGCAGATCCCTTCTACAGGTCTTCGCATCCTCCAGACTGATGCTAGTGACACCCAATGGGGTGCTGTTCTCCTCGAAGAACTTCCGGACAAGACACGTCGTATTTGTGGATATCGCGTTGGCGAGTTCAAGCCGTCCGAACAACATTATCATTCGACTTTCAAAGAAATTCTTGCATCCGGCGCGGCATTGAGAAGTTCGATTCTTCCTCATCGGTCATACCTTCTTCATAGAAATGGACATGACAGCTTTCCCAAAGATGTTGCAGTTCAAGCAAAGGCAACTTCCTGAATCTCAGCTCCTTCGTTGGGCTCAATGGTTCTCCCAGTGGTCGTTCACAGTCCGCCATATCAAGGGCAAGGACAACGTACTTGCAGATTTCCTCTCTCGTACCACGCGGAAGTTACCATTATCTTCTTCCATCCTGTCCTTTGCATGCCCCTTACTCCAGGTGCTTCCTCCTCTGCACCTCCACCACCGACCCTTTGCTTCGTCTTCTACCAAGGCTTCCAGCCTCACTGATTAGTCATCTCTCTCTTCGTACACTGAAAGCTTACAGCATTGCAACCTACAAGTCTGTCCTACTCTCCATTGTTCATACCAGTGGACTCCAGTTTGACTGGGTTGCTTGTCATCCTGATTATCCTTTCCTGATGCCCTTCGCCATTAATCCAGCATTGTTTGATAAAGAATGCGTGGTCTTCTTTTGGCATCTTCTTGCGGTTCATAAGGTGGCTCTCACCTTTAATCGCCTCACCCTCTGGCATTACCTCAGCACAGTCTCCACCATCTTCTCCAATCCAATAGGTTCAGCCTATTTCCGCCTACAGAGACCCCAGTGCTTAGCCCGTTTCCTGCGCCTCTTTGCCCCTATTCCTACTTGGCTTCATCAACTCTCAGCCCTTGATGAACATCCCTTTGTCACTTACATCTTCCATCGGCCACCAGATTTCATACACCACCATCTGGTTACACCACCTATCTTGGATCATAACCTTGTCGCTTATGACCCTACCTTCACTTTCCTCGAATCTAGTTCTCAGGATCTTTTCCTCCATCGAGATCAGTCAGATGAGCATAAAGCTCGTTGGTTCTCTTTCATGACAACCATGTGCACCCACAACAACGTTGATCCAGCCACGTTGCCCTCTTGCCTTCTGCGAAGTACCAACACAGACTTGGGAGGTCAACACTGTTCTTCACCATCCGTTCATTCATCGTATCATGCGCGAACATACGGAATTCGAAGTCGATCATGCTCGGATTTCTACATCCCATACGATGACAAGATCGATCTTGATACGGATTAGAATACATTGTATAGGTATTTTTGAATGTATGTCTGTATCACGTTTGTATGTCTGTATGTCTTTCTTTGTATTGGAGTATGTATGTGTGAGTATGTATATCCCCTGTCTTTCTTTGTATTGGAGTATGTATGTGTGAGTATGTATATCCCCGTACGTCGTACCTCTATCCGACAAGCAGCCGACAGCAGCCAACATCGTTTGGTTTCTCTTTCGGCTACTATGGTTAGATGAAGACTTTGAAGGCTCAACCACAGTTTGTTGAAGACTTTGTACCAACTATGGTTAGGTGGGTTACCAACTATGGTTTGGTAAGATGAAGACTTTGTACTTACCTTGGTTAAGTTACTTTTAGACTTTGTACCCGTGGTTAGTTAACCCGGATTAGTTTGTAAGTCTATTTAAGCAGCTCGTCTGCTCCTTTGTAATCAAGTTGAAAAATCAATAGAACTCTGAAATATGGCAGGCTGCCCTAACGTTGGCCCCCTTGGCGAAGATCGTGGACGATATCAGTTCATCGTTGAGTATGGCAACAGCAAACCCTGTTCAGTGGGTTGTTGTTCGTCTCCTGACCCTCCGATGACTCCTCCGCCAACCACTCCTTACTGTAAGCCAGATCTTCCACCTGCTCCTCCAACTCCACCAGCGGAACCTCCGCTTATGCTTTGGCAGCAGCAGCCTATTCCTTGTTACATGGCTACCAGTTCTGACGGCATCAGCAGGAATTTTCCTCCTACGGTTGATTATGAGGATGCTGACCGCCGCTATCACCGGTGGAAGATTACTCCACCTAATGTTCTTGACAACAATGGCCACATGGCACACAACTCTTCCGTTGAAGCCCGGCTTAATTGGCAGCCGAGAAGCTAGCTGCAGTTGAGAATCGATGCTGACCAAGCTTCTCTCATACCAAGAACATCATACCCTTGCTCTACGACAAAATGAAGGCGACATCCGTTATCTGAAAACACGGATTGAATCCCTCCACCAGGAGCTTCGACCATAGCTATGACGGTGAAGGATTCGGCACAGGCCTCTTATCGATCTCTGGCCGAGAAAAAGAAAAGCGTATGCTAGAAGAACAGCTCCGTCTAGCCCAAACCCCGAATTATCCGGCTAGCCCGACCCTGTTCACGACTCGGTTATGACCCCTCGCATACCATGACTATCAAGCTCCGCACGACTTTCCTACGGCCATGTTCAAAGAACTCCAAGATCGCGAGAGACAACTAGCGCACATAAGGCACGATCGCTAAACCTAGGCGCTCTCATGACTCGCCTTACCCATCGTGTCGCGCCGGTTTTCAGCCTTCCCCTATCAATATTGCTAAGCCAATGGTGCAACCCACTTTCCAACCTCTAGGTGAGCAACCTACGAGACCTCCTGGTTTTGTCCCCCAGGTTCCTCCCGGTTCCAAACCATCACCTCGACTCGGCCTACACGGTTGTTCCATCACCTGCACTTCCAAATACCCTTAGCAATTATTTGACCTGATTAACCTTGGCTCCTCCGGTCATCCCGGCCTTGCCCCTCTCTAAGGTTCCCTCTGTCACTACCTTCTCAGACTCGGAATCACAGGCTTCCTCAAGCCCTTTGCCGGTCTTTCGAGACTAAGGCATCGAGATGAACCTCGTGCAACTGAACCTATCATCTATAGCAGCGACAGTGAGGTGGACCTTTGCTCCACAAGCACCACCACGGCAACATCGCTGACCTCGGGCCCACAATCCTACGATGCCTCCTCGGCCCATGTTCCAAGCCCCTTTGGCAATCAAGACCCCAAACAGTTGTTTACTTTTGACGGTCTTCCTTTCCACAAATGGCCTGACCGCATCTCGAATTTCATGCACGGCTCACAGCGAGAGATGTTAGTTCTTTGGTGCTCGACAATCTTGTCCTCACCAAGTTTTTGGCCCGTTCCCATGGCACTCTCGAGAGAATGGTTTATGGCCCTTGGTGGTTATCGTCAGCTTCAATGGACTCAGATCCCTATAGATGTTTTCATCGCCCAGTTGTACAATGAGATGATTGGTCCTATTGAAAACAACCGCATCAAGGCACGAGAAGAGTACTTCCGGATGAAGTTGCTCCTTCCAAATGGCAGATCTTGCGAAACATTACACCCGCATGCTTTGGACCGCTTCTACATCCTCGGTGGCATGGATGATCCCAACATGAAGCAGGTCTTCCTCAACTCTTTCCCACGATCCTGCGGGAAAGAAGTCGCAAAGGCTTTGCGCTGACTAGGTCTTCGTCTTGATCAAGCCCCTATTGGACGTCTCTACCAAGAGATACTCAGTGCCCTGCAAAAGCTCTGTGATCAACAGCTCTTCTTCAAGCAATGGGAGAAGACTACTCATAAGCTCACAGATGCGTGTGATACCTCTTATCTCAAGATCAAGTGCAAGGATAAGGATTTGCTCATGTCCTACGAAGAAGAAATCCCATTTCTCCAAAGTTCATCCGAGCAAACTCCGTTCTAACCGTCCTTCTCGTTTCAACGACCATTCCAAGAATGAGAGGCCTTACAAGTTCTTCAAAAGAAAGAAATTCAGGAACAAGACCTCTACGAAGTGTTATGCCTGCGGAAAAATTGGACACTTTGCAAAGAATTGTCCTGACAAAGCAAAGCAAGCCAAACTCATGCACATGCTTGCCCCCTTTGCCATTACTGATGATCTTGAGGCAGACGTTGAATCTCTCTACTCTGTAGACGATGATTTCACACCTGATCTCTGTTCGTTCTTGAGAATTGGAGCGCGATCCGGACTCTTCTTCACCCGAACCCGAGTCCGATGGATTTGACCCCATCTACCCGATCAATTCTCTTGACCCGCCTAAGTCACCGACTTTGGCTATCACCAAAACTCCTTTACCACAAGCTCCTCTTTCCATCCTCCCTACATCTTGGGATCGACCGATTAAAATCGTTGGTTACTTTGACACCGGCGTGCTAGCACAATCCTAGCCCCCAAGATCCTTCCTCGAATTTTGGAAACCCCATAGCCGAGTTCTTTTCTTTGCAAGCAGATGGTCAAACCTTTTCCATTAACCTTATTTCCAAACATCCTATTAAGCTTAGATTGTTCCCCAATCTTACCATCTCCCCACACGGTGTTGGGATCCTCTCTCCCGGTCGAGATGCTCTTATTGGCTTCGACGTTCTATGCAAGTTACCCCATCTCCGATGGAGTATCCATGGTCTCGGCTACAAGAAGCATTTTACCCCTTGGACCACTCTGCCCAAATTGTTCGTGATGACTCCTATTGCCGACCTCAAAGAACAATTGCTTCTCCGTGCGAGTCTGAGATAATCATCTTGACTTTCTCCCCAAATGTTCCAGCCCACTATGGCACAATGATCAGTTCTTCATTCGTCTTCCTTTCAAGAAGAACGAAGATATCAACCCTACCAAGGCCAGCCATCTAGGCATGAACCACGATCATCTCACCGGTGCCCGTGCGAGAAATTGCCCTCTTGGAAGCCCAAGGTCTCATCGAGAAGACATCTTCCCCTTGGGCTGCGAGGCATTTTATGTTAACAAAAGAGCGGAATAGAAACGCGGCAAGCTTCGTCTTGTGATCAATTATCAGCCTCGAACACGTTCTTGCTTGATGACAAGTTTCCTTTGCCAACCAGGCCAGCTCTTCTTCTCCAACTATCTAAGGCCAAGGTTTTCAGCAAGTTCGATCTCAAAGCGAGGATTCGGCGAGTTAGGCATTCATCCCGATGATACGCCCCAAAACGGGTTTCTGTATCCCGGAGGCCATTACCAATGGAAGGTCCTCCCTTTTGGACTCAAGGTGGCTCCGTCTTTGTTCGGCGAGGCTATGTTGCGATTTATGCTCCCATCAGAGAACATGCTCTCATCTACATAGACGACATCCTCTGTTTTCTACCAGAGGACGATCATGCTCTTCTTCTTCAAACATTCTTGGACATCACTGTAGCCCATGGCATCATGCTCTCTCCTACCAAGATGGTAGTTGCGATCACGACGATCGACTTCCTTGGCGTCACCATCTCCAATGGACAATTCAGCCTACTGACCTCACATTGGTCACTCTCTACGAGATTTCCCAGACGGACCTCTTACCGTCAAGAGTTGCAGCGAGTTCCTCGGCATCATCAACTACATGGCCGAGTTCCTTCCTCACCGGATCCGGATGACTAGTCATCTTCATCGCCTATTGAAGAAAGATGCACCTCCATGGTCGCCATCCATACCAAGGCAATCAAAGGATTAAAGGCCCTGGTTGGACTCTTCCTACCCCTGCAGATCCCTTCTACAGGTCTTCGCATCCTCCAGATGATGCTAGTGACACCCAATGGGAGTCTTTGTTCTCCTCGAAGAACTTCCGGACAAGACACGTCGTATTTGTGGATATCGCAGTTGGCGAGTTCAAGCCGTCCGAACAACATTATCATTCGACTTTCAAAGAAATTCTTGCGAGTCCGGCGCGGCATTGAGAAGTTCAGATTCTTCCTCATCGGTCATACCTTCTTCATAGAAATGGACATGACGACTTTCCCAAAGATGTTGCGAGTTCAAGCAAAGGCAACTTCACGAATCTCGGCTCCTTCGTTGGGCTCAATGGTTCTCCCGGTGGTCGTTCACGATCCGCCATATCAAGGGCAAGGACAACGTACTTGCAGATTTCCTCTCTCGTACCACGCGAAGTTACCATTATCTTCTTCCATCCCTGTCCTTTGCATGCCCCTTACTCCAGTGCTTCCTCCTCTGCACCTCCACCACGACCCTTTGCTTCGTCTTCACCAAGGCTTCGACCTCACCGATTAGTCATCTCTCTCTTCGTACACCGAAAGCTTAAGCATTGCAACCTACAAGTCTGTCCTACTCTCCATTGTTCATACCGGTGGACTCGGTTTGGTAGGTTGCTTGTCATCTGATTATCCTTTCTCGATGCCCTTCGCCATTAATCCAGCATTGTTTGATAAAGAATGCGTGGTCTTCTTTTGGCATCTTCTTGCGGTTCATAAGGTGGCTCTCACCTTTAATCGCCTCACCCTCTGGCATTACCTCAGCACAGTCTCCACCATCTTCTCCAATCCAATAGGTTCAGCCTATTTCCGCCTACAGAGACCCCAGTGCTTAGCCCGTTTCCTGCGCCTCTTTGCCCCTATTCCTACTTGGCTTCATCAACTCTCAGCCCTTGATGAACATCCCTTTGTCACTTACATCTTCCATCGGCCACCAGATTTCATACACCACCATCTGGTTACACCACCTATCTTGGATCATAACCTTGTCGCTTATGACCCTACCTTCACTTTCCTCGAATCTAGTTCTCAGGATCTTTTCCTCCATCGAGATCAGTCAGATGAGCATAAAGCTCGTTGGTTCTCTTTCATGACAACCATGTGCACCCACAACAACGTTGATCCAGCCACGTTGCCCTCTTGCCTTCTGCGAAGTACCAACACAGCTTGGGAGGTCAACACTGTTCTTCACCATCCGTTCATTCATCGTATCATGCGCGAACATACGGAATTCGAAGTCGATCATGCTCTGGATTTCTACATCCCATACGATGACAGTACCGATCTTGATACGGATTAGAATACATTGTATAGGTATTTTTGAATGTATGTCTGTATCACGTTTGTATGTCTGTATGTCTTTCTTTGTATTGGAGTATGTATGTGTGAGTATGTATATCCCCTGTCTTTCTTTGTATTGGAGTATGTATGTGTGAGTATGTATATCCCCTGTACGTCTGTACCTCTATCCGACAGCAGCCCGACAGCAGTCAACATCAGTTTGGTTTCTCTTTCGGCTACTATGGTTAGATGAAGACTTTGAAGGCTCAACCACAGTTTGTTGAAGACTTTGTACCAACTATGGTTAGGTGGGTTACCAACTATGGTTTGGTAAGATGAAGACTTTGTACTTACCTTGGTTAAGTTACTTTTAGACTTTGTACCCGTGGTTAGTTAACCCGGATTAGTTTGTAAGTCTATTTAAGCAGCTCGTCTGCTCCTTTGTAATCAAGTTGAAAAATCAATAGAACTCTGAAATATGGTATCAGAGCCTTGTGAGTAGTTCCTTCGACTCCTGTCTGATGGAGCTCTGCTCCCTGTTCTTCTTCTGTCGTCCTTACTGTTTTGTTATGGTTTCCCTTTATGTTGCCTAAGTATGCTCTGCAGTTGCCGTCTCTGACGGATCCTCTGCATCAGAAATGGGTGTGAATTATGCATAGTGTTCTTCCCAAACTCTGGTTGGTAACGTCCCTTGAGGTAGGTGTGGGTAAGCAGGCAAGGCCGCTGTAAAATCCCGGCACAATCGGGTTACCTCCAACCAGGGTCTAAGAGGTTTACTATTCATACTTCTCCGGTTCAATTCACAACAGTACCAAAACAGTTCCCCCGACAGAAGTCCAGGTGCATCTCTACCAGACGGTGGTCCCTTATCATACATCTTACATGGCTCTCCAACCGCCTTCTCCGGCTCCTGTTACTCTCAAACAGTCCCATGCATCTAAAGTGGACTATTTGTATGAACTCAGCTACACTCCGGCTGAACAGCAAATCCATCCGACGAATTTTCCAATCCTCAATCCTTATGATGTCTTCCCCCAGACATCCTCTTCCGTTACAAGGAAGCTTCGAACTATCATAGCTCCTAAGAAGACCCAGGGTCTTAAGGAATATGTTCAAGCTCCCCCGTTCTCTCAGAACCAAGTTACTGCGAGTGGCAAGGAACAATATTTCCCGGTTGATATCAGTCCAGACCTGATCCGCCAGTGGATCCATCTTGGCTACACTCATCTTCACTTGGGTGCGGTCAAGATCGTAACAACTTTTCATGGTCGCAAAGGTCTTCCAGTGGCGATGCGTCTCAATTTTCTGAAGGTGCGGAACCTTTAGTCCCACATCGCCTGCCGAGTCTGTAAACTTTGGTTTCTATAGAGTTAGCCACCCTTCCCCTGGTAAGCCGGTTTTCTCAGGTGTGTAGACGCTACTCCGAACTTTGGTATCAGAGCCAGGTGTCGGTGGGGTGTGGATACATGGCGAAGGTGCGGAACCTTTAGTCCCACATCGCCTGCCGAGTCTGTAAACTTTGGTTTCTATAGAGTTAGCCACCCTTCCCCTGGTAAGCCGGTTTTCTCAGGTGTGTAGACGCTACTCCGAACTTTGGTATCAGAGCCTTGTGAGTAGTTCCTTCGACTCCTGTCTGATGGAGCTCTGCTCCCTGTTCTTCTTCTGTCGTCCTTACTGTTTTGTTATGGTTTCCCTTTATGTTGCCTAAGTATGCTCTGCAGTTGCCGTCTCTGACGGATCCTCTGCATCAGAAATGGGTGTGAATTATGCATAGTGTTCTTCCCAAACTCTGGTTGGTAATGTCCCTTGAGGTAGGTGTGGGTAAGCAGGCAAGGCCGCTGTAAAATCCCGGCACAATCGGGTTACCTCCAACCAGGGTCTAAGAGGTTTACTATTCATACTTCTCGGTTCAATTCACAACGATGCCAAAAGCAGTTCCCAGACGAAGTCCAGGTGCATCTCTACCGGACGGTGGTCCCTTATCATACATCTTACATGGCTCTCCAACCGCCTTCTCGGCTCTGTTACTCTCAAACAGTCCCATGCATCTAAAGTGGACTATTTGTATGAACTCGACTACACTCATTGAGCAACAAATCCATCAAGCGAATTTTCCAATCCTCAATCCTTATGATGTCTTCCCCGGACATCCTCTTCCGTTACAAGGAAGCTTCGAACTATCATAGCTCCTAAGAAGACCCGGGGTCTTAAGGAATATGTTCAAGCTCCCCGTTCTCTCGAGAACCAAGTTCTGCGAGTGGCAAGGAACAATATTTCCCGGTTGATATCAGTCCAGACTGATCCGCGGTGGATCCATCTTGGCTACACTCATCTTCACTTGGGTGCGGTCAAGATCGTAACAACTTTTCATGGTCGCAAAGGTCTTCCGGTGGCGTGCGTCTCAATTTTTACGAAGGTGCGGAACCTTTAGTCCCACATCGCTTAAGTGTGTAAACTTTGGTTTCTATAGAGTTAGCCACCCTTCCCCTGGTAAGCCGGTTTCTCGGTGTGTAGACGCTACTCGAACTTTGGTATCAGAGCCTTGTGAGTAGTTCCTTCGACTCCTGTCTGATGGAGCTCTGCTCCCTGTTCTTCTTCTGTCGTCCTTACTGTTTTGTTATGGTTTCCCTTTATGTTGCCTAAGTATGCTCTGCAGTTGCCGTCTCTGACGGATCCTCTGCATCAGAAATGGGTGTGAATTATGCATAGTGTTCTTCCCAAACTCTGGTTGGTAACGTCCCTTGAGGTAGGTGTGGGTAAGCAGGCAAGGCCGCTGTAAAATCCCGGCACAATCGGGTTACCTCCAACCAGGGTCTAAGAGGTTTACTATTCATACTTCTCCGGTTCAATTCACAACAGTACCAAAACAGTTCCCCCGACAGAAGTCCAGGTGCATCTCTACCAGACGGTGGTCCCTTATCATACATCTTACATGGCTCTCCAACCGCCTTCTCCGGCTCCTGTTACTCTCAAACAGTCCCATGCATCTAAAGTGGACTATTTGTATGAACTCAGCTACACTCCGGCTGAACAGCAAATCCATCCGACGAATTTTCCAATCCTCAATCCTTATGATGTCTTCCCCCAGACATCCTCTTCCGTTACAAGGAAGCTTCGAACTATCATAGCTCCTAAGAAGACCCGGGGTCTTAAGGAATATGTTCAAGCTCCCCGTTCTCTCGAACCAAGTTCTTGCGAGTGGCAAGGAACAATATTTCCCGGTTGATATCAGTCCAGACCTGATCCGCCAGTGGATCCATCTTGGCTACACTCATCTTCACTTGGGTGCGGTCAAGATCGCAACAACTTTTCATGGTCGCAAAGGTCTTCCAGTGGCGATGCGTCTCAATTTTCTGGACACTAGATTCCAGAAGTTCCCTCATGCCACCATCACAGACGTTCAGACCACTCTGAACGATGGCACCGTGTTCTACACTGTTTATCCCAATTACAACATATCTCTTCAGGATCCTAATCTTAAGGATGCCTGGCAGTTCCTGATACAACTTACCGGTGCTCCTCAAAAGGAATCAGCTATTGCAGCCACTCTGCACTATCACCGCTACCTGCATCGAGAACCATGCCATGAACCTCAATACTGGTTTTTCCGAACGATGCAGCTCTCTTCGTCCAAATCGGCGAAGATCGGATCCCAACAATCACTCATGTCCCACGACAGATAGATCGCGAGACTCTTCTCAAGCTTATCCCAGAATCCTGGATCACGGCATACGAATCTACCCACAATATCCCAGCTGCAACACCTCCGTTGACAGCCACGAACCCCGTCTACAAATCACTAGATGACGGTCGTACTATGGTCACTTATCCACGACCAACTGATATGGGTATGATTCTCCCATGTTCGTCTTCTGATGTTTGGCCTTCCTGGCCTAATCAGGACGATGATCTTGATTCTGATGTACCTCCGCCGCCACCTCCAAAGCCTAGAAAGAAGAAGAGCGGCCCGGACTCTCTTTGGCTTCGTTATCAGGCAGGCTGCCCTAACGTTGGCCCCCTTGGCGAAGATCGTGGACGATATCAGTTCATCGTTGAGTATGGCAACAGCAAACCCTGTTCAGTGGGTTGTTGTTCGTCTCCTGACCCTCCGATGACTCCTCCGCCAACCACTCCTTACTGTAAGCCAGATCTTCCACCTGCTCCTCCAACTCCACCAGCGGAACCTCCGCTTATGCTTTGGCAGCAGCAGCCTATTCCTTGTTACATGGCTACCAGTTCTGACGGCATCAGCAGGAATTTTCCTCCTACGGTTGATTATGAGGATGCTGACACGCCGCTATCACGGTGGAAGATTACTCCACCTAATGTTCTTGACAACAATGGCCACATGGCACACAACTCTTACGTTGAAGACCAGCTTAATTGGCAAGGCGAGAACGCTCGGTTGGAATCGTCACGACCAAGCTTCTCTCATACCAAGAACATCATACCCTTGCTCTACGACAAAATGAAGGCGACATCCGTTATCTGAAAACACGGATTGAATCCCTCCACCAGGAGCTTCGACCATAGCTATGACGGTGAAGGATTCGGCACAGGCCTCTTATCGATCTCTGGCGAGAAAAAGAAAAGCGTATGCTAGAAGAACAGCTCCGTCTAGCCCAAACCCGAATTATCCGGCTAGCCCGACCCTGTTCCCACGACTCGGTTATGACCCCTGCATACCATGACTATCAAGCTCCGCACAGCTTTCCTACGGCCATGTTCAAAGAACTCCAAGATCAGCAGAGACAACTAGCTGCACATAAGGCACGATCTGCTAAACCTAGGCGCTCTCATGACTCGCCTTACCCATCAGTGTCGCAGCCAGTTTTTCAGCCTTCCCCTATCAATATTGCTAAGCCAATGGTGCAACCCACTTTCCAACCTCTAGGCGAGCAACCTACAGGACCTCCTGGTTTTGTCCCAGGTTCCTCCGGTTCCAAACCATCACCTCGACTCGGCCTACACGGTTGTTCCATCACCGCACTTCCAAATACCCTTAGCAATTATTTGACCCATTAACCTTGGCTCCTCCGGTCATCCCGGCCTTGCCCCTCTCTAAGGTTCCCTCTGTCACTACCTTCTCAGACTCGGAATCACAGGCTTCCTCAAGCCCTTTGCCGGTCTTTCAGACTAAGGCATCAGATGAACCTCAGGCAACTGAACCTATCATCTATAGCAGCGACAGTGAGGTGGACACTGCTCCACAAGCACCACCACAGCAACATCAGCAGCCTCAGGCCCACAATCCTACGATGCCTCCTCAGGCCCATGTTCCAAGCCCCTTTGGCAATCAAGACCCCAAACAGTTGTTTACTTTTGACGGTCTTCCTTTCCACAAATGGCCTGACCGCATCTCGGAATTTCATGCCTGGCTCACAGGAGAGATGTTAGTTCTTGGTGCTACGACAATCTTGTCCTCACCAAGTTTTTGGCCCGTTCCCATGGCACTCTCGAGAGAATGGTTTATGGCCCTTGGTGGTTATCGTCTTCAATGGACTCGAGATCCCTATAGATGTTTTCATCGCCCGATTGTACAATGAGATGATTGGTCCTATTGAAAACAACCGCATCAAGGCACGAGAAGAGTACTTCCAGATGAAGTGCTGCTCCTTCCAAAAGGCAGATCTTGCGAAACATTACACCCGCATGCTGGACCGCTTCTACATCCTCGGTGGCATGGATGATCCCAACATGAAGCAGGTCTTCCTCAACTCTTTCCCTGATCCTGCGGGAAAGAAGGCTGCAAAGGCTGCGGCGCTAGGTCTTCGTCTTGATCAAGCCCCTATTGGACGTCTCTACCAAGAGATACTCGGTGCCCTGCAAAAGCTCGTGATCAACAGCTCTTCTTCAAGCAATGGGAGAAGACTACTCATAAGCTCACGGATGCGTGTGATACCTCTTATCTCAAGATCAAGTGCAAGGATAAGGATTGCTCATGTCCTTCGAAGAAGAAATCCCATTTCTCCAAAGTTCATCCAGGCAAACTCCGTTCTAACCGTCCTTCTCGTTTCAAAGCGACCATTCCAAGAACAGAGGCCTTACAAGTTCTTCAAAAGAAAGAAATTCAGGAACAAGACCTCTACGAAGTGTTATGCCTGCGGAAAAATTGGACACTTTACAAAGAATTGTCCTGACAAAGCAAAGCAAGCCAAACTCATGCACATGCTTGCCCCCTTTGCCATTACTGATGATCTTGAGGCAGACGTTGAATCTCTCTACTCTGTAGACGATGATTTCACACCTGATCTCCTGTTCGTTCTTGAGAATTGGAACGACGATCCAGACTCTTCTTCACCCGAACCCGAGTCCGATGGATTTGACCCCATCTACCCGATCAATTCTCTTGACCCGCCTAAGTCACCAGCTTTGGCTATCACCAAAACTCCTTTACCACAAGCTCCTCTTTCCATCCTCCCTACATCTTGGGATCGACCGATTAAAATCGTTGGTTACTTTGACACCGGCTGTGCTAGCACAATCCTAGCCCCCAAGATCCTTCCCTCAGAATTTTGGAAACCCCATAGCCAGTTCTTTACTGCAGCAGATGGTCAAACCTTTTCCATTAACCTTATTTCCAAACATCCTATTAAGCTTAGATTGTTCCCCAATCTTACCATCTCCCACACGGTGTTGGGATCCTCTCTCCCTGGTCGAGATGCTCTTATTGGCTTCGACGTTCTATGCAAGTTACCCCATCTCCGATGGAGTATCCATGGTCTCAGCTACAAGAAGCATTTTACCCCTTGGACCACTCTGCCCAAATTGTTCGTGATGACTCCTATTGCCGACCTCAAAGAACAATTGCTTCTCCGTTGCAGTGCAGATAATCATGCTGACTTTCTCCCCAAATGTTCCAGCCCACTATGGCACAATGATCAGTTCTTCATTCGTCTTCCTTTCAAGAAGAACGAAGATATCAACCCTACCAAGGCCAGCCATCCAGGCATGAACCCTGATCATCTCACCAGTGCCCGTGCAGAAATTGCCCTCTTGGAAGCCCAAGGTCTCATCGAGAAGACATCTTCCCCTTGGGCCTGCGAGGCATTTTATGTTAACAAAAGAGCGGAACAGAAACGCGGCAAGCTTCGTCTTGTGATCAATTATCAGCCTCTGAACACGTTCTTGCTTGATGACAAGTTTCCTTTGCCAACCAGGCCAGCTCTTCTTCTCCAACTATCTAAGGCCAAGGTTTTCAGCAAGTTCGATCTCAAAGCAGGATTCTGGCAGTTAGGCATTCATCCTGATGATCGCCCCAAAACGGGTTTCTGTATCCCTGGAGGCCATTACCAATGGAAGGTCCTCCCTTTTGGACTCAAGGTGGCTCCGTCTTTGTTCCAGCAGGCTATGTTGCAGATTTATGCTCCCATCAGAGAACATGCTCTCATCTACATAGACGACATCCTACTGTTTTCTACCACCGAGGACGATCATGCTCTTCTTCTTCAAACATTCTTGGACATCACTGTAGCCCATGGCATCATGCTCTCTCCTACCAAGATGGTAGTTGCGATCGACACGATCGACTTCCTTGCGTCACCATCTCCAATGGACAATTCCGCTACTGACCTCACATTGGTCACTCTCTACGAGATTTCCCAGACGGACCTCTTACCCGTCAAGAGTTGCGGATTCCTCGGCATCATCAACTACATGGCGAGTTCCTTCCTCACGAGATCCGGATGACTAGTCATCTTCATCGCCTATTGAAGAAAGATGCACCTCCATGGTCTGCCATCCATACCAAGGCAATCAAAGGATTAAAGGCCCTGGTTCAGACTCTTCCTACCCTGCAGATCCCTTCTACAGGTCTTCGCATCCTCCAGACTGATGCTAGTGACACCCAATGGGGTGCTGTTCTCCTCGAAGAACTTCCAGACAAGACACGTCGTATCTGTGGTTATCGCAGTGGCGAGTTCAAGCCGTCCGAACAACATTATCATTCGACTTTCAAAGAAATTCTTGCAGTCCGTGGCGGCATTGAGAAGTTCCAGTTCTTCCTCATCGGTCATACCTTCTTCATAGAAATGGACATGACTTTCCCAAAGATGTTGCGGTTCAAGCAAAGGCAACTTCACGAATCTCGGCTCCTTCGTTGGGCTCAATGGTTCTCCCGGTGGTCGTTCACGATCCGCCATATCAAGGGCAAGGACAACGTACTTGCAGATTTCCTCTCTCGTACCACGCGGAAGTTACCATTATCTTCTTCCATCCCTGTCCTTTGCATGCCCCTTACTCCGGTGCTTCCTCCTCTGCACCTCCACCACCTGACCCTTTGCTTCGTCTTCTACCAAGGCTTCAGCCTCAGCGATTAGTCATCTCTCTCTTCGTACACGAAAGCTTACAACATTGCAAACTACAAGTCTGTCCTACTCTCCATTGTTCATACCGGTGGACTCGGTTTGTGGGTTGCTTGTCATCACGATTATCCTTTCGATGCCCTTCGCCATTAATCCGGCATTGTTTGATAAAGAATGCGTGGTCTTCTTTGGCATCTTCTTGCGGTTCATAAGGTGGCTCTCACCTTTAATCGCCTCACCCTCCGGCATTACCTCGCACAGTCTCCACCATCTTCTCCAATCCAATAGGTTCAGCCTATTTCCGCCTACTGAGAGACCCAGTGCTTAGCCCGTTTCTGCGCCTCTTTGCCCCTATTCCTACTTGGCTTCATCAACTCTCAGCCCTTGATGAACATCCCTTTGTCACTTACATCTTCCATCGGCCCCCAGATTTCATACACCACCATTTGGTTACACCACCTATCTTGGATCATAACCTTGTCGCTTATGACCCTACCTTCACTTTCCTCGAATCTAGTTCTCAGGATCTTTTCCTCCATCGAGATCAGTCAGATGAGCATAAAGCTCGTTGGTTCTCTTTCATGACAACCATGTGCACCCACAACAACGTTGATCCAGCCACGTTGCCCTCTTGCCTTCTGCGAAGTACCAACACAGCTTGGGAGGTCAACACTGTTCTTCACCATCCGTTCATTCATCGTATCATGCGCGAACATACGGAATTCGAAGTCGATCATGCTCTGGATTTCTACATCCCATACGATGACAGTACCGATCTTGATACGGATTAGAATACATTGTATAGGTATTTTTGAATGTATGTCTGTATCACGTTTGTATGTCTGTATGTCTTTCTTTGTATTGGAGTATGTATGTGTGAGTATGTATATCCCCTGTCTTTCTTTGTATTGGAGTATGTATGTGTGAGTATGTATATCCCCTGTACGTCTGTACCTCTATCCGACAGCAGCCCGACAGCAGTCAACATCAGTTTGGTTTCTCTTTCGGCTACTATGGTTAGATGAAGACTTTGAAGGCTCAACCACAGTTTGTTGAAGACTTTGTACCAACTATGGTTAGGTGGGTTACCAACTATGGTTTGGTAAGATGAAGACTTTGTACTTACCTTGGTTAAGTTACTTTTAGACTTTGTACCCGTGGTTAGTTAACCCGGATTAGTTTGTAAGTCTATTTAAGCAGCTCGTCTGCTCCTTTGTAATCAAGTTGAAAAATCAATAGAACTCTGAAATATGGTATCAGAGCCAGGTGTCGGTGGGGTGTGGATACATGGCGAAGGTGCATCTCTACCAGACGGTGGTCCCTTATCATACATCTTACATGGCTCTCCAACCGCCTTCTCCGGCTCCTGTTACTCTCAAACAGTCCCATGCATCTAAAGTGGACTATTTGTATGAACTCAGCTACACTCCGGCTGAACAGCAAATCCATCCGACGAATTTTCCAATCCTCAATCCTTATGATGTCTTCCCCCAGACATCCTCTTCCGTTACAAGGAAGCTTCGAACTATCATAGCTCCTAAGAAGACCCAGGGTCTTAAGGAATATGTTCAAGCTCCCCCGTTCTCTCAGAACCAAGTTACTGCGAGTGGCAAGGAACAATATTTCCCGGTTGATATCAGTCCAGACCTGATCCGCCAGTGGATCCATCTTGGCTACACTCATCTTCACTTGGGTGCGGTCAAGATCGCAACAACATTTCATGGTCGCAAAGGTCTTCCAGTGGTAGAAAACAGTAGGATGTCGTCTATGTAGATGAGAGCATGTTCTCTGATGGGAGCATAAATCTGCAACATAGCCTGCTGGAACAAAGACGGAGCCACCTTGAGTCCAAAAGGGAGGACCTTCCATTGGTAATGGCCTCCAGGGATACAGAAACCCGTTTTGGGGCGATCATCAGGATGAATGCCTAACTGCCAGAATCCTGCTTTGAGATCGAACTTGCTGAAAACCTTGGCCTTAGATAGTTGGAGAAGAAGAGCTGGCCTGGTTGGCAAAGGAAACTTGTCATCAAGCAAGAACGTGTTCAGAGGCTGATAATTGATCACAAGACGAAGCTTGCCGCGTTTCTGTTCCGCTCTTTTGTTAACATAAAATGCCTCGCAGGCCCAAGGGGAAGATGTCTTCTCGATGAGACCTTGGGCTTCTAAGAGGGCAATTTCTGCACGGGCACTGGTGAGATGATCGGGGTTCATGCCTGGATGGCTGGCCTTGGTAGGGTTGATATCTTCGTTCTTCTTGAAAGGAAGACGAATGAAGAACCGATCATTGTGCCATAGTGGGCTGGAACATTTGGGGAGAAAGTCAGCATGATTATCTGCACTGCAACGGAGAAGCAATTGTTCTTTGAGGTCGGCAATAGGAGTCATCACGAACAATTTGGGCAGAGTGGTCCAAGGGGTAAAATGCTTCTTGTAGCTGAGACCATGGATACTCCATCGGAGATGGGGTAACTTGCATAGAACGTCGAAGCCAATAAGAGCATCTCGACCAGGGAGAGAGGATCCCAACACCGTGTGGGAGATGGTAAGATTGGGGAACAATCTAAGCTTAATAGGATGTTTGGAAATAAGGTTAATGGAAAAGGTTTGACCATCTGCTGCAGTAAAGAACTGGCTATGGGGTTTCCAAAATTCTGAGGGAAGGATCTTGGGGGCTAGGATTGTGCTAGCACAGCCGGTGTCAAAGTAACCAACGATTTTAATCGGTCGATCCCAAGATGTAGGGAGGATGGAAAGAGGAGCTTGTGGTAAAGGAGTTTTGGTGATAGCCAAAGCTGGTGACTTAGGCGGGTCAAGAGAATTGATCGGGTAGATGGGGTCAAATCCATCGGACTCGGGTTCGGGTGAAGAAGAGTCTGGATCGTCGTTCCAATTCTCAAGAACGAACAGGAGATCAGGTGTGAAATCATCGTCTACAGAGTAGAGAGATTCAACGTCTGCCTCAAGATCATCAGTAATGGCAAAGGGGGCAAGCATGTGCATGAGTTTGGCTTGCTTTGCTTTGTCAGGACAATTCTTTGCAAAGTGTCCAATTTTTCCGCAGGCATAACACTTCGTAGAGGTCTTGTTCCTGAATTTCTTTCTTTTGAAGAACTTGTAAGGCCTCTGTTGCTGGAATGGTCGTTTGAAACGAGAAGGACGGTTAGAACGGAGTTTGCCTGGATGAACTTTGGAGAAATGGGATTTCTTCTTCGAAGGACATGAGCAGTCCTTATCCTTGCACTTGATCTTGAGATAAGAGGTATCACACGCATCTGTGAGCTTATGAGTAGTCTTCTCCCATTGCTTGAAGAAGAGCTGTTGATCACAGAGCTTTTGTAGGGCACTGAGTATCTCTTGGTAGAGACGTCCAATAGGGGCTTGATCAAGACGAAGACCTAGCTGCTGCAAAGCCTTTGCAGCTTCTTTCCCCAGAGGATCAGGGAAAGAGTTGAGGAAGACCTGCTTCATGTTGGGATCATCCATGCCACCGAGGATGTAGAAGCGGTCCAGCATGCGGGTGTAATGTTTCGCAAGATCTGCCATTTGGAAGGAGCAGCACTTCATCTGGAAGTACTCTTCTCGTGCCTTGATGCGGTTGTTTTCAATAGGACCAATCATCTCATTGTACAACTGGGCGATGAAAACATCTATAGGGATCTGAGTCCATTGAAGCTGACGATAACCACCAAGGGCCATAAACCATTCTCTGAGAGTGCCATGGGAACGGGCCAAAAACTTGGTGAGGACAGTATTGTCAGTAGCACCAGCAACTAACATCTCTGCTGTGAGCCAGGCATGAAATTCCGAGATGCGGTCAGGCCATTTGTGGAAAGGAAGACCGTCAAAAGTAAACAACTGTTTGGGGTCTTGATTGCCAAAGGGGCTTGGAACATGGGCCCGAGGAGGCATCGTAGGATTGTGGGCCGAGGCCGATGTTGCTTGTGGTGGTGCTTGTGGAGCAGTGTCCACCTCACATCGCTGCTATAGATGATAGGTTCGATTACGAGGTTCATCGATGCCTTAGTCTGAAAGACCGGCAAAGGGCTTGAGGAAGCCTGTGATTCCGAGTCTGAGAAGGTAGTGACAGAGGGAACCTTAGAGAGGGGCAAGGCCGGGATGACCGGAGGAGCCAAGGTTAACTGGGTCAAATAATTGCTAAGGGTATTTGGAAGTGCAGGTGATGGAACAACCGTGTAGGCTGAGTCAGGAGGTGATGGTTTGGAACTGGGAGGAACCCAGGGGACAAAACCAGGAGGTCCTGTAGGTTGCTCAGCTAGAGGTTGGAAAGTGGGTTGCACCATTGGCTTAGCAATATTGATAGGGGAAGGCTGAAAAACCGGCTGCGACACGATGGGTAAGGCGAGTCATGAGAGCGCCTAGGTTTAGCGAGATCGTGCCTTATGTGCGGCTAGTTGTCTCTGCTGATCTTGGAGTTCTTTGAACATGGCCGTAGGAAAGCATGCGGAGCTTGATAGTCATGGTATGCAGGGGTCATAACCGAGTCGGGAAGTCGGGCTAGCCGGATAATCAGGTTTGGGCTAGACGGAGCTGTTCTTCTAGCATACGCTTTTCTTTTTCTCGGCCAGAGATCAGATAAGAGGCCTGTGCCGAATCCTTCACCGTCATAGCTATGGTCAGAAGCTCCTGGTGGAGGGATTCAATCCGTGTTTTCAGATAACGGATGTCGCCTTCATTTTGTCGTAGAGCAAGGGTATGATGTTCTTGGTATGAGAGAAGCTTGGTCGATCGATTCGAACAGAGCGTTCTCGGCTTGCCAATTAAGCTGGGCTTCAACAGAAGAGTTGTGTGCCATGTGGCCATTGTTGTCAAGAACATTAGGTGGAGTAATCTTCCACTGGTGATAGCGGCGGTCAGCATCCTCATAATCAACCGTAGGAGGAAAATTCCTGCTGATGCCGTCAGAACTGGTAGCCATGTAACAAGGAATAGGCTGCTGCTGCCAAAGCATAAGCGGAGGTTCCGCTGGTGGAGTTGGAGGAGCAGGTGGAAGATCTGGCTTACAGTAAGGAGTGGTTGGCGGAGGAGTCATCGGAGGGTCAGGAGACGAACAACAACCCACTGAACAGGGTTTGCTGTTGCCATACTCAACGATGAACTGATATCGTCCACGATCTTCGCCAAGGGGGCCAACGTTAGGGCAGCCTGCCTGATAACGAAGCCAAAGAGAGTCCGGGCCGCTCTTCTTCTTTCTAGGCTTTGGAGGTGGCGGCGGAGGTACATCAGAATCAAGATCATCGTCCTGATTAGGCCAGGAAGGCCAAACATCAGAAGACGAACATGGGAGAATCATACCCATATCAGTTGGTCGTGGATAAGTGACCATAGTACGACCGTCATCTAGTGATTTGTAGACGGGGTTCGTGGCTGTCAACGGAGGTGTTGCAGCTGGGATATTGTGGGTAGATTCGTATGCCGTGATCCAGGATTCTGGGATAAGCTTGAGAAGAGTCTCGCGATCTATCTGTCGTGGGACATGAGTGATTGTTGGGATCCGATCTTCGCCGATTTGGACGAAGAGAGCTGCATCGTTACTGGAAAAACCAGTATTGAGGTTCATGGCATGGTTCTGCAGTCTGTAGCAGAGCTGATAGTGCAGAGTGGCTGCAATAGCTGATTCCTTTTGAGGAGCACCGGTAAGTTGTATCAGGAACTGCCAGGCATCCTTAAGATTAGGATCCTGAAGAGATATGTTGTAATTGGGATAAACAGTGTAGAACACGGTGCCATCGTTCAGAGTGGTCTGAACGTCTGTGATGGTGGCATGAGGGAACTTCTGGAATCTAGTGTCCAGAAAATTGAGACGCATCGCCACTGGAAGACCTTTGCGACCATGAAATGTTGTTGCGATCTTGACCGCACCCAAGTGAAGATGAGTGTAGCCAAGATGGATCCACTGGCGGATCAGGTCTGGACTGATATCAACCGGGAAATATTGTTCCTTGCCACTCGCAGTAACTTGGTTCTGAGAGAACGGGGGAGCTTGAACATATTCCTTAAGACCCTGGGTCTTCTTAGGAGCTATGATAGTTCGAAGCTTCCTTGTAACGGAAGAGGATGTCTGGGGGAAGACATCATAAGGATTGAGGATTGGAAAATTCGTCGGATGGATTTGCTGTTCAGCCGGAGTGTAGCTGAGTTCATACAAATAGTCCACTTTAGATGCATGGGACTGTTTGAGAGTAACAGGAGCCGGAGAAGGCGGTTGGAGAGCCATGTAAGATGTATGATAAGGGACCACCGTCTGGTAGAGATGCACCTGGACTTCTGTCGGGGGAACTGTTTTGGTACTGTTGTGAATTGAACCGGAGAAGTATGAATAGTAAACCTCTTAGACCCTGGTTGGAGGTAACCCGATGTGTCGGGATTTTACACGGCCTTGCCGCTTACCCACACCTACCTCAAGGGACGTTACCAACCGAGTTTGGGAAGAACACTATGCATAATTCACACCCATTTTACGATGCGGAGGATCCGTCGAGACGGCAACGCAGAGCATACTTAGGCAACATAAAGGGAAACCATAACAAAACAGTAAGGACGACAGAAGAAGAACAGGGAGCAGAGCTCCATCAGACAGGAGTCGAAGGAACTACTCACAAGGCTCTGATACCATATTTCAGAGTTCTATTGATTTTTCAACTTGATTACAAAGGAGCAGACGAGCTGCTTAAATAGACTTACAAACTAATCCGGGTTAACTAACCACGGGTACAAAGTCTAAAAGTAACTTAACCAAGGTAAGTACAAAGTCTTCATCTTACCAAACCATAGTTGGTAACCCACCTAACCATAGTTGGTACAAAGTCTTCAACAAAGCGTGGTTGAGCCTTCAAAGTCTTCATCTAACCATAGTAGCCGAAAGAGAAACCAAAGCGATGTTGACTCTTGTCAGGCTCTTTGTCGGATAGAGTACGGACGTACAGGGATATACATACTCACACATACATACTCCAATACAAAGAAAGACAGGGGATATACATACTCACACATACATACTCCAATACAAAGAAAGACATACAGACATACAAACGTGATACGAGACATACATTCAAAAATACCTATACAATGTATTCTAATCCGTATCAAGATGAATCTTGTCATCGTATGGGATGTAGAAATCGAGCATGATCGACTTGAATTCCGTATGTTCGCGCATGATACGATGAATGAGCGGATGGTGAAGAAAGTGTTGACCTCCCAAGTGTGTTGGTACTTCGCAGAAGGCAAGAGGGCAACGTGGCTGGATCAACGTTGTTGTGGGTGCACATGGTTGTCATGAAAGAGAACCAACGAGCTTTATGCTCATCGACTGATCTCGATGGAGGAAAAGATCCCGAGAACTAGATTCGAGGAAAGTGAAGGTAGGGTCATAAGCGACAAGGTTATGATCCAAGATAGGTGGTGTAACCGGATGGTGGTGTATGAAATCACGGTGGCCGATGGAAGATGTAAGTGACAAAGGGATGTTCATCAAGGGCTGAGAGTTGATGAAGCCAAGTAGGAATAGGGGCAAAGAGGCGCAGGAAACGGGCTAAGCATTGGGGTCTCTGAGGCGGAAATAGGCTGAACCTATTGGATTGGAGAAGATGGTGGAGCTGTCTTGAGGTAATGCCGAGGGTGAGGCGATTAAAGGTGAGAGCCACCTTATGAACCGCAAGAAGATGCCA
The DNA here is from genome assembly GCF_018873765.1 of Telopea speciosissima. NCBI lineage: Eukaryota > Viridiplantae > Streptophyta > Magnoliopsida > Proteales > Proteaceae > Telopea > Telopea speciosissima. The sequence goes on from NC_057925.1 coordinate 21,652,590, forward strand.
AAAGAAGACCACGCATTCTTTATCAAACAATGCTGGATTAATGGCGAAGGGCATCGAGAAAGGATAATCAGGATGACAAGCAACCTGATCAAACCGGAGTCCACTGGTATGAACAATGGAGAGTAGGACAGACTTGTAGGTTGCAATGCTGTAAGCTTTCGAGTGTACGAAGAGAGAGATGACTAATCGGTGAGGCTGGAAGCCTTGGTAGAAGACGAAGCAAAGGGTCAGGTGGTGGAGGTGCAGAGGAGGAAGCACCTGGAGTAAGGGGCATGCAAAGGACAGGGATGGAAGAAGATAATGGTAACTTCCGCGTGGTACGAGAGAGGAAATCTGCAAGTACGTTGTCCTTGCCCTTGATATGGCGGACTGTGAACGACCACTGGGAGAACCATTGAGCCCAACGAAGGAGCTGAGATTCAGGAAGTTGCCTTTGCTTGAACTGCAACATCTTTGGGAAAGCTGTCATGTCCAATTCTATGAAGAAGGTATGACCGATGAGGAAGAACTGGAACTTCTCAATGCCGCGCCGGACTGCAAGAATTTCTTTGAAAGTCGAATGATAATGTTGTTCGGACGGCTTGAACTCGCCACTGCGATATCCACAAATACGACGTGTCTTGTCTGGAAGTTCTTCGAGGAGAACAGCACCCCATTGGGTGTCACTAGCATCAGTCTGGAGGATGCGAAGACCTGTAGAAGGGATCTGCAGGGTAGGAAGAGTCTGAACCAGGGCCTTTAATCCTTTGATTGCCTTGGTATGGATGGCAGACCATGGAGGTGCATCTTTCTTCAATAGGCGATGAAGATGACTAGTCATCCGGATCTGGTGAGGAAGGAACTCGGCCATGTAGTTGATGATGCCGAGGAACTGCTGCAACTCTTGACGGGTAAGAGGTCCGTCTGGGAAATCTCGTAGAGAGTGACCAATGTGAGGCTGTAGCTGGAATTGTCCATTGGAGATGGTGACGCCAAGGAAGTCGACTGTGTCGACTGCAACTACCATCTTGGTAGGAGAGAGCATGATGCCATGGGCTACAGTGATGTCCAAGAATGTTTGAAGAAGAAGAGCATGATCGTCCTCAGTGGTAGAAAACAGTAGGATGTCGTCTATGTAGATGAGAGCATGTTCTCTGATGGGAGCATAAATCTGCAACATACATACTCACACATACATACTCCAATACAAAGAAAGACAGGGGATATACATACTCACACATACATACTCCAATACAAAGAAAGACATACAGACATACAAACGTGATACAGACATACATTCAAAAATACCTATACAATGTATTCTAATCCGTATCAAGATGGGTACTGTCATCGTATGGGATGTAGAAATCCAGAGCATGATCGACTTCGAATTCCGTATGTTCGCGCATGATACGATGAATGAACGGATGGTGAAGAACAGTGTTGACCTCCCAAGCTGTGTTGGTACTTCGCAGAAGGCAAGAGGGCAACGTGGCTGGATCAACGTTGTTGTGGGTGCACATGGTTGTCATGAAAGAGAACCAACGAGCTTTATGCTCATCTGACTGATCTCGATGGAGGAAAAGATCCTGAGAACTAGATTCGAGGAAAGTGAAGGTAGGGTCATAAGCGACAAGGTTATGATCCAAGATAGGTGGTGTAACCAGATGGTGGTGTATGAAATCTGGTGGCCGATGGAAGATGTAAGTGACAAAGGGATGTTCATCAAGGGCTGAGAGTTGATGAAGCCAAGTAGGAATAGGGGCAAAGAGGCGCAGGAAACGGGCTAAGCACTGGGGTCTCTGTAGGCGGAAATAGGCTGAACCTATTGGATTGGAGAAGATGGTGGAGACTGTGCTGAGGTAATGCCAGAGGGTGAGGCGATTAAAGGTGAGAGCCACCTTATGAACCGCAAGAAGATGCCAAAAGAAGACCACGCATTCTTTATCAAACAATGCTGGATTAATGGCGAAGGGCATCAGGAAAGGATAATCAGGATGACAAGCAACCTGGCCAAACCGGAGTCCACCGGTATGAACAATGGAGAGTAGGACAGACTTGTAGGTTGCAATGCGTAAGCTTTCAGTGTACGAAGAGAGAGATGACTAATCAGTGAGGCTGGAAGCCTTGGTAGAAGACGAAGCAAAGGGTCAGGTGGTGGAGGTGCAGAGGAGGAAGCACCTGGAGTAAGGGGCATGCAAAGGACAGGGATGGAAGAAGATAATGGTAACTTCCGCGTGGTACGAGAGAGGAAATCTGCAAGTACGTTGTCCTTGCCCTTGATATGGCGGACTGTGAACGACCACTGGGAGAACCATTGAGCCCAACGAAGGAGCTGAGATTCAGGAAGTTGCCTTTGCTTGAACTGCAACATCTTTGGGAAAGCTGTCATGTCCATTTCTATGAAGAAGGTATGACCGATGAGGAAGAACTGGAACTTCTCAATGCCGCGCCGGACTGCAAGAATTTCTTTGAAAGTCGAATGATAATGTTGTTCGGACGGCTTGAACTCGCCACTGCGATATCCACAAATACGACGTGTCTTGTCTGGAAGTTCTTCGAGGAGAACAGCACCCCATTGGGTGTCACTAGCATCAGTCTGGAGGATGCGAAGACCTGTAGAAGGGATCTGCAGGGTAGGAAGAGTCTGAACCAGGGCCTTTAATCCTTTGATTGCCTTGGTATGGATGGCAGACCATGGAGGTGCATCTTTCTTCAATAGGCGATGAAGATGACTAGTCATCCGGATCTGGTGAGGAAGGAACTCGGCCATGTAGTTGATGATGCCGAGGAACTGCTGCAACTCTTGACGGGTAAGAGGTCCGTCTGGGAAATCTCGTAGAGAGTGACCAATGTGAGGCTGTAGCTGGAATTGTCCATTGGAGATGGTGACGCCAAGGAAGTCGACTGTGTCGACTGCAACTACCATCTTGGTAGGAGAGAGCATGATGCCATGGGCTACAGTGATGTCCAAGAATGTTTGAAGAAGAAGAGCATGATCGTCCTCAGTGGTAGAAAACAGTAGGATGTCGTCTATGTAGATGAGAGCATGTTCTCTGATGGGAGCATAAATCTGCAACATAGCCTGCTGGAACAAAGACGGAGCCACCTTGAGTCCAAAAGGGAGGACCTTCCATTGGTAATGGCCTCCAGGGATACAGAAACCCGTTTTGGGGCGATCATCAGGATGAATGCCTAACTGCCAGAATCCTGCTTTGAGATCGAACTTGCTGAAAACCTTGGCCTTAGATAGTTGGAGAAGAAGAGCTGGCCTGGTTGGCAAAGGAAACTTGTCATCAAGCAAGAACGTGTTCAGAGGCTGATAATTGATCACAAGACGAAGCTTGCCGCGTTTCTGTTCCGCTCTTTTGTTAACATAAAATGCCTCGCAGGCCCAAGGGGAAGATGTCTTCTCGATGAGACCTTGGGCTTCCAAGAGGGCAATTTCTGCACGGGCACTGGTGAGATGATCAGGGTTCATGCCTGGATGGCTGGCCTTGGTAGGGTTGATATCTTCGTTCTTCTTGAAAGGAAGACGAATGAAGAACTGATCATTGTGCCATAGTGGGCTGGAACATTTGGGGAGAAAGTCAGCATGATTATCTGCACTGCAACGGAGAAGCAATTGTTCTTTGAGGTCGGCAATAGGAGTCATCACGAACAATTTGGGCAGAGTGGTCCAAGGGGTAAAATGCTTCTTGTAGCTGAGACCATGGATACTCCATTGGAGATGGGGTAACTTGCATAGAACGTCGAAGCCAATAAGAGCATCTCGACCAGGGAGAGAGGATCCCAACATCGTGTGGGAGATGGTAAGATTGGGGAACAATCTAAGCTTAATAGGATGTTTGGAAATAAGGTTAATGGAAAAGGTTTGACCATCTGCTGCAGAAAGAAGCGGCTATGGGGTTTCCAAAATTCGAGGGAAGGATCTTGGGGGCTAGGATTGTGCTAGCACGCCGGTGTCAAAGTAACCAACGATTTTAATCGGTCGATCCCAAGATGTAGGGAGGATGGAAAGAGGAGCTTGTGGTAAAGGAGTTTTGGTGATAGCCAAAGCGGTGACTTAGGCGGGTCAAGAGAATTGATCGGGTAGATGGGGTCAAATCCATCGGACTCGGGTTCGGGTGAAGAAGAGTCTGGATCGTCGTTCCAATTCTCAAGAACGAACAGGAGATCGGTGTGAAATCATCGTCTACGAGTAGAGAGATTCAACGTCCGCCTCAAGATCATCGATAATGGCAAAGGGGGCAAGCATGTGCATGAGTTTGGCTTGCTTTGCTTTGTCAGGACAATTCTTTGCAAAGTGTCCAATTTTTCCATGAGCATAACACTTCGTAGAGGTCTTGTTCCTGAATTTCTTTCTTTTGAAGAACTTGTAAGGCCTCTGTTCTTTGGAATGGTCGTTTGAAACGAGAAGGACGGTTAGAACGGAGTTTGCCTGGATGAACTTTGGAGAAATGGGATTTCTTCTTCGAAGGACATGAGCGATCCTTATCCTTGCACTTGATCTTGAGATAAGAGGTATCACACGCATCTGTGAGCTTATGGGTAGTCTTCTCCCATTGCTTGAAGAAGAGCTGTTGATCACAGAGCTTTTGCAGGGCACTGAGTATCTCTTGGTAGAGACGTCCAATAGGGGCTTGATCAAGACGAAGACCTAGCTGCTGCAAAGCCTTTGCGAGCTTCTTTCCCAGAGGATCGGGGAAAGAGTTGAGGAAGACTGCTTCATGTTGGGATCATCCATGCCACCGAGGATGTAGAAGCGGTCCAGCATGCGGGTGTAATGTTTCGCAAGATCTGCCTTTTGGAAGGAGCAGCACTTCATCTGGAAGTACTCTTCTCGTGCCTTGATGCGGTTGTTTTCAATAGGACCAATCATCTCATTGTACAACTGGGCGATGAAAACATCTATAGGGATCTGAGTCCATTGAAGCTGACGATAACCACCAAGGGCCATAAACCATTCTCTGAGAGTGCCATGGGAACGGGCCAAAAACTTGGTGAGGACAGTATTGTCAGTAGCACCAGCAACTAACATCTCTGCTGTGAGCCAGGCATGAAATTCCGAGATGCGGTCAGGCCATTTGTGGAAAGGAAGACCGTCAAAAGTAAACAAGCTGTTTGGGGTCTTGATTGCCAAAGGGGCTTGGAACATGGGCCGAGGAGGCATCGTAGGATTGTGGGCCGAGGCTGCGATGTTCTTGTGGTGGTGCTTGTGGAGCGAGTGTCCACCTCACTTGCCTTGCTATAGATGATAGGTTCGATTGCACGAGGTTCATCGATGCCTTAGTCCGAAAGACCGGCAAAGGGCTTGAGGAAGCCTGTGATTCCGAGTCCGAGAAGGTAGTGACAGAGGGAACCTTAGAGAGGGGCAAGGCCGGGATGACCGGAGGAGCCAAGGTTAAGCAGGTCAAATAATTGCTAAGGGTATTTGGAAGTGCGGTGATGGAACAACCGTGTAGGTGAGTCGGGAGGTGATGGTTTGGAACCGGGAGGAACCCAGGGGACAAAACCGGGAGGTCTGTAGGTTGCTCGGCTAGAGGTTGGAAAGTGGGTTGCACCATTGGCTTAGCAATATTGATAGGGGAAGGGTGAAAAACTGGCTGCGACACTGATGGGTAAGGCGAGTCATGAGAGCGCCTAGGTTTAGCAGATCGTGCCTTATGTGCAGCTAGTTGTCTCTGCTGATCTTGGAGTTCTTTGAACATGGCCGTAGGAAAGCTGTGCGGAGCTTGATAGTCATGGTATGCAGGGGTCATAACCGAGTCGAGGAACAGGTCGGGCTAGCCGGATAATCAGGTTTGGGCTAGACGGAGCTGTTCTTCTAGCATACGCTTTTCTTTTTCTCGGCCAGAGATCAGATAAGAGGCCTGTGCCGAATCCTTCACCGTCATAGCTATGGTCAGAAGCTCCTGGTGGAGGGATTCAATCCGTGTTTTCAGATAACGGATGTCGCCTTCATTTTGTCGTAGAGCAAGGGTATGATGTTCTTGGTATGAGAGAAGCTTGGTCAGGTACTGATTCTGAACCAGAGCGTTCTCAGCTTGCCAATTAAGCTGGGCTTCAACAGAAGAGTTGTGTGCCATGTGGCCATTGTTGTCAAGAACATTAGGTGGAGTAATCTTCCACTGGTGATAGCGGCGGTCAGCATCCTCATAATCAACCGTAGGAGGAAAATTCCTGCTGATGCCGTCAGAACTGGTAGCCATGTAACAAGGAATAGGCTGCTGCTGCCAAAGCATAAGCGGAGGTTCCGCTGGTGGAGTTGGAGGAGCAGGTGGAAGATCTGGCTTACAGTAAGGAGTGGTTGGCGGAGGAGTCATCGGAGGGTCAGGAGACGAACAACAACCCACCGAACAGGTTTTCTTGTTGCCATACTCAACGATGAACGATATCGCCCACGATCTTCGCCAAGGGGGCCAACGTTAGGGCAGCCTGCGATAACGAAGCCAAAGAGAGTCCGGGCCGCTCTTCTTCTTTCTAGGCTTTGGAGGTGGCGGCGGAGGTACATCAGAATCAAGATCATCGTCCTGATTAGGCCAGGAAGGCCAAACATCAGAAGACGAACATGGGAGAATCATACCCATATCAGTTGGTCGTGGATAAGTGACCATAGTACGACCGTCATCTAGTGATTTGTAGACGGGGTTCGTGGCTGTCAACGGAGGTGTTGCAGCTGGGATATTGTGGGTAGATTCGTATGCCGTGATCCAGGATTCTGGGATAAGCTTGAGAAGAGTCTCGCGATCTATCTGTCGTGGGACATGAGTGATTGTTGGGATCCGATCTTCGCCGATTTGGACGAAGAGAGCTGCATCGCATCTGGAAAAACCAGTATTGAGGTTCATGGCATGGTTCTGCAGTCTGTAGCAGAGCTGATAGTGCAGAGTGGCTGCAATAGCTGATTCCTTTTGAGGAGCACCGGTAAGTTGTATCAGGAACTGCCAGGCATCCTTAAGATTAGGATCCTGAAGAGATATGTTGTAATTGGGATAAACAGTGTAGAACACGGTGCCATCGCTCATGAGTGGTCGAACGTCGTGATGGTGGCATGAGGGAACTTACGGAATCTAGTGTCCAGAAAATTGAGACGCATCGCCACCTGGAAGACCTTGCGACCATGAAAAGTTGTTGCGATCTTGACCGCACCCAAGTGAAGATGAGTGTAGCCAAGATGGATCCACTGGCGGATCAGGTCTGGACTGATATCAACCGGGAAATATTGTTCCTTGCCACTCGCAGTAACTTGGTTCTGAGAGAACGGGGGAGCTTGAACATATTCCTTAAGACCCTGGGTCTTCTTAGGAGCTATGATAGTTCGAAGCTTCCTTGTAACGGAAGAGGATGTCTGGGGGAAGACATCATAAGGATTGAGGATTGGAAAATTCGTCGGATGGATTTGCTGTTCAGCCGGAGTGTAGCTGAGTTCATACAAATAGTCCACTTTAGATGCATGGGACTGTTTGAGAGTAACAGGAGCCGGAGAAGGCGGTTGGAGAGCCATGTAAGATGTATGATAAGGGACCACCGTCTGGTAGAGATGCACCTGGACTTCTGTCGGGGGAACTGTTTTGGTACTGTTGTGAATTGAACCGGAGAAGTATGAATAGTAAACCTCTTAGACCCTGGTTGGAGGTAACCCGATTGTGCCGGGATTTTACAGCGGCCTTGCCTGCTTACCCACACCTACCTCAAGGGACGTTACCAACCAGAGTTTGGGAAGAACACTATGCATAATTCACACCCATTTCTGATGCAGAGGATCCGTCAGAGACGGCAACTGCAGAGCATACTTAGGCAACATAAAGGGAAACCATAACAAAACAAGAAGGACGACAGAAGAAGAACAGGAGCGAGCTCCATCGACAGAGTCGAAGGAACTACTCACAAGGCTTTGATACCATATTTGAGTTCTATTGATTTTTCAACTTGATTACAAAGGAGCAGACGAGCTGCTTAAATAGACTTACAAACTAATCCGGGTTAACTAACCACGGGTACAAAGTCTAAAAGTAACTTAACCAAGGTAAGTACAAAGTCTTCATCTTACCAAACCATAGTTGGTAACCCACCTAACCATAGTTGGTACAAAGTCTTCAACAAACTGTGGTTGAGCCTTCAAAGTCTTCATCTAACCATAGTAGCCGAAAGAGAAACCAAAGCGATGTTGGATCTTGCGTCGGTCTTTGTCGGATAGAGGTACGACGACTGGGGATATACATACTCACACATACATACTCCAATACAAAGAAAGACAGGGGATATACATACTCACACATACATACTCCAATACAAAGAAAGACATACGAGACATACAAACGTGATACGAACATACATTCAAAAATACCTATACAATGTATTCTAATCCGTATCAAGATCGATCTTGTCATCGTATGGGATGTAGAAATCCGAGCATGATCGACTCGAATTCCGTATGTTCGCGCATGATACGATGAATGAACGGATGGTGAAGAACAGTGTTGACCTCCCAAGTCGTGTTGGTACTTCGCAGAAGGCAAGAGGGCAACGTGGCTGGATCAACGTTGTTGTGGGTGCACATGGTTGTCATGAAAGAGAACCAACGAGCTTTATGCTCATCCGACGATCTCGATGGAGGAAAAGATCCCGAGAACTAGATTCGAGGAAAGTGAAGGTAGGGTCATAAGCGACAAGGTTATGATCCAAGATAGGTGGTGTAACCAGATGGTGGTGTATGAAATCACGGTGGCCGATGGAAGATGTAAGTGACAAAGGGATGTTCATCAAGGGCTGAGAGTTGATGAAGCCAAGTAGGAATAGGGGCAAAGAGGCGCAGGAAACGGGCGCACTCGGGGTCTCTCAGAGGCGGAAATAGGCTGAACCTATTGGATTGAGAAGATGGTGGAGACTGTGCGAGGTAATGCAGGAGGGTGAGGCGATTAAAGGTGAGAGCCACCTTATGAACCGCAAGAAGATGCCAAAGAAGACCACGCATTCTTTATCAAACAATTGGATTAATGGCGAAGGGCATCGGGAAAGGATAATCAGGATGACAAGCAACCTGAGTCAAACCGGAGTCCACCGTATGAACAATGGAGAGTAGGACAGACTTGTAGGTTGCAATGCTGTAAGCTTTCAGTGTACGAAGAGAGAGATGACTAATCAGTGAGGCTGGAAGCCTTGGTAGAAGACGAAGCAAAGGGTCGTGGTGGAGGTGCAGAGGAGGAAGCACCTGGAGTAAGGGGCATGCAAAGGACAGGGATGGAAGAAGATAATGGTAACTTCCGCGTGGTACGAGAGAGGAAATCTGCCGTCGTTGTCCTTGCCCTTGATATGGCGGATCTGTGAACGACCACCGGGAGAACCATTGAGCCCAACGAAGGAGCTGAGATTCAGGAAGTTGCCTTTGCTTGAACTGCAACATCTTTGGGAAAGCTGTCATGTCCATTTCTATGAAGAAGGTATGACCGATGAGGAAGAACTGGAACTTCTCAATGCCGCGCCGGACTGCAAGAATTTCTTTGAAAGTCGAATGATAATGTTGTTCGGACGGCTTGAACTCGCCACTGCGATATCCACAAATACGACGTGTCTTGTCTGGAAGTTCTTCGAGGAGAACAGCACCCCATTGGGTGTCACTAGCATCAGTCTGGAGGATGCGAAGACCTGTAGAAGGGATCTGCAGGGTAGGAAGAGTCTGAACCAGGGCCTTTAATCCTTTGATTGCCTTGGTATGGATGGCAGACCATGGAGGTGCATCTTTCTTCAATAGGCGATGAAGATGACTAGTCATCCGGATCGGTGAGGAAGGAACTCGGCCATGTAGTTGATGATGCCGAGGAACTGCTGCAACTCTTGACGGGTAAGAGGTCCGTCTGGGAAATCTCGTAGAGAGTGACCAATGTGAGGTCAGTAGTGGAATTGTCCATTGGAGATGGTGACGCCAAGGAAGTCGAGTCGTGTGTCGATGCAACTACCATCTTGGTAGGAGAGAGCATGATGCCATGGGCTACAGTGATGTCCAAGAATGTTTGAAGAAGAAGAGCATGATCGTCCTCAGTGGTAGAAAACAGTAGGATGTCGTCTATGTAGATGAGAGCATGTTCTCTGATGGGAGCATAAATCGCAACATAGCCTGCTTTGGAACAAAGACGGAGCCACCTTGAGTCCAAAAGGAGGACCTTCCATTGGTAATGGCCTCCGAGGATACTGAGAAACCCGTTTTGGGGCGATCATCGGGATGAATGCCTAAGCTCGCGAGAATCACTGCTTTGAGATCGAACTTGCTGAAAACCTTGGCCTTAGATAGTTGGAGAAGAAGAGCTGGCCTGGTTGGCAAAGGAAACTTGTCATCAAGCAAGAACGTGTTCGAGGCTGATAATTGATCACAAGACGAAGCTTGCGCGTTTACATTCCGCTCTTTTGTTAACATAAAATGCCTCGCAGGCCCAAGGGGAAGATGTCTTCTCGATGAGACCTTGGGCTTCCAAGAGGGCAATTTCGCACGAGCGGTGAGATGATCGGGGTTCATGCCTGGATGGCTGGCCTTGGTAGGGTTGATATCTTCGTTCTTCTTGAAAGGAAGGCGAATGAAGAACCCGATCATTGTGCCATAGTGGGCTGGAACATTTGGGGAGAAAGTCGGCATGATTATACGCCTCGCAGCGGAGAAGCAATTGTTCTTTGAGGTCGGCAATAGGAGTCATCACGAACAATTTGGGCGAGTGGTCCAAGGGGTAAAATGCTTCTTGTAGCTGAGACCATGGATACTCCATCGGAGATGGGGTAACTTGCATAGAACGTCGAAGCCAATAAGAGCATCTCGACCAGGGAGAGAGGATCCCAACACCGTGTGGGAGATGGTAAGATTGGGGAACAATCTAAGCTTAATAGGATGTTTGGAAATAAGGTTAATGGAAAAGGTTTGACCATCTGCTGCGAGTAAAGAAGCGGCTATGGGGTTTCCAAAATTCGAGGGAAGGATCTTGGGGGCTAGGATTGTGCTAGCACGCCGGTGTCAAAGTAACCAACGATTTTAATCGGTCGATCCCAAGATGTAGGGAGGATGGAAAGAGGAGCTTGTGGTAAAGGAGTTTTGGTGATAGCCAAAGCTGGTGACTTAGGCGGGTCAAGAGAATTGATCGGGTAGATGGGGTCAAATCCATCGGACTCGGGTTCGGGTGAAGAAGAGTCTGGATCGTCGTTCCAATTCTCAAGAACGAACAGGAGATCAGGTGTGAAATCATCGTCTACAGAGTAGAGAGATTCAACGTCTGCCTCAAGATCATCAGTAATGGCAAAGGGGGCAAGCATGTGCATGAGTTTGGCTTGCTTTGCTTTGTCAGGACAATTCTTTGTAAAGTGTCCAATTTTTCCATGAGCATAACACTTCGTAGAGGTCTTGTTCCTGAATTTCTTTCTTTTGAAGAACTTGTAAGGCCTCTGTTGCTGGAATGGTCGTTTGAAACGAGAAGGACGGTTAGAACGGAGTTTGCCTGGATGAACTTTGGAGAAATGGGATTTCTTCTTCGTAGGACATGAGCAGTCCTTATCCTTGCACTTGATCTTGAGATAAGAGGTATCACACGCATCTGTGAGCTTATGAGTAGTCTTCTCCCATTGCTTGAAGAAGAGCTGTTGATCACAGAGCTTTTGCAGGGCACTGAGTATCTCTTGGTAGAGACGTCCAATAGGGGCTTGATCAAGACGAAGACCTAGCTGCTGCAAAGCCTTTGCAGCTTCTTTCCCCAGAGGATCAGGGAAAGAGTTGAGGAAGACCTGCTTCATGTTGGGATCATCCATGCCACCGAGGATGTAGAAGCGGTCCAGCATGCGGGTGTAATGTTTCGCAAGATCTGCCTTTTGGAAGGAGCAGCACTTCATGCTGGAAGTACTCTTCTCGTGCCTTGATGCGGTTGTTTTCAATAGGACCAATCATCTCATTGTACAATCGGCGATGAAAACATCTATAGGGATGCGAGTCCATTGAAGGCGACGATAACCACCAAGGGCCATAAACCATTCTCGAGAGTGCCATGGGAACGGGCCAAAAACTTGGTGAGGACAGTATTGTCGTAGCACCAACAACTAACATCTCTTGTGAGCCGAGGCATGAAATTCGAGATGCGGTCAGGCCATTTGTGGAAAGGAAGACCGTCAAAAGTAAACAAGCTGTTTGGGGTCTTGATTGCCAAAGGGGCTTGGAACATGGGCACGAGGAGGCATCGTAGGATTGTGGGCACTGAGGCTCGCGATGTTCTTTGTGGTGGTGCTTGTGGAGCAATGTCCACCTCACTGCCATTGCTATAGATGATAGGTTCGCTTGCCTGAGGTTCATCTCGATGCCTTAGTCCAAAGACCGGCAAAGGGCTTGAGGAAGCCTCGTGATTCCGAGTCTGAGAAGGTAGTGACAGAGGGAACCTTAGAGAGGGGCAAGGCCGGGATGACCGGAGGAGCCAAGGTTAACTGGGTCAAATAATTGCTAAGGGTATTTGGAAGTGCGGTGATGGAACAACCGTGTAGGTGAGTCGGGAGGTGATGGTTTGGAGGAGGAACCCAGGGGACAAAACCAGGAGGTCCTGTAGGTTGCTCAGCTAGAGGTTGGAAAGTGGGTTGCACCATTGGCTTAGCAATATTGATAGGGGAAGGCTGAAAAACTGGCTGCGACACTGATGGGTAAGGCGAGTCATGAGAGCGCCTAGGTTTAGCGGATCGTGCCTTATGTGCAGCTAGTTGTCTCTGCTGATCTTGGAGTTCTTTGAACATGGCCGTAGGAAAGCTGTGCGGAGCTTGATAGTCATGGTATGCAGGGGTCATAACCGAGTCAGGGAACAGGGTCGGGCTAGCCGGATAATTCTGGGTTTGGGCTAGACGGAGCTGTTCTTCTAGCATACGCTTTTCTTTTTCTCGGCCAGAGATCAGATAAGAGGCCTGTGCCGAATCCTTCACCGTCATAGCTATGGTCAGAAGCTCCTGGTGGAGGGATTCAATCCGTGTTTTCGAGATAACGGATGTCGCCTTCATTTTGTCGTAGAGCAAGGGTATGATGTTCTTGGTATGAGAGAAGCTTGGTCGATGCGATTCGAACCAGAGCGTTCTCGGCTTGCCAATTAAGTGGGCTTCAACGAAGAGTTGTGTGCCATGTGGCCATTGTTGTCAAGAACATTAGGTGGAGTAATCTTCCACTGGTGATAGCGGCGGTCAGCATCCTCATAATCAACCGTAGGAGGAAAATTCCTGCGATGCCGTCGCGGTAGCCATGTAACAAGGAATAGGCTGCTGCTGCCAAAGCATAAGCGGAGGTTCGCTGGTGGAGTTGGAGGAGCAGGTGGAAGATCGGCTTACGAAGGAGTGGTTGGCGGAGGAGTCATCGGAGGGTCGGGAGGCGAACAACAACCCACCGAACAGGGTTTCTTGTTGCCATACTCAACGATGAACTGATATCGTCCACGATCTTCGCCAAGGGGGCCAACGTTAGGGCAGCCTGCCGATAACGAAGCCAAAGAGAGTCCGGGCCGCTCTTCTTCTTTCTAGGCTTTGGAGGTGGCGGCGGAGGTACATCGGAATCAAGATCATCGTCCCGATTAGGCCAGGAAGGCCAAACATCGAAGACGAACATGGGAGAATCATACCCATATCAGTTGGTCGTGGATAAGTGACCATAGTACGACCGTCATCTAGTGATTTGTAGCGGGGTTCGTGGGTCAAGCGGAGGTGTTGCAGCTGGGATATTGTGGGTAGATTCGTATGCCGTGATCCAGGATTCTGGGATAAGCTTGAGAAGAGTCTCGCGATCTATCTGTCGTGGGACATGAGTGATTGTTGGGATCCGATCTTCGCCGATTTGGACGAAGAGAGCTGCATCGATTCTTGGAAAAACCATTATTGAGGTTCATGGCATGGTTGCGATGCAGCCGCGAGTGATAGTGCGAGTGGCTGCAATAGCTGATTCCTTTTGAGGAGCACCGGTAAGTTGTATCGAAGCGCCAGGCATCCTTAAGATTAGGATCCTGAAGAGATATGTTGTAATTGGGATAAAGCGAGTGTAGAACACGGTGCCATCGTTGAGTGTGCGAGCGTGCGTGATGGTGGCATGAGGGAACTTCTGGAATCTGATACCATATTTCAGAGTTCTATTGATTTTTCAACTTGATTACAAAGGAGCAGACGAGCTGCTTAAATAGACTTACAAACTAATCCGGGTTAACTAACCACGGGTACAAAGTCTAAAAGTAACTTAACCAAGGTAAGTACAAAGTCTTCATCTTACCAAACCATAGTTGGTAACCCACCTAACCATAGTTGGTACAAAGTCTTCAACAAACTGTGGTTGAGCCTTCAAAGTCTTCATCTAACCATAGTAGCCGAAAGAGAAACCAAAGCGATGTTGGCTAGCGTCGGGCTCTTGTCGGATAGAGTACAGACGTACGGGGATATACATACTCACACATACATACTCCAATACAAAGAAAGACATACAGACATACAAACGTGATACGAGACATACATTCAAAAATACCTATACAATGTATTCTAATCCGTATCAAGATCGATCTTGTCATCGTATGGGATGTAGAAATCGAGCATGATCGACTTCGAATTCCGTATGTTCGCGCATGATACGATGAATGAACGGATGGTGAAGAAGCAGTGTTGACCTCCCAAGCTGTGTTGGTACTTCGCAGAAGGCAAGAGGGCAACGTGGCTGGATCAACGTTGTTGTGGGTGCACATGGTTGTCATGAAAGAGAACCAACGAGCTTTATGCTCATCTGACTGATCTCGATGGAGGAAAAGATCCTGAGAACTAGATTCGAGGAAAGTGAAGGTAGGGTCATAAGCGACAAGGTTATGATCCAAGATAGGTGGTGTAACCGATGGTGGTGTATGAAATCTGGTGGCCGATGGAAGATGTAAGTGACAAAGGGATGTTCATCAAGGTGAGAGTTGATGAAGCCAAGTAGGAATAGGGGCAAAGAGGCGCGAGGAAACGGGCTAAGCACTTGGGTCTCTGTGGCGGAAATAGGCTGAACCTATTGGATTGGAGAAGATGGTGGAGCTGTCTTTGAGGTAATGCCGAGGGTGAGGCGATTAAAGGTGAGAGCCACCTTATGAACCGCAAGAAGATGCCAAAGAAGACCACGCATTCTTTATCAAACAATGCTGGATTAATGGCGAAGGGCATCGAGGAAAGGATAATCAGGATGACAAGCAACCCAGTCAAGTGGAGTCCACCGGTATGAACAATGGAGAGTAGGACAGACTTGTAGGTTGCAATCTTGTAAGCTTTCAGTGTACGAAGAGAGAGATGACTAATCGGTGAGGCTGGAAGCCTTGGTAGAAGACGAAGCAAAGGGTCAGGTGGTGGAGGTGCAGAGGAGGAAGCACCTGGAGTAAGGGGCATGCAAAGGACGAGGATGGAAGAAGATAATGGTAACTTCCGCGTGGTACGAGAGAGGAAATCTGCAAGTACGTTGTCCTTACCCTTGATATGGCGGATGTGAGCGACCCTTTGGGAGAACCATTGAGCCCAACGAAGGAGCCGAGATTCAGGAAGTTGCCTTTGCTTGAAGCTGCAACATCTTTGGGAAAATTGTCATGTCCATTTCTATGAAGAAGGTATGACCGATGAGGAAGAAGCTGGAACTTCTCAATGCCGCGCGGACTGCAAGAATTTCTTTGAAAGTCGAATGATAATGTTGTTCGGACGGCTTGAACTCGCCAACTGCGATATCCACAAATACGACGTGTCTTGTCTGGAAGTTCTTCGAGGAGAACAACACCCCATTGGGTGTCACTAGCATCGATGCGGAGGATGCGAAGACCGTAGAAGGGATCTGCGGGGTAGGAAGAGTACGAACCAGGGCCTTTAATCCTTTGATTGCCTTGGTATGGATGGCGGACCATGGAGGTGCATCTTTCTTCAATAGGCGATGAAGATGACTAGTCATCCGGATCTGGTGAGGAAGGAACTCGGCCATGTAGTTGATGATGCCGAGGAACTGCTGCAACTCTTGACGGGTAAGAGGTCCGTCTGAGAATTCTCGCAGAGAGTGACCAATGTGAGGCTGTAGCTGGAATTGTCCATTGGAGATGGTGACACCAAGGAAGTCGACAGTGTTAACTGCAACCACCATCTTGGTAGGAGAGAGCATGATGCCATGGGCAATAGTGATGTCCAAGAATGTTTGAAGAAGGAGAGCATGCTCGTCCTCAGTGGTAGAGAACAGGAGGATGTCGTCTATGTAGATGAGAGCATGTTCTCGATGGGAGCATAAATCGCAACATAGCCTCTTTGGAACAAAGACGGAGCCACCTTGAGTCCAAAAGGGAGGACCTTCCATTGGTAATGGCCTCCGGGGATACGAGAAACCCGTTTTGGGGCGATCATCGAGGATGAATGCCTAGCGCCGAGAATCACTGCTTTGAGATCGAACTTGCTTGAAAACCTTGGCCTTAGATAGTTGGAGAAGAAGAGCTGGCCTGGTTGGCAAGGAAACTTGTCATCAAGCAAAACGTGTTCGGAGGCTGATAATTGATCACAAGGCGAAGCTTGCCGCGTTTACATTCCGCTCTTTTGTTAACATAAAATGCCTCGCAGGCCCAAGGGGAAGATGTCTTCTCGATGAGACCTTGGGCTTCCAAGAGGGCAATTTGCGCACGAACTTTGGTGAGATGATCGGGGTTCATGCCGGATGGCTGGCCTTGGTAGGGTTGATATCTTCGTTCTTCTTGAAAGGAAGCGAATGAAGAAGCGATCATTGTGCCATAGTGGGCTGGAACATTTGGGGAGAAAGTCGGCATGATTATACGCCTTTGCAGCGGAGAAGCAATTGTTCTTTGAGGTCGGCAATAGGAGTCATCACGAACAATTTGGGCAGAGTGGTCCAAGGGGTAAAATGCTTCTTGTAGCGAGACCATGGATACTCCATCGGAGATGGGGTAACTTGCATAGAACGTCGAAGCCAATAAGAGCATCTCGACCAGGAGAGAGGATCCCAACACCGTGTGGGAGATGGTAAGATTGGGGAACAATCTAAGCTTAATAGGATGTTTGGAAATAAGGTTAATGGAAAAGGTTTGACCATCACTGCGCATGAAAGAAGCTGGCTATGGGGTTTCCAAAATTCGAGGAAGGATCTTGGGGGCTAGGATTGTGTGCTAGCACGGCGGTGTCAAAGTAACCAACGATTTTAATCGGTCGATCCCAAGATGTAGGGAGGATGGAAAGAGGAGCTTGTGGTAAAGGAGTTTTGGTGATAGCCAAAGTGGTGACTTAGGCGGGTCAAGAGAATTGATCGGGTAGATGGGGTCAAATCCATCGGACTCGGGTTCGGGTGAAGAAGAGTCGGATCGTCGTTCCAATTCTCAAGAGCGAGCAGGAGATCAGGTGTGAAATCATCGTCTACTGAGTAGAGAGATTCAACGTCTGCCTCAAGATCATCGAATGGCAAAGGGGGCAAGCATGTGCATGAGTTTGGCTTGCTTTGCTTTGTCGGGACAATTCTTTGCAAAGTGTCCAATTTTTCCTTGAGCATAACACTTCGTAGAGGTCTTGTTCTGAATTTCTTTCTTTTGAAGAACTTGTAAGGCCTCTGTTCTTTGGAATGGTCGTTTGAAAGCGAGAAGGACGGTTAGAACGGAGTTTGCCTGGATGAACTTTGGAGAAATGGGATTTCTTCTTGAAGGACATGAGCAGTCCTTATCCTTGCACTTGATCTTGAGATAAGAGGTATCACACGCATCGTGAGCTTATGAGTAGTCTTCTCCCATTGCTTGAAGAAGAGCTGTTGATCACGAGCTTTTGCAGGCAGCGAGTATCTCTTGGTAGAGACGTCCAATAGGGGCTTGATCAAGGCGAAGACCTAGGCTAGCGCAAAGCCTTTGCAGCTTCTTTTCCCAGGAGGATCGGGAAAGAGTTGAGGAAGACTGCTTCATGTTGGGATCATCCATGCCACCGAGGATGTAGAAGCGGTCCAGCATGCGGGTGTAATGTTTCGCAAGATCGCCTTTTGGAAGGAGCAGCACTTCATGCGGAAGTACTCTTCTCGTGCCTTGATGCGGTTGTTTTCAATAGGACCAATCATCTCATTGTACAACTGGGCGATGAAAACATCTATAGGGATCTGAGTCCATTGAAGCTGACGATAACCACCAAGGGCCATAAACCATTCTCTGAGAGTGCCATGGGAACGGGCCAAAAACTTGGTGAGGACAGTATTGTCAGTATCACCAGCAACTAACATCTCTGCTGTGAGCCAGGCATGAAATTCCGAGATGCGGTCAGGCCATTTGTGGAAAGGAAGACCGTCAAAAGTAAACAAGCTGTTTGGGGTCTTGATTGCCAAAGGGGCTTGGAACATGGGCCTGAGGAGGCATCGTAGGATTGTGGGCCTGAGGCTGCTGATGTTGCTGTGGTGGTGCTTGTGGAGCAGTGTCCACCTCACTGTCGCTGCTATAGATGATAGGTTCAGTTGCCTGAGGTTCATCTGATGCCTTAGTCTGAAAGACCGGCAAAGGGCTTGAGGAAGCCTGTGATTCCGAGTCTGAGAAGGTAGTGACAGAGGGAACCTTAGAGAGGGGCAAGGCCGGGATGACCGGAGGAGCCAAGGTTAACTGGGTCAAATAATTGCTAAGGGTATTTGGAAGTGCAGGTGATGGAACAACCGTGTAGGCTGAGTCAGGAGGTGATGGTTTGGAACTGGGAGGAACCCAGGGGACAAAACCAGGAGGTCCTGTAGGTTGCTCAGCTAGAGGTTGGAAAGTGGGTTGCACCATTGGCTTAGCAATATTGATAGGGGAAGGCTGAAAAACTGGCTGCGACACCGATGGGTAAGGCGAGTCATGAGAGCGCCTAGGTTTAGCAGATCGTGCCTTATGTGCAGCTAGTTGTCTCTGCTGATCTTGGAGTTCTTTGAACATGGCCGTAGGAAAGCTGTGCGGAGCTTGATAGTCATGGTATGCAGGGGTCATAACCGAGTCAGGGAACAGGGTCGGGCTAGCCGGATAATTCTGGGTTTGGGCTAGACGGAGCTGTTCTTCTAGCATACGCTTTTCCTTTTCTCGGCCAGAGATCAGATAAGAGGCCTGTGCCGAATCCTTCACCGTCATAGCTATGGTCAGAAGCTCCTGGTGGAGGGATTCAATCCGTGTTTTCAGATAACGGATGTCGCCTTCATTTTGTCGTAGAGCAAGGGTATGATGTCCTTGGTATGAGAGAAGCTTGGTCAGGTACTGATTCTGAACCAGAGCGTTCTCAGCTTGCCAATTAAGCTGGGCTTCAACAGAAGAGTTGTGTGCCATGTGGCCATTGTTGTCAAGAACATTAGGTGGAGTAATCTTCCACTGGTGATAGCGGCGGTCAGCATCCTCATAATCAACCGTAGGAGGAAAATTCCTGCTGATGCCGTCAGAACTGGTAGCCATGTAACAAGGAATAGGCTGCTGCTGCCAAAGCATAAGCGGAGGTTCCGCTGGTGGAGTTGGAGGAGCAGGTGGAAGATCTGGCTTACAGTAAGGAGTGGTTGGCGGAGGAGTCATCGGAGGGTCAGGAGACGAACAACAACCCATCTGAGATAGTCCTAGATATGCATGATTATGAAGAACAACTTAAGTGACCATAATACGGCCAAAATCATCTAGTGATTTGTGCGGGGCCTGTACATTATGCTTTTCTTAATTAGATTCTGTTTGATTTAGTGATTTATGCAGCAATAGAGACTTGTATTTTTTTTTTTTTTTTTGTATTCCTATGCCACCAATCTCTAGGTCCAGTTGTCTAAACTCTTGCTTTGATACCATGTTGTAACAACCCAAACCCAGGATAAGGGTATGAGTACAACCCTTGCGGGTGGTGATCTTAAGATCGGATTCTTAACTTAGCATGTGTCTAAAAGTTGGCTGAAATTTTTTTTTATTAACATACAAGCATGCCATCTTTTCTAACTATGCGGAAGATTATCAAGCAACATATCAACGAATAAATATACGTTTTCATCCAAGTCTAGTGGTAATTCCAAATTATCATTATATGTTCATCCCACAAGTATAAGAGCTAACATAAAAGAAAATCAACAGCATCCAAGTCAAATTATGCTACATCCATCCATTAAATCCAAATTCAATCAATAAAGTATCCTAATATCCATTTTTCAAATCTTCAAGTTTATCAAGTATCATAATCGCCATCCTGCTGCTCCTGGTCACCTGTGCAGTTTGTGCACTGACATATTCCATCATCTGTGTCTGAAAAATAAAGGGGTGAGCTCAACAGCCCAGCGAGCCAAAGCATAGATAATACATGCATTAATAGGCACAACTGATACATACAATGCATGAACTATGGTAAAAAATTAGATTCATTAATTTTGTTCGGTTATACTGCAAGTACACATCTAGTAAAGGTGAGGAACATGACCATTGATTTGACGGCTGTCATTTCTTGCATTACCCTGCTGAACACCACCGGGAGTCATTTCTCTTTTACCCCGGTTGATCGGACCAGGTCTGGGATTAGGTGCGCTCCCCTGTGGGAGGTCTAGATCCGATTCTGGTTCTGGAGGACAATGTGCTCCCCTGTGGGAGGTCTTATCCTCAATTCTGTTCTGGTGTCCTCATTCAGCACCTAACCCACTGCTGGAAAGGGGTGCAGTCTGGGTTCTAGGTCTGAATTCTAAATGTCTGATTCTGGGACCATATATCCAATTCTTTCTTATATTCTGAATGAGGTTCTATCACATGCCGTAATGGTATTTCATCACATCATGTAATTCTAAACTCATGATACATACATGGCATGTCACTCATATTAAAGCATAAAACCAAAAATCCAATGCTTGTAAACATCATAAACAATCACAAAGCATCTGAAATATAAGAGTCAATGGTTCACTCACATAACATAGCATAAGAGGCATATTAACTCATGTAAAATCCATGATTATACTCACCTTGGTACTTGAATAGAATTACACCTTTACCAAGTCTTAAGTTTCTCCCCCGTACAATCTATAATCCCTAGATATGCTCACCTATCACATCATATTAATTCTTCTCAGATTCTATCTCATTCTGCGCATAGTCACTTCCTAATGCCATAACTTTTAACACAGACATTCAATAAGTATAACTCTTAGATAATATTAAACTAGACTTAAAATACGATAATTCATAAGAAGGACTCATCTCCAGAATAAGCCTCCAAGGACGTTCAAATCCAAGCTGAAACTAGGGTACTGACAGGAACTTTTCTACTAAACAGAATGACCTTTATGCATTAAAAATACGTTAATAAATCGTTAAATATTATACTGGTTCTCAGTTTTTTATATGTTAAACTAGACTTATAAATACACAAATAATAAGAAGACATAAATCTAATTTAAGTCTCTAAATCTGCTAAAAAATTGAGTACAACTCGGGTTCAAAACTATAACAAAACCTGCACTCAGGATTGAGTACAGAGCAGTAAAAATACAATTTTTCCATCTTCCAGAAATCAATTAAATCGGATATTTTTATGAGTGAATCTAGACTTATAGGGACTCGTTTCATCAGAAGGGGTCATCTTCAGATTTGGCCCATAGTTAATCCGAAAAATAGTCACAAGGACAGACAAGTGTGCTGGACAGAATTACATTAACCTCAATGTAAGACCCAAAATACATGCACTTCCAGAATGGATTATGGTCTTAAAATACATTCATAGGAAGGTCTATCAGTTTACTTTGTAATCATATAAATTTAAAAACCTAATCCTAGGCCGTTTAAAAACTCTGATTTTTATAAAAACGGTGCGCAGAAAATCTGTACAGAAAATACCAAGAATCACAGTCTCCTAAAGACTATCATCCTTGCTAAAGACGCAATGCAAGGTCTTAGAATACGATCTTATAAAATTAATCTAGGTCTATTATCTCTTACCCTAAGCAAAAAATTAAATTAGGTTTAGAAGAACTTACTCTTTGTTTGTGCAGCCCCAAAATTAGTTGAACTCTTTAAGCTTTCACTTCTTCTCTCTTTCTTCTCTTTCTCTTCTTCTTCTTTTCCTTTCTTTCCTACTTCCACCATCCAGGTTTGGGGTATCCCTTGGAGTCCATATTTATATTTATCTCTCCTCTTAAACAACCACCTTTTTCCCCCTTTATTGTTTATCTCCAACTCACTCTCTCTCTCCCTCTCTCTTCTTATTTCTATTTTCCTTCTTATGTGCTATGACTCTCTTCCCTTCTTAGTTTATCTCAATTTATCTCAAGTTAGTCAACCACTTGATTCCTAATTTATTTCTAACTTCCCTTTATTCCTTATTTATCTTTAATTTTTTCTTTAATTCCTAATGTATCTCTACTTTCCCTAAATCTCCCATTTAGACTTGCTTTCTTCCAAGTAATCCATCAAGTCACGCAATCTCATGGTGGGGCCCATGAGGGCTCTTTCCACCAAGTTGGCCGAATTTCTCTCCTTCTAAATTGAATTTACCTGAATTTTGAGAATAATTCTAAAATAAACAAAAATGATACTTAATATGTTGCAGACAAGAATTGAACCTTGTATCTCCCACAAACTAAGCAACTACACACCGATAAGCTATGAGTACCTGTATGTGCATAAAAACCCAAAATTTTATAAACCATTACTTTTTGCATTAAAACACATTTAATGACAAATAATAAACTCTAATTAATCATATAGCATAATTACCATAATACCCCTAGGATGAAATTATTATTTTACCCATAAGGTTGAGATTTAGGGTTTATGAAATCTGGGGTTTTATAGTCAGTGTTCCAAGGTCGACTAGGAGGAAGTCACACACCAGGGCGAAGCCAGACCAATCGAGAAGAAAGCCCCTCACGTTCACGCTAGGGGTCATCACGA
Source organism: Telopea speciosissima (assembly GCF_018873765.1). NCBI lineage: Eukaryota > Viridiplantae > Streptophyta > Magnoliopsida > Proteales > Proteaceae > Telopea > Telopea speciosissima. Next base: position 21,675,425 of record NC_057925.1, read on the forward strand.
CATGACCATTCGCCATCCTGCCAATACTCAAGACGGGAGGGAACTTCAAGGAGAGGTCCAGAGCAAGGTCGCAGTGAACATCCAGCCAGACATGAGGGACAGTCACGAGAAGAGGAACTAGACAAGAGACTCCGAGATTTAGATGAGAAGCTGGAAGGATTGAAGAAGCAAACTAAGGGCGAGACACACCCGACACCCGGGCAACATCCATTCTCGGCAGAGATCATGGTAGCCACACTCCCCTCCAGGTTCAGGTTACCCACCTTCGAACTCTACAGTGGTACCACGGACCCCAATGATCACATCAACTACTTCAATGGGATGATAACCTTATATGGGGGATTGTTTGAGTTAGAATAAAACCGCAAGCGTACGGGTCAATCGTAGCTACGAGTCGAACACAAGGAGATATACGCCACTCTATTTAACTAACTTAAAAGTAATGCAAAGTAAACCAAATTAAAGTGTTAAATTAAATTAATTAAACTAACGAAAATCAATGCATCCTAACTCATAAGCATCTAACAAAATTAAGGGATTAAATCGGCGTCCTAACACATGAGCATCTAACCTATCAAACTAAGGTGAATTGAAAGGAATAACAAAATGCAGCCACACATACTAACCACATAAAAAGAAATAAAGGAATAAAAATTCATCCATAAACCACAACCATATAAAATTAAAATAAAAGAAATAGAGGAAGAAGAAGAAGAAGATAGAGAGCGATAGAGGAGATGGAGAATGAGGTTGAGAGTTTAAATAGTAAAACCTGGATGTGCTTGCATGAATGTAATTGAAAAGCTTGAATACTTGCATAAACTTATCATGGCCTCCTCTTCTAAATCTTCAAGTCTTGTCATTAACTTAAGAACTTAGACTAGAAGGCTTAAAACCTAAATTAGAATTAAGAAATTACAATCCAATTGAAGACTTAAATTAAAATTAAAGCATAAACTAAACCTATTATAACCATTAAATGAAAATCAAAAAAGCAAACTAGAACTTAGAAAAGCCAAAAATCACAAATTAGAAGGAGAAGAAGAGAAGAAATTTCACTAAGTGAATGAGCAATTTTTACAAGAGAGGTAGGGGATATTTATAGGTGGAAGAGATAGAAGAGAGAAGATGGAAGTGTAGGAGAAATATTCCCTAAGAACAGAGAATATTCTCTTCTCCTTCCTCTTTTACAGTGCCTTGAATCCCAAGAAAAAAAGAAAAAATAGAAAGAGTGAGAGAATAGAATATTGGTTACATAGACTTTCTATTTCTAGAAAAGTAAATTTCTAATTCTGACTTGTGCTTCCTTTTCTTTGTAGATGTCTTCTTCAAGCAATAAAATCAAAGCATCTTTGATTTTTCAACCTTCCATAGATGAGAAAATATAAATCTATCCCAAGTAGAATTCTAGAAGTGCCCTTGAGAAGTTGGAGGAGAGAGAGAGTAAGGGTGATGACTAGGATTCCTTCAAGAATAAATAAAATACCCATTCTGGCCTTCAGAAAACGTGGAGTATGGGGTGTTTATATAGGTCTCACCATTGTGTTCCTTGCGAAAAATCACCCAAAATAGATCCAAATTTTGTCCAATTTGGAGTTGAGGAGCCCAAGATATCTCAAGTTGAAGTTGGACTGTCCAGAGCCTTCTAAATGGAATCTTTCGGGTACAGTAAAGTAACTTCTGATAATTACATTAAGGCCCCTAGAATCCAAACTTCCACTTCACTTTGTCCCCGTCCGACTGTCAATAATTATAAATAAACCTTTGTAGACCATTTTCGCGCGTCGTTACGGAAACGTCCATAACTTCTTCTTTTCAACTCGGAATCAAGTGCCGTTTGAACCGTTGCAAAGCTGACTCGATGGGCTATGCATCCATACTATTAACACCTCTAAAAAGCTTAAAAACATCTCCCTAGCATCATCTCCTCCATTTTCACAATAATTCACCTAAACCCTGAAAAGCACAAGAAAGCACCGAGTAACTCTGTCCAATGTGGTAAAATGTATGCTTTATGCCCTAAGATTTTACACATAAATGTGCTCATCAGATTCTCCCACACTTAAACATTACTTGTCCTCAAGTAAAGAAAAAGATATACTAACTTAGAATGTAAAAAAATCCTAACTCACTTTCATAGGAATCACGGTTGCACTTAGCATGTGCAACAAGCCTTTCAACCCCTAGGTTACCCCTAGTGGACGAGTTGTGTCTCATGGGTGTTTGCAGTGAATATACACCCAAAATTCAATAAATCAAAAAGAATGATGTAAATTTTTCTCATGGCATAAGTAAGATAAGGCACACAATCTCAAAGAAATACTCAACTAAAGATTAAGGAGCCAAAGGTTCCCCCATATTTGAATTTTATCACCCCACATCAATTCAAGTAACAAGCATGCATCAAGGTCAAGGGATCTCCTCTTATTTTCTGAACACTACTCACCTTCAAGTAAACCACTCATAGCACTGATGGAACTAAAGACTTAGGCATTAAGTATTTTTTACCATACTTTCTTTTCCAGGCATTAAGACAAAAGCTTCTTTTTTTTTTTTTCTTTCTCAACAACAAACTTTTTTTCTACTCTACTACTGTTCTCTGAATGACATGGTGGAGCATACACTAGACACCCAAATACTTGGTAGCTTTGCTTTTTGCATGTATCCATAAGACATTGAGAAATTGATGCAAGAGTGTTTTTTTTTTTTTTGAGTTTCCTTCCAAGGAATTTCGATCAAGTCACCCTGCTTCATGAGGCACAGTGCCCTCTCTAGTCCCAAGGAATTCCACTTTTCTTTTTGTTTCTCTCTTTTGGTTTTTTTTTTTTTTCCATTCACTTTCACTTTCATGCCTTGCCACAAACAAATTGGTCTCAACTACTAGCCAAAAGATCAAAGGAGTCCATAAACACATAGAGGAATCTAACCATCACATGAAGTAGCACTCATATTTTCAAACTCAATCCCCATCACATGATACAAACCAACTACCATCCTTGAAAATGAATTTTTTTTATTATTTCGCATGCTAGGGCACCTAATTCCCTCTCTCTCGCTTTGCAAATCGAAGAGACTTATGCACATAACCAAAAACTATCGCCACAATCAAAATTCACAATTAAAGTCCAACACACCCCCCACACTTAATTCATGCAGTGTCCTCAATGCATGCAGAAAAGAAAGAATAAGGACAAGGGAGGGGATACATACCAGGATATCAGGGGTCAAGGAAAAGAGGCTCATGGAGATCCATGACCTCTTCTTCAACTGGAATAGGCATCTCTATGTACGGCTTCAATCTTTGGCCATTGACCTTGAAAGTAGCTCCTGTACTTGGATTGAGGACTTCAACAGCCCCATGAGGATAAACTTGTAGAACAATATAGGAGTCATCCCATCTAGAATGCAGCTTACCTGGAAAGATATACAAACGAGAATTGTACAACAAAACTTTTTGGCCTACCTCAAAAGATTTTCTCAAAATGTGCCTATCATGGAAAGCCTTTGTTTTTCCCTTGTAAATCCGAGCATTCTCATATGCCTCATTCCTAAGCTCTTCCAACTCAGATAGTTGGAGTTTCCTATGGGCACCTGCAGTGAGTAGGTCAAAGTTAAGCTTCTTGATAGCCCAAAAGGCCTTGTGCTCAATCTCTACAGGTAAGTGACATACCTTTCCATACACCAGACGGTACGGAGATTGACCAAGATCGATCTTGAAGGCTGTCCTATGGGCCCACAACGCATCTACCAACCGGTTAGACCAATCCTTACGGTTCGGGTTGATGGTTTTCTTAAGAATTTGCTTGATCTGCCTATTTGAAACCTCAACCTGGCCACTAGTCTGGGGATGGTAGGGTGTGGCCAACTTATGAACGACACCATACTTTCTTATGAGGGCCTCAAAAGGCCGATTACAGAAATGCTTGCCCCGATCACTAATGATAGCTCGGGGAGTATCAAAACGGGAGAAGATGTTCTCCTTCAGAAATTTCACAACCACCTTGTGGTCATTGGTCTTACAAGCAACTGCCTCAATCCATTTGGACACGTAGTCCACAGCAAGTAATATGTACAGGTTATCAAAAGATTTAGGGAAAGGCCCCATGAAATCAATACCCCATACATCAAACACCTCAACTACCAGAATTGGGTTGAGGGGCATCATATATCTCTTAGTAAGATGCCCTAAGGATTGGCATGAAGAACATGCCTTGCAATAAGTAAAAGCGTTTTTAAACAGACTAGGCCAATAAAATCTACACTGTAAAACCTTAGCCGCAGTCTTATTAGGCCCAAATGGCCTCCACAAGCCTGATCATGGCAAAAAGATAAGATAGATTGTTGCTCATGATCAGGGACACATCTCTGGATTACTTGATCCGGGCAGGTCTTAAAAAGATAAGGATCATCCCAAAAGAAATACTTAACTTGTGAAAAGAAACGATTCTTATCTTGGGTGGACCAATGTGCAGGTGTCACACCCATAACCAGATAATTAACAATGTCAGCAAACCAAGGTTCACTAGATACTGCCATCAGATATTCATCAGGAAAATTCTCGTTGACTGGAGAATCAACAGTCAAGGAATTAGACAGCCGGGATAGATGGTCTGCAACCAAATTTTCACACCCTTTCTTATCCCTAATTTCAAGATCAAATTCTTATAACAAAAGGACCCACCTAATGAGACGAGCCTTGGCATCTTTCTTCTGCATAATATATTTGATAGCTGCATGGTCAGTATAAACAATCATATGTGATCCAACCAAGTAGGGCCTAAATTTCTCTAAAGCAAATACAACAGCTAAAAATTCTTTCTCAGTGGTGGTATAATTAAGCTGTGTATCATTAAGAGTCCTACTTGCATAATAAATCACATGGGGCAATTTGTTGATTCTTTACCCAAGAACAGGCCCTATAGCAAATGAAACTGTCCAATTTGGAGCTTGAATAATGGGGGCTGAGGTCAAAGCTCTTTTCAATTGCTCAAAACTATTATGACACTCAGAAGAGAAATCAAATGGGCAATCTTTTGCCAAAAGAGAAATGAGAGGTCTAGCTATCTGGCTAAAGTCCTTGATGAATCTCCTATAAAAACCAGCATGGCTAAGAAAAGATCTAATGTCCTTCACACTCTTGGGTGGTTGTAAATTGGCAATAAGGTCCACCTTAGATCTATCAACCTTGATCCCTTCTTTGGACACAATGTGACCAAGAACTATACCTTGCTTTACCATGAAGTGGCACTTCTCCCAATTCAGGATCAAGTTCTTTTCTATGCATCTTTTAAGAACCAAAGAGAGATGATGCAAGCAATTAGAAAAAGTAGAACCGTGAATAAAAAAATCATCCATAAACACCTCTAGGAAGTGCTCTACCATATCAGAAAAGATACTCATCATGCACCTTTGGAATGTAGCAGGGTTACAAAGCCCAAAAGGCATACGCCGGTAAGTAAAGGTTCCATAAGGGCATGTGAAAGTGGTCTTGTGTTGGTCCTCTAGAGCAATAGGAATTTGGTTATAGCCTGCATAACCATCAAAAAAACATTAATATTCATGGCCAGCTAGTCTCTCTAACATCTGATCAATAAAAGGCAAGGGGAAGTGGTTCTTCCAAGTTGCCGCATTCAATTTTCTATAGTCAATGCACACTCTCTATCTCGTTTGGATACGGGTTGGAATCAACTCATTATTGGCATTCTCAACTACAGTGACTCCTCCTTTCTTAGGCACAACCTACACAGGACTCACCCATTGGCTATTAGAAATAGGATAAATGATGCCATGATCCAAGTATTTTAGGATCTCTTTCTTAATTGCCTCTTTCATCACAGGATTAGCCCTCCTTTGGGGTTCCCTAGAAGGTTTGGAACTCTCCATCAGATGTATATAATGTTGAACAATGGAGGGGCTAATACCTTTGATGTCAGACATGGTCCAACCTATGGCTTCCTTATGGTCCTTTAGAAGCTTAATCAACTCTTCTTCCTGAATAGAAGTCAAATCAGAAGCAATAATAATAGGAAGAGTATGATCATGTCCTAAGAAGGCATACTTGAGGTCAGAGGGCAATGCCTTCAACTCTAATGTGGGGGGCTCAATAATAGAGGATTTGGGAATGGAAGTGGATAGGGGTCCAAGGGGCTCCAAAGGTGGTTGGATGCTCCAGACCTCAGATAAGGGGGTATCATCAACACCCTCCAATTCCTGCATACATTCCTGAAATCCAGAATCAAAATCAATCTCAAAGAACGTATCAATATCATCAGAAAATCCTTGAAGCATATACACCTCGTCATCCATATCAGACTGCTTGTCCAACCTAAACACATTGAAGTCAACAGAAGTATTGCCAAAAGATAATGTCATGAGACCATTCCGGCAATTGATTAAAGCATTACTGGTAGCTAGGAATGGCCTACCCAAGATGATAGGGATTTGGTCCTTGAAGTTGGCAGTAGGTTGGGTATCTAAAACAATAAAGTCCACAGAAAAAATAAATTCTCCAACCTTTAACAGGACATCCTCAATCATTCCTTTAGGAACTTTAACCGACCGATCTGCAAGTTGAAGAGTAATTTTGGTCGGTTTTAGTTCTCCCAATCCCAGTTGTTGGTAGACATGAAAGGGTAAGAGGTTCACACTTGCACCAAGGTCCAATAAGGCATGATCAATAGTGGTATGGCCTATAGTGCAAGAGATGGTGGGGCTTCCAAGATCCTTATGCTTGGCTGCTACTGGCTGTGAGATTAGAGAACTAATGTTAGCAGCCAAAAATGCTTTTTTGGGCACATTTGTGGTCCATTTTTGGGTGCATAAGTCTTTGAGGACTTTAGCATAAGCGGGGATCTGGGCAATAACATCCAATAAGGGGATATTCACCTGAACCTGTTTGAACACATCCAATATCTTCTCCACAGAAGGAGACTTCTTGCTAACCAACCTATTTGGGAAAGGGGCAGGTGGGGTATAAATTCTTTCAGGGTTGATCATTTTAGCTTCCTCAACAGAATCCTCTTTGGTTTCCTCAACCAAATCATCTGGTATATCTTTAGGTTCATCAGACGAACCTGAAACAATAGGCACTTCAATGGCCTCGTCAGAAGGGGGAGAGTCAACAGGAGTATGAGATGGTAAGGACTGAGATGCACTAGCCTGTTGATACTCACGGCCACTTCTTAAAGCATAAACATCATTTACCTGTCTGGAGGGCCCTTGGTGCTGTTGGCCTTGTGCAACATTGGTTGGAGGAGCTTGGGTACCTTGTTGAATATGAACTTGATGCATGGGATTTGGCTCAGGTTGGCTAGGTAACTTTTCTGTTTCCCTCTCATGCAGGATTGTGATAAGCTGGGTGAGTTGTTTTTCCATGTTATTGTGGCTTGTCATGAGAAGAGCTATCTTGCTGTCCATCTCATTCAGTCTTGTTGTCTCTCCTGTATTGGTAAACCCTGGGGATTGCTGATAAGGTGCAAGCTGCAAGGAGAGGAGGCCTAGCAGAATTAATAGAAGGTCCTGGATGAGGACAAGGGGGAAAGGGGTTAGGAGACATTCCTTGGCTTTGTGGTGCATAGTTGGGTCTTTGGGCACCAAGCTGGCCTTGATGGTTAAAGTTGGATGGGCTTGCTTGGTTCCCTTGATTCCTGGAGAAATTGGGGTGATTTCTCCATCCTGGATTGTAAGTATTGCTATATGGATTATTTTGGTAAAGAGCACTTACATTCTCAGTGCTGAAATTTTTCACCAAGGTGTTGGGGCATTCCTCAGAAAGGTGTCCAGGGGTTTGGCACCAGCTACATATCGACACATGGTTGACCTAGTTGACCGGATTAACTGATATAGACTCTTTAAGAACTATGGACTCCAACCATTTTATGAGGCTGTCAAGTTTGGCCTCCTTAGCTGGCATACCCTCAATGAGATACCCCTCAGTAGTCCTTTCATCCTCTTGGGAAGATTCTCATTCCCTAGTCCTATCAGCCAAGTTGGTTAAGAATGTCCATACACAATTCTCCTCAGAAAAAGAAGTAAAGCCTGCTGGACACATGGACTCTCCAAGTTGTTTGGTCTGATAATCAATACCCTCATAAATAATTTGGCATAGCTGCCACAAGTCAAAACCATTGTGAGGGCATTCTAAGAGGAGGTCCTTGAATCTTTCCATGAATTTAGAAAAGGACTCATGTGGTTTCTACCTGAACTGGAGGATGTCACTTTTAAGCTTATTGGTCTTGTGAAGAGGGAAGAATTTTCTCAAAAAGACAATAGTGAACTCATCTCATGTATTAATGGAGTTTGTTGGCAGTCCATAGAGCCACTTCTTGGTCTGGTCTTTCAGGGCAAAGGGTATATACCTAAGCCTAACTGCATCATCAGTCAAATTCTGGACCTTAATTAGAACACAGACCTCCTCAAATTCCCTAAGGAAGAGATATGCATCCTCATTAGCCATCCCATGGAAATGGGGTAGCATGATGATGAAGTTGGTCTTGAGTTCATAGTTATTCCCTGTAGCAACAGGCAGACTAATGGATGAGGGTTGTGCAGCCCTGGTGGGGTAAAACCTATCCTTAAGAGTCTTGGGTTGTTGGTCACCCATGGTCAAAGGTGGTAGAGAAGGTGGTCTTCTAATAAGACGATTACTTGAATCACGAGTCCACACCTTAGCCACCTAAACAGATATGAGGTCTCCTTTAGAAAAATTAAAGAAAAATAAAACACTTTAAAAATAAAAAATAGAAACAAGAGGGAGCCCAAGGTAGATAGTGCATCTCTATCCCTCAAAAAGCGAAACAATGGTTCAAAAGCTGTAAGGATGCTATATAGGTTGACAGCAAGGGAACCCATATAGTCTTCTATAGCCACCTACGTGCGACTCCAATATGGATTCTGATGTAGAATGGAGGTCTACTATACGTTTATGTTTCAAACACTCTCACTATGTCGCTTTTCTGTTATCAAGAGTGGTCACCTCCAAAGATAAGTCACATGTCAATCCACCCAACCAAGTCAAGATGTAGCATTATAGGTAACTTAATCCTATAAGGGACACCAAAAGATGGAGGGTTGAAGCATATGAAGGACTTTAGATTGGGAGCACACTATTTGAAACAGAAGAGAAACAAGAAGAGGTTTTCAAAAACTGATTTTTTTTTTTCAAAAAAAGAAGAGAAAATAATAAACTAAAACACTTCGACCTACTTAAAAATCAGATAAATAAAATGGACAATAATCACCCGGCAACGGCGTCAAAAACTTATTTGAGTTAAAATAAAATCACAAGCGTACAGGTCAATCGTAGCTACGGGTCGAACACGAGGAGATATACGCCACTCTATTTAACTAACTTAAAAGTAATGCAAAGTGAACCAAATTAAAGTGTTAAATTAAACTAATTAAACTAACGAAAATCAATGCATCCTAACTCATAAGCATCTAACAAAATTAAGGGATTAAATCGACGTCCTAACACATGAGCATCTAACCTATCAAACTAAGGCGAATTGAAAGGAATAAAAAATGCAGCCACACATACTAACCATATAAAAAGAAATAAAGGAATAAAAATGCATCCGTAAACCACAACCATATAAAATTAAAATAAAAGAAATAGAGGGAGAAGAAGAAGAAGATAGAGAGAGATAGAGGAGGTGGAGAATGAGATTGAGAGTTTAAATAGTAAAACCTGGATGTGCTTGCATGAATGTAATTGAAAAGCTTAAATACTTGCATAAACTTACCATGGCCTCCTCTTCTAAATCTTCAAATCTTGTCATCAACTTAAGAACTTAGACTAGAAGGCTTAAAACCTAAACTAGAATTAAGAAATTACAATCCTATTGAAGACTTAAATTAAAATTAAAGCATAAACTAAGCCTATTATAACCATTAAATGAAAATCAAAAAAGCAAACTAGAACTTAGAAAAGCCAAAAATCACAAATTAGAAGGAGAAGAAAAGAAGAAATTTCACTAAGTGAATGAGTAATTTTTACAAGAGAGGTAGGGGGTATTTATAGGTGGAAGAGAGGAGAAGAGAGAAGATGGAAGTATAGGAGAAATATTCCCTAAGAAAAGAAAATATTCTCTTCTCCTTCCTCTTTTACAATGCCTTGAATCCTAAAAAAAAAAAGAAAAAATAGAAAGAGCGAGAGAATACAATATTGGTTACATAGACTTTCTATTTCTAGAAAAGTAAATTTCTAATTTTGACTTGTGCTTCCTTTTCTTTGTAGATGTCTTCTTCAAGCAATAAAATCAAAGCATCTTTGATTTTTCAACCTTCCATAGATGAGAAAATATAAATCTATCCCAAGTAGAATTCCAGAAGTGCCCTTGAGAAGTTGGAGGAGAGAGAGAGTAAGGGTGATGACTAGGATTCCTTCAAGAATAAATAAAATACCCATTCTATCCTTCAGAAAACGTGGAGCATGGGGTGCTTATATAAGCCTCACCATTGTGTTCCTTGCGAAAAATCACCCAAAATAGATCCAAATTTCGTCCAATTCGGAGTTGGGGAGCCCAACAAGATATCTCAAGTTGAAGTTGGACTGTCCAGAGCCTTCCAAATGGAATCTTTCGGGTACAGTAAAGTAACTTCTGATAATTCGTTAAGGCCCCTAGAATCCGAACTTCCGCTTCATGTTGTCCCTGTCCGACTGTCAATAATTATAAATAAACCCCTGCAAACCATTTTCGCGCGTCGTTACGGAAACGGTCGTAACTTCTTCTTTTCAACTCAGAATCAAGTACCGTTTGAACCGTTACGAAGCTGACTCGATGGGCTATGCATCCATACAATTAACACCTCTAAAAAGCTTAAAAAATCCCCTTAGCATCATCTCCTCCATTTTCACAATAATTCACCTAAACCCTGAAAAGCACAAGAAAGCACCAAGTAACTCTGTCCAATGTGGTAAAATGTATGCTTTATGCCCTAAGATTTCACACATAAATGTGCTCATCAGGGATCAGACGTGGTCTCCTGCCGAGAGTTCCTTGCATCCCTCAAGGGTGCAGCTACATCATGGTTTTCCAGACTATGATCGAGGTCGATAAGTTCGTTCGCAGAGTTATGTGGACACTTCGTTACCCGCTTCCAGAGCAGCATCGAGCAGAAGAAGACCACAGTCAATCTACTGAACGTGATACAGAACCCTGGGGAGTCCCTCAGGGAGTACGTCACCAGGTGTACCAAGGAGTCCTTGGAGGTCAGAGACTTAGACGACCAGACCCAGCATGCAGCCTTGGCTGGGGGCATCAGAGACCTGGACTTGATCAAGGACCTGGCGGGACATGAGACCAGGACCATGAAGGAGCTTCTGGAGCGGTGTAACGAGTTTGCCAAACATGGCCGAGGCACTATAGGCTCGGAAGAAGGTGATCAATTCCAAGCCATAGGATAACAAGAGATCAGCGTCGGACGATTGTAAAGAGAGCAAGAGGTCGAGGTTTGAGGACGACGGCCAATGGCCGTGGACAAGAGACCACAGCCAAGAGACCACGGCTAAGAGGCCACGGCCAAAAGACCACGATCAAAAGGCCATGGCCAAAGGGCCATGGTCGTCATCAATGGGCATCACCTATTAAGAGAGAAAAGCAAAGAAGAAAAGAGAGAAGAAAGAAAAATAAAAATGGGGTCTTTGGCCAAGGCCTAGGACTGCGATTGACAGGCCATGGGTATGGACGAGGTTCGAGGTTCGAGGTCGAGGTCCGAGGTCCGAGGTCGAGGATCACGAAGGTTTGAGGTCCGACGTTCGAGGACGAGGTTCGAGGTCCAAGGTCCGAGGTCGAGGTTCGTAAGGGTTTGAGGTCAAGGTTTGAGCAAAGATGTGTCTGTGGCCAAAGATCAAATCGAGTCAAAAAAAAAAAAAAAAAAGAGAGGCCACGGCCATGGGCCATAGGCGACAGGCCATGTACGAGGTTCGAGGATGAGGTCTGAGGTCGAGGATCGAGGTCCCAGGTCCGAGGTTGGAGTTCGTAAAGGTTCGAGGTTGAGGTTCGAGCAAAGACGTGCCTGTGACCAAAGACCAATTCAAGTCAATAAAAAACCAAAAACAAAAAAAAAGTGGGCCACGGCCCTCCCGGTCCGAGGATGAGATTTGAGGTCCAAGGTCGAGGTTCGCGAAGGTTCGAGGTCTGAGGTCCAAGGACGATGTTTGAGGTTCGACGTCGAGGTTTGCGAGGGTTCAACGTCAAGGTTCGAGCAAAGATGTGTCTGTGGCCAAAGATCAAATCGAGTTAAAAAAAAAAAAAAAAAAAAAAAGAGAGGCCACTCCCACCGGCCGTAGGTGACAGGCCATGGATGAGGTTCGAGGATAAGGTTTGAGTTCAAGGATCGAGGTCCGAGGTTCGAGGTCAGAGTTCGCGGAGGTTCGAGGTCAAGGTTCAAGTAAAGACGTGTCTGTGACCAAAGGCCAATTGAAGTCAATAAAAAAAAAAATTTGCTACAACCAAGGTCTGTAGACCACCAAGGCCCATTGGCCACCAAGGTCCATAGACCACCAAGGCGCAATGCCACCAAGGCCCGTTGGCCATCAAGGTCCGTAGACCACCAAGGCGTAATGTCACCAAGGCCCGTTGGCCACCAAGGTCCATAGACCACCAAGGTCTGTGCTAAGGCGTAATGCCACCAAGACCCGTTGGCCACCAAGGTCCTTAGACCGCCAAGGCGTAATGCCACCAAGGCCTGTTGGCTACCAAGGTCCGTAGACCACCAAGGCCCGTTGGTCACCAAGTTCTGTAGACCACCAAGGCCTGTTGGCCACCAAGGTTCGTAGACCACCAAGGCGTAATGCCACCAAGGCCCGTTGGCCACCAAGGTCCATAGACCACCAAGGCGCAATGCCACCAAGGTCTGTAGACCACCAAGGTACAATGCCACCAAGGTCCGTAGACCACCAAGGCACAATGCCACCAAGGTCCGTAGACCACCAAGGCATAATGCCACCAAGGTCTATAGACCACCAAGGCGCAATGCCACGTCCGTAGACCACCATGGCATAATGCCACCAAGGTCCGTTGACCACCAAGGCGTAATGCCACCAAGGTCCTCGGACCACCGAGACATAAGGCCACCAACGTCCACAGACCCCCAAGACTCAAGGCCACCAAAGTTCGACAACCACCAAGGCTCAAGGCCACTAAGGTTGAACGACTACCAAGTCCTATCTGCCATATACGAAGGGCGAGGAACAACAACACCTAGAAGGGAGACAAAGCTTCAAAAACAAAAATGAAAAAGGCTACTCTCTTAAACACTCCATTCTAAGAGAGTGGGCGGCAAATGATAAACCGAAAATCACACCGACCAGTCGTGAGCCACCACGTGTCCTAGCCTAAGGAGGTGGGCCGACATAGGCCTGGCAGAGAACCAGCTCAGACATGAACCACAAGCATGACCATGGGCATGGACCAGACAGGTGAGGCCTCATGGGACGAGACCTCACAGGCGCGACCTCACAGGCGTGGCATCATGCGCGGCCTCACTGGTGCGTCCTCATGGGCAAGGCCTCACAGGCACCGCCTCTTGGGCGAGACCTCACAGGCGCGGCCTCACAAGTGTGGCCTTACGAGCGCGACCTCATAGGCACGGCCTCAAGGGCGCGGCCTCAAGCAAGGCAACGGGCACGGTCCCTGGTCATAGACTGGACCTCGGGCGTAGACCAGGCCCGGAGACATGACCGCCACCAACATCCAAGTGCGAGTACAACAGACAACTACCACCGCTATCACCAAGACATACACTATCTCAAGGACACTAAGCCACCGCCTACTAGCCACATAGTCCCAGATGGACTCAAGCACCAAGTATCTTATCACTACACGCAAGCATCTATCTACTAAGGATAGCAACCCTACTGGGACACTACCTCCCTTAGGGAGACAACCAACCAAGGAAGAGCCCTGCTACCCAGGGACTCTATCAACTACGAGGAGTACTCGCCACCGACTGGGACTCTCCACACCGCCACACTCCACTATAAAAGGGAAGGTACTCTACCCCATAATCTTATCTTGAATTCTATCATTCATCTGTTTGCTCAAAGAGATCTAACTTAGGCATCGGAGAGTCTTAGGCCAAAACCACACCGGTTCTCATTTGTCACCCTGGTCCTTTTGTAGGTTAAGGCACTCGAAGGGACTGCTGATGATTTCTTGACGCAACACCATCTTAGTGTCATCCATCGAATGAGCCTCCGCAGAATCTAGCCTTGGTCGCTTAGGGGTTCTAATAGGACGACCAAAATGGCCCGGTTCAGAAGTTGGGTGATGGGTAATAGGCGCCATTGGATATGGGTTAGGAGGGGGATCAGGAGTGGAGGTGAGGGTCGAGGGGGGTGGATCCGTGTTTGAAAGAGAACACCCAAAAAGATGGGGTAGAAAGGTGGATATGGCTTGGTAGATTTCTGGAGTTTGGGGGAGGTTGTGAAGATAGTTAAGGATTGAAGTCTCCATCGCTTGATATGAAGTGGTAGTAGATGGGCCTATTATGGAGAGAGGTAATGGTTGGGTTGTAATGGGGTGGAGAGGTGGTGGATTAATAGGTAATTGATTAATAGGATCAATAGGTAATTGATTAATGGGTAATTGATGGGCTGAATGTGCATGAGTGTGTTAAGAATGGTTGTATTGTATCAAGGGTATATATGTAAATATCCCCTTATATTATTTTCTTATTTTTTGTCATTTGTATAAGGTCAAAGGCCTAGGTGTAATTTACTATTCTTTTCAATATAAGCATGTTAGTCTCTAGGTTAGAGACATAAGACTTGAACACCAAAACCGTGGCTGCTCTCTTCTCTTTCTTCTCTTCTCCTTCTTCAACCTAATATCTAACATGGTATCAAAGTTGTTTGCTCCTGGAGTTTGAAGGTGATTGAAGATTGTTTGGAAGGTGAAGAACAGTCTCTGTGAAGGAAAATAGCATACCTTCTCAGACCTGTTTCTCTCTTGTCTGCAGTCCAAATAATGAGCAACCAAGTGCTGTAGTTTCGTGTGGAGGTGTTGTTTCTTCTCATTGTGTCCTCCTAGATCTCTTGGAAGCACCCAAGGAGTAGAAGGAAATCTCGGCCAGGCTGTTCTGCCTCTGTTTTCCACCAGCTGCAATGTTTTTTGGCTCTTGTTGCTTCAATAGGTTCTTGTTTGACCAGTTTCTTTGGTCTATTTGAATCGTTTTTTGGTAAGGAACAATACTCATCCTTACTCCGTGGTTGTTTGATCAGTTTTTTAGGATTTAAAGGCCTATATTCAGGCTATTTATCTCTGTTTTTCCTGGTTTTCTATTGCTGTATTTGTGGGACTGTTGTTGTGGTTGAGATATTTGTTATTTGGGCCTATCAAGTGTTTGATTAAAGGTCAAAATGGGTGACAAAGATGCTGCAACACCCTTGCCTCTTGTAGACACAGCCCAAACAGCCCCATTTCTTCCTTCCTCCTTTGAGAGTCCCAATATCCAACTCCCTATTGCCAAACTTGAGAACCACAACTATTTGGATTGGTCCTGGTCCATGAAATTGATTCTCCGGTGTAGGGGAAAGATGGGTTACATCAATGGTAGTATACAGGCTCCTCTTCCGACTGAGCAAGGATATCCCAAGTGGGACTCTGAGAATTCCCTGGTGATGGCCTGGCTTCTTTTCTCCATGAAGCCTGAGATTGGAAGAAGATTTATGGGCAAGAAGACTGCCAAGGACATTTGGGATAGTGTGGCTCATATTTTTGATCGGGTTGGGGACTCTACTAAGGTGTACCAACTTCTCCAATAGATTGTTAGCTTGCGCCAGGGTGAGAGAAGTATCTCTGAATACTATAGCCTTGTTGTGGGCCTGTGGGAAGAGTATGACCATTATAGAGATCTCCAGTTATGCCCTACTGATGAGGTCAAGGTGCATCGGTTGTTTGAGAGAGAGAGGGTCTTATTTCTTCTTGGAGGTCTTAATGCTAATTTTGAGCCTCTTAGGATGCAAATCCTTGGCCGTCCAAGTCTTCCCTCACTAGAGGAGGTGTGTGGATATCTACAGAGTGAGGAGACCCGTAGGGGTGCTATGGGGACTGCCCCCACTGTTGAGCACTCTACACTTGTTTCTTCCATCCCTTAGGACTCCACCAAGGGGGCCGATAAGGGGGTTGCTAAGGGAGCTGTGAAGGGTCGATTCCTATGTGTCATTGTGGCAAGAATGGGCATACTAAGGATTTTTTCTAGGATCTCCATGGGAAGCCCCCTGCTGGTTCATCTGGAGGGCGAGGACAGCAGAAGAAAGGGCCTAAGGCTCATGTTGGAGTTGTTGAATCTGATGAATCCTCTCTTTCCAAGGAGGACATTACTGCATTTCGCTAGATTGTGGCTCATTTGGATGGTTCCTCTGCCACTTCCTCATGTTCCTCTGCCACCGGTTCTTCCACTGCACTGCAGGCTTCCTCCTCTGGCCTCACCTCCTGGGTCATTGACTCAGGTGCCACAGATCATATGACTGGTAGGTCACAGCTATATAATTCCTATTCTGTTTGTTCTAGGAAAGATAAGGTAAAAATTGCTGATGGTACCTTCTCTTCTATTTCTGGTAAGGGAGATATCCAGGTTGCACCTTTTTTACCCTTGAAGTCTATTTTTCATGTTCCCAACTTTGCCTCTCACCTTCTTTCTGTTAGTCAATTGACTAGATCTTTGAACTACTTTGTCACCTTCTTTCCTACCCATTGTCTTTTTCAGGATTTAGTGACGAAGAGGGTGATTGGCAGTGGTCGTGAAGCTAATGGCTTGTATGTTTTGGAGACTGGTACTTTCCCTATTCTGCAAGCTCAGTCCTATGTTTGTGGGCAAGATGGTGGACGTACTCAGGAGGATATTCTGCTATGGCACCATCGCTTGGGGCACCCCTCCTTTTCTGTTATGAGAAAATAGTTGCCACATTTGTTTACTTCTTTTCCTGTCTCGCATGTTTTTCATTGTGAACCTTGTCTATTTGCCAAAAGTTGTAAAACAGTTTATGCATCTAATGGTAATAGATCTACTTCACCTTTTCATCTTATCCATACTGATGTTTGGGGGCCCTCCCCTGTTACTTCTTTGCGTGGCTTCCGCTACTTTGTTTCTTTTATTGATGATTTTTCTCGGGTTACTTGGGTTTTTCTTTTGAAGCATAAGAGTGATGTCCATGTTGCATTCAAACTTTTATGAGTTAGTGTATACCCAATTTCAAACTCGGATCCAAATTATCCGCTCAGACAAAGGTGGGGAGTATATGTATAGTGGTTTGAAAATCTTTTTTTCTGACCATGGCATTACTCATCAGGTGGCTTGTATTGATACCCCTCAACAAAATGGGGTGGCTGAAAGAAAAAATCGCCATCTCCTTGAAGTGGCTAGATCACTTTGGTTTACCATGCATGTTCCAAAAATTTTTTGGTCTGATGCTTTACTCACTGCTATCTTTCTTATTAATCACATGCCTTCTAGTGTCTTGAACTTCCAGGTTCCTCTTGATCTCTTGCCTTCAAGGTCCTTTTCTTTTTCTCTCCCTCCAAGGGTGTTTGGGTGTATTTGCTATGTCCACATTAGCAAATCTGCCCGCACTAAATTGGATCCTAAGGCCCTGAAATGCATCTTTCTTGGGTGTTCCTCCACCTCAAAGGGGTATAAATTCTATCATCCTCCTACCCATAGGTGGCTCCTCTCCAAGGATGTTCATTTCCTTGAAAACATTCTGTATTTTCAATCCCCTCTTCAGGGGGAGTGTGGTGGTGGTGTTGAAGGTGAAGAGGTTCCCGAGTTTGTGTCATTTCCTTTCTCCTCTCTTGTTTCTATTTCTCCTTTCCAGCTTGACAAAGGGAAGAAAAATTCTGTGGATATTGTTGTTGAGGGGGAGCTTCCTAGTGCACAGGAAAACAGAAAACAGAAGGAGTTATTGGTGTATACGAAGGATAGGAGAAATCCTGCTTCATGGCTTCCTATAAAGAAGACCTGCCAAAATCCTTCTTCGTCTCCTCATCCTGAGCCTTCATCAGTTGAGACAGGTATACCTTCCTCTAATTCTCCATTCTCAGACTTAAATCTTCCTATTGCTCACCGAAAGGGAACTCAGGCATGCACTAATCCTATTGCCAAGTTTGTTTCCTATGATTCTATCTCCCTTACAGATAAAGCCTTTACTGTGGCTATCTCATCCATCTCTATTCCCAAGAATGTAACAGAGGCTATGGCAGATCCAAAATGGAGAGAAGCAATGAACACAGAGATGTTGGCTCTTGAGAAGAATCACACTTGGGATCTTGTTGAACTCCCTAAAGGGAGAATCCCGGTTGGGTGCAGATGGGTATTCACAGTCAAGTTCAAGTCTGATGGTACTGTGGAAAGGTATAAGGCAAGACTTATCGCCAAGGGGTATACACAGGTGTATGGCATTGACTATCAGGAAACCTTTACTCCAGTGGCCAAGCATAACTCCAACCGTGTACTTCTCTCAATGGCTGCAAATCTTAATTGGCCATTATACCAACTTGATGTGAAGAATGCATTCTTATATGGTGACCTAGCAGAAGAAGTATATATGTACTCTCCTCCTAGGTTCAAGCATCCTGGTCATAATGGGAAAGTGTGTCGACTTAGGAAGGCTCTCTATGGACTCAAACATTCTCCTAAGACTTGGTTTGAGAGGTTCAGACAAGCCCTCCTACAAAATGGCTACACTCAAAGTCAAGCTGACCACACATTGTTTATACAGAGGAAGGGCAGCACTATTACAGCTCTCATTGTTTATGTTGATGACATTGTGGTCACGGGAAACAGTGAAGCTGAAATCTCAAAGCTTAAGCTTTATTTGGCTCGACAGTTTGAGATCAAAGATTTTGGTCTATTAAAGTATTTTCTGGAGATTGAAGTTTCAAGATCTAAGCAAGGGATCAATGTTTGCCAAAGGAAGTTTGTTCTTGATCTACTTAAGGAGACAGGCTACTTAGGATGTAAACCAATCTCCTCCCCTATTGAGCAAAACCACAAACTAGGAGAAGATTGTGGTGAACCTTTGGTGGATGCTGAAAAGTATCAGAGGCTAGTAGGTAAACTTATCTACCTTTCACTCACCCGACCTGACATCATCTATGCTATTGGAGTAGTGAGTCAGTTTATGCATGCACCCAAGATTGGACATCTTGATGCAATTTATAGGATCCTCAGGTATTTGAAGTCATGCCCTAGAAAAGGTCTTCTCTTCTCTAGGAATGGTCACTTATGAATTGAAGTATATACGATGTTTGATTGGGTGGTCTATCTCTCGATAGGAGATCCACATCCGGATACTGTACCTTTGTTAGAGGCAATTTGGTCACCTGGAGGAGTAAGAAACAACCAGTGGTAGCCAGGTCAAGTGCTGAAGCAGAGTTTAGAGCCATGGCTCATGGTGTGTGTGAAGTCTTGTGATTGAAGAAGCTTGTCCAAGAATTGGGGTTTGAGACAACTGAACCTATGAGTCTATATTGCGACAACAAGGCAGCCATCAATATTGCTCACAACCCAGTTCAACATGATAGGACAAAGCATGTTGAGGTTGACAAACACTTTATTAAGGAGAAAATAGACTCTAAGGCTATTTGTACTCCCTTTGTGAAGACGAATGAACAAGTGGCTGATATCTTCACCAAAGGACTTGGCTCCAATCACTTTAGTTTTATGTTAGACAAGCTGGGTATGTATGACATATACCACCCAGCTTGAGGGGGAGTGTTAAGAATGGTTGTATTGTATTAGGGGTATATGTGTAAATATCCCTTGTATTATTTTCTTATTTTTTGTCATTTGTATAAGGCCAAGGGCCTAGGTGTAATTTATTATTCTTTTCAATATAAGCATGTTAGCCTCTAGGTTAGAGACATAACACTTGAACACCAAAACCGTGGTTGCTCTCTTCTCCTTCTTCAACCTAAAATCTAACAAAGTGATGGGGTGGAGAGGTGGTGGATTAATGCCCAACGGCTCCATAGACTTGGGAGTAAGGGTGTCAATTTGGGACTGGAACCGGGAACCGTCCCAATACTGTCCCGCTAAAACCCAGTACCGGATCATACCATTAGTAAATGGGACGGTACTGGTATCTTTGGTACCGAATGATTAATGGGACGGGACGGTTCTGGGATGGGATTCCCAACGGTACCAGTACTAAAATACCAATTAGGTACCGGATGGGGACCGAAACTACTAGTACCGTTTAAAAAGAAAGAGTATATCAGATCATTTTTTTTTTTTAAAAAAGGGTATAAGATTTAGGACTCATTAGGGTTTCACTAATTGCCTTTTGAATATGAAGAAGAATAACAGGTCAACAGCTGTAGCTTGAAGTCTCTCCTCACAGAACCTAGCTACTACAGTGCTACTCCCTCCTCCCTCCTCCCTCCTCCCTCCTCCCTCGACCAATTACATCTACCAAGTTATTTCTTTTTGCACTTCGTACTTTGTACCATACTACCATGTGACGTGTGATAAATAGAGTTTTGTTTAGGAAAATCAAAGAGGGAACACAATGGGATTCTTCCATTTTGTAGGACTTCTCTAGATTTTAAAAAAAATGAAAGGCTTATTACATGTGATCTTAGGCGAGTTTGAAGAAGTAAAACTATGATTTCATAATTTTTTTTTTTTTTTTTTTTTTCTTTTTGGTAAACCTATGATTTCATAATTTAAGTTGCTTTATAAAAAGCAGTAGACAACTTAGGTTTCATGATAGTGAAAAAATTCCACAACACTAATAAACCCGTCTTGTTATAAACAATTAAACTTCTTCTCCTTTTTTTTACAGTGCCTAAAACAGTTTAAGACCTGGTACCGTCCCATCCCGCTAATAATTGGGACTGATATCTAGGTTTGGTCCCGTTAACTAAATGGGACAGTACTGGGATTGGCACTTTTGGTACCGATACCGGTAGCATCCCGTCTCAAATACCGGGAACCGTTGCAATTGACACCCTTACTTGAGAGTAATTTGTTGTGAGTAATTTACAGGATTAATGGGTAATTGAGTAATGGTAACTGATGTGCATGAGTGTTGGGGGTGTAGAGGTGGTGGACTAATACCCAACGGTTGCATAAAATTGGGTGTAATTGGTTGACCTTTTGTAACTGAAAGTGGGTTCACGTTTCTTTCGGTCGTGGGGGTTTGCTGTGGGTAAATGATAGGTTTAAATGATATTTTATTACAGGGTAATGGATGGAGTGAATGTGCATGAATAATGGGAGCGGTTAATGCTAAGTGAGAGGTAGGGTCGGTTACGCCAGCTGGTGGTGATGTGGCAAACTCAGCGGTAGCCCTTGTTGACCGGCAGGACCTCGTGGCTGTTTCCGGTGACTGGGGAGGAGGCGATGCTGCAGGCAGAATGGTGGTTGCATGTTCTAGAGTGTCTATAGCTCTATATTGGCTCCAAACAAAATAGGAAAGAGTAGATTCTCAAAAAAAAAAAAATAAAAGGGTTGAGTCACCGTTGGTACTCCCAATTTGTAATATTAGGGGTTTTCCAATGTGTGGGCAATGCCTCAGATTGTCCAGGCAATATGCCTTCACACTAAAGATGCTAGTAACCACCTTCCTCTTTTCTGCCTAAGAATCGAAGTAATTGGTTATTTTGTATGGGCAATCTCTCAGAATCTGTAGGCACTATATCTTCACACTAAGGATACTAGTAACCTTCCTTTTTTCTGCCATTATTCTGTAATGGTAAGTGTAATATTGTATCTTCCTTTGTTAGTGTTAAAATTAAATTTCTTTATCTAACAAACTCTCATTTTCCAAACAACGTGTACAGTTTCTGGCTTTATAAATTCTTTCAATATTAAAGCCACATAACTATTAAGAAATTTAAACTACCTTCTTCTTTGTTCTTCCTTCAATTATGTACTCGTTTCTGTCTTTCAATTTCAGTTCTTTCTTCTTTTTATTCGTTCTCTTGTTTTCCTCCTCATCTTCTTCTTCTTCTCATCAAATTATAATTAACTCCACATCAGAATTTCAGGGTTACACTGCAATATCAGAGTTTAGACTGTTTAATAGAAGAACTTTATTTGAATGTCTTGATCCGAATCCGTTTCTTGAATTCAATATCAGTGCAGGAAGTAGATCAGGACTCTCTGATAATGAAAATGTAACAGTTACTGTTAGTGGGGTTTTGGATCCTACAAATTCTGATTGGGTTGCCATGATCTCACCTTCTTCTGCCAGGTTAGTGAAAACTAAATTTAAAATCTCCATTCTACTTTGTTCCCTTGCACATCTTATACCCTTTACAATCGCGGTTTTTCGGTTTTGTGGGCAGTGTTAAAGGTTGCCCTTTGAGTGAAGCATTCTACATTCAGACTGGAGATGTTAGTAAACTACCACTTCTCTGCCATTATCCTGTTAAGGTAAATTAAACCCAATTGAGAATTATTAAGATCAAATTAGTTGAAGGGTTTAAATGAAATTTCTTAATTTTTTTTGGAACTACAGGCCCAATTCTTGAGTAATGATCCAGATTATCTGGGTTGCAAGAAGCAAGAATGTAAGAGATACACAAAGGGCATCTGTGTATTAAAAACATGTGTTGGTTCAGTAACATTTCATGTTATTAACATCAGAACAGCTATAGAGTTTGTGTTGTTCACTGGAGGGTTTGAAAATCCTTGCATTTTTAGAAGAACAGGTTCTGTGAACTTTGCTAATCCAAAAAGCCCATTGTATGGTCATCTTTCGAGCATAGATTCCACTGGAGAATCGGTAATTCAGTTTCTTATGTGAATATATATATATAACTGTGTTTATAGCAGTAGAGGTGTGAACTAATAAGATGATGTGATGTGTTCTTTTGGAGCAGATGAGATTGACATGGGTGAGTGGAGAACAGCAACCTCAACAAGTTCAATATGGGGATGGAAAATTCCAAAGTTCAGAAGTAACTACTTTTACTCAAAAAGATATGTGCAGCAGTGAGTTCGATCTTAATCTCTTGCCTTTTGCATTCTCCTTATTTTGGTATTTCTGGGTATTTTCTCTTTTTTAATTCATTATCTTCTTCTTAATCGGTTAAACGGCAAAATCTTCATGAATAAGGGGGTGGGTTTTGGTATTATAAGGGCCTTTATCCCAGGGATCTTTATCTTTTCAAGTGTGGTGCACTGTCCGATGTGTATCCGGTGTCCCATGTAAGTGCACTGGGCAGTGCACTGCACTTGAGAGAGGATAAAAATTCTTATCCCGATCCAAGGATTTCAAGTACAACCTTGTACCATGCATGATCATACATGAAACCTTTTGCCTTTTTATTTTGTTACTATAAGTTCCTTATTAATGATATTGTAAAATTTTGAGGGAAATGCTTCCAAAATAGGGAATTTAAAAAAAAAAAAAAGAGCTTCCAAAAGAGATTGTCGGTGGCATGGTTCGTGATCTCAGTATCGGCTGGATCGGATCGGATCAGTTGATACGGATCGAGATCGCCCAAACTCGGGCAAGTATGACACTTTTGTCATTATTTCACTCTAATCTAGTCAAGTTGGGCATGATCGACATATTTGCTCCAACTTGGGGGGGAGTGTTGAATAATGTAAACCATAATACCGTGGGGGTATTCTGGTCTTTTGGGTGCTTTATTATTATGTTTTATAGTTGTTTATATACTGCCTAGCTGTATCGGCTAGGCAGGGGTATTTTGGTCATATAATTTCATATTCCAGCATTATAAATAAAGGTGCCTGGGTGATCACTATAGATCATTCAAGCTTTCTCAGTTCTGGTTTTAGTATTCTAGTTCTGAACATAAAATTACCTCATAGGTGAAACAGAAAAAGAAAGTAATAACTTGATTTGCAGGTGAAAGAAGCCATTTTGCAAATAAAATCAAGGCCCTTAACCGTCTGAAAGCCAACCTTCTTGTGATTGCGATGGAGCAGGGAGTATCCAACGTGAAGAACATCAAGAGAGATTCCATTGATGATTTGTGGCATCAAGAGACCCGAAGGAGGTATGTTTGTCATCCGTATAAGTTAGTGCAAGATGTAAAAACTGGCATCCAGCTGCCCAACTTGAATTCTATTTTGGATGGTAATATTGAACCTCTTATTGGAGCTCATATTAGTTCTAGACGGGCAAGTGACATAGTCTAAACTGTATTAGCTAGTTTATTTGTATTCCTTTCAAAAATAGAGATTAGTTTCTGATTTTATTTTTTCCTTATTCATAATTTAAATCACAGATTTCTTTTTTCCAGCTTATCTCAGTTTCTGTATAAAAAATAAAAGGATAATCCAGAACTATGATGCATTTCCTTCAGATTGTAGAATATTAATTTGTAAGATTAAAAGACCTTCTATAGGTAGTATATTTTTGTCTAGAGAGTGTAATTAAGCATAAGTGCTCTCTTCTGCAAAGTTTGTTATTGCATCTCATATGTTTAGTACATGGTTCATCATGCCTTGGGTTTTTATTGGAATTAAAGATACGAAAATTAAAACGTAGATCAGTTTATCTCAATTCATTGGTTTCACCCTTTAAGGAGAGTTCCATGTAGTTTAACAATTCTCCAAAAAATTTTTTATGGCATGTCTCTTATTAAATTCCAGTTCATTCATTTTGTGCATCAAGATTTTGAAAGATTCTGCTTGAAAAAATTGAAGATAAACTTTTTGGTGGTCGACGACCATTATTTGGACTTTGTTTTTGTGATAGTTGTTTAACTTGGACTGTGAGTTGCATTATTTAAGTTTTTGATCGTCTCCTTTCATGTAAGCAGGTTTCTACATTTCTCCCTTTCTTTTCTTTGCAGATGGGGGGGTTGTCTATTTTATTTTTGGAAATAACATTACCTCATTTGTCAACAAAGAAAAAAAAAAAAACCAGAGATACACAGCAGCTTGGGTTTTTTTTGTAAGGGGTTAGAAAGAAAGTTCCCAAGTAATTCCTACATTCTTTTTCTACACTAGAGTGTAAAACACCTGTCCACAGTCCATATATGCATTTCTAGTCATAGTTGTCAAGCTGCCGCTTAGGCGTCTAGATGCCTTGGTCGGCTTGGTGTCGCTTTGCGATTGTGTCTTGGCCCCCCCTCTAACGTCTTGGGTCACCTTGGGTTGCCTAGACGCCGTGACAACTATGCTTCTAGCTTTATTTATCCAGGAAGAAAATATAGCATATTTGAACAAAAACCAAATTATGGTCTAACCCAAACATCAAAGAATTAACCATTCCATAAGTTCCCAATTTTCAAGAAATCAATATTTTAGAACATGTTTTTCCTTGTTTGGAAAGTCTACCCTTTCTTTTGACCAAGAGTTGATCCTATTGGAATTGTGTCCATCAAACCCGGGTTATTAAATTAATGAATTTAATTTTTGCATGATTTTATTTAGGCTTATAAGCATGTTCCATAGGCCTTAACCTAAAATGGGTCTCGATTATGGATGAGACTGGACATCCCGTTAATATGGTTGTTGTTGTTGCAAGATTCGAACCGTGCTGTCTCGGACCCGAGTTGACCAATACAAAAGAACAGAACTAGACAAGGAGTGTCAGCCTGAACCGACGGAGTCACTCCGATGCCTAAGTTATACCTCTCGCAACAGATAAATCTCAAAGTAGAGAAAATGATAAGTGAATTAGCCCCTTTACCTGTGCCAAGGATGGCAATTTATAAGGTTGAGCTGGTAGATCAGTGTAGGGCTTTAGATGCCCATAGACCATTATCTGTGACTCCTATTTGTGTAGGTGGCATCCTCCGGGGTGGACACCTATTATTAGAGAGTCACAAAGAATGCATGCTACTAATCGGGCTGGTTACTTGTTGAGTTAATCTCTTCCTTTGGTTTAGCCTGCAAGCTACCCAAGTTATCTCCTCGGCTGGGGTGGCGTTGATTCCTTGCTGGTTGCTGATCTGTATATGCTTAGAATTGACTAACTGTACTTAGATAGCTTGGTTCGTTAGAGCTCAAGCCAACCTGTTGGCTGAGCTCAATCGTGACTTGATTTTAGTTTGCTGATCAGTTACATGTTCGTTGACGGTTGGGCTGTTGTTAACTGTCCAATTTCACATCTGCTAATAAGATCGGTTCGGGTCCCTAAAGGACAGGTGGCAGAACGTGATTTGTACCGGTTCATCAAATGCCCCCCACTCATTCGGGTTGGTATCAACCCGAGTAAGTAGAGTCTTTGTTTAGTTACAGTTCGGTGCGGTTTCATTGATCTAGGGTTTATATTTAATGCATTGGACCGTATCTCCTTGGGAAAGAGCGACGCGTGGTTTATTTTTGGCAGGAGGCTTTCCTTACCTGCCACGTGTTGGCTTGTCATTATGGCGTCTCGGGTAATCAAAGCGTGTTTAGATTGTGTTCGTTCATCACGACAAATCCTGATCGTTGATTTTCGCTTGCCTTTCCCTATAAATAGAAGACCCCTAACTTTCATTTCTATCTCTCGTCGCTTGCCTTGTGTTCGGAGATCGCGTAGCTTACGGTGGGGTTTGTTAGCTTGGAGTTCAGTCTGGCAGGCAATGTTTAGTTTGACTTTGTATCGTCTGTTTTTAAGCTTGGCTCGTCATAAGTAAGTACTCCATCCATGGCTTATAGTGGTAGTGATTATGAATTGCCTAACCTAGAAGGTTCTATCCTTGGGATGACCAATGGTACCGATCCTTTGAGTAGTCTCCACCTCTAAGATATCCTCAGTATGACCTCAGAGGAGGTTTCATTGGGGAATCGTAAGTTAACCCTGACCTAGGGAGGTCCAACCTGATTTAGGTAATACATTAGAGCCCGATCGGGAGATCGAAGTTGATTCTTCTGCCCATCTGACCTTAGGAGGGCAGGATCAGATTGCTGGTCTAGTCATTGAAGCGGATGAGGTTGATGTTGAAGCCATAGGTGCAGATGCAACTCAAGACGAGGCCGTGGAAAGTCAGGGCTCAACCGATCATGATAGTGAAGAGACTAAGTTTGACGAGAAGGTTGCGCAATCAGAAGGCGCCAATGCTGTGTCCAATGTTCTTACTGAGTCGGATTTGGCTCATTTAAGGAAGAAGTTCAGGATCCCATACTAGGTCGTCCTCAGGATACCCTTGGAGAACGAAAAAGTGCGTCATGTGTAGAAACCTTGGGTCAGCCTCTATGAGGTCGCCTTTCATAATGGATTGAGGATCCCTCTTACAGATTGGGTCAAGGAGATTTTCAACCATTGGCTCTTAGCTCCGTGCCAGCTAGTGCCGAACTCATGGAGGATCATGTTTGGTTTTTATATTTTCTTTAAGATGATCAAGTGTGAGCCAGACCTCGCATTATTTCCCCTTTTTTTTTTATGTTGAATAAGTGTAAGAGAGCCGAACTCATGGATTCTTTTTTTACACAAATGCCCAGCTTGGTGAAGAAATGGAAAGATCGGTTCGTCTACGCCGATATCCCCAGTTCGCCCTTCAGATCAAAGTGGGTAGAGATGGGTTTAAAGTTCGTGAACCGATCTCTTCCCCTGACTAGGAGTGAGAAGGAGTCAGTTGAGCTAGCCGTAAAGGCGAAGCGTTTAGGCGTCATAAAGCTGAACTCCGAGGACTTTCTTTGCAAGTGGAACCTGGGGACTAAGGCGGCCGATCCAAGCTTGTTAAAGAGTAATAAGGGAGAGGGGGGTTGGCCGTGCCCCTCAGTGCGAACATCATCACTATCAGTGATGGTAAGGACTTTAGGAATAGCAGGGACGTACAAAAGCGAAAATGGGACGACAACGATCTCCCTCCATCCAAGGTGAAAGTGATCCTGCGTACTACGTTCTTGACTGGAAGCTCCATCCTGGAGACTCGATGACGGATGAGGCTACTGTTGCTCGGGAATGGACGCTCAAGAGTCAGCTCCCTCGTGATCGGGATGAACTGAAGGATCTCTCTAATGGGGTCTTTACCTTCGAAAACTACAAGTTTATGTCTATGGTAAGTTTCTCCTTTCTTCCTTTTTATATTATTATTTTCTAGTCAAACCGGACTATGATATACGATCCGATCTTTTAATATTCGTACAGGGTTTTGCCTATTCTGCCGAAGCCGGTTTTCGCCTTGAATGGGTTTGTCATAAGCTATGGGAAACAGGCTTAAAGCTCAGTGAGGCTTTGAGAGAAAAAGGCGAGCTCATGAAGAAAGATGAAGCCTCTTAGCTTACGATCTTGGACCTACAGAAGAAGCTCGCACCCTTATTTGAATAGACCACCACCCTCATCGAGGAAAGGGATCACTACCACAATGAGAACAAGGACATGGAACAATGGTTGGCCGATGCACGAAAAGAAACTAATGCCCTCAAGAAAAAGGCCGAGGAAGATTTTCGAGCCTCTTGTGAGGCAGCAATTATAGATTTCTAGGCCTCTAAGGAGTTTGACAATCTCGTCACTTCCTACAATACTGAGGCTTTTGAGATGGGCACAAATGATACTTGCCAGCATGTCCTGGGGATGAACCCAAACTTGGACTTCTCGAAGTACCCCTTGTTAGTGGCGGCAAAAGTGATGGGATTCTCATGTAATCACAAAATTTTATGAGCATGCAAGGATCTCAATAAACACATTATGTGCTAACCTTAAGGGGAGAGCAAGGTCACCTAGAACACCCAAATGGTGTGTTCCTCCAAAGGAATGCAACACTTGAAGAAGATCTCCCAAGCTTGCTTCACCTCCAATGGTCAATAGTGCTTGAGAAAAAAGAAGACTATTTTTCTCTCTCTAAGCTCTCTCACAATTTTGTGCAAATTGTTCTAATGATTTTTTCTCTATCACCATCTATCATCTTTGGCCTTAGGTCTCTTTATATATAGAGAGACCTAATTGAGGAGGTGGCAAACCTATGGTCCATATCTAACCAAGTGGTGTGATCCTAAAGGGTAGCCCATAAGATTATCTTAAATTATACATAAGGATAAAATTTATCCAAAATCGTAGTAAAGGACGATCCTACTAGGGCGTAACCTGAAAAACCCCTTGCGGTAGGTAATTTTATTACATTTTCTCCCTACACTACTAACACCTATAATGGACCATTGCAACCATGGAATAAATGTCACTGCCATAATTCCGGTCCATTATAATTTATCACGAGAGTATGGAGGACTTTGATTGGCCATAAAACTCTTTGAAAACTCTTTTTCAAAATACATTTAATTTAATATTAATAAAATAAAATACTCTTTGCAGACACTTTACAAAATACCAAGGCCTTAGATTTGGCATAATCAAATCCGTTTACTCTCTTTTTGGTGTTCTCCCTTTACAGGCAGTGGAAACTTCATTTAGCATCACATCCATAACTATTTACATTGTGCACACCAAGCGGCCGATATATAGTCAGTCCTTTCGGTAGACATCAACCATTGACACACCACAAATGTACAGAACATAAATAAAATGACAAGAGTGTCTCTCAAGTACAGAAAAAATAACTACTGGAGATTCCCGTTGCAACTACAACTTGACGGTGAATAATTCGGGAATCCTCGTGGATCATGTTCAACACGAAATGTGCCTATATTTATAGTTTGGTCCAATCACTATTGTACGAATGTAAAATATAGCAACCATAGAACAGATTGCCCAAATCTATCCGTAGTTGTGAACAAAACGGTTTGAATTGGGCAGATGCAATATACAATTATGACAAGCACATAATTAAATAAAATTAAATTAATTAATTTAATCAAATTAAATTGGGTTTGATGGACAGATAAACATTACACCCAACAATCTCCCACTTGTACATTAAACCCAATGTCCAACATGTTTTATCCCCATGTTCTCAACATATCTATTAAATACTACTGGAGTAAGTCCCTTGGTTAAGGGGTCGGACTAATTATCTGCAGAATCAACTTTGGCAATCGATACGTTCCCTCTTTGTAGTATCTCTCGAATGAGATGATACTTGTGCTCCACGTGCTTGTTCTTCTAATTTGCTCTTGGTTCCTTAGCTTGAGCAATGGCTTCTTTGTTATCACATAACAAAGCTAAGGGGTCTTTAACGAGGTCAGGTACTACCTCCATGTCGGCGAGAAATTTTCTTAGCCATACCCCTTCCTTAGCTGCTTCACAAGCTGCTAAGTATTCAGCCTCAGTTGTGGAATCCGACGTTGACTTCTGCTTTGTACTCTTCCATATGACAACCCCTCCTCCTAGCATAAATATCATGCCAGATGTCAATTTTCGATCATCTTTATCTGATTGAAAATCTGATTTTGTGTACCCTACTACTAATAAATTATCTGCACCATAAACAAGGAAAGAATCCTTTGTTCTTCTCAAGTACTTCATGATGCACTTAACAACTGTCCAATGTTCCTGTCCAGGGTTTGATTGGAATCGACTAACCATACCAACTGCATGACAAATATCTAGTCGGGTACATAGCATTGCATACATGAGGCTTCCAACGGCCGAAGCATATGGAACCCCTTTCATAGTTTCTATGTCTTTAGGGGTGTGGACATTATGACTTAGAAAGTACTATGCCATGTCTAAAGGGAGCGTTTCCTCTTTTAGAATCTTTCATTCTAAACCTCTCCAGAACTTTGTCTATGTAATTAGCTTGGGACAGACCTAAAATTTTGCGTTTCCTGTCTCTGACTATCTTGATGCCTGGTATATATGTGGCATCACCCAGGTCTTTCATTGAGAAGTTGGTGGAAAGCCATTTCTTAACAGAAGTGAGCATTCCAACATCATTCCCAATGAGAAGTATGTCATCTATGTACAGGACAAGGAAACAAACCGAACTCCCACTGAATTTCTTGTAGACACATGGCTCATCAACGTTTTGATCAAAACCAAACTCTTTAATCGTTTGATCAAACCTGATGTTCCAGCTTCTAGATGCTTGTTTAAGTCCATAGATTGACTTCAACAATTTGCACACTTTGTTCTCTTCCCCATGGGAAATGAACTCCTCTGGTTGGGACATGTAAATGTCCTCATCAAGACGTCCATTCAGGAAGGCTGTCTGGACATCCATCTGCCAAATCTCATAATCGAAGTGTCCCGCTATGGCAAGTAAAATCCGAATGGATTTTAACATTGCAACTAGCGGGAAGGTCTCCTCATAGTCTATGCCTTCTCTTTGGGTCTAGCCCTTGGCTACCAGCCTTGCCTTATATCTCTCCACGCTTCCATCGGCGCCTTTCTTCTTCTTGTAGATCCATTTGCATCCTATAGGCTTAATGCCTTCAGGTGGATCCACTAGAGTCCAAACGCCATTGGAGTACATGGAGTCCATTCCGGCTTTCATAGCATCTAACCATCTAGTTGAATCCACATCTACTATAGCCTCTTGGTAGGTGCAAGGATCCGTATCCAAAGTATCGGCGACCATGTAGAACTCTTCTACTTTGTTTGATTCCTCACTAAAAAAAAACAAACGGTCAGGAGCCCTGATTGTTCTCCCACTGCACCTAGGCTCTATAGGATTCATCACCGGTGGTGAGGTTTCAACGGGTGGTGGTGTAGGGACTATCTAAGTATCCATGTTATCCAACTCTTGAATTACAACTGGCTCAGTTCTGGGTGCAATTTGGTCATCCTCGAGAAACATGGCGTGTTTACTTATAAACACCTTTTTCTCTGTTAAGTTATAGAAATAGTAACCCACTGTGCCTTTGGGGTAGCCTAGGAAATGACATCTATCAGTCCTGGGTTCAAGCTTGTCTGCATGCTATCGTTTCACATGTGAAACATAACCCTATACCTTAAAGTGTCATAGACTAGGCTTGCGCCCTGTCCACAACTCATATGGTGTCTTGGGCACAGACTTGCTTGGAACCCTGTTTAGAATGTATATAGCCGTTTCCAATGCATATCCCCAAAATGACAAGTGCAGCTGAGAATAGGTGAGCATGGATCGAACCATCTCTAACAGAGTTCTGTTTCTACGCTCTAACACACCGTTTTGTTGTGGCATGCCTGGTGCCGTCAGTTGTGATAAGATCCCCTTATCTCGTAAGTGGTCCGAGAATTCGTCGGATAAGTATTCACCTCATCGATCGGATCTGAGGCATTTAATACGCCTATCTAATTGGTTCTCAACCTCGGCTTGGAACTGTTTGAACTTTTCAAAGGTTTTCGATTTGCAGTGATATTCAGTGGTCCACAAACGTCTGAGTGGATTAAATCTAACATTTCGTTGGCTCTTCCTCCTTTCTTAGGAAAGGGTAACTTGGCCATTTTATCTTGTAGACATGATTCACAGATTGGAGATGGCAGAACCTCTAGACTTTCAAGAGGTCCATCCTTAACTAACCTATTTATCCTCTCTATCCCTATATGGCCTAGTCTAAGATGTCATAAATACGTTTGATTATCTGGAGTACTTTCTTTTCATTACATTAACATTCATGCTGGAATCACCGGATTCATTCAAGACAGAATTGAGAAAGTAAGGCCATTCAATTTAAAACCAGAGGCAATAAACTTGGCCTGAAGAGTAATGATCATATCATTATCAAATGAAACCTTATAACCATCATCAATAAGTCTTGAAATCGAAATCAAATTCCTACTAAATCCAGGTACGTAATAACAATTATTAAGTTTCAAATAACCAGCATTGCTAAAATAAATGAAAAAAGTTCTTACAGCTACTACTTCAGCTTCATCTCCAGTTCCAACTTTGAGGGTGATCTCATTCCTTATTGTCCTTCTGCTCTCTTGAAACCTCTGCAACTTATTGCAAATGTGTGCGGTGGACCCAGAGTCCCCACACCACATGTTAGTTGGTCCAACCAACATAAGAGATTCAGAAACAACAAAAGATTCAAAAATACCTATCTCTGGCTTGTCCTTCTTCAAGGAAGCTAGGTACTCTTGGCAGTTTCTCTTCCCGTGTCCAGTCTTGCCACAATGGAAACACTTTCCTTTGTCAGCTTTGGCCTTTTTCTTCTGCACTCCTCCCTCTTTCACACCGGTTGACTTGCCTTTCTTGCTTTTCTTAGTCCTCTTCTTTTTCTTGTTCTTTGAACCCTGAGAACTCTTCTCAGTAACAAGAGAAACAACCTTATTTTTCTTAAGCGTACTTTCTACTTCTATAAGCATGTTAGTAAGCTTAGAGACATTATTAACCACTACTTTATTCATGTGGAAGTTCATGATAAAGGAGCTATAGGCGTCAGGAAGTGAGGCAAAGATAATCTCTATCTTGAAGTCCAACTCAAATAGAGTACCCTTATTCTCCAAGAAAAGAACTTGGTAAGCTTCATCATATGATCCTAGATTGTGGTACTGTCATGCATCTTTGCAGAGAACAGCATTGAGGAGATTTGTTGACGTACAAGACGATCTTGCTTGCCCAAAGTCTGCTCTAAGTGTTCCATCACATCCTTGGCCGATTCCAGGTCATCACATAAGCTCTGGCGGTTCTTATCAATGGAGCTAAGAATATAGGCGGTGGCTAAAGCGTCCTTCTCTTTGAAGGTCTCCCAAGCCACATAGTCGTCACCTTCAGTGGTGTGAGGTAAGGGAGGTCCATCTGTAGATATGACATGGTGGATCTTCTCTGCCTTCAGAATGAGTATAAGCTTTCGCTTCTACTCGAGGTAATTAGTCCCGGTCAGTCTATTGTCATTAAGTAGGGAATTGAGGGCGGCGTTGTTGGTCATATTGATGGCAGTTAGGGTCTACAAATAACGTACAAGTAATTAATTAGCAACCATACCATCGAAATAATTGAGGAAATATGCATTGCATCACATTCCAATGGTAACTCACAAAATCAACGTCCCTCTCAGTCAAAAATGTGAATTGGAGTCTTCTAAGCCTTTAATATGCATAGATTAGCCTTTCGGAGTTCACTAAGTATATACTTTGCTGTCAATAACCTAATATAAGGGTTGACCTCCAATATACTTTGACCACCTGAGTGACAGCTTAGCCTTTCGGAGTTCATTGCACACTCAAGTCAAGTAGGTACCTATCTCCTCAAAACAATTCATGGCTCTCAGGTAATGCTGACACTTAGGCTATACGTATTTACTATGATTGTTTCTATCACGCCGGAGATGGGAGGATGCTACTTATCCACTTATCACTAAGGTTAGCCTTTTGAAGTTCCCAAAGTGGTCTATGGATAGTCCATTCTTTCATCGTGATAGGAGGCCACGGGATTCTAACCTTTAAAGATTCCCACACTATTACTTGCTTTACTTAGTCGAGGGCAATAAGGTAATTTTAACGTTACTACGCATGTACCATGTTACTCCTAACCATCATACATCACATGCATCTAGTAACGTGTACAAGCAAATATTACCCTATGTACTAACATGTAGCAAACCATATAAAGCAAATAAAGTAAGCAATAATATGGTATGGTCATGGGATTCTCGAAGGTCTTCAACTCCTTAAAACTTGAGAAGCTCCCACTCGAAACTTTGTCTTCCTTCAAGTCACATTCCTCTTCTTTCATCTCAAAGATCATCTCATGTCTTCAAGCGGTTACATCCATTGGACTTTAAAATTAAATTACATCTCATGAATTTAAAATAAAGATTAAAATTTTACAATCATTTAGAAAACCTTGGGAAACCAACCCTCCAATTATAGGGCTGCCGTCCAAGGGGGATACAACCATTTAGAATGGGGTAAGAAGAGAGGGGGGGTAATTAAGAAGTGACATAAATATAAAACAATCATCACATACTTAATCCCATGACCATTCCATGCTACAAAACAAATTATTAGATCAATTGCTCAAAATCAAAGTGCTAATACCACATGAATCTCATAATCCCACTTTTAACTCTTTAAAAATGATTCAAGTATCAACTTTAATACCCAACACTTGGATATGCAATCTATACATGATAGGTAGGCATGTACTCAAGAAAGCATTGCATTCTCTATATTATCTCAAAATAAAATGCAATGAGGGAAAAATTATAATTTCACACATACTTGTTTAATTACACAATTTCAAGAACTATTCTGAAATTTCTTTAATTAAACAATGTGAGAATGAAAATGTTTTTCGGTTCTCATAAAACTCGATGTCCAATCAATTCTCAATTAATCACACCAAGTGGAACCTTAAATTAAAAAATAAAATTTGCATATATTTCATTCAAAACGTTTTATTTTTTTATTATTTACAATTTAGGTCGGCCCATGGGTGCGCCCTTGGTTCGGCCCTTGGTTCGGCCCAAGGCTGAACCGTGTGGGTCCCATGGGTCCAACCCATGTATTAATAAAGTGGATCCCATGGGTCAATTTGTAATTAAATAGAATCCTATTTTAATTTGGACTTTCCTAATCAAGTTAGAATTCCTATTTAAAATCAATTTCCATTCATGAGAGCAAATAGTTAGAGTTTCATTCCAAATAGGAAATCAGAATCCTACTCCTTTTAAATTCTCATTATATTGTGAGCAATTTAATTAGATTTAGATTCCTATCCAAAATAGGAAATTAACTCAAATACAAGTTTCCTAATCTAATTAGGCAATCTTGCTCACAAATCCAATTTTCCTAATCTAATTAGCAAACTTTGCTAAAAGTCCTATTGTGTTCAAAACACAATTAGAGCATCTTCAAGCAATCTTCATTAAAATAGCTTCAACTAGAACTCCATTAATGGAGCTTACAAGATGGAATTTGACATTAAGAAGATGAACTTTTTAAATCTACATCACATGCACACATAAAAAGTTTCAAAAATCATCATCTTCCCCAACCCCCATGGACCCCTTTTTTATTTTTATTTTTATTTTTGAGATGCAAGGGCCGCTACCCACGCCTACGCATGACCGCCCACCCCACACCTGCTGACAAGCTGGCCAACAGGTGCGGCTGGCAGGCCATACTTGCTTGCTGTGGCTGCTGGCCGACGGTTCTGACTGGTGTGGCCTCTTCTCCTTCGTTTCAAATATTGTCAACTTCGAATTTTGTGTAAAATACTCAAAATTCAAAAAACTCAAAACACAATAATGGAGGAAGAAGAAGATTGTAAGTTGATTTTGACATGTGTTTAATGAAGAACCTACGCTTTGATGCCAATTGTTAGTGGTGGTGGAAGCGATGGGATTCTCATGTAATCACAAAATTTTTTGAGCATGCAAGGATCTCAATAAACACATTAATATACTAACCTCAAGGGGAGAGCAAGGTCACCTAGAACACTCAAATGGTGTGTTCCTCCAAACTTGAAGAAGATCTCCCAAGCTTGCTTCACCTCCAATGGCCAATAGTGCTTGAGGAAGGAGAAGACTCTCTTTTTCTCTTGCTAAGCTCTCTCACAATTTTATGCAAATTGTTCTAATGATTTTTTCTCTATCATCATCCGTCATCTTTGGCCTTAGGTCTCTTTATATATATAAAGAGCTAATTGAGGAGGTGTCAAATCTACGGTCCAGATCTAACCAAGTGGTGTGATCCTAAAGGGTAGCCCATAAAGTTATCCTAAATTACATATAAGAATAAAACTTATTCAAAATTGCAGTCAAGGACAATCTTACCAGGGCGTAACCTGAAAAACCCCTTGCTGTAGGTAATTTTATTATATTTTCTTCCCACACTACTAACACCTATAATGGGCCATTGCAACCATGGAATAATGTCACCGCCACAATTTCGGTCCATTATAATTTATCACGAGAGTATGGAGGACTTTGATTGGCCATAAAACTCTTTGAAAACTCTTTTCCAAAGTACATTTAATTTAATAATAATAAAATAAAATACCCTTTGCAAACACTTTACAAAATACCAAGGCCTTGGATTTGGCACAATCAAATTCGTTCACTCTCTTTTTGGTGTTCTCCCTTTACGGACAATGGAAACTTTATTGAGCATCACATCCATAACTATTTACATTGTGCACATCGAGCGACTGATATATAGTAAGTTCTTTCGGTAGACATCAACCATTGACACACCATAAATGTACAGAACATAAATAAAATGGCAAGTGTCCCTCAAGTATAGAGAAAATAACTACCGGAGATTTCCATTGCAACAACAACTTGATGGTGAATAATTCAGGAATCCCCGTGGATCATGTTCAACACAAAATGTGCCTATATTTATATTTTGGTCCAATCACTATTGTACAAATATAAAATATAGCAACCATAGAACAGATTGCCCAAATCTATCCGTAGTTGTGAACAAAATGGTTTGAATTAGGCAGATGCAATATACAATTATGACAAGCACATAATTAAATAAAACTAAATTAATTAATTTTATCAAATTAAATTGGGTTTGATGGACACATAAACGTTACATCCAATACCCCTACTAAACTCCCCCCACAACAACGACCATAGTCGATGTTAGAGGTCGGGTGGAGGAAGGTCCGGAGGTGAACCAAGGTGAGGTCATTCAGGAAGGAAGTGAGCAAATCCATGCTAATCTTAAAGGGAGTGACAAATCTATCGACGTCAAGAAGGGCTAGAAAACAAATAGTTCAACGTGGACAAGAATTTTCATCCTATCTCTCTTTCTCTCTCTTTTTTTTTTTTTTTTTTTTGAAAAATATTATGATGTGGTGTAGCACATTGTTTTTTTTTTAAAGGGAAAAATAAGAAGTGTAAAGCTTGGATTGTCTCGTCCTCAGATTGCCGATTTGAGGACGTTTATTGAAAACATCTTTTGTCATGTATCTTTTTTTTATGTTGTTGATGCGGACGAACTAAATACTTGGTAAATAATCACTCTAAATTAAATACTTAGCGAGTAGTCAATACTAACTTTAAGGTCAGCCTTGTCTTGTCATAGGCGGGGTTTTACCATTTTGAAGTTTGTTCTCATCTACTCACAAATGTCCTTACCAACCTGGAGATCAGCCTCGTCTCCTCACGGATGAGGTCTTTACCAATCCGGAGGTTGGCCTCGTCTTCTCACGAATGATGTCTTTACCAACCCGAAGGTCGGCCTCGTCTCCTCACGGATGAGGTCTTTATCAACCTGGATGTCGGCCTCGTTTCCTCACAGATGATGTCTTTACTAACCCGAAGGTCGGCCTCATCTCCTCACGAATGAGGTCTTTACCAACCCGAAGGTCGGCCTTGTCTCTTCACAGATGAATTCTTTATCAACCCGGAGGTCGGCCTCGTCTCCTCACGGATGAGGTTTTTACCAACCCAGAGGTCGGCCTCGTCTCCTCAAATGAGGTCTTTGTTGCCTTATAGATGAGGTCTTTACCAACCCAGATGTAACGCCCCCATTCTAGACAGGAATAAAGTACAACAAAATGGGTGACTAGGATGACACATGTCACCCAAATAAGCTTCCGAGATCACAGATACAATGTCCCAAGCCATAGTCAATACACTAATATTAAAATACATTGACATCAGAATGCAGAGAAAGAAATATAATATTTCAAATGGATAAAAAATAAGTGGAAGCGTATAGTTAATAGTTGCACGATGTTCAAAGGCTGATGATAATAAATATTGTAATTGACATATCTCCTATGACCATCATATAACTACAAAAATGTATAACATGAATGTTTATACAAGGGCTAAAGCCCCAAAATAATCAAGAGGGACCAAGTCCCAACCATCAGTATGGCCCGTAGGCGCAATCACAAGGACACCCATCATTGTGTTCCTCCGACACAACCTCTGGTTCCTCAATACCAATATCATCGTATCCCATAGACTAGACTTCAAGACCAACAAAGTATCCACCATCTGCATCATAATCTAAAAGAGTGTGCAGAAGGGGGGTTAGCTCCACTGAGCCAGTGAGGGGATGGGGAATGCACAAACACACAATTCACACATAGTCCATGATGAATGCAAATGTTAGTAGATTTTTCACCTAACACACAGTCTAAGTCAATGGTAAATGCTACTGTGACTACTCGGGAGACACTGTGGGTCACTTATGTTATCACCACAATGAAACTTCAATAGTCACTAGGGGCCCACGCTATTCGAAGCAACAAAACCATCCAGAGGCAAACCCCGATGATCAATGGTCATCCTTGACCTGGCTTCTCTTCCCCACAGGCCAAGAAGCCCTGATCACCCAACACCTGAACCCCTATTGGTAAGGGTCATAGCATAAGAAAAATGAAACCTAGCCACAGATATACTACATGCAAATCCTATCATCTCGAGAGGTATTTCGGGTGCATCAACGTCCCATTCCATCTAGCATCCGGATACCAGTACGACATGGCACATACAGACCAATATACAAGCAATAGAATTTTATATACATTTTTGGGATTCTGGTACCGGTACTACTAGCACTGTAACCTGATACAAGATGAAGTAATTCACACATCACAATCACATCAATTCATAGTCAAGATAAATAATATGTAATTATGCAACATGCTTGATAATGATGCAATACATGATTAATATATGTTAAGGT
Organism: Telopea speciosissima; assembly: GCF_018873765.1. NCBI lineage: Eukaryota > Viridiplantae > Streptophyta > Magnoliopsida > Proteales > Proteaceae > Telopea > Telopea speciosissima. The sequence goes on from NC_057925.1 coordinate 21,714,768, forward strand.
AATAAACAAACCCAAACAAGCCCAAACCCACTCACCAAAGATTCACGTATTGTTCGGGGTCTCTAGAAGAGGTTGCTTTGGTACACATTCCCCCATACAAGTTAGACTATCTAGGGATGCGTGTACATAGGTTAGAAGAGTGTAGGTGGGTCCTACAAAGAGTCCCCACAAGCTGCCATTCATGACAGCACAAAAGAACTCGAACGGATTCTCAAAAGGAGGTAGAAGGCTGGGTCCGTTCATGGATCCGTTCTCAGTAATGAAAAACCTGAATGAAAAGGGGTAAAATGGGCTGAACGAATTCTCAAACAGAGGTAGGACCCTGGGTCCATTGGTGAATCTGTTCAAGCCAACATTCAAATTTTAAACCTTAAACTGTTGAACGGATTCTCGAACGGAGGCCCGATGCTTGGGTCCGTTTGTGAATTCGTTCGCGTCAGCATACGAATTCCTTAAGTTGCTTAATTCCCAGCTCAAGTCCTTAGATGGATTGTGGTATTAAGGCTTGGAGAGGGTCAATGCAAGGTCCAATAGTATCAAGAGGGCCTCGCCCTAGATTGTTCTTGGGGGTTTCAAGAATTAGATCCCTCCAAGGCTTCCATTTCTAGGTTAGGGTCATTTAATGGTCAAGAGTCAAATGGGGAGGTCTATGTAGGGTATTATTGGCCCAAGGATGAGCATTAATTCATCCAAGAGCTAGGGTAAGTGCTCCATTAACAACATTGGGTTCCAAGGGAACTAGGCTAAAACCGATCCAAGAGGGGAGGGTTCTTAATGACTTAGGAAAGGGAGGAGAGTGTAACGAATGAGGTTCTTACCTTAAGGGATGATGTCCACTAGGGATCCTCCAAGTTGCAAGGCCTTCCCACATTTTTTCTCCCTTTTCTCTTCTTCTCTTGAATGCTCAGTCCTTAGGTTGGTGGAGTTACAAATGGCCAATGGATGGCTTAGGTTCTATTTATAGTAAGTGGCCACTTAAGGCCTGTTTGGCTGGCCCCTTATAACCATAATTCTTTTTAAATTGGTTTTGGGCCTTGTGGGCTCTTTATCAAGGTCTAACAAATGCAAGGGAGGTTAGGAGTGGGGTCCACCATGTCCGTGGACATGGCCATTATGTCCGGGATATGGGTACGTGGCCCCCACACACGAAAACATACAAACAAGCATGATAGCACAAACGGATTATCGGACAGACTCACCAACAGTGGGTCCGTTAGTAAATTCAATGCAGCTAAAAAGGCTGAAACACACATGAAAGGTCTCCAAACTTAAGCCCGCACTTCGAGGGCTTAAAGGAAAGGATAAACAACATAACATGAAGTTAGTAACTTACCTCTCGTCCATCACTGTGTGTCCCCCGTGATTCTGAAGAGTTTCCCCACTGTGATGCCGACCTCATCAATAACTGAAATATCTAAATGGGGCGACATGGGGTATATCCTCCGGTACTCCTCACTCCTGGGGCTTGTACTAGGAGGATGGTCGACAAAATCACCATCGACGAATCTCCCCCACCCCCGGTTGAGGAACCTTTCTTCGACGGGCAAACCCGTGCAGAAATCGATGACCTTGTAGTTGGGCTTGACCACCGTTGAGAACAGTTCATCGGCATAGAAGGCAGCAGTATCTACACATCACAAGGAAGAAATAATAAACAATTAAGATCTTAGGTTTTACACCCACGCCCAAAATACACCCTAATATCCCGGGCCAAATTGAATTTTTACTGACGGGTATCGCCACGATGCCAACGGTCAACACCTATGACCTTGGACCGTAACAATCAAAGGGAAAGCTCGAACACAAGGATAGTATTCACACCTTGATGGGCGATTGGACCACACAATGTGTAAGCTTTGAACCCTAAATGTTTGGTATACATACCCCTCGAAGTCCTGGAAGTGTGGGTCAAAGCCCGACAACTTTCTTTGTGTTTGTAGCCCTTACAGCAGCGACGGAGTCACGAACAGACTCACAAGACTGGTTCCTTTTGTGGATCCGTCCGTGCTGTTTCTTGCTATTTAATTGTTTTTCTTGTGTGGGGCCCACGTCCCCGTATTCCGGACATTGTGGCCATGTCCTCGGACATGATGGACCCCCACCCTTACCCTCTCTTGAATTGTTGGGCCATGAAAGTGGGCCTATAAGGCTCAACTAAAACAAATAATAGTTTTTCTTTTAATTTGGCTAAGCCAAATAAGCCCTAGACTAAAATACATTTTAGGACCTTAAGCTAAGCCAAACATACCCTAACTAATTAGACCTAAGGGCTTAGAACCTTAGCCAAACTGGTCCTAAGGCCCAACTTGAATTAAATGGATTCTTAAGTTTAAGGACCTAGGCAAAGAGGACCTAAGGCCCATTTCATTTTATAAAAAGAGGGCTTAGCTCAAAAATTCCATTTCATTCTCATCTAAGCCAAACCGTGGAGAAGAAGAAGAAGAAGAAGAAAGAAAGAGGAAAGGAGAAGCAAGAGAAGAAGCCTTGCTGTCCTTCCCCCTCCCCTCTTGCTGTCCGGACAAGGAAAGAAGAAAAGGAGGGAAAGGGAAGAAGAAGAGAGTGGAAGGTGGAGCTTCAAGGCTGATTTGGAGCTTGAGTATTGGGCTCCACTTATGAAAACCGCAACAAATTAAACTTTTTTTGGAACTTGTGTGATTTCAGGTTTCAGCTCTGAGACTATGGTGGCATCGATGCTATGGGCTGCATCGATCGAGGATATAGGTGAATCTCTCGACACTCCTATGGAGGATTCCAGGGATTCTTCCCAACTTGTCCTTCTAGAGTCAGAGGACACCCATGGAACCCTGCACCAGAGTTAACTATGCCGGATCTGCTGCCTAGAGACTATATAGAACCTCTCCCTTAATTAAACTCGTTGTAAGTATAATTTAAAATGTATTTTATAGTGTTTTGTACAACCAATTAGAGTTATAAGGGTATTTTGGTCAATTTACCTCTATGGGACCCACGTCCTCAGTGGAGAATCCTATTCCTAACATTTACCCGTACTTGGATTACCCCTGATGTCATATGACATCATTCCGTGGTTAGAATAGGATAATAAGTAGAAAATTCTAATTAAAATCAGTTTTAGGAATCAGATTTAGAAAACAGATTTTCTTTTAAAAACCAAACACCACCTAATTAATCCACTAACTATAAATATAAGACTTATCTATACTATTCACTAAGACTTAAGGAATCAGAATTGGTTCCAGCCTAAGGAGAAAACCAAGGAGAAGAAAAGAGAAGAAGAAGGGAAGGAGAGGGTTTTGCATGGGGCTTGGTTCCTACACCTGAAACTAGAGCTTGAGACTAAATTCGGCAACCTGGTTGCATAATACTAGGCTGCTATCACCCTATTTCTGCTGTTGTATTCAGGTAGGCTATGATTCCCCTCATTCCCATTTTCATCTTCTTCAATTTCAGTCCTAATCAAACCCTAACCTTGTTTCTTCCATTTAGCTTGTAAACCAAGCTTTGGTAATGAAATCTGACCCTAATAGTTACTGTTTTGAACCGGAATTTGGTTCAAACTTGGTTGTATTATGTAGGCAGTCCCTTAGAGACCCTAATATCTAGCTGAACTGTTTAAATTTAGAACCCTAAATTACCAATTTGAGATTAATTATTCAAATTCCCCAAATTGATGTTTAATTTTGAAATTGAACAATCAAATTGGTTGACCCACCTTAGAATTGAGTCAATTCATGAAATTCTGGCCATGCATGTAAAGATCCTGGCCTTGGGAGTAAAACCCCCAATTCTGGAGTTTGAATCGGATGCAGAACCAGGCCCTGAACCGATCGACCGGCTCAGCCTGGGCCTGAATTTGATTCACCCTTTTTATGTCCAAAATGCCCTTTTGTAGATGGGTACTGATTTGAACCCAGTCCTGACCCTAACACTTGTTGTTTCCTACTGTTCTAGGACTGTCTTTGCTATTTTTCTACTATTTTTGTCTGGTCTGCCAGAGTTTTGTTACCTAGGCTAGCCCAAGCACTGCAGGTAAGGGAATTTGATTTTAATTTTGGTGTGTTTATGACCTTAATTTGCTATTGTTTTGATTGCCATGCCATGCATCATCAATACTACTCAGTGCATATAGTTTATTAGCTTGTATTTATTGCACTAGATTGCATGTGATTTAGGCTGCATTGACATCCTGCACTGCATCAATACTTATTATTATTGTTAAATTGATGATAGTGAAGTACTGTTATCTTATAATGCGACTGATCATACATGTGCCATCATGGTTAGATTGCACTGGGCTAAGTTGTATATTTCATTACCCAGTACTCCATCCCTTACCAATAGGGGAAGAGGTGTTGGATAACCCGTGGTATAGCCGAAGGGTATACCGGGATACCATTCACTGTCCCATGTTAGCGTGTGTACTCCGCTGTAGGAACAAACAGTAGGGTTGGTCATTGGGGGTCTACTAGGGTCAGATGTATGATGCCTGAACTGGCGGGTCCTCGCCGTAGTAGAATGGTTTCGCTCCGGTGACCGACGTAGCATCTACTACAATAGTACTTATACCCCATATGACTTAGTTTCCATGTTAGGGGCATGTTAGATTAGAACATTCATCATAGATTATTGTGTTATGTTTGCATGCATTTTCTTACTGGGCTCATTGGAGCTCACCCCCGTGGTTAACCTTATTTTTCAGATGAGCTACTCTCGGTATTGCTGGTGTTTCTATGGGGATTCCTTCTGCTGAGGATCTTTCTACTTGTCATGGAGTTGATACTCCTCTACTGGTGGAGGCCGAAGCTTCGTGCTCATGTGACCGCTGCGCCTTCTCCTGATCTTCCTGATTGATCAAGCTATCTCTACCCCTTTTTGTTATAACACTTTTGTAAAGAATATTGTATATAAGTCTTTGTGGGTTTTTAAGTAACTTTTGAGAACTAACCTTGTAACCCAAAGTTCTTTTGAATATATATATACATATCACTGTTCAGTTTAGATCTTCTTTATTACTGCATTATTCTCATATTAAATTACTTTCGCTGCATATAATTCTGTTATTGTGAATAAGACTTGCGAATAGAGTACTGCACTTGCAATCCTGGTGGGTTGGTTGGATGTGAGACACATCCAGTCACACTTGGCCCTTATAAACCGGGCCCGGGTGTGACATTTAAGTGGTATCAGAGCATCATGCTCTATTTCTATTCGCAGTTAAGTTCATGATACGGCAGCTCTTGGACTTTTTGACCTGAAGGTGAGTCCAATCTAGGGATAATTAAAAACCTTAACTAAAAGACACTAAGTAAAAAAGAACTTGTTTGTAGATTGCAAATGTAAAGGTTAAAAATTTGTATTTTATATATATATATATATATATTCGAGTCTTTACAAAATTTCAGCTCTTAAGCTGATTTGGTTACATACGTTAGCTTGTTGTCATAAGCTGGGGGACATAGCCCTTACAAGAAAAGTAAGAAAAGAAAAATACAAGTTAAGACTAAACTAAAAAGACTAGAAACATCAAGTCATCATTATGGTGGTGGACCCTGCCCATGGAAATGAGATCTCCACTCTGCAAATTGAGTCTCCGTGGCGCTCATCCTCCCACTCAACTGAGAGAAGCCTTGCTCCATTGTCCTCTCCATGCTCTCCAGCCTACTAAATAGTTGTGCCCATGTAGTCCCATCACCAGTGTACTCTGGGGCAGCAGAGGAAGAAGAAGCGCCTGGATGCCCAGGTGGTGCTGCACTGGGAGATGATCAACAGGCATGGGTGGTGGAACCTCATCCTCATCCAAGTCCTCCTCAAACATGGGTAGATCCTCCTCAACAGCAGGCTGCCCCATCTCAGTACAGTTTGGGTGGCCTAGCTCTGGAGAGAAGGCTGGCACAGGAATGCGCATCTTCACTAAGGATACCCGGTTCACATTCAAGACCTTCTTTGTTGAATATTCCTCATCAATCAATGACACACCAAAAATCCTGAATACCCTAGTGAGGAGTCGACTGTATAGAAGGTTCCCTAACCTCGGGTGATCATGCTGGTAGGCCATAGTCTGCATGATCAAGTAGGGTAGGCAAATCTCATAACCACAGTAGAGGCTATAAGTGGCGATAATCTGCAGCGAGGACAACTCGGTGCGATGGCCCGACTTAGGAACTACGCAAAAATCGCAAATCCTAGACAATACTTGTGCTGAGGGGATGAAGTGCAACTCTGAAAGCACTCTATCATAAGACACTCCATTGGTTAGCACGGAGAAAAGCCATCGGATCTCAGACCATGCTAGGAACTCAGTAGTCTCGGTCCTTGGAGGACAGTACCTCCACTCCCCCCTGTTAGAAATCCCCAAAATGTCGGCCAACTGCCCGGTGTTGAAGGAGATCTCCCTCTCCTTCACGTAGCTAGTAATGTAGAAATCGTTGCCCTCGTGTCTGTAGGCTAGGTTGCTATAGAATAACTGGATAAGCCTGGGGTAATAGTGGCGCTCCGGCTGAATCATGGGCAACCACCCTATTGCTTCGAACCTCTCGCGGACCTTGAAGGTCCGTAGGTCATCGAGGACTACTCCTCGCTCTATCTCGATATTCCTCTCCATAAAATGCTCCACAAAATGAATTTCTTCTTGGGCATTTCGGAAATATAGAGGCTCAAGCTCTTTGTTAGGATCGACAGCCCCTCTCCCTCTTCCTCTACCACCCCTACCTCTCCCCGGGCTGCTGCCATTGACTATCAAAGGCTGCAAGCAATGTAAAGTAGGTGGTAAGTAACATAATCAAAGAAATCTTTACCCAATGTGTGCTTACGTATAGGACAGCACCCTATAGGTAAGCACTGTAAACAAAAATACAGCAAGGACTTAGGCTAAAATCAAAGGAAAAAGAGTAGTATAGCCAAGTATGTAAGATATTTATGTATATATGATAGGTGTATGCATGCATGTTTATAGGCTAAAACTCATTATAAGTCTAATCTAATAAAATGGAATAACATTAGGCTAAAGAAACAAGTAGTTCTAGGTTAAAAATCTCCTACACACATTTAATCAAACACCTTACATTCACATTTAGATATAGATTTAGGAAAAAGCTAATAAATACCAAAATTTAATAAAAAGATAGAGTATTTAGAGACAATTCGCCATAAAATACCTAATTATAAACCAATATGGCTTAAAACAGCAAAAAGAACCAAAAAAATAGGTTAGAAAGACAATTGGGGCATTTCTTCAAACACTTGATGTGCACAGTAAATGTTTGAATAGGAAATCATCTTGAAAATGAAAGAAAGAGGTTTAAATAGGTAATAAACAAGTACATTGTGATAAAATGAACAAAAAAAGAAAGAAGAATGCAAGAAAGAACATGAAAGCTTGCTGTTTTGTTGAAGGGCTTAAGAAATGGCAAAGAAAAACCTAATATAGACCCAAGAATAAGTAAAAGAAAGAGAGGAAATGAAGTTAGGATACTTACATTTGAGTTAGGAGTGAGAAATCTTGTGTTAGAAACCTTCTCTAGCCTTGAAATGCCCTTAGGAACCTTCTTTGGAGTTTTAGGAACTTAGAGAAGAGAATAGAAGGGCTGAAGACCGAATGAGGTTTGAAATATAGAAGTTTAGGGATTCCACAATTTTAATAGAAATGGGTCACTGCCGAGTGAACCAGTCGACCGGTTCGACCCGGCAGTGAATCCAATTCACTAGTAGGTGTGAATCCGATTGGGTTTTTGGGTCTTATAATAATTTTAAAAAAATTGTTTTATAATTACTTAAATAAATATAGTATATATATACTATAATATGTCAAATAAAACAGTAATTATAATTATATAAAAATATAATATAATAAATAATAATATTAATAAAATAATAATATTATTATTATTATATTACATATATATACATATAAAATAAAATCAAATGAAATAAATTAAAATAAAATAAAATAAATATGCTAAAAATAAAATAAAATCTATTAAAAATAATTTGTATGTTATACGTAATTAATATACGTGTATATGTATGTAAGTATGTGTATATTAAGTATAAAAAAAATTTAAATAAATAGTACTATGTATTGATTTTGGTCTATATTACGCTTAATAGTACTGCATGTGTAATTAATAAATATTATTTAAATATTGTACATTTATATACTGTTGTTATTTTATTATGCTATACACTATGTTGTATAATTATGTATTTCTTTTTAGGAATTTGGAGCGTTGGCTTAACACACAACTGCCATTCAAATGAGTTATGTTAAGGCCGATCGAAGAGTACTTATACAATCCCGAGAACATTGATGAGTTGAATAGAGTGCTCAAGCTACTCACCAATGATCACTTGTATCTCCAGTCGATTCTCTGGAATGACAGTAAGTCCTTGATGGCCAGGGACTTCTATATCATTGATCGAAGGGTAGAATACCTTCAAGCCCATACCACTCGCATCGAATCCATCCTTCACAGATGGGCGAATAAACTTCAAGGCCTTCCTTGAATTCTGTTAAGTATGATGAATCATGCTTTACTGTTCTTACTACTTTATCATTACTGTGCACTCTATTATATCAAACTGATGCATATGCTGATAGTTTGATGTTTACCTTCTTTTCTCAGCTGATCATTATGGACCCACGGCCTCCTAACACATATAAGAGGCATAACGCGGGGGGGGGGCGTACACAAGCAGCCTCTTCCTCTAACCCTACCCATAATGATCCTCCAGCAGGGGGTGCACAAGGGAACCCTCCTGACATGCATATGCACGATGTTGCTGGTCTTGTTGATACAATAATGGAAAGGCAGCAACAGCAGATGCATCAGATGATCGCTGACATAGGTGATCAATTCCAAGCAGTTATTAGGAATATACATGTCACACCCCAAACCACCCCCTAGGAGGATTGGGTAGGTGACCCGAATTGCGTAACGGCAATCCGCCAAATCCCACGGATCTAGAAGCAGTGCTTACGATCATGGAACCACATCCACATCTTATCCATAAGTAAGATCAGAGTAATGCAGGACGCCTACAATTTAAAAGTAAAAAGGAAGCATAGCGATACGGGAAATGGTGATAATATATACACAATAAGTCTTGTTTGATACATCTCCCGAGCACGCACAACCCACAACAAAGAAACAAAAGCTAATAAGAACAGTACTACATACAAAAATATATACAGGGTGAGCATTCTCAGCCCCAAAAAGGAAAGGAAAAGAAAACTACAATAACCAAGTCAGAACGGGGATAACTCCAAAAAACCCAAAAGGAGTCCCCAATCAAACATCGCATGCACGCTTCAAAGGTCTTCATCCGCAATGACCACCGAGAACATACGCAGAATCGGTATGACCTCTGTCGGGGTCCACACCAACATCGTCATAACAACCAAAACTCTCCTCCTCGAGATAGCCCGCCATGCCACAGCGACATCCACCTGCAGGATCATCTAAGAAGAAAGTAACATATAACAGAGTGTGAGCCCCACCGAGCTCGTGAGCAAATAACATCCATCATGCATGCATATGCAATCACAATCCACAGTTCATATGATCTACATGATACGCAAGTCCAGCTTCTTTATTATTAGCCACCTAGCAATACAACTAAGTCAGGTCTGTGCTACTACAATCCCCAATACATGTATCCCTGGTGCTAGCTTGGTTACCCCTTCCCGCGATACACCCATTGAGTTGTCGGAGAGGACCAGTCAGCTCCCGCATTCATTCACCAAGGTCAGCCCGACCAGCCCTCTATGATTATCCAGGGGGACAACCATTTCTTCCCTCATGCACCATTCCGGTGTTCTTTTATTTATGCACCATTCCGGTGTTCTTTTATTCTTTTTTTTTTTCACTCCCTGATAATTGTCCCCACAAGCATCCAGCACCTCCATCCCTGCTGGCAAGGGTGCGTAGCACGGGTGATGAAACTCTAGCCCCATGTCCATATGGCATCATATGAGTCCAACGGTGTCAACCGTACCCCATAATACGGGCTACCACAGGCCCCATTTCCAAGCCGAGTACGGCATCTAGTCTAGCAATCACATCCATCATATAGAAGTCACAGTGTTGATCAACAACAGGCATTATGCAGTGATTTGAGTAACTTGAATTATAAGTAAATAACACAGCATTCATGATTCAATTATTAATAGCCGGCATCAGATCATAATTACATTTGCACATACGATACTATTATTCACTCACCAGTACTTAGCTCTAGGTACTCAGTCACAAATTCAGTCCCAGCAGTTGTCTGGTTGTTGACCTCGAGCTCGGGATCAAGTCCTAGACACAAATCAAGCATTGTCTCATTCAGTCATTAGCCTACACTGATGGTTCTAGGGTTACCCTAATTTACTGAGTTGACCCGGGGTTTAGTTGGTCTCATTTGGAAATACTAGGCCTTACACTGGGTCTTAGGTCATGTCCCGGTGCATGGCCAGTGTTAGGGCACAGGGGTAAATTGGTCATTTGTAATACCAGTACCTGCCACTAGGTCAAAACATGGCCTCGGTGTTGTCCAAAGCATGTCTGTGCTGTAGGACCAAGCACAATAGTGCACAGTCACAAACGGGGCCCACTAGGGTTCCGAATCATTTCTAAATAAGAACAGATGTGAGGAAGGGCTTTTTGGTAATTTCCAACCTTCCCACAGTGTCCAGGGGGTATGTGGGTGAAATCCCCCAGGTCTGTCCATCATTCCAGCCAAATTCCCTTCACTGGGCGTTGGCTCTAGGCGATGTTTGCATCGCCCAGTGCCTGTAGAATCGATACAGGCTGAGTTTCCAAGGTTGGGCTTGCATGATTGGGCTCACACCTGATCCTCTGCATGTTTAGGGATTTAGGTAGCCCCAGTAATGGTCTACATCATGGTCCAATTGGTTTCTCCATCAGGGTTCCAGTCAGGCTGACTGTGGCTGCCCAAGCAACCCAATGAATAGTGTTCAAGGTTTTGGCTAAGCTTGGGAGTTGATTTCAGCCACATGCAGGACTGGAAATGCATGAATCTTGGTGGTTCAAGGTTGCAACCACCTAGGGTTGGGTCTCTGCAGCCTTGTCTAGCACCCAGGGTTCCAAATCAGGCTTCAGTAGGGCCATCTGGCAGTGCAGATGGGCACAGCCTGAATTCGGCCAGCATAATAGCATATCTAAATGCTTATTTTCAATAGCAAACTCAGATCCATCATGCACAAGGTCTGCATGCTTGATCCAGACCAAGCCTGGGCATACCCAAGCTGTTCTGGGCTGCCCAGGAAGCAAATACATAGAAAACATAAAGGGGAAAGAGAAACAGCAGGCATAAACAGGTATTTTTATACCTGAGGGAGCTTGGAGAAGCTCGGTTCCAGCCTCTATGGGCTGCAGCAGCTCCATCTCTTTCTTCTCCCTTCTTCTTCCTCTTCTTCCTCTCCTTGCTCTCTCTTCTTTCCTCTCCTTCCTCTCTCGGATTTCAGATTTACCAAGGGCTCTAAAATGAGCCCAAGGCCTCCTAGTTATAAGCCAAGGCCAACTAAGGCCTGTTTGCCTTTAGTCCCTCTTTTAAAAACTGATTTTTGAAACTGATTCTGTTCAGTTCTAGGCTCTCTGGTGGGGTCCGCAGTGAACCAGGGATATGAGGTGGTCCCTCAGAGTCCCCTCTATCACTGGAGGGTGTCCATGGTCAAGTGGGGTGGTCCCCACATTTTTAATAATTAAAAATGTGCAAAAACAGCCACTGGGCGATGTCTCTGGGCATTGCCACATCGCCCAATGCCATGGCCCAGTGAATTCCAGCAACATGAATTCAAAGGGGGATTGCATAGGGGTTTGACCCTAGGTCAGGGTATTGTCCCCACATACCCATTAGGGGGTTTTACATGATTTTCCAGAGGTGGGTCCCACCACTTTAAGGAGGAAAGAGATTACCTAGGGTTCAAGCCATACATCAGGCTGTGAGCTATGCAAGAACAGGGGTCTGCTATCCATCTTCTGACGGGTATATAGGGAAACCTGTTCAAAGCATTCTCATTGATCTCATTGAGTGGAGTGATGCTCCACAGTGATCCTGGTTGCCTGATCAGGGGTTCCTGTCCTTGAACCAAAATTCCAACTTGTCAGGGGCAGGGTTTGACAATACAGACTCCGTAGGCAGTCCCTACAACCCCTGCTGTTCCTCCCCCTCCTACACAGCAGCATGATGGAAAGATTTCTTAAGATGCAGCCCCTTACTTTTGCTGGGATTAGTAGAGACATCTTGCTACCCGTTAAATGGGTAAAGGAAATGGAAAAGGCCTTCAAGTTTCTGGGTTGTAATGAAGAGCAGAAACTTATATGTGCTGGATACAAGCTCCAGTACGAGGCAGAAGCTTGGTGGGAAACTACTAGGCCTATTTTGGAGGCAGCACACCCAGTTATAACATGGGACATTTTCAAGCAAGCCTTCTTTGTAAATTACTTTCCCACTAGTGTACGGAAGAAGAAGGAGATAGAATTGGCAAAGTTAACACAGGGACCTAAGTCTGTGTTAGAGTACCAACAAAAGTATGTAGAGCTTTTCTTCTTTGCCCCTCCTCACCTAAGTGATGATGAAGCAAAGGCACAGAAATTTGAGGACGGGTTGAGGCCACAGATTGCCTCTATAATGGCCACCAGACCGACTCAAGGTTACTCAGAGACTCTGCAAACTGCAAAGAAGATTGAGGATAAGCAGAGAGATGCTTATCATGTCAGTCAGTCATCCGGCAAGCGAGCAGCCCCATTCTTTGATAGAGGATTTAGCAAGTTCAGCAAATCTTTTGGATCTAGCGTAGCTCTAGCCTTCCCACAGAAGAGTCAGTCTAAGTCAACAGTGTCCGGACCAGTATATGCCAATCCCAGTACTAAGGCAACAGATGCAGCAGCTCCAACAAGTGTTGTAGACTTCAAATGCTTCACATGTGGTCAGCTAGGTTAAACTTCCAAGACATGTTTCCACAAGAGACCTGGATATCCTACTCACCAACCAACCAACCAGTAAGCCTCAAGGCTGGGTCTACTCTGTGACCGCTAGTGAGGCTGAGGCTAACCAGAATGTAGTTACTGGTATCATTCTAACTTATACCTTATTGTATTTTGTTAATGATGTCATGCATACATAATCATCAAATCATGGCATATAGGTACCATTCTCATTTGCTCTACTCCTGCATACACCTTGTTTGATACGGGAGCAACGCATTCCTTTGTGTCTCCGTCATTTGCTAAGAGAACTGGTGTGTCACCGAAGTGTTTGGCAGAGGGTCTAGCAGTTAGCACACCTACTGGGTTAAGGATAGACTTGAACACATTGTATGAGCCCTGTGCCGTGAGAATTACGGGCAGAGACATGAATGCCCATCTGATCCAACTCGATATGACTGACTTTGATGTCATATTGGGGATGGATTGGTTTGCAGCATACAAGGCAAATGTGCTATGTGCATAGAGAAAGATAGTGTTCCAGCCTAGAGACGAGAAGGGATTCATCTTTGTGGGTGATAAGAAGAAGAAACCCAGGAAGATGGTGATTTCGGCTTTGAAGATGAAGAAGTTGTTAAACAAGGGTACCTTGTGTCTGTTATGGATACTAGGACACAGTTTAGGTCTATGTTAAAGATTCCTATTGTAGGGGAATTCCCTGATGTTTTCCCTGATGATTTGACAAGTCTGCCTCCACCTAGAGAGAATGAGTTTGTGATTAACTTAATACCTGGAGCGGTACCGGTATCTAAAGCACCTTACAGAATGGCACCGAGTGAATTGAAAGAATTGCAGACTCAACTTCAAGGCATATTGAAGAAAGGATTCATAAGACCGAGTATCTCACCTTGGGGTGCTCCAGTCTTATTTATGAAGAAGAAAGATGGCTCCATGAGAATGTGTATCTACTACAGAGAGCTGAATAAGCTGACGATCAAGAATAAGTATCCTTTGCCAAGGATTGATGATCTCTTTAATCAGCTTTAGGGTGCCCAAATCTTTTCGAAGCTTGATCTCAGATCTGGGTACCATCAGCTTCGAATCAAGGAAGCCGATGTTAGTAAGACAGCCTTCAGGACTCGATAAGGACACTACGAGTTCCTAGTAATGTCTTTTGGGCTTACTAATGCCCCAGCAGCTTTTATGGCTTTAATGAACCGAGTCTTCCATGATGTCTTAGACAAGTTTGTGATAGTCTTCATTGATGACATCTTGGTTTACTCCAAGAATGAAGAAGAGCATGCTCAACGCTTGAGACTTGTTCTACAAAGGCTGAGAGAGAAGCAGCTTTATGCAAAATTCAACAAGTGTGAATTCTGGCTGCCTCAAGTTGGTTTCTTAGACCATATAATTTTAACCAGAGGGATTGAAGTAGACCCAGGGAAGGTTGAAGCTGTAGTGAATTGGGAAAGTCCCAAGATAGTAACTGAGATAAGAAGTTTTCTGGGTTTAGCTGGTTACTACAGGAGGTTCATAGAGAACTTTTCGAAGATAGCCATGCCCATGACACAGCTTACCAGAAAAGGTGCAAAATTTGAATGGAATGAAGACTGTGAGAACAGCTTTCAAGAATTGAAAAAGATATTGGTAACAGCCCCAGTCCTTGTTCTTCCTGAAGGAACTGAGGGGATGGTTGTATATACTGATGCCTCCAAGACAGGGCTAGGGTGTGTGTTAATGCAAAATGGGAAAGTCATTGCCTATGGTTCTAGACAGCTAAAGGACCATGAGAAGAACTACCCTATACATGACCTGGAATTAGCAGTAGTTGTCTTTGCATTGAAGATGTGGAGACATTATCTGTATGGTGAGAAGATTGAGATCTTCACTGACCATAAGAGTTTGAAGTACTTCTTCACTCAAAAGGAGTTAAATATGAGGCAAAGGAGATGGTTGGAACTCATTAATGATTATGAGTTTAACATTATATACCATCCTTGGAAAGCCAATGTTGTGGCTGATGCACTCAGTAGGAAGTCTTCTGATTGGGCAACAAGCAGGATAGTGATAAATGATGATATTCTGAAGGACTTGAGTGCACTGGAAGTGGAGCTCATATTTGGAAAGACTGAAGAGTTAATTTCAGTGATGATGATGCAGCCATCATTGCGGGCCCGGATCATTTCAGCCCAGTCTTCTGATGAAGAGTTCCAACACATTATAAGTAATATTCGGGCTGGAACACAGAAGGGTGTTGATTTAACAGTAACAGCTGATGGAGTTCTAATGTTCAGAAACAAACTATGTGTACCAGCTGATACTCAGTTGAAAGATCTGATTTTGCAAGAAGCCCATCAATCTCCCTACTCTGTACATCCAGGTGGTACAAAAATGTATCGAAATTTGAAACAGTACTTGTGGTGGCATGGAATGAAGCATGATGTAGCAGCCTATGTTTCTAAATGCTCTACTTATCAGCAAGTAAAGGCTGTTAGACACCGACCACAAGGGCTTTTGCAACCTCTTGCAATTCCAGAGTGAAAATGGGAGAAGATAACTATGGACTTTGTCACTGGCCTTCCTTGCACTAGGAAGGGGATGGATACAATCTGGGTAATTGTAGACAGATTGACCAAAACAGCCCATTTTATCCCTATGAAGATCATCTATTCTATGGATCAATTGGCCAAGCTTTATGTGGATAATATCATCAAGCTACATGGGATACCAGTGAACATAGTATCTGACAGAGATCCCAGATTTACTTCTAGATTCTGGAAGAGTCTATAGCGGGCTATGGGTACTGACCTGAGCCATAGTACAGCACATCATCCTGAGACGGATGGGCAAACAAAGAGAACAATCCAGACTTTAGAAGATATGCTCAAGGCTTGTGTGCTTGAGATGACTAGCAGCTGGGATGAGCATTTATCCCTGATTAAGTTTGCTTATAACAATAGCTACCATACATCTATTGATATGACTCCATTCAAGGCCCTGCATGGCAAGATATGTCGTACTCTGTTGTGCTGGGATGAAGTTGGAGAGCGACGTATGTTGGGTCCTAAATTGATTCAGAAGACTTGTGAGCAGGTTGATCTGATAAGAGAAAAGATTAAGGCTGCACAGTCCAGGCAATAGAACTATGCAGATAAAAGAAGACAGCACATTCAGTTCAGAGTTAGTGAGAAAGCATTCCTAAAGGTGTCACCAATCAAGGGTGTTGTGAGATTTGGGAAGAGAGGAGAGTTGAGTCCTCGATACATTGGCCCGTATGAGATTATAGCCCGAGTTGGTGCAGTGGCCTATCGGCTTGCATTACCCCCATCTCTTGCCGGTGTACACGATGTGTTCCATGTCTCTATGTTGAGACAATACATCCCTGACTCATCACATCTGCTACCTCAGCAACCAGCTAAGCTTATTGTTGATCTAACCTATAAAGAGGTGCCAGAAGAGATTATTGATTTGAAAGAGCATAACCTGAGGAATTGCACTATCTCTTTTGTGAAAGTCAGGTGGAGTAATCACTCTGAAGCTGAGGCATCTTGGGAAACAGAAGACTTGATGAAAGAGAGATACCCTTACCTCTTCGATCTCCCAGGTACGTCAATTTCGAGGATGAAATTCTAATAAGGGGGGTGGAGTATGAAAACTGCAACAAATATAAACTTTTTTTGGAACTTGTGTGATTTCAGGTTCTAGCTTTGAGACTATGGTGGCATCAATGCTATGGGCTACATCGGTCGAAGATACAGATGAATCTCTCGACACTCCTATGGAGGATTCCAAGGATTCTTCCCAACTTGCCTTTCTGGAATCAGAGGACACCCATGGAACCCCGCACCGGAGTAACCTGTGCCGGATCTACTGCCTGGATGCTATGCAGAACCTCTCCCTTAATTAAACTCGTTGTAAGTATAATTTAAAATGTATTTTATAGTGTTTTGTACGATCAATTAGAGTTATAGGGGTATTTTGATCAATTTACCTCTATGGGACCCACGTCCCCAGTGGGGAATCCTATTCCTAACATTTACCCGTACTCGGATTACCCCTGATGTCATATGACATCATTCTGTGGTTAGAATAGGATAATAAGTACAAAATTCTAATTAAAATTAGTTTTAGGAATCAGATTTAGAAAACAGATTTTCTTTTAAAAACCAAACACCACCTAATTAATCCACTAACTATAAATATAAAACTTATCTATACTATTCACAAAGACTTAAGAAATCAGAATTCGTTCCATCCTAAGGAGAAAACCAAGGAGAAGAAAAGAGAAGAAGAAGAAGGGAAGGAGAGGGCTTTGTATGGGGCTTGGTTCCTACACCTAAAACTGGAGCTTGAGACTAAATTCAGTGACCTGGCTACATAATACTAGGCTACTATCACCCTATTTCTGCTGCTATATTCAGGTAGGCTATGAGTCCCCTCATTCCCATTTCATCTTCTTCAATTTCAGTCCTAATCAAACCCTAACCTTGTTTCTTCCATTAAGCTTGTAAACCAAGCTTTGGTAATGAAATCTGACCCTAATAGTTACTGTTTTGAACCAGAATTTGGTTCAGACTTGGCTGTATTATGTAGGCAGTCCCTTAGAGACCCTAATATCTAGCTGAACTGTCTAAATTTAGAATCCTAAATTACCAATTTGAGATTAATTATTCAAATTCCCCAAATTAATGTTTAATTTTGAAATTGAGCAATTAAATTGGTTGACCCACCTTAGAATTGAGTCAATTCATGAAATTCTGGCCATGCATGTAAAGATCCTGGCCTTGGGAGTAAAACCCCCAATTCTAGAGTTTGAATCAGATGCAGAACCAGGCCCTGAACCTGTTGATCGGTTCAGCCTGGGCCTGAATCCGATTCACCCTTGTTATGCCCAAAATGCCCTTTTATAGATCTGTGCTGATTTGAACCCAGTCCTGACCCTAACACTTGTTGTTTCCTACTATTCTAGGACTGTCTTTGCTATTTTTCTACTGTTTTTGTCTAGTATGCCGGAGTCTTGCTACTTAGGCTAGCCCAAGCACTGCAGGTAAGGGAATTTGATTTTAATTTCAATGTGTTTATGACCTTAATTTGCTATTGTTCTGATTGCCATGTCATGCATCATCAATACTACTCAATGCATATAGTTTATTAGCTTGTATTTATTGCACTAGATTGCATGTGATTTAGGCTGCATTGGTATCCTGCACTGCATCAATACTTATTGTTATTGTTAAATTGATGATATTGAAGTACTATTATCTTATAATTCAACTGATCATACATGTGCCATCATGATTAGATTGCACTGGGCTAGGTTGTATATTTCATTACCCAGTACTACATCCCTTACCAACAGGGGAAGAGGTGTTGGACAACCCATGGTATAGTCGAAGGGTATGCTGGGATACCATTCACTGTCCCATGTTAGCGTGTGTACTCCGCTGTGGGAACAAACAGTAGGGTTGGTCATTGGGGGTCTACTAGGGTCAGATGTATGATGCTTGAACTGGCGGGTCCTCGCCGTAGTAGAATGGTTTCACTCGGGTGACTGACGTCTGGTTATGTGTTTTCGAGACTGAGGTTAGCATCTACTACAGTAGTACTTGTACCCCATATGACTTAGTTTCTATGTTAGGGGCATGCTAGATTAGAACATTCATCATGGATTATTATGTTGTGTTTGCATGCATTTCCTTACTGGGCTCAGTGGAGCTCACCCCCGTGGTTAACCTTATTTTTCAGATGAGACTGCTCTCAGTTTTGCTGGTGTTTCTGTGGGGATTCCTTCTGCTGAGGATCTTCCTACTGCTCATGGAGTTGATACTCCTCTACTGGTGGAGCACGAAGCTTCGTGCTCATGTGACCGCTACGTC
Organism: Telopea speciosissima; assembly: GCF_018873765.1. Taxonomy (NCBI): domain Eukaryota; kingdom Viridiplantae; phylum Streptophyta; class Magnoliopsida; order Proteales; family Proteaceae; genus Telopea; species Telopea speciosissima. Next base: position 21,733,555 of record NC_057925.1, read on the forward strand.
TTCTCTTGATCTTCCTGATTGATCAGGCTATCTCTACCCTTTTTTGTTATAACACTTTTGTAAAGAATATTGTATATAAGTCTTTGTGGGTTTTTGAGTAACTTTTAAGAACTAACCTTGTAACCCAAAGTACTTTTGAATATATATACATTTCACTGTTCAGTTTAGATCTTCTTTATTACTGCCTTATTCTCATATTAAATTGCTTCCGTTGCATATAATTCTGTTATTGTGTATAAGACTTGCGAATAGAGTACTGCACTTGCGATCCTGGTGGGTTGGTTGGATGTGAGATACATCCAGTCACACTTGGCCCTAATAAATCAGGCCAGGGTGTGACACCACTCATCTAGGTAAGCTTGCATCCTACTACTCTCTCCCCCTTCTCCATTTTTGGATTTTGGGAGGTTTTACCTAAGGATGGATTAGCTAGGTTTCCACTTTGGACTCAAGGTGGAGCTTAGCTCATGATGGGGTTTCATTAATGAGGACCTACCCCTAATTATAGCTCTACTTAGCCCCATTTACAACCATTGTTGGTGTCCTATAGCTTCCCCAACCCTAAACCCTAGATTTGGATCAAAGGAGTTGGATCCTTGTGAGACATTGGACCCATGGATGAACTAGGTGCTAATGACCCTAGGAAGGCTTGTGACTCCCCTCTCTAACCCTGAGAGCCATGTGACCTCTAGGTTCTAAGATGAGAATGTATTTCCTTCAAAATCTCGGACAGAACCTCGATGGATGCACGAACAGATCCAGAGTCGTGGTTCCGTCCATGGATCCTTCCAATGCATTTTGGTAACTGGCTCGAACGGAGCTAGGGACGGATTCACCTACTGGTTCTGTCCATCGTTCCGTTCCCTCTTGGGAATGTCTCAGGGTTCAGACGGATACATGAACGGATTCATGGTGAGGTTCCGTTCGTGAATCCGTCCCTCTCATCTTGACCATTTGGCCTGGACGGAGCCGAGAACGGACTCACCCTATTGATTTCGTTCCTGAGTCCGTCCGTGCTGTCTTGTGTAAAACCCAACTTTAACCTTTGGCACTTAGCATGGGACCCCTTCCACACATCTTCTAACACGTGCTCTCGTATCTTAGGCTGTATAACTCGTACAAGAGAGCGTGTATTGAAGCAAGAACTAATAGACACACCAAATCTTACACAAACTATTGGTGAGTGGGTTTTGGGTGATTGTTTGGGTTTGCTTATTATTAAATATTTATTTACCATGCTACTTGTATGATTAATAAGCTTGTTGCGTATTTGCATTATTTATCTTGATTGTGAACTGATTCGAATGTGGATATGTGGATTGCTTCATTATTGTATTGGGTTATGGTGTCGGGTGTACCGGTACGGAAACCCCAGAAATATTTATGAAATTCATTGACTGTCATCCTACCTTATATGTGTCGTGCCGTGCTGGTACCCGGGTACTAGATGGAATGGGACGTTGATGCACCCAGAATACCTCTCGGGATGATAGGACTTACATGTAGTTTATCTGTGGTTAGGATTCTTGTTCCCGTATGCTATGATCCTTACCAACAGGGGTTTATGTGTTGGGTAGTCGGAACACCTGTTGCCTGTGGGGGAGAGAGGCCAAGTCAGGCGTAGTAATGGCTATCGGGGTCTGCCACTAGGTGGGAAGGCCCACGGCCGGCGTAGGCTCTCTTGTGATAATTGAGGTTTCATTGTGACGATAAGTTAAGTGACCCACAGTGTCTCTCAAATTATCATAGTAGCATATACCTGACTTAGAATTGTGTGCTAGGAGAAAAATGAATCTAACATGTGCATGCATCATGAACTATTTGTAAATGTGTGTTTGTGTGTATGTGCATTCCCCTTTGCTCTCTCACTAGCTTGTGGAGCTAACCCCATTGTGCAACCTCTTTTTAGTTGTTATGCAGGAAATCTCTTAATGTGCTCCTTTTGATGCGAATCAAGTGGAGCTAGTGGCTTGGACTTGGATGTTGGTGTACATTCAAGGACGGTGCCCTTAGGGCATAACCTTACTCTTTATTTTATGTTTATCTTTTGTCGTATACAAACTCTGTGTATACCTTTTGGAGTAACTATTTGATGGTTATAGGAAAATTATAACTACAATATATATTATCATTAGCCAATCAACACCTTGTAACTATTTAATTTTAAATTGATTTATGCTTTTTCTGACTTCGATCTATCTTGGAATGTGTCATTCCGTTGGTTTTCGTACTCTGATATTATCATGTTTTTAATGTTGGTTCTAGACTGTGGATTGGGACACTGTATCTGTGATCCTGGTAGTTTTTGGGATGACACTTGTCGTCCTAGTCACCCATTTTCTTGTACTTTATCCTTTATTGGGATGGGGGCGTGACAACATAGTATGAGAGTGAGATGCTCTGCACCAACCGCAGTCTGGCGTAAACTCTTGATTTACTATCTATAAATAGGTTATAATTAAAAGTTTCAAGACCATAAATAAGTGTGTGCAGACATAGGGAGAGGACTAGCTAGGGTACAAACCGAGAACTCTAGAAAATAATAGACAATTATGAAAATAAGGGTTGAGGTGCATGTATATCCGGGTGTCAGCTGTCAAGTTGCATTTTTACCCCCTAGAGGAGTGTTGCATCAACTTCGCAAAAGTTGACAACCATAGCAAATAAATAGGAGACCAAACTGAAAGGAAACATAGATATATATATATATATTAAGTTCAACCACCAGCGGTTCGTACATTCTAGGCCCTCCCTCGGAGGTAGGTATACCTTTTCAAAACAAAATATAAACACAAAAACCACCACAAAAGCTTACCAATGTTTCAGCTGGAACAAAAAGAAAAGAAAGAGTTCTAACAAGTTTGGAAAAGCAAAAAGGAAATCCTAAACTAAACAACCACTGGAATCAAATAAAGCAACTGGATGTAGGGGCTAGCCCTCCATGCCATCTCTGTCGTCCATCTTCTCATACCCACCATAGTAGAGGAAAGTGTTGATGTCATTAAGTTCCTTCTCCATCCTCTCGAGGCGTTGGTTGCAAGCTGAGAACTAGCCCTTGATTTCAATAAACCCCTCTATCATCCTTAGATTCAGCCGTCGGATGGCAACAAGGACAGCATTCGCACTAGTATCCTCTGTGTTAGTTGCCCCTGCAGTGTGCTACCTAGATCCCACCACCTCTACATCCTCCTCCTCGCTCTCTTGGGCTCTTCCACCCCCTCCATAATTGACAGGTTCCCCAAAACTGTAAGAATCATATGGTATGCCCATCCGCTGTAATGCATTGAACCCAAATGGTCCCTCAGAGCTCGCGGCCTGGATCTCATTGTTGAGATTTATCCCATAGTGGAGAAAGACCCAGGTGAGCAGCCTTCCGTAGGGCAAGGTGTTCTTACGGCGGGGATTGGGGACTGCATGTGCCATGTGTTGGATGATGACATATGGGAGGCAAGTCTGTTTGCCTGTGTAGAGGGAATATGCTAGTGAGGCTGCCATCAGTGGGGGCTCAGTGCTGTGTCCTCTAGTTGGGGCCAAGTTTGTCTTGGCAATGTACGTTAAGAGATTTTCTAGTTCCCTATTTTAGGGAACTCCAGGGTTGTCCCTAGGGAACCCTACGGTTGCCCTAGGGCACCCTAATCTAGCTTGGGCATCCTATTTTCAATTTTAGGGTTTTTCATGGTCGCCCATGGTGCCCTAATGGAACCCTATTAGGATTTGGTATGGCAAACCAATGCCCAATCCGTCTCTTTGACGTCCCATAAAAATATTGGGATCCTTGTCATAGAGAAAATCACTTCTCTATTCCATCTTTTGGATAGAGGGATCCATCCCATACCTGAATACGCAACGGAAAACAATCAATTCGGGTCACTTTTACATCCCATGAATAATCAATACAATTAAATCAATAGGAATTAACATAGAATTGCTAACCTTATGAGCCTCAAGTGTTGCTCCTCCAATAGACAATGGTTATTCCTCCGATGAGCACTCCAAGTAAATAGATCTGAACCTCCAATGGTGCAACCAAGGTTCTTCAAGCCATTCCTAGATGCTCTTTAGTTCTTCAAGCATAAATCCGGGTTTCCAAAACCCTAACTCTCAATCAAAGTAGAGAGCAAGAAGAAGGAGAAGAAGAGATCACAGGAGAGAGAGGAGAACAAAAAATTCGTCCAGAGGGGGGGCAACCAAAAACGTGGAGCTCTACACCCCTCCTGCGTTTTTGGTTATTTTATGATGCTAGGGTTTCCAAAACCCTAGATGGGAAAAATCCCAGTGAGAGTCTGACTCTCTCTCTCTCCTTGTTGGCTTTCCTATTTAAACTCAAAGTGCTTCTAATTGGTGAAGAACCATAATCTAATGGGGAATGATATTATTAATTAATTAATTTAATTATGGATAATTGCAATTAGCACCATATCCATTGATTAAATAAAGAACCAATTATTTTAGTAAATTCCAAATAACTCTCTACATGAAAATAAATTATCATGTACAACCCCTCTACTAATCAACACCATCATTATGGAATCTAGGGCATGTACACTTGTACTGCCAACCCCCATTCCATAGTACATGTCCATATAAGAGTGTCTGTGTAACTGACCGGGTCCCGTAAAACTCGATAAAACACTTTAATCAAATAATTATATATAATCTATTATTTTATATAAAATAGATTTTGTAAAAACCATTTCCAAAACGGCACTGGATCCAGATTCTGATCCGACCATTCACAGGCAATCTCTATCTTGGTGTTCCCTAATCAGGCAGTGGAGACCATGTTGAGTAACTCCTTCACTCACGAAGTGTTCGCACTTTCCCAGAACACTGGCTTTGACTCACTTGAGTCATAGTCATTGATGAACCAAAGAGTACGGTCACACTTAGCAGTGACAGGGTTCCTTCAGGTACAAGGTCTCGGTGACACATGTCTATCCCTTCCTACATCTGGCAGTAATACATGAGGGAATCGACAAAGTAGATTCTTCGCCAATACACACATCGATCATGTGAGTACTCGCATTTGTACCCTGACATCACATGTCTAGGCATACCCAATGCGAAGACCATATGATAAGGGTGCCCAGCCCAAACCTTAGTCATGACTACCATTTTAAGTAATACTTACGGACACATAATGCTCAAAAAGTTTATATCGTATGTAATAATATTAAACCAAAATGTATAAGGTTTAATACAAACTAAAATCGAATTAAACCGGACCGATCCGGGTTTGATGAACACATAAATCCAACAATCTCCCACTTGTACATTAAAGCCAATTTCCCATACATTTTAAACCCATGCCCTCCATGTGTTTTTCAAACACTCCAAGAGATAAACCATTTGTTATGGCATCTGACACATTTTTAGTTGTGTCCACTTTGGAGACACTCACGTTGCCCTGTTGGATAATCTCCTTAATGAGGTGATACTTCCACTACACGTGCTTGTTCCTCTGATGAGCCCTAGGCTCCTTAGCTTGTGCAATGACCCCTCCATTGTCACATAACAGGGGAATAGGGCCCTTGACAAGGTCAGGGACAACCTCCAAATCTGGTAGAAATTTCCTCAGCCAAACACCTTCTTTTGCTGCATTGCAAGCTGCATGATATTCTGCTTCGGTAGTGGAATCGGCTGTAGATATCTGTTTTGCACTCCACCACACAATGACACCTCCACCCATTAGATACACCATCCCAGACGTGGATTTTCTGTCATCCTTGTCAGTTTGGAAATATGATTCTGTGTAACCCAGAACTGACAACTAATTAAACCCAAAAACCAAGAAATAGTCTTTAGTCCGTCTCAGGTACTTGATGATATTCTTGACAGCACTCTAATGCTCACGTCCAGGGTTAGACTAGTGACGACTTATGATACCTACTGCATAGCTAATATTCGGCCTCGCACACAACATAGCGTACATAAGACTCCCTACTGCAGAGGGATAGAGAATCCTCTTCATCTCTTCAATGTCTGTCTGAGACTGGGGACATTGAGATCTGGAAAGAATGACTCCATGTCGGAAAGGGACACTTCCCTGTTTGGAGTTCTCCATGCTAAATCTGGTCAGGACTTTGTCTATATAGGTAGCCTGTGACAAGCCTAGCATCCTTTTCTGGCGATCTCTTACGAGTTTGATCCCAAGGATATAGCTAGCTTCACCAAGGTCTTTCATCGAGAAAGTTGTGGACAACCACTGTTTCACCGATGAAAGAAACCCTACATCGTTACCCATCAGCAATATGTCATCTATGTATAAAACAAGAAAACATACTGCACTCCCACTGATCTTCTTGTAAACGCATGGTTCATCCATATTTTGATCAAAACCAAAGGATTTGATTGATTGATCAAACTTGATGTTCTAGCTTCTGGAAGCCTGCTTCAGTCCATAGATGGACCTTTGCAATTTGCATACCTTTCTTTCTTCCTCCAAGGAAGAGAACCCCTCTGGCTGTTGCATGTAGATTTCTTTTTGAAGAAATCCATTCAGAAATATAGTTTGCACATCCATCTGCCAGATCTCATAATCAAAGTATACAGCAATAAGCCATAGCCAATAAAATCCTGATGGACTTCATTATTGCCACTGGTGAAAAGGTTTCCTCAAAGTCTATACCCTCTTTCTGGGTATAGCCCTTTGCCACCAGTCTCGCTTTGAATCTTTCGACCTTTCCATCCATGCCCTTCTACCTCTTGAAGATCCATTTACACCCTATTAGCTTAACGTCAACTAGTGGATTGACCAGAGTCCAGACCTTGTTGGAATGCATTGAATCGATTTCAGAGCGCATTGCCTCCAGCCACCTAGTGGCATCAACATCCTTAAGAGCCTCAGTGTATGTTATCGGATCATCATCTGATTCAACCGACACCATGTGGAACTCTTCCACTGTTTGCTCTTCTTCGGTGAGAAAAGTGAACATGGTGGGTGGTCTTACAGTCCTCCCACTGCGTTGAAGTTCTTGAGGTGTTGGTATTTCAACGGGTATATCAATTGGTCTCACTTCTGGAAGTGAAGTTTCTGAGTTACCCAATAACTCTTTAATGACTACGAGTTCAGGCCTCCTGGTCAACATTTCTTCCTCCAAAAATGTGATGTGTTTACTTACAATGACCTTTTGGTCAATCGGGTCATAAAAGTAGTACTCTATCGTGCCTTTTGGATAGCCTAAGAAAAAGCATCTTAAAATCCTTCCAACTTGTCTGTCTATTGCTTTCGCACATGTGCTATGCAACCCCATACCCTAAGGTGTTGAATGCTAGGCTTACGCCCTTTCAACAACTCAAAGGGTGTCTTAGCTACAAACTTAGATGGAACCCTATTCAAGATATAAATAGTCGTTTCTAAAGCATACCCCCAAAAAGAGAGAGGTTGCTCACTGTAAGTGAGCATCGTCCAGACCATATCCAATAGAGTCTGATTGCATCGTTCGGATACACTATTTTGTTGTAGTGTTTCAGGATTAGTTAATTGACTAACTATCCCTTACGAAATGAGATGTTATCCGATAGATACTCTCCTCCATGATCTGATCGTAAGGACTTGATGCGTTTATCGAGCTGCCTTTCGACCTCGGCTTAGAACTCTTTGAATTTATCAAAGGCTTTCGATTTTCTACGCATCAAGTATATGTAACCATATCTAGAGTAATCATTGATGAAAGTTATGAAATACTCAAATCCATACCTTGCTTGTATATTTATGGGGCCACACACGTCAGTATGTATTAACTCTAACAGATCTTTGGCTCTAGTACCTTTATTGCTAAAGGGTTTTTTAGTCATTTTACCCTGAAGGCATGACTCATAGGTAAGGAATGGTTCCACCCTCAGACACTCTAAGGGCCCATCCCTTACCAATCTATTGATTCGGTCCAAATTAATGTGACCTAATCTTAGATGCCATAGATATGTCGAGTTCACTGGAGCTGCTTTTCATTTCAAATCAACATTCGAAATAATATTTGTTCTAATAAGGCAATCTAAGAAATACAATCTACTTTGTATGTATCTAGATGCCACAAAAAAAAATATTAAAATGAATAATCAATTTAAAACTACAGGAAAAACATACCCGTCCAAAACGAGTTTTGAAACTAAAATAATCTTCCTCTTAAAAGAGGGCACATAGTAACAATCCTTTAAAACTAAATTAACAGAACTAAAATTCAAAATAAAAGTTCCCACAGTCATCGCCATGGCTTCAGCTTTAGTGCTCATCCGAAGACGCACCTCATTTCTTTCCAGATTCCTTGTCTCTTTGAACCTCTACAAATCATTGCAAATGTGAACAGTGGAACTGCTATCCACCAACCAAGAATTGGTCGGTTCAAAAGACAAATTAGACTCATAAAGAATATAAACATCATATGTACCTTCTTTAGTAGCCTCAGTATCATCTGGCTTTTTGTCTTTCATAGTAGCCAACAATGCACGACAGTTCTGTTTCCAGTGACCCTCCTTCTTCCCTTGGGTTTCAGGGCCTTAGCCTTATTTCCCTTTTTCTTCTTCTTCCCATTTGAAGAAGGCTTCACATCAGTAGCATGGACCTCAGCCTTATCCTTTTTCAAGGTGGCCTCTGCTTCTACCAGTGTATTAGCAACCTCGATGAGCTCCAGTTCTTTATCTGACATTTTGTAGGACATCTTAAAGGATGCATAGGTGGAGGCGAGTGATGCTAAGATTAGATTAGTTTTGTACCGCAGCTCAAACCCGGTCCCCATGGATTCCAGTTTCTCGAATAGATTAATTATTTTCATGACATGGTCCATCACTGGAGTCCCCTAGGACATCATGTAGTTATAGATCTGACTCACTACATCAGAGTGTGCATGTGTCAGCTGCCTGTTGAACAATTCAGCAAGCTTATCCATTTTACCGCCTGAGGTACGTGTATCCTTGACTGAATCCAGTACTGACTTCTCCAATAATCCTAGGATATAAAGTGATGCCTTGGAGTACCTCTTAAGGAAATCCTGCATCTCCTCATATGCCTTAAAATCGTTCGAGTCGGGTTGAGGAGGAACTTGTTCATAAAAAATTGCGTAAAGTCCTTCAGCAGTCATGAGCAATTTAATGCTCCGGTACCAATCGACATAATTTGTACCATTTAACTTATATTCACTAATGAGTGTTAACAAGTTGGAATTAATGGCAGCCATTGAATAAGAATCTACACATGTACAAGTAAAAACACATGCATATTAATACCCATTGATAAAAATTGAGCATATACATCAATGGTCTTTCATGATTTAGGTCTCCCTCATGACCCAAAAAATGAATTGGATATGTACAACCCTTGTATGCATAACTTACCATGTCGGGAGTCATTATACACATTGTGGTAGTGTGGACTAATCTGTCTGCCTCATGGGCTTCCAATATTTTCGGCCACCTAGGTGTCATGCCCAGATCATGTCCAGTGACATACACCCAAGTCATGCATTTATCTATTGCATTAGCTAGAATCATGAAAGATGGCCCACTGTCGCAGTGCTCTCTCACTATCCATATCCTAACGTATCTAGATAGAGATAAATATAGATAACTATGTGATAACGAGCCTGGCAATGTCCTGTTGCGTATGTGGATTGCGGGGTCATATCACACAATCTCTACATTTACCTTCAATAGGAGGTCATGGACATGTCTACTAACTTAGACTAGTCTATATCATACATGTATTATAATCAAAGAGGGATAAAGCAACTCTCACATACATATCATGGATGGAATCAAATAACATAATTAATCAACATTAATTAATAGTGATTATGGGATGGCGGCATTTTTATCAGAAGCAATTAAAGAACCCTTTCAATAGAAATAAAACTAATAACTTTCTTTTAATTATGGGTGCATCAATCATGCCATGGATGCCACGCTCCGCCCGATCATGTCTTCAAAGTTGGTGACTTGCACCTCCATAGCTTTGAGCGTCACATGTGGATCATCATCAACATGCCCTGGGAGTCCTAACTCCTCTAAAAGTATAATGGAAACCTAGGATAAATATTTTATAAACTTTCCTTTCCATAGTAAAGAAACCCCGTATGGAGAAACCAACCCACCATTTTGGGCTGCCCATGGGGTGGAGTACATTTATTTATAAAAAAGAAAGGGGGAGAGAGAGAAGCATCACATCCACCCATAATCCCAATGCATCACATATGTCAAATTATCATCCATTTAATTAGATAGTCAATCCCAGAATCACATCATAATATAACATCATGCATGGGTATCATTAATGTAAGCAAGCATAACACTGGATTTCTTCAATTATTGAACCACCACATCACATGTGATAACATGTATCTAAGCCAATTGCCAATTAAAATCTCATTTTAATTCTAAGTGGGTGGAGAGAAAAATCTCTTCACCCATCTTCTTCCTCCAAAATAAAATAAAATAAAAATATTCTATTTTGTAAAACTCCTTTTTATTTTATTAAAACTAGGAGGGAAACACTACAGAAAAAATCAGCTCAAAAGCACACGCGCATAAGGGCACAAGCCGCGAGCAGCACCCACGGGTTGCGCGCGGCCTGCCCAGTGGTTGCCCGCACCGCTGCTTGGCGGCGGCGCGTGGCGCACGGTGGTCTTGTTGGTGGCTTATCTGCAGTGGCTACCGACGCAGCGCACAAGGCCATAGGCAACGACTGCGGACAAGCAGGCCATGTTGCCGCTTGTCCACGCGCCTTTGCCAGCTCCGGGCAAGTGGCATGGGTAGGGGCATTAGGTATAGGGATGGTTTGCAGCGTGCGCTCCATCCCCACATCCATCATTAAAAAAAAATTAAAAAATAAAATTTTCCTTCCCTTTTTCATGGATATAATTTTTCAACAATTGGAATAACAAAATCAATCAAATCCATGGTCAATATAACCAACCACATGGGCAAGTTGCTAGATTCTAACAACCTTGTAACTACCCATGTGCACATGAGAAGGTTGTTACAACAATCATATAACCACCCATGTGCATCTTCAACAAACTCAATAAAGAATCTGACAACTTGCATTCCATACGTGATAATTACATTAAAACATTAATTATATGATATCCATGGGTGAGAAAAGTGGCTCTGATACCACACCATAGGTCGATGCTACGGTCCATGGGATCATCCATGCTTGCCATGGAAACTAATAACATATGTTTTTCGAGTTCCCTATTTTAGGGAACTCTAGGGTTGTCCCTAGGGAACCCTAGGGTTGCCCTAGGGCACCCTAATCTAGCTTGGGCATCCTATTTTCAATTTTAGGATTTTTCATGGTTGCCCATGGTGCCCTAATGGAACCCTATTAGGGTTTGGTATGACAAACCAATGCCCAGTCCGTCTCTTTGATGTCCCATAAAAATATTGGGATCCATGTCATAGAGAAAATCACTTCTCTATTCCATCTCATGGATAGAAGGATTCATCCCATACCTGAATGCACAGTGGAAAACAATCGATTTGGTTCACTTTCAGATCCTATGAATAATCAATACAATTAAATCAACAGGAATTAACATAGAATTGCTAACCTGATGAACCTCAAGTGTTGCTCCTCCAATAGACAATAATTCTTCCTCCGATGAGCACTCCAAGTAAACAGATCTGAACCTCCAATGGTGCAGCCAAGGTTCTTCGAGCCAATCCTAGATGCTCTTCAGTTCTTCAAGCATAAATCTGGGTTTCCAAAACCCTAACTCTCGATCAAAGTAGAGAGCAAGAAGAAGGAGAAGAAGAGATCACAAGAGAGAGAGGAGAACCAAAAATTCGTCCAGAGGGGGGGTAGCCAAAAACATGGAGCTCTGCACCCCTCCGGTGTTTTTGGTTATTTTATAATGCTAGAGTTTCCAAAACCCTAGATGAAAAAAATCCCAGTGAGAGTCTGACTCTCTCTCTCTCCTTGTTGGCTTTCCTGTTTAAACTCAAAGTGCTTCTAATTGGTGAAGAAGCATAATCTAATAGGGAATGATATAATTAATTAATTATTTTAATTTATGAATAATTACAATTAGCACCATATCCATTAATTAAATAAAAAACTAATTATTTTAGCAAATTCTAAATAACTCCCTACATGATAATAAATTATCATGTACAACCCCTCCACTAATCAACACCATCATTATGGAATCTAGGGCATGTACACTTATACTGCCAAATCCCATTCCATAGTACATGTCCATATAAGAGTGTATGTGTAACTGATCGGGTCCTGCAAAACTCAATAAAACACTTTAATCAAATAACTGTATATAATCTATTATTTTATGTAAAATAGGTTTTGCAAAAACCATTTCCAAAATGGCACTGGATCCAGATTCCGATTCGACTATTCACAGACAATCTCTATCTTGGTGTTCCCCGATCGGGCAGTGGTGACAATGTTGAGTAACTCCTTCACTCGCATTCCCAGAACACCGACTTTGACTCACTTGAGTCTTAGTCATTGATGAACCAAAGAATGCGGTCACACTTTGCAGTGACAGGGTTCCATCAGGTACAAGGTCTCGGTGACACATGTCTATCCCTTCCTACATCTGGCAGTAATACATGAGGGAATCGACAAAGTAGATTCTTCACTAATACACACATCGATCATGTGAGTACTCGCATCAGTATCCTCACATCACATGTCTAGGCATACCCAATGTGACGACCATATGATAAGGGTGCCCAGCCCAAACCCTAGTCGTGACTACCATTTTAAGTAATACTTACGGACACATAATGCTCAAAAAGTTTATATCGCATGTGATAATATTAAACCAAAATGTATAAAGGTTCAATACAAAGTAAAACCAGATTGAACCGGACTGAACCGGGTTTGATGGACACATAAATCCAACACCAACATGGCTTGCAAACTCACCAACTAGTTAGAGGAGGGTGAAAAAAAACAAACAAATAAAAACCAAAGTAGGGAGGATGAAAAATACCATCACGAATCAATTAGGAGAAGAAAGAAAATACAAGTTGAGGCTCTTTCCCTTAAACCCCCCTAAAAAAAACCCTATACAGAAGCATCTCCGTGAACCGATTTATAGGTTCCAAAATCCACCCCTGTGATGACCCTACAAGCACTTGATGGGGGGATGTGGGGAAGCATGGGCAGGGTTGCAGTGTGGGCGGGAGATGATGCAAAAGTTGCAGGGGGTGGGGTAGGATTGCAGAATGGGGATAGGGATGAATAACAGGGGGCAAGGGAGGGATGGAGCATTGCAGAGTTGGGCAAGGTGATTTCAGGGAAGAGTGATCGGAGAAGGAGGAGGTGGAGGGTAGTTGGGGGGTAAAAATGGTAAAACATATTTGATTGAGCGAAGGTTACTATTTTGGCTAATTGTGTAAATCCAAACAATGATAGGCTAGTTTAGTAAGGAAAAACTCAAATGTGGATAATCAAGTAATTTTCCCTATTTTTAATTTACTATTGTATCCCAAACAAAAGAGCAAAGTTGGAATAATACTTCGATTAACGTTGAGCAAACAGATTACGTTTCTGTTATATTATTTTTTAGGCCAAATGTTCTCTGTGTCGGGGGCGCAGGCTACGCCCAGACACATGGAGGTGGGCAAAATGACCACCCTGCCCCCTGAATGGCAGGCCCATGTGTCTGGGCGCAGGCAGCACTGCGGCACAGAGAACATTAGCCCTATTTTTTAACATTAAATAATAAAAAGTAAATGTGGTTTGCTGAGGTTCAGCCACGTACATGTAGCAGGAACAATCCTACTATGGCCGTAGCAGCGAAATTTTATCCCCCCGCCATTGGTTAGAGGTGAATGGAGTGGATCTTTGCAGAAGAAAGGACTAGAAGGAGAAAGGAGACTTGAATAAAAAGTCAATGAAATTACTTCTTTACCCATTAAAGGAGCCGTTGTTACTGACAAACTTATTGCAAATAGACGTAAAGGCTATTTGAACTCTTTCATTTCTCCTTTCCAAGCAGCTTTTATCCCTGGTAGGTAGATTACTGATAACATTATCGTTGCGCAGGAAATCTTTCACTTTCTGAATCAAACTAAAGATAAGACGGGGTATGTGGCTATCAAAATCGATATGTCAAATGCCTATGACAGGATTGAATGTAACCTTCTCACTTCTCTTTTTAAATTCCTGGGGTTCAGTGAAAAATGGGGGAGTATGATTTACTCCCTCATCTCTTCTTCCTCTTTTTCTATCAAGATGGATGATAGTCCGTTTGACTGGTTTCAGGCCTCCAGAGGTATTCGACAGGGATGCCCTCTTAGTCTCTATCTTTTCATTGTGGCCATGGAAGTTCTTTCGAGACTTTTCTCTGCTTATCGTGACTTGAAACTTTTCTAGGGAGTAAAGATATCGAGGTCAGCCCTTGAAATTTCTCATCTCTTATTTGTTGATGACATCTTTATATTTTGTCGAGCCACTCATGATGATTTGTTAACCATTAAAGCCATTTTGGATCTATTCTTTGATCTATTCGGACAAGAGATTAACTTATCCAAAAGTGGAATTCACTTTCGCAGGAATGTTTCTTCTATGAATGGAAATTCTCTCAGCTCTCTCATTGGCATTAAGGAAATGCCAAAGGATTCTATGTATTTGGGGACTTCTTCCACTGCAGGTCCAAAGTTAAGTAGCTTAATGGAGTTGTTTTAAGAATACAAAGGAAACTTTCTTTGTGGAAATCCAACTTTTCATCTTATGCAGGGCGTAATGTCTTAATTCAATCAGTCCTTGCCTCTACTCTTGCATATTTGATGAATTGCTTTTTGTTTCCTCTCAAAGTGAGTCGAAATATAGATTCGATCTGTCGCAATTTTTGGTTGGGCAATACTGAGGGTAAACCGAGAAAAACTTCCCTCATCTCCTACGATAAGATGTGCATTTCTAAAGTCAAAGGGGGACTAGGGTTCCGTAAGGCTGAAATTCACAACAAAGCTTTGCTAATGAAATTAGGATGGACGTTAATCACAGATACCTCCTCCCTCTGGTCTCGTGTCCTCAAAGCTAAATATTTTCCTAAGTTCTCTTTCTTTGATCCCAAACCCGTGCTAAGAAAGGCTCTTGGACCTGGAATAGTATTACCCATATTATTCCATATCTGGAGAAAATTTTAATCAGAAAGGTAGGAAATGGCAAATCAACTTTTTTCTGGTTTGATAAATGGATCCCATCTTATTTAGGTAATCTTTCTAACTTATCCCTTAAACCCCTGATCCCTGATCTTTGAGTCCAGTTGGTTAATTGCTTTAGATTGAATCTTGGATGGAGTCAAGATTTGTTAAATAATCTCTTACCTGCAAACATTTCTTCTCGGATTCAAATGCTTAATCCTTCAGATTCTGATGATAGTTGGTGGTGTACTAGGGCCAAAAATGGCTTGTTTAGCACTAAACTGGCTGGTAGAGAACTAAATTCCTATTCTGTTGATAACAATTTCTTTATCAATTCTTGGTGGAAATTCTTTTGGAAACTCAAGATTCATCCTAAATTTAAAATCTTCTTATGGTGTGTGCTAGATGCAGGACTCCCAATCAAGGCTACTCTTTCAAAATGGATTCAAATCAACCCTTCCAGTGCTCTATGTAGAAATTGTGTTGAATCCTTCTAGCACTTATTCATCTCTTGTGATTGGGTTAAACATATTTGGGTGGCTGGACCTCTGGGGCTGAGAACTGAATATCTAATTTTTACAGATCTGAAGGACTTTTGTCTAGCAACTATTTTCAACAAAAATTTAGATAAACAATCCTTAATATGGTTCTTTAGCGTTTTTATTATTACTTGCTACTTTATTTGGACCCCTAGAAACAAAGTTGTTATAGGGTCTGAATGTTTTGATCCAATCTGGATAATTAACCAAACCAAACCAAACAGTGGTTAGTAGATTTAAAGATATCCCCCCCCCTCATTTTCATCCTTTGATGTATATTCTAACAATGAGGAGTTATTATTAAGCCCTTCGTCTACTACCTTACCCATTTTTAATTTTCCTGTTTTAATTTGCGTAGGATATCATATACCTGGACTAAGTTTGGCAAGATGGTCCAATATCTTTTTGCTAGATGGCAAGTTTACCTTTTTTACTGCAGGATATATAACATCTACTATCTCTATGGAATATGATGTTTTTAGTATCCAGACAGGCCTAGACCATGCTACTAGTATGAGGTTGAAGATAAAAGAAGTGTGGTGTTCAAATCAACAGATCATTGATGTTCTTCCATCTCCAACCAATTCTCCTTGGCCTTGGCATCTTATAAAGTATTTAGTCTATATTTCTGATCTATCACAAGATATTTGTTTTGACAAACAGGCTGATCCTTTTTGTATAGCTTTAGCCATTAACTTCACTAAGTATGCGCACTCTAAAAACACTATATATTTTTCAGCTCCCTAGTTATATAATTTCTTTTTTACCATAAAAAGAAGGAGCCGTTGTTTACCACTTGCTTATTAAAGATTAGCGACAAAATAAAATGAATGAAATTTCAATTTTGAAATTGAAAGAGCATCTGACCTATTTCAAAATTTCTTTTTCCCTGAAATAAGATGTAAAAATCAAACCAAATAATTTCAAAATTCGAAATCACTCTATGAAATTAAAATAGAAATCATACTAAAACAGCCCTAATATCCAATACTTTATCAATTATTTTATTCAACCACGGTTATCTCGAGTTTTTTTTTGGGAAAAAAGTCGCAGCGCGACCTGTATAATTCCTTAAGCGCAACAGTAAACGTAACGGTTAAATCTCAACCGTTGAGATTTAACTAGTTGATCTAAACTGTTGAATTTTCAATCGGCTACCGGTTGTCTCACTGTCTTCTTCCTCAGCTCTCTCTTCCCCTCTCTCTTCCCCTGCAAATCTATTCTCTGCAAACTCAGATAGAATCATTAAAAAAAAAAAAAAACCACCCCTGCAACCCCAAACCCATCTCCCCTGTAAATCTCTCTTCCCTTCTAAACCTATTCTCTGCAAACCTAGAGAGAATCGATTTACTAAAAAAAATATATAACGAACCAAAGATCATACTTTTTTTTTTTTTTTTGGGTAGACAGCCACTGGAGAAAGAAAATAGCTTTGAGATCAGCGATCCGGATCTGCTTAGGGACCATTTCTGGATCCGGTCCCAGCCGCGCTGTGCCATAGACGATCAGATCTACACTTGCAATTGAAGAAAAAGAAGAAGAAACCTGCTCTCACGGTGAGCAGGTTTATGGGTTTTTTTATGCAATGGATACGATTAAAAGGTCAAAAAATAAATGATTTAGATTAAGACGTTGCGTTTAAAAAAAATAACCGTCTACCACCCATTCATTTTTTTTTTGGGAAATTTAAACATACCACCCCTGAGGTTTGACGAAAGGATATTTTCACCCCATAGTTTTGAAAAATTCTACGTACCCCCCTGAGGTTTGCAAATGGTAACAAATAAACCCATTCCATTAGTTTATGACTAACAGTGTTAAAAACATGCCATGAAATGACAAAATTACCCTTGCAAAGAAAAAAAAAAACCTGCAATTCATCTTCCTCAAATCGATTGTGGAAGATGAGTTGCAGGTATGGAACACCATGGAACAGATCCTGACTCACTCTCCTTCCTTTCCCTCTATTCTATTCACAAATCTTTCTCAGTGAAGTTCCTTCTCTGCCTCTCTCTCTCTCTCTCGCGACTCTAGGGGTGGAGTCTGGACAGAAGAGTTTCTGAGCTTTGACAATAGAGTTGTCTCCCTCGCCATGGCGGCTAAGAATAAACTGAAATCCATCAGCAATGATAAATCAGGTTCCATCAAAAAAAAAAAAAAAAAAAAAAGCAATGATAAATCAGGGTTTCATTCCAAACCAATCTCTCTGTTTCTCTCCTTTAAGGATAGTTTCTAGGGTTTCTCCTTGTTCTTCTCCCTCCAACCCTTCTCCAGAAGAGGGTTTCCAAGATCTTGGCTGAAGCTCCATTTCACAACCTCAATGGTGAGAGTGTAGGTGATGTGAAGCTTACCATCAGCTCCAAAGATGACTTTAACATTTCTATGAACGTCCATCGCCATGTGCTCGCCGGTCGGAGCCGTTTCTTTGCGGAGAAGCTTGGGCAGGATGGGGACGTCTCTCATTCAAAGGAGATTTGCGATTATGACATTCATAGCCGATTCAGATGTAATAGCTGAAATCTCAGATTTTCAGATTAGCTTTTATAAAAAGAAATAGGATTTTGGTCGTGTTTGCTACAATCGATGGAGATGGGAAGAAGAATGGAAAGAAATGGTGTGGAACGGTTTCGGCTATTGGCAAATTGAAGATGGTGTTAGGTTTTTGGGACTTCGGTCATGAGAAAAGAAAGGATGGAAAAGAAGAAGGAAGAGGAAGACGGTGCCCTCTTTGGTTCTTCCCCTGGTTCAGGGACTGCCGCCATTGTGTTTCAGGCCATCATGTGTTTCTGTGTGATATAGCCTTGGTGCCATGATTTCTTGAAAGAACATTGATAATCTCAAATATCTGAAAGATATGTGCACTATATCCTTGCATATATTTGTGGATATGCTGGGCATTATTTCATTTCTTTCACCTCTTATTCTACATAAGTAGTCTGTGTACAGAAAAAAAAAAACTTGCAACTTTCCAGCAACTCATCTCGTGGAAGAAAAATGGACCCCAAATTATCCTCTCTTCTCCTTTTTCTCTCTCTCCCAAGCAGCTATGCCGCAGTATTACATTTCTTGTTTTCAACTTCCACACTCAATTCTAAAGGAAGGAACCTGCAACTCATCTTCCCCAAACGATTTGGGGATGAGTTGCTGGTTTTTTTTTTTTTTTTAATGTTTTCTTACAAGAGAAATTTTGTCAGTTCCCTTTATATTTTTAACACTGTTAGTCATGAATTGACGGAATGGGCTTATTTGTTACCATTTACAAACCTCAGGGGGTACGTAGAATTTTTCAAAACTAAGGGGTGAAAATATCCATTCGTCAAACCTTAGGGATGGTATGCGTAAATTTCCCTTTTGTTTTTGGTACGAACGGTTATGGAGTAATATAGAGCAGGGGCTGGGCATCAACTCGTTGTCACGGTCTAGCTCAAATTCTGGAACGGAAAGAGGTGGTGGCCCAAACCCTAATCATTATCACGCGTGACACACACCAAATCTACGCACTAGTGCTGTTGGTCCCATGGGAGCTCATCATAGAGGCAGTAGATTCGCACCTGCTTTTCTGGAATCTGAATGTAAGGCTCAATTTAGAGACTGCAAGTTAGCACTGGCAGACGCACTGAGGCAGTCACAGATTCAAGCCACAGATATAGAGATGCAGAGAAGAAGAAGATAACGACAAGGATTCTGAGAGCCTGAGAGGGAAGAGAAGGGTAGAGATTAGTTCAGGTAGATTAACTAACCCAACGAAACCAAACGGTCTAATGTCGTTTTGTTTTCTCCTTTTCATTTCAAGTTTCTCTGTATGGGTTTTTTGGTCTTGGCTGCTTTTAGTTGAACAGTTGAACCCGAGTAAGAATTCATTTTTTTCCCCTTGTTTTCTATTTAGTTTGCATGATGGTTATATGTTCTAATGTGGGTGTATCAATATCACTCTTTCTGGTTGGTTATGCTGCTTTTACTTGTTTTAATCTCTGAATGTTTGGTGTGTTTCTCTGAAATGTGTTTCGATTCTTCTTTTTCTCCCCATCTGATTGATTTATATCTTGTCTATCTTCTTTTAGTTAGTAAAATTCTGTATTTTTAGGATTCTCGCTAGTGTGGAAGTTAACTCTGTTTCAGTTCTGTTAGAAAATAAGTTACGGAAGATAATCCATCCTTCACAAAGAAAGGAAAGCGAATAAACTGAAATCGTCTGTTATTCAACTCTTTTCACGTTTACTTTTCTTTTTAGAACTTTTAAATTCTGGGTATGGTAGGTTTGTAGGATTTAACTTGTCAACATAGCATAATGTTGCAGAT
This sequence comes from Telopea speciosissima, assembly GCF_018873765.1. Classification (NCBI taxonomy): domain Eukaryota; kingdom Viridiplantae; phylum Streptophyta; class Magnoliopsida; order Proteales; family Proteaceae; genus Telopea; species Telopea speciosissima. Next base: position 21,753,501 of record NC_057925.1, read on the forward strand.
GGTGTTAATTGGTTGCAAATTTTCAGTGTTTCATAAATTTCAATTGAGATACATTTCTCTCTCTCTCTCATGTTACCAATGGATAGATTGTCGCAAACTTCAAAGGTTGTCAGTAGTTACTGGGTGGAACATGGCTGTGCTGATGTATTTTAATGTGGAATATGAAATTTAAACAATGTGCTCATATTTGGTATTTGTCTTGGTTCATTTGATGAAATTGTTTGTACATTGAGACATATTCTCAAGCTATCTCTATGTGGTTAAGTATCTCATTGTCAGTTGGTGCATTCGCTCATGGAGATTTTTGATATTTGTTGTACTGATATTCTTAAAAGCTGTTGCCAAGGTGCTGGAGCAATTTACAGTGGACTGCCCAGGCAAGCCTCCAAACTAGTTGATTGTCTTCTTTTCCTCCTAACAAGCTGGGAAAGCTTTCTCACACCATTAATATCATCCAAAAGAAACAGATTTTTTTATTTTTAATGAAGACGGGCCTTCAAATCTTTTTCTTTGATGAGTGGTTCCTGATTCTTACTCAGGAACTTTCTTCATCTTACCTCATTATACATTAATCGACATGGTTGACTAGCCAATGGGACAAGTTATACAATTTTGAGTCTTGTCTTCCTGAAATCTTTTGTTTGGGGGAAATAAATTATAAGTTTATATCCTTCATGTTTCTTTTCCCATTTAAACTGTGTAAGAAGTTGAGATTATGGTTCTATCCATGTATGATCCGATGTTCGAAATTTTGTTGAAATTACCGAATTATTTTGGGTTCGAAGAAACCGAATTGATAGGACTGTCGACATATAAGGTGCAATGTTTTCACTATGCCGAAATTACCAAATTTTTTGCTGAAACATTTTATTTTTGGCAGGGGGCAAAATAGTCCGCAAAACCGAAATTTCGAACCTTGGTATGATCAATCTTCCTTACAAAAGTAGTAGCCCAGAAAAAAATGAACTGTTTGGGATGACAATGTGTTAAAACATATGCAAGATGCTTTCCAGAGATAACTGATGAGAGGTGATAGTGACAGTGGGAAATTAACAAAAGGAAGATATATGTTTGATGGGCCCAAAAAAATGATGCAAGATCATGCTGAGTGAAATTCATCATTAAACATTCTGAGTCTGTGAGAGCAGATTTAATGATGAAGCATTGATTATTTTGGTGTCTGATCTGGAAAGTATGGAGGTAAACACTAAGTCGGCAATATAATCATACATGGTGTAATTATGTTTTAAATTTCAGCAATATTTCTAAATTAAGTTCAAAGGGAATAGAAGTATTCCCTAATATTGTTTAAAAAATTGTGAAGTAATATGAAATTCTACACCATATTTAAACCGTTCATAAAAAATTATTTTTTGCCCTTTTTGAATCAAGGAAAATTGATTCATTGTGGAAAGCCAAAGATTTTGAATGCAGATTCCTGCTGTTGGGATTTCACATTCCTATTGTCCTTCAAGCCTCAACCAATGAAAAATATGGGTTAGTTTGAGAGGAGAAGAAAAATATGGTTGTGTTTGTGTGTTGATATACATTGTTGTGGCCAAGTGGCCCTTATTTAAAAACTCGAGCTTTTTGGGATAAACGTTTGTAACATGGTATCAGAGCCCGGAGATCGGTGTTCGATCCCTAGTAAGTGTGAGTGATTTGTGTTATGTGGTGTTGTGCCCCTACGTGTTTGTACCCCTTTGGTGACATGTGTAGAGTCTTATGTGTGTGTGTGTGTGTGGGTCGTGCGGGGGGTGTTGTTATGTGTTGATATACATTGTTGTGGCCCTTATTTAACAGCTTGAGCTTTTGGGATAAACGGTTGTAACAATGGTCATGTTACATAACATGATCGCTTAGGCTCAGTATTGAAGAAATGTGAACCATTGGTGCTATGGGCATGCTTCTCCCTTGGAAGTTGCATATGGTACTGAGGGAGAGAACATGGTTGGCGGTTATATTTTTGTTACACCATGTTTGTATTATGTTGTTCTATGCAATGAATCTCACCCAAATAAAGTAAGTAAATAATTTGTTTTGGTGGATATAAATTTAACAATGAATCATATCTTCCTTCATTCTTCCTATGCTAATCTCTCGTCCCCCTCTTGTTATACGTTGATGCTTCTTTAAGTTATTTATGTCCTAGTATGCAATAGTTCTCATCTTAATGTTCATTGAAGTTTCACTTAACATTCCCCCCCCTGATATTATCCTAATATCACTCGAGGCCTGATAGATTTTTCAGTGCCATGGAGATAGACCAGTGAGCTATTATACTTTCTTCAAAGGATAAATAAAAAACTTCAATATCTTGAGTATTACATGAAAAAATTCGCATCAAAGCAATTAACCATTCTGGTTTTAAACCTGAGCATCTGACAAGCTCTACTTTCCACTTTCAAAAGAGGACATCATGAGGATGTGATAGGAAAAATAGTCCTTTTGAACTTCTGATGTTCAAACATAAGATATAGTCATAAAATTGGGGACATGATGAGGCTGATCACCCTAGCTGGAAACTTCTGTAGAATGATTTTGTAAATAATATGGTGAAAGGTTGTGTTCTAATTCTCTCTAAAGAAGTGAAATCTTATGTCATTTAGAGAAAAACTGACTAAGATTGTTGAATTCTTTTCTTAAGAATATGACAGTATTGGTTCTATTGATTTATGGGCTCCTAGTAGAAACATTGGGATTCTAGCTGCTGATAAATGTTCTTATTTTATGCTTTCACATCCCCGTGTAGTTTGCTTTTTTTAACAACCTCAAAATAGTCAGCTGAATATCAACCAAATCTACCTACCGACATGCTTGTGCAGTTGTGCAGGATATATTTTAAGGCCTTTCTTCTTTCTTTCTTTTCCTTTTTTGTTTTTGGGTGTGTGTGTGTGTTGTGTATGGGAAATTTTGGTTTTAATTGTCCTCAATTTAGCTTTGCATTTAAACTTAACTGATGTGAAAAATGAGTACATGTTTCTTCAGTTCTTTGCAGGCTTGATGTATCCTGATGCATGTCCATATAAATAGTTGCTTGAGGCATGAGAGCTCTATGATTCCATTCTTTCATAGGAGAGAACCAGGGCAGTTCTTCCGCAGAACAGCTTGGAACACTGTGTGTCTGCCAGCTTGCCTAGATTTGCATGATCATACTGGTCAAGCTTCAAGTCCAGGTTCTTGTTGTATTACAGATATCATTTTTTCTTTCCTTCTACAGATGCCAAATAGTGTATTTCGAGTATCCCTTTCAAATTTTATAAATTTTGGTTCAGGACATATAGCTGAGATTTTCCTGATTTACTGGGCTATCCTCTGTCCTTTTACTTTCTTTTTTCATTTTCCATTACTCACTTTTCTTATTCCATTTCTTCATTTTTACTCTTCATCCCTCTTACTTTCCTTTCTCCTTTGTGAGGACCTCAGATTTCTCTACTTTGTTTTAAAAGGATCCATGTAGTCAACCCCATTTAGTTGGGATAATGCTGAGTTGTTGTTGTTTGGTTCATGACATGGTTCACATGAAATCATATTACCATTATGTTACTAGGTGGCCATCCTTTATCACTGTAGCCCACAGAAATGGGGCGAGTCAACTGGTGTATGCTTTTTGCAACCATAAAATTGTTGACATCATATTTGGTGTGTGATGTCAATGTACTGTATCTGACAAGCGGCCTTTTGATAAATATATGGATATGCGTTTTCACATTGATACCAAGTTGAAGCTATTTAACTTTAAAGCGATGACTTGAAATGTAGAAGACAGTAAAGGGAGAGAGAATAGAAAATATGGTTGAAAAGTCTAGAAGCCAAGGACAAGGTCATTAATTTAGAAGTTATACCAATTTAACAAGTGAACTCTTTGCAGGGTCATTATGCTCAGTGACCATTAAGCTATAATAACTTAATATATGGTAGTACATGGGTGGTCCTTATGTGGCAGTACATGAATGGGTTCATGTGTACAGGAAATTGAACCATCTAAGAGAAATTTAAGCCAAAATGAGCAGCGGAAGTGGCTTCAAAATGGAAAAAGATGCAAAATTTGTATTATTATATTCATTTCATACTTTTGGCAATGTCTTCTGTCACATGGACCCACTCATGTGCAGCCATGTGGTAGATCGTGATCTCTTAAAAGTCGCTAGGCATAGTGACTATTAACAGGACCCATTATCATTTAATAAAACAGACTACAACCGAGGCTAATCAGGTTCATATATGTATATAACCAAATAATTGTTCTTCTAAAGATCAAGGCATTTATTAACTCTTCAGATACTGTTACCATGGAATCTTTACTACCAACCTACTTATCTGCTCTGTTCCACTAATGATACAGTAGACATTAAAATTTCCACTATGCGTGAATAATTGTGACATGTGATTATATATAACGAAATAATTGTTCTTCTAAAGATCAAGACATTGATTAACTCTTTAGATACTGTTACCATGGAATCTTTACTAGCAACCTACTTATCTCCTCTGTTCCACTATGCGTGAATAATTATGACATGTGATTGTTTTTGCCCTTGCATCTCTTTCGATTCGTCCAGCAAATTTTTATTATGAAGCTAGTCTCTCTCTCTCTCTCTCTCTCACTATATATCTGTTTTACCTGCCCTGATCACACCATCATCATTGTCGTTATGCATTGTTAATTGCTAGCAGTCATTTGTTTGAAGTTCCATTGCACCATTTTCATTTTTTCCAGTCCTTTCTGGCTATCCCAATCTGTGTTTCTGTCAGCTTTTCGCATCTCAGTTCAAGTTATTGACTGTCAATGCACTCTCACAGTCACAGGGGTGTCATTCTTTGTTTTTGAGCAGCCTCGTACATTTTGTCTTTACTTCAGATTTCCTCCATGACTCCATCAATGCATTTGCCTTTTTAATCATTGCTATTCTCTATTTCTGTATAATTTTCAGCTTGCCTCTCTTCTATCTGGAGTACCGACTACACCAGTTTATTTCAGCAGTGATGTTGGTGGCTTCTCTTACTGACCAGACCATTGCATAGGCATCTCCTTTATCTTGTCATCTATTCAGATAATCTTGTGTTCCCTTGGATGCACTTATTTCTGATTCTACCTTTCCTGGTGATCTTCTCATGTCTTCAACATTTTAACTTTTAAGTGGATGTGTATTTGCTTTTGCTATTCCTTACAACTTAATCAATGATATAATGATGTAGTTCCCTTTCTAAACAAATTTGTGTTGACCTTCTCGAGATCTTGCCCATGGCTTCATACGCCACTTTTCTGAATTCTAAGCAAATAATTTAGCATATTTTTTTGGGGGGTGGAGGTGGATGCAAGCTATAATTCATTTAGTTTGCTCTTCCCATTGAAGAAATCATAGTGAAAACTTGTGTTCCTTCACAAAAGTGCTAAATGACTTATTCCCCCCCTTTCTCCTACAGTTTGCTTCATGTTTATCCTTGTCATATCTCTATTATGTCTCATTGTGTCTCTCCTTCATGAAGACCTCTCTTTATCACTTTTACCTACTTTCACAGGTCCCGTGTAGGCTGGGATCATATCCACTGCCTATTTGTCTAGAGCTGTTTGTCAACTAAACGATTGACAAGCTAATAAACTTTTCTGTCTTTTCGTTTGCATCTTGCTTTTGCAACCTTGTAGTTACTTCTACTATACTTTATGTAATGGTTGATTTATGGAGTTTGCAGATGTCTTGGTATTTCATGCCTTCCTGGTCTTTTATTTTAATTTTTGTTATGTATTTGCAAAATTCGTTTTCCTTTTTCAGGTGGCTGTATTGTGTCCCTTCACCTATGAGTTTCTGAACTTGCAGGTTTGAGATATAAAAGGTGGTCCTTTCAAGTCATCGAGAAAATGAGAAGTGATGAAGTTGCAGAAAGAAGCTTTCAAGACTTCCCTCTGTCTTCTTCTTATGAAACTGCTATGGAAGCACTTTCCTCTCTCATTTATCGTCAGAAGCGTGGAGATAAATCAAGTATAGATGGAATAACTTCTTGTAGATATGGGAAATTGGAGAGGATGCATATTTATCTTAAGGTAAATGCAAGTACCAGTTATAGTTGTTTGTTGCAAATGTTTCCTGTAAGTGCAAGGACCAAGTTGTTCATGATTTCTATAAGATTAGGTTGGTAATTTGGATTATGGGAGACTTTACAGTTCTCTTGATTTGCCATCATACTTTGAATGTTTCATGCAAAGTTTAAAGTATCGGTATCGGGTATCATATCGTAAGGGTGATTTAAAAGATGTATCATACCATATTGGAGAGATGCAAAATACACATAGAAATGATCAAGAAACACATGGATGTGCTTAAGGTACATGTAAAATACAGTTTTGAAGCATTAGCATAAAACACTTATTATACAATATGTAAATATATATCAGTTTGATGCAAGGATTTGAGTCGTTTTTACCTAATCTAGTGATGCATTAAAAAAAAAGGAAGGAAAAAAAAAAAAAAAGAGATTTGAGCCACAAAAATAAAGATCTACAACTTTACCTCTTTTTTTTCCAAAATCTGTTTCTATCCATGACTTGAGCACTATAAATCCCCAAAACTTGTTAAAATGGTGAAGATTAGGGTCGTTGTTATGCTAGATGATTTTCCCCAACTCAGATTGGAGAGAAAAACAAGTTTCCAAGGCCTTTTGGTTGCTCTCAGTTTCGTATTTTACTCATGGTTTCTGTTTTGTAGGTTTAAAGGAGTCATATCAAGAGTATTTGACCTGCATCAATCCGTATCGGTCCCGTATTGGACCGGATCAGTACCGTATAGGAAAGTATTGATCTGTATCGGTTGATACAGAGAAGATAGAAATTGCTTTTTAAAAATAATTATTTTATTGGCCTTTATGGTATGATACGTGCCAAGACTTAAAACCTTGATATCATGATCAAGAAAAGTTGTGTACAGCTCATAAGAAGTTTCTGTGTTCATATTAAGCAACACCTAACCCCTCAACCCTGAAGCTTGGAAGAAGAGCAAGTTGTTCATGTGGAGTAATTGTGAATATATTTAAACGGCCCTGCATCCAGGCCCCCTCCTATGCTTTGGTTCGCCTAGACACTGTGACAACCATGGTCATATTATTATGTGCTATGGGAGTTATGGTCTAATATTGATCATTATCTTTTCTGCCACTTTTTCTTCTTCCTCTCATGTATGTACGGGCGAAGGAATTTGGAAACTAGGCTACTTCAATTTTTGCATGTTTCCTTTGTGAGCTTATTATTTCTGTGTATGCTGTCCTGGTTGTAGCCAGAAATATGCTTCTTATATTATAAGTTTGTGATCTAGGTATTTATTACCATGTCCTTTAATTTTTATTTATTTTCTAATCAGGTTACTGAGAAATCATTCTTTTGTCTGCAGATGTTAGGTTTGGAGGAACAAATAGCTGGTCTCAAAATTATTCATGTTGCTGGAACTAAAGGGAAGGTATTCATCCATATAAACCCATATAAGAAAAATGTTTTATTAAAATATATGCATCATATCTGTGTTGTCTTTCTTTAGAATGGTTAACTTTTTCTTATTTATGTTCCTGATAGCATTTGTATTATTCTTTCCACTTCTGCTGGTGTTAGCAATGGATTTATGCTCAGCACTCAGGACTTGTATCTGAGGTTCACAATTTTGGCTGTAATGGACGGAAATATTTTGGTCCATCTTTTTGTTTTCGGTTCGAGATCATAACCCATCTAGGCTAAGCCATGTACAAGACTAGCAGTATCTTGTTCATGGAGGGATTTTAAAGTTTTTGAGACCTGAGCTCATTGTGTAGGTTGTTAATGGATTGGATCTCGTTCCAGATCCAATTTGATGATAGCCTGATAGGTATTCAACAAGGTTTGGATCCGATCTGATAAAGATCTAATCAAATTACAAGTGTTTTGATTAGTCATTGAAACCAGTTTGGTAATGCCCTGATCTGATTATTTTCACTTATATATACACAGGAAATTTATATTATAATTACGTACATAATATTTGAATTGTTCATTTTACAATTTTAAGGCTCTTTGGTTTTTATCTTTTTTTCTTTCTGTGCAAAGTATTTCTCAGAAGTGGATATTGTGTTCTCTATGAATTTCTTTCAAATACGTAACTGGTAATATATAATTGGACTGGGTAAGTTATAATTGGATATTTAAATATGGGAAAGAGAACGCCACCCGGTCGTGCAGCGCATGCCGCCCCTGCGCCCTGACACAGGGGCGTGCGAAATGACTCCCACACCCCCTTGGAACCCCGGAAATGACAAGGGGTTCGGCGGTCATTTCGTGCGCCCCTGTGTCAGGGCACAGGGGCGGCATGTCTGGTGCGACCGGGTGGCGTTCTTTCTCCCTTTAAATATTTATTAGCTTTTGAATTTGAAATGCTGGATGAGTGATCTGTTGGATTATTGGATGGGTTCTTGGAATTTTCTATGCACGTTAGATTTGGATCACTAGGGGGCCTTTGTTTGGTGCAATGGTAGAAGCTTGGGTTGCCAGCATTAAGACGCAGGTTCTAGTCTGAGGGTGGCCACTTCGTACAAAAAATGCTGAATGTTAGGACCAGCTTGTGTCCATCCCTCCCGGAATCCTGTGAAAGTGGAACTTGCACTGGGTTATGGCCCTCTACTTATGAATTTGATTTGAATCTGACCCACTTCATACAGTGAAGAGGGGGAGGGTGAGGGGGAAGGATAATATTCAAAGTGGTAGTGAATTTGGTAGCCGTCACTTATAAAAACAGGGTGGATCCATGTCATAGTGGCCCCACAACTATGTCACAATTCAGGTTTGAGCCATACAAATGTACGCCTTGAATTAGTGAGATGTCAACTTGGGGTTCCCATCTCAACTAAGTCTGCCACCTTGTATTGAACCATAGTTGTCACGGCGTCCAGACGACCCAAGGAGTTGGAGGGGGCCTAGACCAAGGCGACACCAACAGGATGCCCGCCTAGACAACCACGGCTGCGCCTGGATGGTAGGCCTAGGTGACGCCTTGACAACTATGTATTGAACTTTTACCTTTGTATTTTTAGCCGTTAAATTGAAGATGTTGAAGTTGATTAGTTTTCAAACATATTCTGTATTTCCCACGCCTTGACAATTATGTACTGAACTTTTACCTTGTATTTTTAGCCTGTTAGATTGAAGATTAGTTTTCAAACATATTTTGTATTTCCCACTTGGGAAAATACATGTAGTCTGAAACTTACTAGATGGATAGATGGTGAAATGGATGAGATAGATATCCAAAATATTTGAGCACAAACCAAAATACCAACAACAACAACAAACTCAGTCTTATGCCCTTATCCCAACTTAATGGGGGTAGGCCACATGGATCCAACAAAACCAAAGTAGGGGAAACTGCGGTCAAGACAAAAAAGGGGAATGAAGGGATGGGGAAAGAGGGATGTGGAATGAGATGAGAAACGAAAACTGGAAATGACAAGTGAAAAGATAGAAAATAAAAGGAAAAAGAAAAAGAAAGATGAAAGAACTGGACATGAGAAATTTAGGGCTGTATATGTGTCCTGTCCTTATTGGGTCATGAATGTGCATGAGAAATTCATGTTATCTTGCAGATTATTTGAGCCATCTTCATGATAGGATTTGTACATGAGAAAATTTTAAATTGTTGGAATGCACTTTTGTTCTCAACAAAATTTTTATTGCAGGGTTCAACATGCACATTCTGTGAAGCCATTTTACGTGAATATGGTTTGAGAACTGGACTCTTCACATCCCCACATCTAATTGATGTGAGAGAAAGGTTTCGTATAGATGGGTTAGTATTTAAAAGCGTTACCATTTAACAACTACATATACATATTTCTTTTTTCTTTAATGTACTTGAGTATTTTAATTGTCCAGTATTTTTTTTTTGGTGAAGAATTGTCCAGTATGATGATGCAAACTTTCTACACACATGCACTGCACGAGCACATACAACACATACGCACACACATGCATTGCATGCATGTACTGCATTGTCCAATCAATGTTTTTTATATTTGGTATTTCACGCATACCAAATTAGGTTTGACCGGAACATAAGTCCTTCAATATAAATCAGATTTAATCAATCTTGGATTTGTTGGAAAGCTTTCAACAAAGCTTTCCTGTTGAAAGCTTTCAACAAAGCTTTCCTGTTGAAAGCTTTCCAACAAATCCAAGAGTGCTTAAATCTGATTTCTATTGTAGGAGTTATGTTCCCGTCAAACTTAATTTGGTGTGTGCGAATGTTGTTTAAAATCGCTTTGAATGAAAATATTTGTTTAGACATCAAAACAAATGAATATTTTACCACACTTTTCGTTTTTAGCAATGTTTTACCATATTAAGATCTATGAAATTTTTAGATTTGAGAAAAACTCCAGCATTAGAAAGTTGAAAATTTCACCTACCACCGAAAATTCATTTTTTGTTCTTGAAGCTTGGGGGGTTGACTTTTTATCCTTTTGGAATTTGATTTTTTAACCATTTTTATTGGATTCAAATAGGGGGTGTTTGCTTATTTATGAATGATATCTTAATTCTTAAGTAAATGAAATACCAAATATTAAATGATATTAGGCATAAATAAGTGTCTGTCCTGGTTTCTGGCATAAATAAGTACTTGTCCTGGTTTCCAGCCAGGTTTCCTCTCGAATGGGATAAGTGACACTGTTTAACTCGTCTCGGTTTCTTGTGAAACCGAGATCTCTTTCCATGCTGTGAACGACCTATTTTGATCAGCTCCTTCTCTCTCTTGGTGTCTCTTTTCTTCTCCTTTCTTCTCTCTTCTCTCTTCTTGGTTATTGATTTATTATTAATCTGATATTGCATCATGATATCAGAGCAGTATTAATCAATAACCCTAGATTACTTCTTTGAAGTATTTTTTTTCTTTGTTTGGAGAGTTCCTTAAGATCTCATGGTTTAAACTAACCCTAGATTGCAATGGTGGTGCTGCTGCCTCTTTGTTTGATGGGTTCCCTTGGTTAATCTATGGGTTGATGGGTTCCCTTGCTCAAGCAGTGAAAATTTATATCAATGCAAAGGGTAAACTGGATTATATATTGTCATCCCCACCATCTTCAGACAATACAGCATATAAAGAATGGATGTTTTAGAATGATACTTTACTTCTATGGTTATGGAATAGTATGGAACCAACCATGGCTACCAATGTTATGTTTCATACCATGTCAAAGGGTGTTTGGGATGATTTGAAGGAGAGTTTCTTTAATGACAAGAATATGTCCCAAGTGTATGATCTTTATGAAAGGATCTTTTCCTTCAAACATAAATCAGTTGGTGAATATTATAATTCACTCAAAGGTATATGGGAAAAACTGGTCGTCTACCAACCCTTATCTAACGACATAGAAGTGTTGAAATCTCAACGTGTTGAATTTCAAGTAGAAAAATGTATGTCTGGGTTAGATTCTGATTTGCAACCTGTTTGTGACAATAGCATACCGATAACAACCAACTCGAATAAAGGAGAAGAAGAAACAAGAAGAAACAAGAAGAGAGAGAGAGAGAGAGAGAGAGAGAGAGAGAGAGAGAGAGAGAGAGAGAGAGAGAGTCTTGTTTTTCATGTGCCGATTAGATATATTGAGGTTTGGCTGTCATTTTGTGAGAGATGTTGTAATGAGGATGTGCCGATTAGATATATTGAGGCTTGGCTGTCATTTTGTGAGAGATGTTGCAATGAGGAATTCGATCTCTAGTCTTTTTGTTCGTTCTGGCAACCAACTAGGTGATATGTGCACAAAAGCTCTATTTTGTCCTACCTTCCTTGACAGTTGTTCCCAGTTGGGCATGGGTGATATTAATCCTCCAGCTTGAGGGGGAGTGTTAATGTTATTTTTCCTCTCTTTAAAACTATACTGCAGTGATAGTAAAGTCTTTCCCTTTTTCCTTTTGGTTATTATGAGTTTATGTTATGAAGAAATAAAAAAGTAAAGAGAAGACATCGAGCATTTACCAATCAATCAAGTCAAGACAGGCAATCAACGATTAAGGAAGTATTGGTATTCCCAATTACCACAACATAAGGGATTGGTTATATTAATTTTTTCCAATTTTAACCCGCACCTGGGGGCCTTGTTGGTGTCACCTTGGTTTTTTACCCTCCTTCAATGCCTGGTGATGCGGAACCCGGGTCACAAAATCCTATTTGGGTCTGCTTATGGGCCCACCCAAGTGTAGAATTGCCAAAATTAAAAAATAATGGCAATTCTGTAACTATATCAAAGGTAGCATGTGAGAAAGGCAATCTGGTAAATAACCAGAATTGTTAAGGGGTTAATTGAAAGGTGGATGTTCTTTGGGACACACTTATCTTTTGCATTTTTATATGGGGACAATATTGGAAGTTATTATAAAGTATGCGACAAAACCGAATTTGTAACGCCTCAAAACCCATCTTAGGAGTATGGGTCGTCACGATAACCAAGATAAAAAATGGGTTTAAGATCGTGAACACTGACGAATCATAATCACCTCAAATCATCTCTCACATCTCACACCATATACAATTACAACGGAAGTTATAAATATTTTAACCTCAATGTCAAATAAGTCAACTATACCTCAAATGTCTAAACTCAAAGTGCTGGTGGCACCACAACTAAGGGAAATTAAAAGTAATGTAAATCATTATTACAACCCAATTGAAATAAATTCTATGTAAGTAAGATCAATCTCAAACTAAGTCTGTCTATCCAAATGAAAAATAACATTATGAAGCGTCCTCAGCCTGATAACCATCCTCTCCAACATCAACATCTCCATCCACCGTGCACACCTCACATATACACAGTGCTTGTTCATCAACATCTGAAAATATTATGGGGAAAGCTCGGGAAATCTTAGTAAGGGGAAACACTCACCACAATAATATTGGTAAAATCAAATGTCTTTTAAACAAAAGAAAATATTTCAAATAATATGCTCACATGTTGTCAAGTATACAACAAAAATAAAAATCATGCTCTCAATGAGTCAAAAACCATATGACGCCATATCAAAATCCATAACACGTACTCCCAATCACATAAGGTCTCATTGTGGCACTACTATAATCACATCTCATCTGAGAATTGGGTTTTAGGCCAGGTTCCATCCGACACAGTTCCGGGATCATTTCCATTCCATAGAGGTTGTAGGTGATCACTCCACCTATCTTTTGAACCAAGTGGCATCGAGTTTCACTGAACAGAACAAGAGATACGGTCAAATCTCCGTCCGAAACCCTAAAACCTAGGGTTTGATTGTTTTCACCCAAAACACTGGGAATTCATTCTGTCACCGGGTTGGGGGTGTGCATGAGGGTGCAGTACCCTAAAACAATAGCACACCAGCTGGCCATAGAGCCAGAAATCCTAAACCCTAGGTTCAGAATGATGGAAATGGAGAGGAGGTGAAGGACCATAGTGCCTACCTGGTCTGGGTGCGGACAACAGTCTGCTGTAGGTTCCAGCTCCCACTGTGTCTTCTTCATCTTTTCCCTTTCTTTCCTCTCTCTCCTATGGTTTTGATGTGTTGGTAATGAGCTTGAGAAGCTCACAACTCTATTTATAGGTTTAAGCCACTAAGGCCCATTGCCTGCATGGCTTTATTCTACCAAACTGTTTATTTTCCCAGTTGGACCATGTGAGCCCACCACCTTGACTTCATAATGAGTACAAAGTTAAAGGTAGGTCTCACAATGAGTTGAGACACACGGGGGAGGTTTTGACACGGGACACTGGGGTCTCACGGACAGCAGCCCATTATTGGACAACAAGACCCACCGGGCACCAGTTGAAGTCACCAACAGATCATGATCTGCCTGTAATGATTGGCCGGTGGATCAATTCCAGCTCTGATTCAGCTGGGATTTCACCACTGTTTCTCTCCTGCTTTCAAGGTTATTTTAGGGGGGTTATGCACAGTATTTTGACAGTATATAGAGGATAGTCAATGCTTCCACTTGACTCCTTGACTGTCATAGTCCTCAAGTCATTAGTGTCGACAGTTTCCAGAGTAGCACCTATTATAAAAAGTTCAAATTAGGCCTGTTTTGGGCACGGGTGTAACAAACTGTCAACCAATAAGCTAGTTGCTAGCTTATGCGCAAATTCCAACAAAATAAATACTTAATAAAACTAATCATTTTATCTCAAATTCCAGTGATTGTGCATCCAAAAATCAAGATCTCAGTTGGCCGCTGGTTCAGAATCTACGCCAAAGTGTGAAATGTCCAAATTACCCTTATATTTTGGGCACGTGTATTACAGAATTAGAGTAAAAGAGGGATACTTTTGGAAAAGGAGGAGATATGGTGACATTTAACAACTTGTCACCATGGTCTTCTTCTTTCGTTAAAACCAGAAACCAGCGATGGAGAAAAACTTGCGATTGAACCAGCCCTATGCTGTTATTTGGTTTTAGTGTTTATTATTCCTAACCAAATAACCTGAAATTTAAAAGTTAAATCTATGGAGAAAGTAGCCTTCAGTCTAAGATGATTAAGTTTATAGACCTTCAGGCTTTAAGGGGGGAAAGGCCTGAGGAGTTTTTTGGTGTTAATTCTAGATCTCAAGGAGGTTTATTTGTGCAGCCTCTAATGGAAGCTGGGATCGATAAGAGTGATAGCACAAGAATTCGTGTAGGGGGGGGGGGAATCAATCGGACAAGGAAAGAACAAGCTTGCAAGAACTCCAATGGAGTCAAAGCTCAGAGAGCTATTTTTACTAATCTTCAGCCGATCTTCGCAGGACCTTGGGATGATTCAATGCAACATCTACTTTGTCAACTTCGTGGCCCAGGGCTGCATCGTTCCCTCCAGGTTGAAAAGAATTCGTCCCCGAATTCGATCCATCATCATCCAAGTCGCCCAAATAAGAAGTGAGATGACGGACATTGAACACATCAGATGTGCGAAAATGAGAGGGGAGTTTCAAACGTTAGGCATTAGGATTAATGCGTTCGACTATTTCAAATGGTCCTGCCTTAATGTCGTTCAACTTACTATAATTCTCGACTGGTTGTCATTTAGGGGGAAGTAATGCCCACACAAAATCACCAGGTTCAAAAATTACTTCACGCTGCTTCTTATCTGCTGTTGCCTTGTAAGAAGCTGATGTTTGCTCCAAACGGTTGTGCACATCCTTGTGAATTTCTGCAGCTGGGTAATAAGATCTTCTACCTTCAGGGAAGCTGTCGCGGGGTATGGTATTGGGGCAAGGTCCAAAGCAGTTTTGGGTTGTTGACCATACACGATCAAGAAGGGACTGAATCCTGTGGTGCGGTTAATGGAACAATTGAAGATAAACTCGCCTAGAGCCAAGCGACCCTCCCATGCCCTGGGATTGTCATCAATCAAACTTCGCAGCAAGTTCCCCAAGGAACGGTTCACGGCTTCTGTCTGACCATTGGTTTGTGGGTGAAAAACCATACTGAATTGCAGCTTGGTGCCAAGTCCCCTCCATAATTGACGCCAAAAGTGACTCAAAAATTTCGTGTCACGA
Organism: Telopea speciosissima; assembly: GCF_018873765.1. Lineage (NCBI taxonomy): Eukaryota > Viridiplantae > Streptophyta > Magnoliopsida > Proteales > Proteaceae > Telopea > Telopea speciosissima. The sequence continues at coordinate 21,769,014 of NC_057925.1, forward strand.
TCGGACGTGATAGTCTCCGGAATGCCACGTAATCGGACAATCTCCTTGAGAAATAAATCTGCAATTTGAAATTCATCCATTGTCTTGCGACATGGAATGAAGTGAGCCATTTTAGAGAATCTGTCCACAACGACAAAAATCGAATCCATCCCGCGATTAGTGCGAGGCAGCCCCAACACAAAATCCATGGAAATGTCTGTCCATGGTGCTTTGGGAATGGGCAGCGGCAGATAAAGTCCTGCATTCGTGGCTGTTCCCTTGGCGGCTTGGTAGATCCGACAACGCATGACAAAATGTTCCACATCGCGCTTGAGACGAGGCCAAAAATAATGGCTTGCTACCATTTGTAGTGTCTTGTCGCTTCCAAAGTGGCCTTCGTTATGCAATTTGCCAATCACTTTAAGGCGCAATGAACAATCAGGGATACAGAGGCGGTTCCCTTTAAAAATAAACCCATCACATAGAGTATAATCAGCACTTCTATTGTTGAGTATATTCTGCATAATGGCTGAAAAAAATTCATCTTCATCATAAAGCTCTTGAAATGAGTCGAAGCCCAAAGTGGTGGTGCGCATGGTGGATAGTAGGGTGTGCTTTCGGCTCAAAGCGTCCGCCACTTGGTTTTGAGTACCCGCCTTATGCTTAATAATGAAGTTGAACTGCCCATTTGGCTAGCTTGGAATTTAGTTTTTGTTGCCCGGCGATGTATTTAAGTGCTTCATGATCAGTGTAGAGCACAAATTCGCGGTGCACCAAGTATTGTCGCCAATGCTCCAGTGTGCGGTAGAGGGCATAAAATTCCAAGTCATAAGTACTATATCGCTGCCTTGCACTAGTAAGCTTTTCACTGAAATGGGCGACAGGTCGCCCTCCTTGACTGAGTACAACGCCAATACTTGTGATTGAGGCATCACAATGTACTTTAAACACAACGTTGAAGTCTAGGAGTGCTAAAACAGGGGTAGTACTTGTTAACAGATTTAGAATTAGAGTAAGGCTTGGATGATTAATGATCATCCCAAGCTCTTTATTTATATCAATGGGAATAGAGGACAGAAGTACAAATAAGCAATGTGGGACTCAAGCCCACATAATAGAAACATAAAAAACACAAGCAAATGGTCCAAAATACCCCTACGGTTCTAACACTCCTCCTCAAGTTGGAGCAAATATATCAATCATGCTCAACTTGACTAGATTAGGCTGGAACAATTTTCCTGACAATCCCTTGGTGAAAATATCAGCAACCTGATCAGTAGACTTTACAAAGGGAACACAAATCAATCCGTCTTCCAACTTTTCCTTGATAAAATGTCTGTCCACTTCAACATGCTTGGTGCGATCTTGCTATACTGGATTGTGAGCAATGCTGATTGCAGCTTTGTTGTCACAGTAAAACATCAGAGGAAGATGAACAAGAACACCAAGGTCTTGTACCAAGCCTTTTAGCCAAAGTAACTCACAAATGCCTTGTGCCATAGCACGAAACCCTGCTTTAGCACTAGAACGAGCCACCATATTTTGCTTCTTGCTACGCCCAGTGACAAGATTGCCCCCTACAAAAGAACAATACCCAGAGATAGATTTTCGATCAGCAGAACTAGCCCAATCAGCATCGGTATATGCCTCTATCCATAGGTGATCATGAGGAGATAGAAGAATGCCTTTTCCAGGAGCTAACTTCAAGTAGTGAAGAATCCGAAGGACAGCCTCCATATGAGAAGAATAGGGTCATGCATAAACTGACTCACAGTACTCACAGCAACAACAATGTTTGGACGTGTGTGTGAGAGATAAATAAGCTTCCCCACTAGTCTTTGGTACCGGCCTTTATCAATAGGTTCACCCTCCTTTTCTTTGAGACGAACAGTAGCCTCCATAGGAGTATCTGAAGGGTGACATCCTGACAAACTAGTTTCAGACAACAAGTCTAGGATATACTTCCTTTGGAAGAGAAAGATGCCTTTAGAAGACCTGACAACCTCAATCCCTAGAAAGTACCGTAGCTTCCCTGGATCTTTAATCACAAACTGCTGCCCAAGAAGCTTTTTCAACCGGTTGATCTCATCACCATTGTTGCCAATAACCACAATGTTATCCACATAGACTATAAGAACAGTGATCATTTTTCTAGCCCTCTTTGTAAAGAGAGTGTGATCAACATTACTCTGTTTATAGCCCACAGAAATCATGGCTTTGTGAAACCGACCAAATCAAGCTCTAGGTAACTGCTTCAGCCCGTAAAGTGCTCGCTTCAACTGTCACATTTTACCTTGATTACTGTCACAAGAAAACCCTGGTGAAATATCCATGTACAGCTCCTCACCAAGTTCTCTATTTAGGAAGGCATTCTTCACATCTGGCTGTTGTAGATCCCATCCAAGATTGACTACACAAGATAGCAAAACCCGAACTGTATTCAACTTTGCAACAGGAGCAAAGGTCTCGTGGTAGTCAATCCCATATGTCTGAGTGAAGCCTCTTGCAACCAGACGTGCCTTATACCGATCCACAGTGCCATCAACCTTCTGTTTGGCCACAAACACCCATTTACATCCCACTGGTCTTTTACTTGGAGGAAGATCTACAAGATCCCAAGTATTATTTTTTTTTCAAGGCTTTCATTTCTTCTAACATAGTTGTCTTCTTCTTTCCATCTGCATACGCTTCCTGCCAATTTTTATGAACAGAATTAGAAGAAAGAGAAGACACAAATGCACGAAAAGACGGAGAAAGAGAACTATAAGAAACAAAGTAAGAAATGGGATGCAAGGTGCAAGTCCTAGTATTTTTGCGAAGAGCAATAGGTAGTTTGGAAGGAGAAGTCTCACCAGGAGGAGGAGGACGAGGATCTGGATCCTGAGCCGGCAATTGGATAGGTATGGGTGCCACAGTGGATTGATGCTGCCCTCTTTTGGAGCATCTCTTTTGGTAGGTGATAACATTTGAGTTGTCAATTCTCTTTTGAAATTCACTGATGGTCTTTTGGATTGGAGTCAACTCCCCCTGCCTAGGAACATGACCATCATTATTTTCTATAAGCTCTCCTTGTAAAGGAATCCCTGTGGAAGAAGGGGCAACAGCCAAAGTAGGCTCCAAAGTAGGTTGGATAGCAGCCATAGGCTCCAAAGTAGGAGGAGCCTCAAGAGGAGGAAGCACAAACACATCTTCACTAGAACCAGAATTCTCCCCCTGAAGATGTGGAGATGGATAATAGGAAAGACGTTCGTGAAAAACAACATCCATACTGAGCAGAGTACGACGGGAAGGGGGATGGTAACATTTATAACCTTTTTGTGTTGGAGAGTAACCCATGAAAACACACCGCAACCCACGAGGGTCAAGTTTACCATGAGATTTCGTGTCTCTGGCATAACATACACAACCAAACACCTTGGGAGGAACCACAAAGGTGGAATTCCCATGTAAAAGTTCAGCTGGACTGCGAGAGTCAAGAGCACGAGAAGGCAACCGATTAATGAGATAGGTTGCAGTGAGGATAGCATCCCCCCAATATTGGGAGGGGACATGGCGCGAAAACATCAACGCCCTGGTCACTTCCAACAAATGTCGTTATCACTTCTCAAAACCTTGAGATTAGCCTGGGACTGAGTTTGGACCATTCTATGGAAATGCTGAAAACAGGAAAAAACTTGACTCTTAGTATGCATAAGATAAACCCATGTATGCCTAGAATGACAATCAATAAAAGAACTAAACCAACGATGACCAGAAAGGGAAGTTTTACGACTAGGGCCCCAAAAATCAGAATGTACCAATTGAAAGAGTGAAGAACTCCTTTTAATTGAAACTGAATAAGTAGAACGCGTCTATTTGGCCAAAACATAAGCCTCACAAAAAAAATCGGTCTTATCACATGATTTGACCAAAGTAGGAAATAAAGATGTTAACATTCCTAATGGAGGATGACCTAATCTAGAGTGCCACTGGTAAATTTCAGAAGAGACTAAGGAGTTCTGATGTGGAGATGGTAACGAGGGTGGAGTGAGACGACCATCATCAAGCAGCTATAAACCACCATGCACTTTACGCAATCCAATCGTCTTCCCAGAGGCCAGATCCTGAAATACACAATGGGAAGGAAAAAAAGTCACTTTACAGTTAAGATCACGAGTAAGACTACTAATAGAAAGAAGGTTAGTAGTAAAATTAGGAATATGCAAAGACAAAGTAAGGGAGGAAGTGCAGTTGATGATTCCTTTTCTAGATATGGAGGAAAGGGAACCATCAACTACTTTGACCTTGTCTTTCCTAGAAGTGGGAGAATACTGATGGAACGGGCTAGAGGAACCGGTCATGTGATCCGTAGCCTCAGAATCTATGATCCAAGGATGGGAAGCTACAAAAGCACAATGACTACCAAATGGAATACTTGACCGGGCAAAGTGTGAACCTGAAGGAGCAGAAGAGGTGGCAGGAGCTGATGTAGTAGAGGCAGCAGTAGCGGAAGACCTTAGTAGTCGTAGAAAAGCATGTAGATCATCCTGGGATAGGCTAGTGTCAGTAGCCGGGGTTGTAGGAACATATTCGGAGTGGTTTGCCTTATTTTTTGTCTTTTTCTTGGCAGCCAGTTTAGCCTCAAAGTTAGCTGGCTTCCCGTGAAGTTTCCAACACTTCTCTTTAGTGTGGTAAGGCTTGTGACAATGCTCACAAGTAATAGTCCCTGTAGTAGAATCACCAAGAGAAACATGTCCGACAGGGGCAGGGGTAGCCTGGGCAGTAGACTGGAGGGCTGATTTGTCAGTAACAGGATGGTGGAGCATAGCAGCCCGACGGTTCTCTTCAGAGGAGACCAAAGCATAGGATTGTTCAAGTATGTGAAAAGGGGAATGACCCAATACCTGAACACGAATCTGGTCATACTCCATGTTCAAACCAGCCAAAAAATCATAGACCCTGATTTGTCCAGATGTTTATTATATGCAGTGATATCAACAGCTGTAGTGGGATGGTGATCAGAAAAATGGTGCAGTTGCTGCTAGAGACTACGCAAAGTAGCATAGTATTTGGAGACAGATAACTCCCCCTGAGTAGTATTATTGGCCTTCTTTCGGAGCTCATACACATATGCATCATTACCGAGCTGTTCATATGTCTCCTTGCAAGCAGACCAAATTTGATGGGCTGTATCAAGGAGAAGAAAACCATCGGCAAGGTCTGAGTGCATTGAGCCAATCAAATAGGACATAAGTACACCATTGTTGGAGATCCACCTAGTCAAAGAAGGGCCAGCTTCGCTGGCATGACAGTAGTGCCATCAATATGGCCAGTAAGCCCACGGCCAGCAATGGCAAAGTAGGCAGAGCGAGACCATATCAGGTAATTGCTCCCATCCAGTTTGATAGGATTAGGGAGAAGATCACGGGTATCATTCCTACTGTACCCATTATCAGTAGAAGTACCCGTAGAAACTTTAGATTCAGCCATAAGTGCAGTAGAAAAAACCAAATCACAGAGAAGGTCTGTGGTAACAAGATACACAAGAAATCCTCCAAATTAAAGGCTGAAAATTGGAGGAAAATCCCCTTTCAATGTCACAAGATGTGTCTCCAAAAAACAGCAGCAGCAGACAAGTGTAGCGCCTAGATCGATTTTTTCAGGGTTTTGAAAAAACCCTGCTAGGCTGAAATCGATATAGGGAAGATTAGGCCCCAAAACTGAATTGTTGAGGCTCAAATTTGGGGCAGATGTGTCTTTATAAGTGGAGAACCAGCCTTCAAAAAACCAACACCAACAGAGGCTCAAAAACCTGAGATCGATATTTTCAGGGTTTTGAAAAAAACCGTGATTTTGTTGAGATCTATGTAGGGAGAGAAACCTGCAAAAAAAGCACTGGATTGAGCTGAAACTTTGCTCGAGTGTGGGTCTAGAAAAGACTAAGCACCCCTCCAAATATCAGCCCCAACAAAGGACAGCAGCCCCTAGATCGATATTTGTCAGGGTTTGAAAAAAACCCTGTTTTTGGAGAAATTGATCTAAGGGGTCTTCAAGGCAGATCTGAGATAAAAGAAACTTCAACAAAGGACCTGCTGCAGTTCTTGATCTTCAATAAGGGAGATTGATTCCTTACAGTTGAGGTGGTATCAATCAAATATGGAAAGCTTCAAATATCGCAGCCAAGGTGTTGTTGATATCGAAAAACTTATTTAACCATGGAATGAGGTGAAAAAGGGCAGCAGCTGGATGCCTGGATCTATGGATCAACTCATCAGTGCTGCCCTATTGAAGAATAGAAAAGAAAAGAAGAAAGAGATCAAAGAAGCAGAGAGAGAGAGAGAGAGAGAGAGAGGAGAAAGGAGCTGAAAATAGAAGGTAGAGGACCCTAATTCAAAACCTGCTCTGATGCCATGTTAACAGATTTAGAATTAGAGTAAGGCTTGGATGATTAATGATCATCCCAAGCTCTTTATTTATATCAATGAGAATAGAGGACAGAAGTACAAATAAGCAATGTGGGACTAAAGCCCACATAATAGAAACATAAAAAAATACAAGAAAAGGGTCCAAAATACCCCTATGGTTCTAACATTACTTAACTGTTTTTTTAGCTCCTCAAAACTTTGTTGGGCGGCCTCAGTCCATTCAAACAGTACTTTCTTCATACAAGCCGTCAACGGCGCTGCTATAGAGCTGAAATGAGCAATAAAATGATGATAAAATGAGGCCAATCCATGAAAACTCCGGACTTCATGAATATTTCTAGGGATCGGCCAATCTTGAATCACTTTGATCTTAGTGTCGTCTACAGAGATGCCTTCTCCAGAGACGATGAACCCCAAAAATGGGATTCGTTCCAGCATGAAATGACATTTATTGGCGACTGCAAATAAGTGTTCTTGGCGTAACACTGTTAGAATTTCCTGGAGGTGCTGCAAATGTTCATTAAGAGATTTACTAAAAATCAAGATATCATCGAAGTAAACGACAACAAACCTCCCAAGATAAGGGCGTAAAATCTGAGTCATGAATCGCATGAAGGTTGAAGGAGCATTTGATAGTCCGAATGGCTTGACCAACCACTCAATCAATCCATCTCGCGTTTTAAATACCGTCTTCCATTCATCTCTCGGCTTAACACGGATTTGATGGTAACCGCTCTTTAAGTCAAGCTTCAAAAAAATAGTGGCCCCTGAAAGCTGGTCCAATAAGTCATCCAACCTGAAAATCTGGAAACGATATTTAAAGGTGATTTTATTGATCGCCCGACTCTCAATGCACATGCTCCAAGTACCATTGTTTTTTTGGCACAAGTAGAGCTGGTACCGGGCAAGGGCTTAGGCTCTCCCGAACGAAACCTTTCTCCATCAACTCCGTTACTTGACGGCGCAGTTCCTCATGTTCAGAAGGGTTCATACGATGATGGGGTAAGTTGGGAAGGAACGCCCCAGGGACTAGATCAATCTGGTGTTGAATGTCACGCATGGGTGGAAGTCCTTGAGGTAAATCAGCAGAGAAACTGTCACGAAACTCCTCCAGCAGTAGCCTAACCCGCTCTGGTATGGGTGATTCAAAATCCATGTTGCCAGCCTTGTTTAATAGGACGTAAATCACCTGTGTATCATCCATCATACTGCGCAAGTCTTTCAAGGACAACAAGTTAGAATTTTCAGCAATCGGAGTCTTGAGTGGCTCCTTGGATGGTGCTAAAACAATTTTTAGTTGTGCTCATTGCTCAAAAGAATAAGTGTTTTTGTAGCAATCATGCATTGTTCTTCTATCAAATTGCCAAGGTCGACCCAAAATCAAGTGACTTACATTCATGGGGAGGATATGACACCAAACTTTGTCAAAGTATGTTTGGGAAATGGATAACGATACCTGACATCGCTTGTTGACAATCACCTTGATCCCACGTTTCAACTAGGTCATCTTGTAGGGCGTAGGATGGCTTTGTTGTTCTAATTGAAGTTTGCGCACTGCTTCCTCTGAAATCACGTTTTCACAACGGCCGGAGTCAACAATTAATTGGCACACCTTGCCAGAGATGGTGCAGGCTGAATGGAAAATGTTATTGCGCAGCCATCGATCGCCGTTCTCTTGCTTTGGTGTCAAATAGATCCTACGCATCATTAGACATTCTCCGGAATCTGCATGTAAGACATGCTCGTTTTCTGTGTCATATTGTGGGTCTGCAATGGCTTCAAAGTAGTCTGCTTCCTAAGTCATCTGCATCATTTTCTAGAAGTAGGCCCTTGCCATTGGGCTTCTTCTTTGGACTAGCATTGGAGCGATGCCCCAATTCCCCACAAGAGTAACAACTTATCCCAGGGGTAGGGCTTTGAGTTGGACCAATGGACTGAGCAGGGCGAGTCTGAGTTGTTGGGCGTTGAACTTGGGCAGAGTTCACGTCCCCTTTGGAACTGCCACCCGTGTTTAGTTGAAATCGGGCTGAAGCAGAAAATGTGTTCTTCCTGGACCGAGCTTGCTCGACCTTCAATGCCCTTTGATGTGCATCACCCACATCCCATATGTCAAGAACCTCTAGAACGTCTTGAATATAAGGTTGAAGTCCGCCAAGATACTTGTGTACAAGCATCTCCCCTGAGTCATCAATGTTGTTTCGCACCACTAATTCATTAAAATCAGAAGTGTATTGATCCACGGTGCGTTTACCTTGCTTCAAGTGTTGGAATTTCTGGTACAACTCACGATGATATCCGCGGGGAAGAAAGTTCTTTTGAATCTTCTCTTTCATCTTTTGCCATTGTGAGATGGGTGTCTTGCCGGCATTGGCTCGTAGCTGTTTTTCGTGTCTCCACTATGCGATGACCCTTCTGTGAAGCATCATGGCAATAATCCCTACACGGTGGTTGTCTGGAACTTCTTTGTACTAAAAGACTTCATTAACTAGAGTCAACCAATCGACAATCTCATCAGGGGAAGCCGTGCCTGAAAATTCAGGAATGTCACGACGGATGTTCTTGTCCCAATGAGGCTCACACCTCTCTTGGGGAAGATGGTTCCCGTTGCGATGTGGTCTCCTTTCTCGGACAGAGGATGCGTCGTCGGATGAAGCTGAATCTGGGCTGGACGTCTCCTCACTCGGAATCTAACGTCGTGCGTCATTCTTCAAGGCTTCATTTTCACGTCGCAGTGCAGCAATTTCTTGGTGAAGACTCAAGTTTTCATCTCTTGCATTGTTGTTTCCCACATTAGCAGTACAACCTCCACGTCCTCGTACCATGTTACCTCTCAGTCTTATCCAGAGCTCTGATACCAAGCTAGTGCAGCCTCTAATGGAGGCTGGGATGGGTAAAAGAGTGAGAGCACAAGAATTCGTGTGGGGGGGGGGGTGAATCAATCGGACAAGGAGAGAACAAGCTTGCAAGAACTCCAATGGAGTCAAAGCTCAGAGAGCTATTTTTACTAATCTTCAAATTCTGATCTTTCCTCCCAAATCTTGCCTTTCATATAGGCTAGGATTGAATACAGATATCGAATTAATTCAAACCTCCCCATGAATTACTCTGTCACATGGATAATTGATTGACTACAGATATGGAAAAGAAATCTCCCCATCAATTACTCCATCGCATGGATAATTGATGACTACAGATATGGAAAAGAAATTAAAATTTAAAATTGAAATCCCTCCATCAATTACTCCATCCCATAGATAATTGATTGGAACTTATTTAGGAATACTTATTTAGAAACTGGAATGATTTTCTATTCAATCATCCCTTATTGAGCTGCAGCAAATCCCCTTGACATGCTGGATGGATAATGGCTGATGTGGCTTGATTTATCCTTGTGAAGCCTTGCCACGATTAGCAAGTCTTTCTTTGATAATTTTATGTGTTGTCTTGTGGGTCATCTGATGTCACCTAAAAAGTGGAAATTCTAGGTCCATGTTGGATTCAATCGTATTTACCAATCATTTTAGGTAATTTGTTGGAATGTGAACTGCTTTATTATCTCATCTGATGCCATCCTCTTGGGACTTCTATTTTTTCTTTCAAGTTTAAACCTTTTGTTTTTTGTTTTTTTTATTTTTTTTGGTTATAGAAACAACATTCATTGAAGCTTTAAAAAGTCATATACATGATCAGATATATCGAGCTTACACTTAGTACTTCTAGCAACAAAAGCTAATTGGTGAGCAGGTTCTATATAACATCTGTTCTTTTTAGTAATACAAAACATGGAAAAGCTTCTCAAAATAGATCTGATGTCCAAAAGTAATGAAAACACCTCCCATGGCCACTGATGTGATTCCTGTGAAACACATTTCACCAAAACAGCAAAAGCTAATTGGTGATTTCTGTAAAATGTCATATACATGATCAGTTATCGAGCTTACACTTAGTACTTCTAGCAACAAAAGCTAATTGGTGAGCAGGTTCTATATAACATCTGTCCTTTTTAGTAATACAAAACATTTAAAAGGTTCTCAAAGTAGATATGATGTCCAAAAGTACTGAAAACACCTCCCATGGCCAATGATGTGATTCCTGTGAAACCCATTCCACCAAAACAGCGCAGTCAGTCCAAATGTCAATGTTTAAAGATCGAGCTTTTTGCAATCCTTGGAGCAGTCCCCTTGCCTCGGCTTCCTGTGCAGTCCCTGTAAAACCATAGTCCATAGAAGCAGCAGTAAAATAGAGGGCCAGTGATTACCGATGACCGACCAGCTTCACATGAGTTAGGAGAAAACTGCCATCACATATTATTGTAGCAAATCCTGACTTTGTAACTCGTAAGTTCAAGGTACTCAGTCAGATCCAAAGATTTAACTGGAGATGGTGAGGATGCAATGTAATATGGAGGGCAGATAAAAGTTGAAGATCAGCTATCCATCTAGAAGTATTAGCCATCACCTTAACAGGATCAGGTGAGTCACCAGACTGTAAACATTGATTTCTCATTTGTCATAAAAAAAAATAGCAGTTGATAGCAAAAATCCCACAAAAGAGATTCTTATCCAGAACCTGACTAGAAGGGGATAGAAGCAAATGAGTCAGTAATTCAAGAAGAGTGAGCCTGAAGATATTCTGTTTGAAGTCCCAGTAACCCTGCTGCCCATATTCGTTTGGAGAAGGGACATGCGAGCAAAATGTGCCAATCTGCTTCAATATGGTCAAGGCAAAAAACACAGGTTATCAATTCTCATAAACCGTTGTATGTTTGCCTTAGTAGGAACACCTCTACGTTACAATTTCCACAAAAAAACCTGGAGTTTTGGGTGAACCTTAGATTTCCATAAAAGTCGCCACAAATACTTATATTGGGGCACGGAAGAAAGTGAGTAACCAGGAGACAAGGAAAGCAGAAATGTAGCTACTATCTTGGTATTCAGTTCATCCTTCTTTGATAAATGACAAATAAAGAAGTCCCCATGCATCGTATTAGACAGCAAAATTCTTGATATAAGATCAGCTATAAAAGAAACGGAAGCTAGAATAAGTTAGAGAGAGATTCCAATATCTATTCACAATTAAGTCAGAGAAATGCAAGAGCTGGGAAGATGACTGAATAACAGAATCTAAACAGTTATTATCCGAGCAGGGTAACCAAGGATCTCTCCAAAGGTTGACAGAAACACCATTCCCTATTTTCCAACAAACCATACGACGCAGCCAAGGGAAAGTGCTGGATATAATATGCCAAATCCAAGAACCCTTTTTAGGTTTGAACTGGGAACTAAGAGGGCTGGAGGAAGGAACATATTTAGCCTTAAGAATTCTCCCCCAAAGAGACTCCTTTTTAGTTAACAACCTCCATCTCAGATTGAGCAACAATGAATTATTATGAACTCAGCCCTTTTGTTATTAATAGAATAGGGGCATATGGAGACTTTTTGTACATTGAGAACATTCTTTCTTAAAGTTTTATATTTCTTATAATTCAGAGAGTAAATTATGAAAAGTCAATCGTGAAGTTGATATTGAACATAATCAATTCAATCTCACCTGATCTAGTTTTGAGTTAGCAAATAAGAGACTCTGTTTGAAGGTTTAACAAGAATTGAGCAAGAACTGTTGTTTTTCATTATTCTACTCATTTTTTGGAGGGTCCTATGCATTACAAGGAAACCTCCCAACCTAACTTCCCAGGTGAAGGCAGGATTTGACCAAAGGCTGGGCGACAAGAAGCCTAGGTTCTTACCAGCTGCACTAGCTGGGACCTTCCCATCCATTATTTACTAAACTGAAAATTCATAAATTTTTTTGTTGTTCTTGTCTTTTGGTTTTGCATGGTCATGGTTAGTAATGTGTGGCACTGAATTTGTTTTTATAGGTTGGATATTTCAGAAGATAAATTCTTACAGTACTTTTGGGATTGTTGGAACCAGTTGAAGGTACATATTTGTGCTTTATATGACACTTTGGTTTTTCAGACTTTCAGTGTGTAGTCTGAATGGAAGACTACTCATTATATAATTGTTATGTAATTCTTAGAAAATTCTTAGAATTACACAGACCCCGCAATGGCGGGAGCCTCGTGCGCTGGGTATGCCCTTATCTAATTCTTAGAAATTTTTTTTCCGTCTCTGTGAGGGTTTCTGATGCTTCAAATTAACACTAATTGAAAAGGAACTGCCTTATCATGGAAACTCTGGTGTGCAGGAAAAAATTATGGAGGACTTACCAATGCCCCCACTATTTCAGTTCCTCACTCTATTGGCCTTTAAGATATTTACCTGCGAAAAGGTTGGTTTGCATAGTGTAAATTGCTTCTTTGTTGATTTAGTAATTTGTCTGTACTTTATCTCTGATACATTTAGCTGTAATCACTACCGTAATTGTCTAAGCTTTTTTTTTGTTCAAGCTGATACGTTGTAGAAATTCAAGAAGAATACAAAGCAATCAAACCTCAAAGGATTGATAAGGATTTAGTAGAAGAATAGATTGAAAACAAGTGAAGACTAAATAATCCAGATTTTTTTGTACAATATGGTCTCTCTTAATGAATAAATTGAAATGAAATACAATGAAAACCCTAGTTAAGTCGCATAAATGTATCATTTTGTGTAATGAGACCTAGTGGGCGAGCTTTGACACAACGGTTAAGTTGCGCTATTGCAACCTGTTAGTTGCAGTTTCAAAACTTGGACACAGCCTCTTTTGTGAAGCAGGGGGTAAGGCTGTGTACATTTGCCCCTCCCAGACCATGCAGTCCGGGAGCCTTGTGCACTGGGACGCTCTTTTTTGTTTTTGTGTAATGAGACCTCTAAACTTTAAGGGGCATTATTGATGTAAGCTAAAACCTTTAAAATCCATACTAGTGTTAATAACTTCTGTTGACTACATGATACTTGTTCCCGAACATATAACTGAAGTCACAGCCGTTGATGTAAACATGTAGGAGGTGATAGTTGGAGGCTTGGAGCGATACTTTGTTTTCCTTTTTCTTTATGTTGTTAGAGCCGTTAATAGAAAGTAGGAGTGAGAGTTTGTTTCAGTTATTGAGTCCAAGTTAGAGTCAACCTTTACTTCAGTTTTAGAGTTTGAATAGGTTTGGTTTTCTTGTTTGCAACTCTTTAAATAGACACTTGTAGCCCATCGTTGGACAGAGATTTTGGATAAAATTGGAATTGAAGAATGGGATTACCTGCTGGTAACCGATTGTGAGTGTGTGCTATCATTTTTACTTCTCTCTCCTCTCCCTCATGGTACGTTACCTCTATTTCTTCCCTGCGGTTCTGGATCCCTTCCCTCTCTCATCTTCCCCCTATTTCTTCTTATTTGTTACTGTTGATATGCTGTTTCTGGGTGGTACTTGCAGCCTCAATTGTTGATTTTTACCGATGAGCAGCTTTGATGAAGAAAAAAGCAGGGATTGGTCCTGGAAAATCGACATACAGGGTTGGCCCTGTAGATCAAAAAATGAAAAGGCACAGGAAAAAACCTGTGAAAAAACTGGTAAACCTCTCAGATCATGCGAAAAAGATCTCGTATAGATCTAGATCTTGAGAGGCATCTTCAAGGGGAGAGAAAGGCTCTCGGTGGACTAGGGGAGAGCCACCAAGAACAAAGGGAAGGGTGATTGTGGTGGGAGATGCCAACCGAGAAGAGATAGAGTCTCGGTTTTGGTGGTGGAGGTGCAGAAATCGAGAAAGGGAGCATGAGAGCTGTGATTAGGGTTTCAGGTCAGTCTTCTTCTCTGATACCATGTGGGTTTGGTGAATATGACTTATGTCTAATGGGACACATGCCAACTTTATTTATAATATGGAGAACAATCTAGAATGAGTGCAAGACCAAAATACCCCTATAAGACAATTCTACTCTTGTACCCATATTACAACATGAATCAAATCACTCCTCCGTATTGGAACATCCAAAGGCCTCCGTTGAACATGGTCATGCCACCTCCAACAACTTTCTCGTAGCTTATCATGTATCAGAGATTCAGAGCTACTCTCAAATCAGCTCTAATATGATCATTCCTTACTTTATCCTTCCTAGTTTTGCCACTCATCTATCTCAACATCCTCATCTCCGCTACATTGAGTTATCTATATGATTCTTCTTAATTGCACATTCCGCACCATACATTTCCATTACAATGAGTTTATCGTTTATATGATAAATTGTTTAATTTCAAGTAGGGAGACAGGTCCTTGAATGAATACTTTTTAAGGGTATGACCGTGTGAGAGAGGAACTCAATATTCATCTGCCTCTTACTAATAATCTGGAACAGCTGCAACTTCAACGGGAAGAATTTTATGTTGCAAAGTTTATGGCTGGATTAAACCGTGATTATCAGTCTATAAAGTTAGTTGCTTGTTAGGGAAAAGGTGACCTGACTTAATGAGTCCTTTGCATGTCCTCATCGTATTGTTACTCCTTCTCGAGTTGATACCTAATCCTCTCCTAAAGACAATTTTGCTTTTGTTGCTGGCCGTGGTCGAGGTTTTGGCTTCTCTGGGAGAGGGCGTGGCTCGTGGCCATGGTGATAGAGGTACAGGTGCACAACTATAGACATTGAATTTTGTCATCCCCTAGCGATGATGACAAGGACATGGACAGATGACGACTCTCTCAAGTCACCCGTAAACCCATAAAAATACACCCGAAAATGAAAAAGAAGAAGACTAGTTTAGCGAAGCGGAGCCAATCCGAGCCCAGCTGGCGCCTCCAAGGAATTGAATGGCACCCCCAAGCAATCAGCAGCGCCGCCCGAAGCTCGGTGGCACCACCCAGGAGCCCAATGGCACTGCCCGGGGCGCCGGTGTCACCATCAGGGCTTGGGAGGTGCTACCAAATTTTTAGAAAAGCTCTGAAAAATCCAGAAATCTAGAGAGAGAAAAAGAGGGAGGATTTGGTCCCTAGAGAAGCTCTGTCTTTTTGGATTTTGAAAGCTTTCCAACAAATCCAAGATTGTTTAAATCTGATTTATATTGAAGAAGTTATGTGTCGGAATATGTAATCCAGAATGCCACGGTATTCTGGTCCTTTTGGGCTTGCTTAGTTGTTAAGTTATTTGGATTAGATTGCTGCTCTTATTGAGTCAGATAGTTAGGGGTATTTTTGTCTATTTATTTTCCTTTGTAATATTTCCTTCTATTATAAATAGAGGGGCTTACCTATCAATGATATCAAGCAATTCCATTCTCTCATTCTCTCTTTCTAACCCATGGTTCTACTAAAATGGTATCAGAGCCAATTCTGATCTAGGTTAGAAGGAAAGAAAAAAAAACCCTTTTCTTCTTCAATCGACTTCTCCCTCCTTTCTCTCTTTCTTCTATTTTTTTTGTCTCTCATCCTTGTAAGAGGACAGCACTAATGAGGTAAACCTAAACCAATGATTTAGTTGCTGCCCTCCTCCTCCATCCTATCTATTTTTTCCATTGAAAATCTTCTGGAAGCATACCTGTGATTTGGAGTTCTTTCCAGAATTCCTTGAAGATCAGCTTCCTATCACTATTGAAGGCTGATCTTACACCATTGGAGCTCCCTTTGCTTTCTTTTCTAGCACCTATCTACCCTATCCCATTGTTCTCTTTCCCTTTTTTTCTTTTTGTCCAGCTTTCATTCACCTTTCCAGCCTTGATACCCTAATCGATCTCAACTTGTCAGGGTTTTTTAAATCCCCGACTCCAATCGATTTTAGGGTTCCTCCTTTCAGTTCATGCTGTTTTTTTGTGGGTTGCTTTCCTCCATTACTAGGACCAGACCTCAATCTTGCACCTAGCCAAGTTTTCTAGAAGACCCATACCCTATTCGATCTCTACTTTTTAGGGTTTTCCAAAACCCTGACATAAATTGATTTTTTGGGTTAGGGTTACCTGCTGCTTCTGGAGTTTTTTAGAGGTGTTTCTACTATCAAGAGAGGCAATTTACTTCAATTCTTCATGGCTTGAAGAAGTTCTTTTACACAAGATAGCTGTTGCCCTATTTTTTCTGCACTTTTTGGTGTTTCTCCCACTTGAAGATCAAGTCTCAAACCCTACAAGAGATTGGGTGTTCGTATTGGAGATCCATGCAAGCAGCTGTGGACAACATGTATGCCAAGACATCATCACTTTAACAAGTCATCATCAGTTTTTATGAAGCCCCCTTCCTACAATCGATCTCAAGTTTCAGGGTTTTTTACAAAACCTTGACTATAATTGATCCAAGGGTTAGGGCAGTCCTCTCTTGCTAATTTTTTGAAGAGAGTCTTATACATATCAGAGGAGTATTTGACCCACGTTTCAGCATCATTTATGGAGTCATTTTGAAAAAAATTCAGGTTTCACTCTTATGGCTCGATTTATCCAACTATCAACCTATTCATTTATTGGTTCCTATGTGGCTGGCTGCTTCAACTACCTATGGATCTGTTGGGTTATTTATCTTATATTTGCTGGTTCTATTGAGCTTTACTACATACCTTGCTGGTTTTATTGATTGGCTTCTGTAAACATGATTGGTTGACATGTTACTGCTGCCTTTATGAGGACTACTGCTGCCCTGTTCTTGAGACTAAGTATCCCACTATTGAAGATCGAATTTCTTTCATTGTTGAAGACTCGAATCTACTACCTTGGAGATCAGTTTATTTAGGATTACAATAGTGAGTTCCATAGTTATTGGTTGCAACTACGAACCTATTCAGTTGTGTGAAGTTTTCTCTACTGATTCAAATCCAGCTTATTTTGAGAGCTTGATCCTAGCATTGTTCACTAATTCAGATCTGATCTAAGCAATTACTCTCTAATCCAGGTCTGCTAACATGGTATCAATTATTTTTTGAAGTTTATTACATCAATTCTGCCTAGATATTTTCGTCAGTTCTATTTAGCATGTGGGATTTTACAAATTGGAGTGTTGCACACTGGTTCTTTCGTGTTGATCAAGCCTTGAAGATTTGAGTCTTTCCTTACTTCAAATCAGATCTGTTTACTTATTAGATTTGAATATTGGAGTTTGGTGTCTCTCCCCTGCAGGAGTTTCCATTAAGGAGTTTGTTTGATCGTTTGAAGATGGTTGACAATTTATAGGTTGTATTGTTTTTCTCCGTGATTCATTATCCCACTGCTCTTTTTTTCACTTCACCACCTCCCATATCATACCTTTGGCATATACCCATGACCACTTTGGAAGTTTATGGTATTCTCTAAATTGCCATTTCTTCCTTTTCCATTACCCTTAGCACCTTTTGGAAAATTCTGGAATATTATACTTTTGCACTATTTCTTACATCATCTCCGTTATCTGTCCAAGTGAACTACTACACGTGTGCGGGAGGGGATTATGTACAATACACCTACAGCCATTGCAGAAAGCAGAACTTGCAGGAACATTGGTGCAAAATATGGAAGATTAGTCTTCTCCACCATTGCTATTAGGTATCCTTCATTATTGGGTTGAGTTTGCCGTAAGGGGGAGATGAAGAGTTTGAAGATGTTTGGTTATTGCCTGCCTATTTGAGGATTTACAGTGCCTTTACAGTGCCTATATGAAGATCTACATTTTGGTTGATCATTTCCGCTGCCTGATTCATTTGTTTTCGCTGCTTGCTGCCCCTAATTGCTTATCTTCAAGATTATTAGTCAGAGATTCATCTTTGGACAGCTATAGAAGATTGGTGAAAGCTGCCTTTTTTGGAAGACATTCCAGTCCCGGTTTGCTAATCAAGTCTGCCCAGGTTTTGAAGATCTATTTTTTAAGTTCTTAAAGGTTTTATTTGGGAGCTGCATTCATCTGTCTAGCTGGACTTTGCTGTGACTTTGTTTCTTCCCGTTTTGTTCAAGTTGGGCATTAGTGCCTTGTATACGCCAACTTGAGGGGGAGTATTAGCATTATTATGGAGTTTTTTTCTTATTAGCTCAAGCTGGATCCTCCTCCTTTACATATATGTATAATCCAGCTTGAGGGGGAGTGTTGGAATATCCGAATATGTAATCCAGAATACTGTGGGGGTATTTTGTTCCTGGGCTTGCTTAGTTGTTAAGTTATTAGGATTAGATTGCTGCTCTTATCGAGTCAGCTAGTTAGGGGTATTTTTGTCTATTTATGTCCCTTTGTAATATTTTCCTCTATTATGATATCAAGCAATTCCATTCTCTCATTCTCTCTTTCTAACCCATGGTTCTGCTAACATTATGCTCCGGTCAAAGTTAATTTGGTGTACACAAATGCTGTCAAAATGGCTCTGAATGAAAATAATTTTATAGACATTAAAAAAATGAATATTTTACCGCAGTTTTGGTTTTTAGTAATGTTTTTTTTTTTTTACCCGAACTTATCTAGGACCCGGGGCAGCCCCTAGCTTTTATTCATATCCAATAAAAAATCAAAGAATACAAGAGGGGGACATACCGCCTTACCTCAGCCTAATGCTAACTGCACTCACAACCCTCCAAAGGGGCAAGCCCACTCCCTTTACAAGATAAAAACTGCACATTAAAATCTAAAGCAAGGCATTCCTGCCTTGTCCTCTCTAATGATACCTGCAAAGCTCCCACCTGGCAACTTGCCCTGCAGGTACGTGACCGAGGAGCCCAAATCACAGGCATGATTAGCCATCCAATCCGTTGCTCTATTACTTTCGCGAAACGCAAAGGCCACTTGAGCGTGTGTCGTGGAGATCAGCTCCAAAGCTTTATTAAACCAGTACCAACCCTTCCATAGTATACACTTCTTCTGAGTTACCATTCTGACAGTGTTGGTTGAATCGGAGTTAACCACCACCTCCATCAATTGGAGATCCTGGCACAACCGCAACCCATCTCTCAAAGCTCTGAGCTCTGCTTAAGAGTTAGTGCAGTCACCGTAAAAATTAGCAAACGCTGCCAGCACCTCACCATTCCTGTCCCTAATCACTCCCCCTCAACCACCCCGGCCAGGGTTTCCTTTACAAGCGCCATCCACATTCAGCTTAACTGATTAAAAGGGGGGGGGGGCACCAGTAGATGGGGTGGGGGCATTTCAGTTTTATCGGAGGGGCCAAAATGCCAAACCACTGCAGAATTAAATCGTCCCTGGAAGACCCCTGCCGCCCAATCTTGGGAGGCAGGCTCACCTCCTTGACCCAGCTTCTAACACGCTCAATAATTGTTCTTGCAGCGTGCCGTCTCTCCCCATGCCTTCTATTGTTCCTCTCCTTCTAAAGCTCCCAACAAATCAAAGCAGGCATAATCCCTATTAGATAATCACTGAAGCTTCCACATCCTGCTGCCTCATGCCACAGAGCGACCCGACTCCTAACATCTTGAGAGGGTAGGAAAGGGATGTCAAGAAGCCTGGAGAAGAAGAGCCAGACCTTTACCGCCACCACACCTGAGCCAAGGACATGATCCATCGTTTCCTTCCTTGGCTGGCCGCAACAATTGCACCTGGATGCTAGGGGGATACCAAGCGCCATGAGGGAGTCATCCGTGGGGATCCTGTCCGTGAGGAGTTGCCAAGAGAAGAACGCCATTTTAGTGGGCAGCACTTGATTCCATATCCACTTGGCGAAGGGGACCCTAGGATAACCCTGCCGGACCTCATGCCAAACTGACCTAGTAGAGAAGCACCCGTCACTGGCCGGGGACCAAACCATGACATCCTGTCAGAGAGCACAAAATTCCCCAGGACGATGCTGTTCCGGACAACGTCAGAATCAATGATGCCTATAATGTCTTCCCTCCAGTTCCCTTCCTCGTCCAGTGCATCCTTCACACACAGATCCAAGTCAACTAGCATGACGTTATCAACAAAATCAATCAAGGGCCCTACCCCCACCCAGTTAGCAAGCCAAAAGAGCGTCTTGCCCTCCCCAAGCAGCCACCTTGATCTTTCCAACATGAACCCCTTGAGCTTCAACGCGTTACACCAAGTTTTGGAACCAGTTCCTTATAGCCCTACAAGCGCTAGATGCAAGCCTTTAAAATATTTGGCCCTGAAGAACCTGCCCTAAAGCGACTACCCTGACATAGCTTTCCACAGGCCTTTAAGCCTGAGAGAGAGACCCACGTCCTCAAGAAGCCGAATTCCAAAGCCTCCTTCCTCCAGGGGCCTGCACACCTTTTGCCAATTCACCCAGTGTCTGCGATTGCCCCATTCAGAGCTGCCCTAAAGAAAGTTAGCCACGATCCCATATATCCTTCGAATGACTGCCTTAGGGGGGTCAAGTGTGGAGAGGACATGAATAGGCATTGAAGCGAGCATATGCCTAAGCAACGTTACTCTCCCCCCCGTAGACAACAGCCTCCCTTTCTAGCCTGCCACTTTGCTCCTGATTTTCTCCACCAGCCCATCAAAGTAACAAATTTTAAGCCTACCTGAGCAGAGGGGCGCCCCCAAGTACGTGATGGGAAGTGACCTCCTCGGGAATCCAGTAACCAAGCCCACCATCCGAGCCGCTGCCGCTGTGGCCCTGTCCCCCAACACAAAGCAGCTCTTCTACCTGTTAACAAGCTGCCCTGAGAAGCCTTCATATCTTCCAATGAACCCCATTATTTGCCTGAGCGACCTCTTCAACCCTAGCATTAGAATGTTGAAAATTTCACCTACTGCCGAAAATCTAGTTTTTGTTCTTGAACTGGGAGGTTGACATTTATCCTTTTGGAATTTGATTTTTTAACTATTTTTATTGGATTCTAATAGGGGGTATTTGCTTATTTATGAATAATATCTTAAGTAAATGAATATATTAGGCATAAGTGTCTGTCCTGGTTTCCAGGCAATGTCCAAGAACAATATATACTATCAAACTTAGGTCAAAAACTACAAGTACCATTTTTAAGTGTTTTTTGTGCGAAAATAGTTCATGCATTGTGTTTAGAATGTCAAAAATAGACTGTATACAAAAATTCATATCAAATAAAGCATTTTTTGGCCTAGAAATCACCAACTCGAGTTGGCAAGGAAAAAATCACTGGTTTCGACCATATCTCGGTTTTTGGCTGGTCGAAACCCCAGTTTAGAACCTTGGATCCAACATTGAGGCTGGATACAGGGATATGGCTCATTTTGTAGCCGAGTTGAAATGGTTGAAGTGTCTTCTTCTAGAGTTGGTGTAAAGATGTTCTGTGACAATCAAGCTGGCTATCTAATTACCAGTAACCTGGTGTTTCATGAACAGACCAAACATATTGAGGTTGACTGTCGTTTTTTTGCAGGATGCTGTTATGTAGATGCTGGTTGTGACGCCCTAAATCCGGGTTAAGGATATGGTGCAGGCCCTCACAGACCGCCATTAATAATGGTTGAATCTATGATCTATATATGCAGAGTTACAAACACGTATCAGAGACATCAAAATATTGTAGCGGAAACATAATAAACATCTCATAAACTGTAAATTGGTATAAGCCATATCATACTGTATCATTTGTTACATCATTTGTAATCTACTGTCAATTACATCAAAAGACATAATTAAACCCATGTATTACACCAAAGTAATCTACACATAATATCTAGCCTCTAAGGTATTTCTCTGCCTTTGGCCATCTATTCGGGGAGTATGGTATACTTCCCCCTGGCTCTCCTTGTGCACTTTGCACACTAGCACACCCTATGCACATGCTCTGTAAAAAGAATCACATCTATGGGGTGAGCTAACTAGCCTTGTGAGAAAAAACTTTGTTCATATCATGCTCGTGAATGTAAAACAAACAAGCTATACTAGCAAATCATGTTGTACTAGCAATCTCATACTACGAACATGCTACTATGACAACTATAAAACTGAAATATGATATCTGATCATATAACTAACATTAGCGCATTTAAAACAATGCACTCTATACTTTCTTATGCTTAACTTGTCTTTTACTTTAACTTTAAGTCTGGCCATCTATCTCATAGTGACCTGCCACTCTGCAGCTCATAACTTTGAGGCCTATATCTTGCTATCAGTAGTACAGTTACGTATTACCGTCATAATCCGATACATCTCCAATATACCGCTACGTATTGTCGTCGCACGCCCCCGGCATACCGTTACTTATCACCGTCATATGCTGGAAGGGAGACCTATCTATGCCTCACCCAATCATAGTTGTCAAGGCGTTTCCTAGGCGCCGCCTAGGCGACCTCCCCCTTATTGCAAGGCACCTTACACTAGGTTTTTTGGTATCGGACCCGGTATTGGCCCTTATTTATGCCAAATATTTGGTATTTCATTTACTTAAGATATTATTCATAAATAAGCAAATACCCTTTATTTGAATCAAATAGAAATACTCAAACAATCAAATTCCAAAAGGATAAAAAGTCAACCCTCCCACTTCAAGAACAAAAACTGGATTTCGACGGCTGGTAAAATTTTCAACTTTCTAATGCTGAGGTTTTTCTCAAATCTAAAAATTGTATAAATCTTTATATGGTAAAACATTGCTAAAAACCAAAAGTGCGGTAAAATATTTATTTGTTTTGATATCTAAAAAAATATTTTCATTCAGAGCGATTTTGACAGCATTTCGCATACCAAATAAGGTTTGACTGGAACATAATTTCTTCAATATAAATCAGATTTAAGCAATCTTGGATTTGTTGGAAAGCTCGTTTTGTGCTCTACCTAATGCTAAAAGTCTCATTTAAAAATAAAATCATCTGACTAGTCAAACTTCTTAGAGAACCAGAACATTTCTCTAAATCGAGAACAATTTAATTACTTATAGATAAGATCATATTTTCTAAGAACATTATAAACCAAATGTGCGACTAGTATAAACCAAATGTATGTTTGATTGTTTCAAACTTCCAATAGCTTGCTTCTTCAGTTTTATTGTCTTCTAATTCTATGTTGATTTTTGATGACTTGATGTGACTTAATGTGGCTTAATGTTGATTTTTTATGACTTGGGGATGATTAATGTTAATTTTTGATGATATAAGATATATATTGTAGCATACTAAATAATGTTAGGAAAGGGAGAAATAAAAAATAACACTTGGGGGCGCCTTGTCGCCTAAGCGCTTTGACACCTCTCCAACGCCTTGGGTCGCTTTGCCGCCTTAACAACTATGCACCCAATACTTAAACACCTTTTGAAATGGGTTGACAGTCATAGAATCTTACTGTTCTGGTCCTTAACTTTGCTTTCTGTTCTCGAACCAGTAGGGTTCCTTTGCTATTCTTTACTTTACCTTACTCGAGCATTGGTGCTCCTTTACTTTCTTTACTGCACTTTACTCGAGCACTGATGCTCCTTTACTTTCTGTACTGTATTTTACTCGAGCACTAATGCTCCTTTACTGTTCTTTACCAACCTCCACTTCTAGTTCACATACCTGTAACAACTTCAGAATGGATAGGATGTTGATAGAATCCCTACTATCTCTTAGTGGACATTGAGGGACCCTATACTATCCCTCTCTTTCCTGTTGTTAAAACACACATTAGCAACTGATGTAGATAAGTCACTTAGGGCTTATTTTAGTAGAAGTAAGCTTTGGGTTGGATCATATATGTATTGGGACTTTGATCCCATGGGCTTATTTTGTAATTGGCCAATTTAATGAGCCTAAAATAGGGGTAGAAAGTAGGAAAAGAGGTTTTGCTTCATTAGTTTAGAATGCTATTTTGATTCTGTTTCTTTATTATTTCACTTTCGTAGTCAATTTAGATTACCTTATTAGTTAATGATAGGGTTAGGCCTTTCCTTTTTAGTGTCCAAGTCTATTTTTGAGTATTCTATAATAGTTTGTAAGGGAGGCCAGCATTGTACGAATTTGATTAATGAAATATTGGCTTTAGCCTTTGCGAAAATCTTGAGATAGGTTGGGTAAGATGCCCAGGTTGAGATAGCCATTCCCTTCCCCCATCCCCTTCCATCAGTTCTTAATTCCAAATCCTAATTGAGTTTACGAGTGCTACAAGCTGCTGGGATTTCTTTCAACTGATTGTCACATTGATTTCTTGAAGATTATTACATCAAGATCATTGCTGCTTCAACGTGTTACAATTTGTGGTTTTTTTAGATTTGTTACTTCAACCAAGGAAATTGTTCCCTCATTTGAGTTTCCATTGTTCTCTTGTTTCCATTATTTTTAGTTTCCATTGTTCTTTTGGTTCCCTCATATGATTTTAGTTCCCATTGCTCTCTTTCTTGTTCTTTGGAGATTTTCTATTTGATCTTGCTTGGGATCATAGTTGTCAAGGCGTCGCCAAGGCGCACCTAGGCGGCCAGGTGCTTTTGTCAACTTGGGCGCCTTGGTCTCCTAGGCGGTCGCCTTGGCCGCCTTACTCACCTACTTGGTGTCGCCTTGATTTTTTACCGTCTCCACCGCCTTGGGTTACCTAACCGGCGTGACAACTATGCCTGGGATTAGACCTATTCAGGTCATGTTGTCATGGTTTCTAGGTGACCCAAGGTGGTGGAGAGGGTAAAAAATCAAGGCGGTACCAACAAGTAGGGTTGTAAATGGATAACCGAAAATCCGAATTCGATCCGCATCCGTATCTGTTTAGGGGCATTCGTATTCGTTTAGAGATATCCGGAAAAAAATCTGATTACTTCGATAAAAATCCAAATCCGAATCCAAATACTTAATTATAAAAAATTAAGTAAATAACGATCTTTGGGGTTTTTGAAGATTTAACAGGTTCTAGAATATAAGGAAAAGAGAACCATGATCTAAAACTATGGATTGAGAGTGAATTGTATCCACTAGGGGGAGGAAGGTTCGGGTTACACAAGGCAGAGGTGCAAATGGATGGCCAAAAATCCGAATTCAATCCGCATCCGAATCCATCCGACTCCGTTTAGAGGTATCCGTATTCGACCAGGAAATATCCGAATCTGATTACATCCGATCCGTATCCGAGCTGAATCCGATCCGTTTACTGGCCTACCAACAAGGCGACCAAGGTGCCCGCCTAGGCATCCAAGTTGACCAAGGCGCCCGCCTAGACGACGCCTTGACAACTATGATTCGGGTTCTAGTCTTACATTAGCAACCTTCAGTTTTAGTTATGTTCGGTATAATATTATTACTTATCATGCATTCATGCCACACTAAACTTTCCATCATAAAACCATACATTTTCATTTCTATAAGACAGTAGAATCATAGGGGCCATGATAAAGTAAACAATACTGGGAAAACATGCAAGATATGAATAGAATTCCCCTCACCAGTCTGTGTATCTGTGTGTAAGGTGTTTGTATTGTACTTACAACAACTGTATTATCTCTCTACTACACTTCAGCAGTGTAGCTGGTGCTCTTCTGTCACTGGTTGATCAATCTGGATCCCTATATAACCATTTCAATATTAATATCTCCTCTTTTACACTCTTGGAATGGTGGGAATGATCTCCCATCACCCAAACTTATCTAAATTTATCTCTTTAGGCCTATTTGGGCGTCTAGGCAATACTGGATGACTCAACAATCGAACCAGCAGCCAAAACTGAAAACCTAACTCTGAAATTAGGGTTTTTACTACTCTTTTCAAAATAACTTTGTGGAAACTCATTTTCTTTTATGAAATTCATTCCTACAACATAACAACTGTACTATACAACGTTCTAACGGATCAAAACATCTCTTGGCAATCAAAGAAATCAAAAAGAGATCTAGGGCTTACCTTTTCGATGCAAAAACCCCTTTCTGAACTAAATCTTAGGTTGAAATTAACCTACTGCGTGTTCTTAGCGATTGTACAACGATTCAACGGGCCAAAACCTCGATCCTCTAGCTTCTCCTTCTTTTCCCCTTTCTTTTCTCTCTTTTCTCTCCTCTTTTTGGCTTTTGGAATGGCTCAAATGAGCCAAATGGCGCACTTTATAACGCTGGTTTGAACCTTGCCGGTCGATCGTAACGATCTGCCGGTTGACCGGTAGGACACCGCCTCACTAATTTACACGTGCCGGTCTTTTTCCGGTCAACCGGCAGATCAACCGGCACCATCCGGTTGACCGTCAGATCGATCGGTAGTCCTCTGCCGGTGATGCCTGCCGCAGGTTTTTTGCCGTTTCTGGCCAGTATTTTGGCCATAACTTTCTCGTCCAATGTCCGTTTGACGCGCATCTTATATGGTAAAGTAGATTATTCAATTACCTACGTTTCTCGTGTTTTGGGCTTTCCCAAAATATGACTCTAAGGTCTTCTAAAACTCGAGCGAAGTCAACTTTTGAATGATAGTGTTAAGATTTCTATTCTTTAGTCTTTGTTATGGGACACTTGTAGGGTCCACACCTACTATAGGGTCTTTCTAACTTTTCTAAATACTTATAAATAGTAAAAATAATTACATTTACATTTTCTTAAAAAATTCCTCTGTTGGCCTAACTTGCACCGGATTCCATCAAAACGAACCCTCTTACGCCTGATAAACCATAAAACTCAATATTATATTCATTTATGGGGATGGGGTATTACACTGGTTGTTACTTCATATGTTTCATCCCAGATTAGTTGGCTGATATGTTTACCAAGGCTCTATTCAGTCTTGCCCTTCGAAAGGGTTGTTCCAAGCTGGACATGGATTTATATGCTCCAGCTTGAGGGGGAGTGTTATGATATGTTGTAATATCATAGGGGTACTATTGTAAGTCCCTTGCAGTAGTATTAGTTAGCGGCTTAGCGCTAGTGTGTGTTGGTTTCCTATTCTATTTCTATGTTAGATTAGTTAGTCTTCTACTGGTATTGTAATCTTTTAATAGTTTTCTACTACCACAAAGAGTCCTTGTGGTTTTGTAGCTAGTATTAAGTTATATCTATAAAGCATTATAGTGGGAGAGAGCTATCGTATGGACTATTAACAGATTAGAATTAGAGAATGATAATGCCTGGATGATCAAGATTGACCCCAAACCTTTATTTATACTAATGAAGTAGAGATTACAAGGACAAAACTGCCCCTAACATAGCCGACATAGGCTATACATAACATAAAGCATAAATAATGAAAGGGAAAAGTCCAGAATATCCCCACGGTATTCTGGCCTATATAATCCAACACTCCCCCTCAAGTTGATGCATGTATGTTACATTCCCAACTTGACTAGGATAGGATGAAATACTTTGCTACTCAGTCCCTTAGTGAACACATCGGCTAGCTGATCAGGAGATCTCACAAAGGGAACACAGATGAGTCCGGCTTCAAGTTTCTCCTTGATGAAATGTCTGTCAACCTCTACATGCTTAGTACAATCATGCTGGACAGGGTTATGAGCAATGCTAATGGTAGCTTTATTATCACAATAGAGCATCATGGGAAGATAGACAACAACACCAATATCTTGCAACAACCCTTTAAGCCATAATAATTCAGATTTCGTGTGCCATTGTAAGATATTCTGCTTCAGCACTAGATTTTGCCATAACATTCTGCTTCTTGCTACGCCATGTGACAAGGTTTCCACCCACAAAGGAACAATATTCAGAAATAGATTTTCTATTGGTAGAGCCAGCCCAATCAGCATCAGTGTAAGCCTCAATTTTGAGATGACCATTGGGAGATAAGAGTATTCCTTTTCCTGGAGTAGACTTCAAGTATCGTAGGATGCGCAGGACTACCTCCATATGAGAGGAATAAGGATCACGCATGAACTGGCTTACCAAACTTTCTACAATAGCTATGTTTGGTCTAGTATGAGAGAGGTAGATCAGTTTTCCCACCAATCGTTGATGGCGACCTTTGTAAACTGGTTCACCTTCTTTCTCCTTGAGTTGTGTAGTAGTTTCCATAGGGGTATCTGAAGGATGACACCCTAACAGCCCATTCTGAGACAATAGATCTAGGATATATTTCCTTTGAGAAAGAAAGATGCCCTTTTAGGACCGGGCAACCTCTATCCCTAGAAAATATTTAAGAGATCCTAGATCCTTTATTTTAAACTCACGGCCAAGGAAGTGCTTCAATTTTTTGATCGCATCACCATCATTACTAGTGACCACAATATCATCCACATAGACTATGAGAATAGTTACCTTGTCACCAACTCGTCTGATGAACAATGTATGATCAACATTGCTTTGCTTATATCCTGCTGAAACCATAGCCTTGTGAAACTTGCCGAACCAGGCTCTAGGTGACTGCTTCAGCCCATAGAGAGCACGCTTCAATTTCGGGACCTTGCCCCTGGTCCTATCATCAGAGAAGCCTGGTGGAATATCTATATATACCTCTTCCTCTAGCTCCCTATAGAGGAAGGCATTCTTTACATCCAACTGCTGAAGATCCCACCCAAGATTTACAGCACAAGACAATAACACCCTTACAGTGTTGAGTTTTGCCACTAGTGTGAAGGTTTCCTGATAGTCAACTCCATATGTTTGAGTGAAGTCCTTTGCAACCAGGCATGCCTTATATTGATCCACTATCCCATATGCCTTCTGTTTGACCACAAACACCTATTTACATGCAACTGTTTTTTTCCCTGGAGGAAGAGCCACAAGATCCCACGTATTATTTTTGTTCAATGCTCTCATTTCTTCCAACATTGCTGCCTTCCACTTTCCATCTGTAGATGCTTCCTACCAAGTTTTAGGAATAGAAACAGAAGAAAGAGAAGATACGAATGCATGAAAGGAAGGAGAAAGAGAACTATAAGAAACAAAACGAGATATGGGATGCTGAGTGCAAGTCCTAGTACCTTTGTGATGAGTAATAGGCAGGTCGGAAGAAGAAGGCTTACCAGGAGAAGAAGGATTTGGATCCTGAGTCGGTAACTGGATAGGTATTGGTGCTACAGTGGATTAAAGCCGTCCTTTGCCGGAACATCTCTTTTTATTG
The DNA here is from genome assembly GCF_018873765.1 of Telopea speciosissima. Classification (NCBI taxonomy): domain Eukaryota; kingdom Viridiplantae; phylum Streptophyta; class Magnoliopsida; order Proteales; family Proteaceae; genus Telopea; species Telopea speciosissima. Next base: position 21,798,148 of record NC_057925.1, read on the forward strand.
TGATAATGTTGGAGTCGTCAATTGCCTTTTGAAATTTACTAATGGTTCTCTGTACTGGAGTCAGCTCCCCCTGAATAGGAACATCACCACCCTTTGTTTCCATGATCTCCCCTTGTAAAGGATTCCCTTCAGGTGAAGGGACAACAGCCATAGGAGGCTGGACAGCAGCCATAGGAGGCTGGATAACAGCCATAGGAGGCTGGGCAGCAACCATAGGAGATAAAAAAAAAGGGGAACCTCAAGAGAAGGAACCACATCTTCACTAGAACTCTCCCCCGGAAGAGGTAGGGAAGAATAATAGGAAAGGTTTTCATGAAAAGTGACATCCATACTGACCATAGTACGACGAGGAGGAGGATGGTAACAGTTATAACCTTTCTGGGTTGGAGAATAACCCAAAAACATACACCGTAACCCACGGGGTTCAAGTTTGCCAGGAGATTTGGTATCCCTAGCTTAACAGACACAGCCAAACATTTTGGGTGTAACTACAAAGGAGGAATTTCCAAGTATAACTTCAGCTGGACTACGGGAATCAAGAACTCGGGAAGGTAACCAATTAATGAGATAAGCTGCAGTTAGGACAGCATTACCCCAATATTGGGATGGAACATGCCGAGCAAACATCAATGCTCTGGCCACCTCCAACAAGTGGCGGTTCTTCCTCTTAGCTACACCATTTTGGGCTGGGGTATCTACACAACTAGTCTGGTGTATAATTTCATGATCAACAAAGTATTTTTTAAATTGAGATTCCTTATTGTTAGTAATCTGATATAAAAAAGGAGAGGACGGAGAGATAGCCTAAGTCGAACGAGGACGTTCTGTCCTTAAAACCGTATTTGCACCCTATTACTGCACTGGGTTGCAGCAAATCTGCCTCCCAAGATAAATCAGGTTTGACTGATTACTAAGTTGCAGAGACAATTATCACTTGAAACTATTAAAGAATTGTTATGCTTGAATGACTGAACTTGTGGGCTATATATGGGCTTGGACATGCCTATTTGTATGGTTACAACCATTGGGCTCACAAGGCTGTCCGGATGGGTCATGACCATTGGGCTCTCATGGCTGTACAGATGGACTACAGCCAGTGGGCTCAACGTTTGTGCCAAGGGTTACACTCCCTTTGATTAGACAGTGATGCAGCGGTCGGATCCGAACCATTGCGCTGGTTCACTAACCGTCGATTCAGAAAAGATTAAGGCGCCTCATTGCGACGATGCGTATATGCGAAGTGCAAAGTGTGCCATCAAAGCGCCACAATTTGCCTCACAAACCCGCACGCGCTCGGATGGTTACCGTCCTCGTAAGTGCACTATAGATTCTCTTCTAAACATAACATGCAATAATAGATCACAAGCACATATAAGCTAAAAGAACTCCTTCACAACCGATGTGGGACTAAAGTCCCACACCAAAAATTTTGAAAATTCCAACAATTTCCCCCAATATTTAAAATAATTGAGTCTCATTCTATAACCTCGCTGTACCTTTAAATCATACTGACATAAAGGTGTCTTTCGATTTGAACCTTCATGTTGTCAGAATACATCAGTACTTGTCAAAATCAAAGTAGCTGTAGCCTTGAACTTAGAATTTTACAGCGACAAATCTAATATACTAGACATGATTTACTTGAACATAGTTTCAATAATACCTGCACATTTATGGCCTTGTGCTTTCATCTTAGGTTTTCATAAGCGCCTTAGAGACAAGCTTTGAATCTCGTAGAAGCAGCCCCATTTCCTACACTTATATAGGTGAATCTAATAAAATACAAATGTATGACTTGCATTTCCTATAGGACATAGATTCATTAAAGGATTGATCCTACCCTTTGCTAATTTCTCCATACAAACATGCACTACCTTAAGATGACAAGAGATTTTATCTCTACTAGTTAAGTACATAACCGGTTATCACTACAAGTGTTTTTCCATTGAACTAGTTGACTAGATGTTGGTCTAGTGTCTAGTTGGTTTCCACTTGCAGGTTACCTCTCATTTAAAAGCTTTAAACTCATCTCCCTGGAAGTCTTCCATACCACATCCCTACCTAGGCCTTTTCTAAAGGGATTAGCCAAAATTTCCTTTGACTTTACATAACTAATAGTCATAACTCCTTTGACGAGTTGTTCCCTTACATAGCTATGTCTTAAACTGATATTCTTTGACTTTCCATTGTAAACTTTGTTATAAGCCCGTGATAATGCTGCTTTATTATCACAAGATATTAATATAGCAGACATTGGCTTAGGCCATAGAGGAATCTCCGTTAATAGATCCCTAAGCCATTCTGCTTCCTTTACTGCCATTGCTAAAGCAATAAATTCAGACTCCATGGTTGAGTGTGAAACCACAATTTGTTTCTTGGATCCCTAGGAGATTAAACCTCCATCAAAGGTAAATATCCAACGACTTGTTGACTTTGTTTCATTAGATCCTATAATCCAATTTGCATCTGTGTATCCTTCTAGCACTGTGGGAAAATCCTTATAACTTAATGTATAGTTCATTGTACCCTTTAAGTACTTAAGTACTCTAGAAACTGCATTCTAATGAATTTGTCCAGGGTTATGAGTAAATCTACTCAAAACACCAACTGCAAAATCTATATCAGGACGAGTGCACTGCATGACATATATTAAGCTACCAATGATACTAGAGTATTCTAATTGAGATTCACATTTCCCTTCATTAGAAGTCAATCTACAGAATGATCATATGGGGTAGCAACTGGTGTACAATCCTCATGATTGAATTTCTTTAAAATATTTTTTATGTAATGAGACTGTGATAAAGAAATACAATCAGAGGATCTAACAATTTTGATTTTCAAAATTACATTTGCTTCACCCATATCTTTCATATCAAAACATGAAGATAGACAAACCTTTGTCTCTAATACAATGCTTGAATTAGTACCAAAGATTAACATATCATCAACATACATATTATAATACCATGTCCATTTTTGAATTTAGAATAAATACATTTATTAGGTTCATTTATTCTAAATCCATATGCTGCAACCTTTTAGTCAAATTTTTCATGCCATTGCTTAGGAGCTTGTTTTAGACCATATAAAGATTTGACTAGTTTACAAACTTTATTTTCTTGGCCTTTCAAAACAAACCCTTCAGGTTGTTGCATGTAAACTTCTTCTTCTAAAACTCCATTTAGAAAAGTAGTTTTAACATCTATTTGGTGTATAACAAGTTTATTAATTGATGCTAAAACAATTAATAATCTAATTGTACTTATTCTAGCAACTGGAGCATAAGTATCGAAATGATCAATACCTTCTTTTTGCTTAAAACCCTTGATTACAAGCCTAGCTTTAAACTTATCAATGGTTCCATCAGCTTTAGGTTTTCACTTAAAGATCCATTTACAACTAATAGGTTTAAATCCGGGAGGTAAATCTATTAAAACCCATGTTTTATTTCCCGTGATGGAATCCATTTCATCATTTATAGCCTCTTGCCAAAAAGCAGAATCTTGAGGATTCATGGCTTCTCGAAAAGTTAATGGATCATGTTCAACATTATATACACAAGAATTTGTAACTTCATTTCTATTTCCTTCTACCAAGAATTGATAGAAATCTGGACCAAAGGATTTTTCTACTCTAACTCTTTTACTTCTTATTGGTTTAACACTCTCATTATTTCTAGAGTTTGATTGAACAGTTTCTTGATCCTCTTTGTTTGTGTCTTTATTATTCCGTTTCCTAGAGAATGAATCCTCAAAGAACTCAATATCTCTAGATTCCAAAATTGTATTTTGCTTAACGGTCTCCGTAGATTCCATCGTTAGAAATCTATAGGCTTTGCTATATTGGGCATAGCCAATGAAAGTACATTCAATTGCCTTCTCAACTAATTTAGGTCTTTTAGGATCAGTTAATCTTACTAAGGCTCTACATCCCCATACTTTTAACAAGAGAAGGTTTTCTCTTCATCCAATGTTCATAGGGAGTGATATTAGTCTTTTTATGGGGTTTACGATTGAGTATATGACAAACAGTCATTAATACTTCACCTCATAAATTCTTATGTAAGTCAGAAGTAAGTAAAAGGGTATTCACCATTTCTGTTAGAGTCCTATTTTTCCTTTCTGCTACACCATTTTGTTGAGGACTATAGGGTAGCGTTGTTTGATGGATAATTCCATAAACTGCATAAAAATCATCAGTAGAGAAATATTCCCTCCCTCTATCAGTTCGTAAGATTTTAATCTTATGATCTAATTGATTTTTCACTTCCGCTTTGTAGATTTTGAATTTCTCCAAAGCCTCATCTTTAGTCTTTAATAGGTATATATATGTATATTTTAAACAATCATCTATAAAAGTGAAGAAATATCTTTTACCAGCTCTAGTTAAAATACCTTCTAACTCACACAAGTCAGAATGTACTAATTTTAAGAGTTGTGTATTTCTTTCTACTTTTTTAAAAGATTTCTTAGCAATCTTAGATTTGATGCATACAAAACATTTGTCTTGACTAGAAGAAGTGCATTCCAGTATTAAATCTAATTTACCATATTTCTCATGCACTTATAATTAACATGCCCAAGTTTAGAATGCCAAGTATCAAAAGTAGAAACAATGTAAGTAGAAGATAGATTTTCATTAATCATATTAAATTTATACATGCCATTCGATGCATAACCTTTCCCAACGTAAATTCCCCCTTTGGACACTATGATGTTACCTGACTCAAATAGGATTTTAAATCCATGTTTGTCAAGCAAGCTTACAGAATTTAGATTCTTCCTAATAGCAGAAACATGAAGTACATCATTCAAAGTATGCTTCTTTCCGGATATGAGATTCAGAACCACTGTGCATTTTCCTATGACCTTAGCAGTTGAAGAATTTCCATAAAGAGATCTTATCCATCTGCTATAGGTTCAGAAACTTTGAACAAGTTTTTGTTCTTGACAATGTGTTTGGTTGCACCAGAATCGATCCACCATTTCTCATCATCACCAACTGTATATACTTCAGATATCATAGCAGCCTAATCATCATTGTCAACCATGTTGGTTTGGTCCTTTTATTGCTTCTCCTTGAGATAAACTCTACACTATTTCTTGAGATGACCGGCTTTTCCGCTTTTCCAGCATGCCACTTTAGGTTTAGTAAAATTACCCTTCTTATTATTCGAAACAGTTCTTTTCCCATCATACTTTCTCTTTTTGTCCTTAGAAGATGCATTTTCTATAACATGAGCCTTTGGAGATTTTTCCTCCAATTCAAGTTTGTCCAGTTTGCGAGAATTCTCTTCAACTTGGATATACTTTTTCAACTCTTGCATAGTCATTGCATCTTTCTTTTATTTCAACTCTTTCCGACAATCTTTCCAAGCAAGAGGTAATTTAGAAATAATTGTAGATACTTGGAAAAATTCGTCAAGAGAATGGCCCTCAGAGATTATTTGATTTATGAGAACTTGTAACTCATAAGTTTGTGAAATAATAGACTTATCTCCTAACATTTTGTAATCGAATAACTTACTCAGAAGAAACTTCTTGTTGCCAGCATCTTCAATTTTGTACTTATCGAAATCCTCCCATAGTTCCTTTGATGTGCTTTCTACAAATTTGGGCTTGTACACATCATAGAGTGAGTTCGACAAGCCATTGAGAATGTAATCTTTGCACATGAAATCATCTTGCTTCCACTTCTGGCGTTGCTTGATTTGAATCAGTGTTTCTCCACTTGAAGGTTCTCCATCAGTGTTTGTCGGTGCTATTGGCTTCTCTTCATTCATAATATGAGCAATCTTCAAAGCAGTAAGAAAAAAATACATCTTCCCTTTCCAACGCTTGAAGAATGATCCATCAAACTTGTCCAGTTTGCTAATCTCGTTGCCAGGTATCTTCATGACTGTTGTCTCCTCCATTGATCAATACTGTGTTAAGATTGTTAGTAATCTGATATAAAAAAGGAGAGGACGGAGAGATAGCTTGAGTCGAACGAGGGCGTTCTGTCCATAAGACAGTATTTGCACCCTATTCTTGCACCGGGTTGCAGCAAATCTACCTCCCAAGGTAAATCAGGCTTGACTGATTACTGAGTTGCAGAGACAGTAATCACTTGAAACTATTAGAGAATTGTTATGCTTGAATGACTGAACTCGTGAGCTATATATGGACTTGGACATGCCTGTTCGTATGGTTACAACCATTGGGCTCATAAGGCTGTTCAGATGGGTCATGACCATTGGGCTCTCATGGCTGTACGGATGGGCTACAGCTAGTGGGCTCAACGTTTGTGCCAAGGGTTGCGCCCCCTTTGATCAGACACCGATTCAACGGTCGAATCCGAACCATAGCACTTGTTCACTGACCGTCGATCCAGAAAAGATTAAGGCGCCTCATTGCGATGATGCGCACGTGCGAAGTGCAAAGTGTGCCATTAAAGCGCCACATTGCGCCTAACGCACACGCACGCGCACGCGTACGCGCTCGGACGGTTACCGTCCTTGCAAGTGTATCATAGAATCTCTTTATGATCTCTTCTAAACATAACATGTGATAATAGATCACAAGCACATATAAGCCAAAAGAACTCCTTCAATCTTCACAACCAATGTGGGACTAAAGTCCCACACCAAAAGTTTTGAAAATTCCAACACTTATACTCGGTTCCATTGTCACTTCTCAAAATTTTGAGAGTAGCCTGGAATTGAGTTTGGATCATTTTATGAAAATGCTGAATTCATGCAAAAACCTGATTTTTGGTGCGCATAAGATACACCCATGTATTTCTAGAATGACAGTCAATAAAGGAGACAAACCAACGATGACCAGAAAGAGAAGTTTTACGATTGGGCCCCCAAACATCAGAATGCACCAAATGAAAACAAGAAGAACTCCTTTTATTTGATAGAGAATAAGTGGAATGTGTCTGTTTTGTCAGAACACAAGCCTCACAAAAAAAATTATCCTTATTACATTTGATGACCAAAGTAGGAAATAAATATGCTAAAATTCCTAATGGAGGGTGACCTAATCTAGAGTGCCATTAGTAAAGGTCAGAAGAAACCAAGGAGTTCTGGTGTAGCGGAGAAGGTAATGGTGGTGGAGAGAGACGACCATCATCAAGCAGGTACAATCCACCGTGCACTTTACCCAATCCAATCGTCTTCCCAGATGCTAGATCTTGAAAAACACAATGGGAAGGAAAAAATGTTACTTTGCAATTAAGATCATGAGTAATACTACTAATGGAAAGAAGGTTAATAGTAAAATTAGGAATGTGCAAAATAAAAGACAAAGGAAGAGAGGAAGTGCAGTTGATGATTCATTTCTCAGATATGGAAGAAAGGGGGAACCATCAGCTTCTTTGACCTTGTCTTTCCCAGAAGCAGGAGAATATCGATGGAATAGGCTAGAGGAACCGGTCATGTGATCTGTAGCTCCAAAATCTATGATCCAAGGATGGGAAGCTACAAAAGCACAATGACTACCAAATGAAATACCTGATGGGATAAAGTTTGAACTTGAAGGAGCAGAAGAGTTGGCAGTAGCTGTAGTAGAGGCAGCAACAACGGAAGACCTGAGCACATGTAAGAATGCCTGTAGATCATCCTGGGATAGACCAATGTCAGTAACCAGGGCTGTAGTAACAGATTCAGAGTGGTTTGCCTTATTTTTTGTCTTCTTCTTTGCAGCTCGTTTGGCCTCAAAATCAGATGGTTTCCCATGAAGCTTCCAACATTTCTCCTTGTTGTGGTAAGGCTTGTGACAATGCTCACAAGTAACAGTCCCTTTAGTAGAATCACCAAGAGAAACATGTCCAACCGGTGCAGGAGTAGCTTGGGCAGCAGTCTAGAGGGCTGATTTGTCAATAACAGGAGGGTGGAGCATAACAGCCCTACGGTTCTCTTCTAAGGAGACTAAAGCATAGGATTGTTCAAGTGTGGGAAAAGGGGAATGACCCAACACTTGAACACGAATCTGGTCGTACTTTATGTTCAAACTAGCCAAAAAAAGTAAAAAACAGAAGCCCTGGTTTTGTCCAGATGCTTCTTGTATGCAGTAATATCGGCAGCTATAGTGGGGTGATAATCAGAAAAATGGTCCAATTGCTGCCAGAGAGTGCGCAAGGTAGCATAGTACTTGGATACAAATAACTCCCCATGAGTAGCATGATTGGCCTTTTTCCGGAGTGCATACACCTGTTCATCATTACCGAGCTGTCCATATGTTTCCTTGCAAGCAAACCAGATTTGATGGGCTGTATCAAGGAGAAGGAAACCACTTGCAAGTTTTGATTGCATTGAGCCAATCAAATAAGACATGAGAATGCCATTATTGGCGATCCACATGTTTAGGAAAGGGCCAGGTGCAATTGGCATAGTAGTAGTGCCATCAATATGGCCAGTAAGCCCATGGCCAGCAATGGCAAAGTATGCCGAGCGAGACCAGATCAGATAATTGCTCCCATCCAGTTTGATAGGATTAGGGAGAAGGTCACAATTGTCATTCCTACCAAGCCCATCAGCAGCAAAAGTGCCAGTAGAGACATCAGAGTCACGCATAATGCAGCAGAGAAACCCAAATCGTAGAGAAAGGCTGGAGTGAGAAGAAACCCAAGAATTCGTTCTAGTTAGGGGCTGAAAATTGGAGGAGAATCCTCTTTCAATGGGAGAATATATGTCCCCAAAAATCAGCAGCAACAGACAAGGAAAACCCCTAGATCAATATTGTCAGGGTTTTGAAAAAAACCCTGTTTTGCTGAAATCGATGTAGGGGAGAATGGGCCAAAAACTGAATTGTCGAAGCTGAAATTGAAGTCGAGTGTGCCTTTATGAGTAGGGAACCACCCTTCAAAAAATTAGACCCAATAGAAATCAGCAACTCCTAGATTTATAGTTGTCAGGGTTTTATCAAAACCCTGTGTTTGTGAAAAATAAAACGATCTTAGGAGGTCTTCAATACAACTGGAGATGGGAATTTATTCAGAAAAGAGATCCTGCTGCAGTTCTTGGTCTTCAATGAGGAAGATTGGTTCCTTGTAGTAGAGATGGAAGCAATCCCCAAAAAAATTTGAAGCTCCAATTATCGCATGCAGGTAGCTTGTCCCTATCGATAAAAAATCTGTAGCATGGAATGAGGTAATGGAGGGCTGCAACTGGATCTGTAGATCACCTCATCAGTGTTGCACTAGTAGGAGAAAGAGGACAAGAAGATAAAGGCAGAAGAAGAAGGGAAGAAAAAACGAGAGTGAGGGAGGGGAAGAAGAAATCAAGATTGGAGGAAGGGAAGTTCTCTAATTCACAACCTGCTCTGATACCATGTTAACAGATTAGAATTAGAGAATGATAATGCTTGGATGATTAAGACTGACCCCAAGCCTTTATTTATAATAATGAAGTAGAGATTATAAGGACAAAACTGCCCCTAACATAGCCGACATAGGCTGTACATAACATAAAGCATAAATAATGAAAGGGAAAAGTCCAGAATACCCCCATGGTATTCTGGCCCATACAATCCAACATGGACTATTGCTCTCTCCAGTGGTAGTTCTCTCTTCTTCTTTTCCCTTTCTTTTATTCTCGGCTGTTGGTACGGTTTATCTGATTCTGGTAATGTGAGATTATGTACGCTTAATTATGGGTTATCAAGATTAAGGAATGGTGTCTTTGGTTCCAAATCTTTATTAATTGATTTGTCGAAATTGCTTATCGAGATGAATCAGAGAATCTAGAGGTCCTTTTTATTACGTAGAAATTCATAGTTATATTAAAGGTGGGGTATTGGGGTGGGAAGTTGCTAATAAGTAGATCTTTTGAGTTCTGATATGTACCAGAAGAGACATATGGGATGGTACCTCCTTCCTTATGTATGTTTCATGTGCAAAAGGAACGGTGAGTTTCACCTGAATGGTTGTTTCCTGTTGTTTTTCTGGTGATGTCGTCCACTTTTTCATGTAAGATTGGTGGTTTCTTTACCTCAAATGGCTAACTATTGATTAACTAAATACTATCACTCAAAATGTTCTGTTTCCAGTTAGTTGCAGCTTGAAAATCTTATCTAGCAGTCAAAAACTTTCTATTTCTTTTCATCTCCCTCTATTGATAAGATGTAATTCAATAATTTGACGATTGTTTGTTTCTTCATTTCACTTGTTTAGAATTATCTTTTTTGTGGAGAATTGTTGTCTACTATCACATGGTACCCCCCCCCCCCCCCATAACTAAGAGACAGAGTTGGATGCTTGTAGGTTGACGTTGCAATTGTTGAAGTGGGTCTTGGAGGGAAGCGGGACTCAACAAACGTGGTATATATATCTTTTCCTTTGTGATCAATTAGGTTGATGATTGTGATTTTATTTTCCCTTTGTAGCAAAATATGGGTTTTTAAACATTTGTGACACAACAGTTCAAGAGTTTTTTTGATATTCTCTTTTAACTATTTTCAATAGACTAGAAATTGCAAAAGTTTGAATTCCATTGTCATGGAATTGGGTGGTAAAACTGTACAGATCAAAGAACCTCTTGTTTGTGGCATATCTTCGTTGGGGATGGATCATGTTGAAGTTTTGGGTACGTCTCATTTCGTTTCCCAAAATTCTCATCCTTAACAAGTACTCTCATTATGCTTCTTAATTGATGATGGAACATCACCTTGGTGGTATATTGGTATGTCATTGGGGTGGTTCATTTCTTTGTATTCATTGGATGTCATGGTTCTAAGCCCCCCTTGAATTTCTGCTGCTTTAATTTTCTTTGACTCCATGATGGAACCTTCACATTGCATGCAAGAAAGCTTGATACAAAATGGATATTGAGAGTACTAAAATGTAGATTTTGGTGTTGGGTTGTAATGTATCATTTATTTATTTATGATCAGATATTACAAAGTTTGCTAGAAAACCTATCATTGTGGGCTCAACATCAAAATCTATTGGGGTGAACTTAATCCTTAGTATGAGTTCCACTTTTAAACATTGTGGGGTCTTATTGATTAACAAACTTGTGGAGACATGTTTATATCAAAAGAAAATCAGAATTTTCTGAAAATTTTGGGAACTAAAACCAAACAACTTTTGGCCATGCTAGAAAGTTAGTTTTGAGAAAGTGCCACTCTTTCACCGGACAAAACCTGTTAAGAGTGTTTTTTCTCATGAAAATAAGCTTTCTTGGTCAATTCTCTTGCTAATCAAATGGATCTAATAAGTTGGGTTTTATAAACTTACTACCCAGAAAATGTGGAAGAGTAGTTTGACTTTCCATGCATTTCACTGGGTTATTTAATGAAACTAGAAAATCTACATGCAGGAAATACACTTGCAGCCATTGCATCACACAAGGCCGGAATTTTCAAGGTATGAAGCTTGTTATTGTAACTTCTAAACTATCACAAGTACCGTTTTTTTTTTTTAGTGATGAAGCATTTATTACAGTAATGCTTTCTTGATTATCCGACTAGGCATTCTTCATTTTCAAGTTTTTCTGAAATGGATTGATGTCTAACCTGCTCCTGAAGCCTCAAATTCCTGCATTCACGGTACCCCAACCTCCAGAAGCAATGGCTGTTCTTCAGGAAAAGGCCTCCGAATTGATGGTAACTGCAACTACTTTAGTACCTCTAGGAAAAGTATACAACTTCCCAGCATGAATATCTTCCTTATACTTTTTGAGTATGGACATGTGTAGGTAAAAAAAGTGAAGTTGTTTGCAATGACCTGATCAAACTATTCATAACTGAGATGGCAATGAAATGTAGTGTTATATATTGATAATTGATATACATTGTTGTAGCCCTTAACAGCTCGAGCTTTTGGGATAAGTGGTTGTAACATGGAATCATAGCTAGGAGGTCGGATGTTCGATCCTTGGTAAGTGCGAGGGGTTTGTTATGTGTTGTTGTGCCCCTACACTTTGTGCTCACTTGGTGCCACGAGTGGAACTGTGTGTGTGTGGGCCTGCACGAGCCTAGGGGTGTTGTGTGTTGATATACATTGTTGTGGCCAAGGTTTACAGTATCCTTCCGTATCCGCCGTCCACCGATACTAACTGATACGTATTGTATCTTTAAGGTACCGGTACAATACCTAAAAAAAGTGGTATTAGTACATGTAAGAAACCTCATCCTGTATATATAATCAATTGAATGACCTTATGTCGTCGCACTTTATTCTCCTTTTCATACATCAAGTATTTTACATATTATTTATTTACAATTATGCTTCAAAACTGTATTTTGCATATATCCTAAGTACTTCCATATGTTTCTTGACCATTTCCAAACATATCTAGCGTATCTTGCATCTCTCCAATACGATATGATACGTCTCTTAAAATCGCCCTTCCGATATGATATCTGATACCGATACTTTAAACCTTGGTTGTGGCCCTTAACAGCTCGATCTTTTGGGATAAAAGGTTGTAACATGGTATCAGAGCCAGGAGGTTGGGTGTTCGATCCCTGGTAAGTGTGAGGGGTTTGTAATATGTGTTGTTGTTGTGCCTCCTTGGTGCCATGTCATGGTGTCACATTCAGAGTCGTGTGTGTGATCCTGCACGCGTGCCGGGCATAGTTGTCAAGGCGTCGCCTAGGCGTCCAGGCGCCTTTGTCACGCCTTGATTTCTGGTGTCGCCTTGGTCGCCTAGGCAATGCCTTATCGCCTTGTTGGTGTCGCTTTGGTTTTTAGCCCCCTCGATCGCCTTGGTTCACGTAGACGCCTTGACAACTATGGCGCCGGGGGGGGGGGGGAGGTTGTGTTGATATATATTGTTTTGATCTTACTGAACAGCTTGAGCTTCTGGGATAAGTGGTTGTAACTGAAGTAATTTAATTGTATGCTTGTACCCTAATGTGCACACAGCATTCCCAATATTGGTGGAACCATTACTGCACTTTACCGTACTGTACAACATATGGTGCAATATCCCCAACTCTCAAAATACTACATAGAAGATAGAATTATTGGACAAATCAAAGCTACCAGCTGTATTATGTTCTTTGTGGTACTGATGCATATTTACCAAAGCTGATCCTGGATGTGCAAAGTACTGCAGTTACAGCATATAGTAGTACCATGTATAATACTTCCAAACTTGTAGGTTGTAAAGATAATCCTCAATGTCCAACTTCACTGTCTAAAACCAAACATGGGTATGAGCCTTCATAACCAGAAGGTTGGTCATTGGTAGCATAACCAAGTAGCTGTCTGTAGATGAATCACTTATTAGTGTGCTATATACTCATATGAAGCATTTGAACATGACTTTGTGAAGATTCATGGTGCACATACACTGCCTTGGACCAACCCAAACCCAGTTGGGTATCCTGATGGTGATGAACTGGGTCCAATTTTGGTCATTGGTCTAGTAGGATTTTAGGAAGTTTATTTTATTTGGGAACAAGGTTTTAAGTATCTTAACATAGCCACCGATACTAACCGATAGATATCTTGTTTTTAGGGTATCGATACGATATGGCACCGATATGATAGTTAAAAAGTATCAACTGTATAGGGTCAATACGTGACCCGATATGGTTAATGCTCTCCGATACGATACGATACGTCGCTTAAAATCATCTTTCCAATACGATGACCGATACCGATACTTTAAATCTTGTTTGAGAAAGTATTATGTAATATCTTAATTTGGGTAGGATACATAGGACTAGTTTTAGCAAGTTTTAAATTGTTAGGAGTCCTAGTTTAGTTGTTTCCTTATTGAAGTCTGTTTCTTCTATTATTTATATTCTTGAAATCAACGTATTGAGTAGATTGAATAGAATGGAATAGTTATGGTTTGAATAGCCTGTGTGGCTGTGCGTGAGCACTCTTCTCCCCCCTCTCCCCCCTTCTTATGCGATTTCCCCTCTCCCCTGCAACTCTGGTTCTTCCCAGTTTCCCCCTTCTTCCCGACCGGCCCTCCACCAATTCATCAAACAGAGAAGATTCAGTTTAACTAGCACCGTAATGACTCTTGGAAGATGCATCACCATAAGGACCATCTGTAGATAAATTCCCAATGCCATAGATGTCAAATTCTTGCTTCTGTGGTTTTTATTGTCAAAAATCCTGGCCGAACTATGAGCCTTCAAGTTGCTCCCTTCTTCATCAACAGCTGGTGCCTTTCTTGTTGGTATATTTGGTGTTGCAGTTGTTCTTAGTCACAGTCTTCATCTTGTGCTGAATGATCATAGCCTTGTTCCTCAATCAATTGGCTAAGGGGCTTAAATATATCACCACCACAGGCATCGATTTATTCATTTAACAATGAAGTTTGTTAGATCCACATATTGCTAACCATGTTGCTTTGTCCAAGAAAGTTATTGCTCACATTCTCCATCCGTTTACTCCATTAATTACATTAATTACATATGATTTAGGCAACAGGGAAGTATCAGATTTCTGTAGGACCTATGGTTGGTGGGGATCTGCGTAGACAAAAGTCCATTTCATATTGTTTTACCATCATGATCTATTGAGTAATATTTGCCAACAAACCTGCTTATGAATCTAAGAGAGTATACATGTGTGAGGCATCAGTATTTTGACTAAAGTAAAATCCCATTGAGGATTGGGTATGGCATCTAAACACTTTTTATCTGGAAAATTCCTAACTCTTGTCGAAGATATGCAATACTGACCAGAAAGGTTTTATTTTCTTATAAAAAACTCTTGAAATATTCCACATCTTTCAAGATACAATGTCTTCAAGTGGGAGATTACCCAGATTTGATCAACATGTGTGTTGTGCCTCCGAAAAAGCATAAGAATCAAGCGATCTCTCCTTACTTTTGCAGGATGTGAATGATCAGGAGGAATTAGTGGATAAGGTCTTTCCTTAAGGTGACTGACTTGTAATTCTTGTACATTTATATTTCGGGCATTCTACAAAATTCATACCTGTAGATTAGTATGAAATCGCTGCATCCATCCTTCAGTGAGTACATGCCCAATAATTGCCCCAACACTGTCCTCCAATATGTTGAACCATCTATGTGGGAATCTAGAATGTTGGGACTTGAAGGAGTTTTTTAGTGATTATGTGGGGCTTTCCCCTCCATCCCCCCTCTTGGGCCCTTGCTCTACTACAGGACTAAAGTTCCTGGGTTTTGGCAAAGTGATGGTAGGTCATTCCAATACTGGTATTGTTTATTTCCATGGCTGAATGCTGCCTAGGGAAATTGTCCCGCTTTATCAGAGAGGTCCATGAATTAGTATTGAATGCAATATCTTATTCCTCTGAATCCCTAGGTTGTCCAATAATTTGGCAACGGTCGATGAATTAATATTGAATGCAACATCTCATTCCTCTGAATCCCTAGGTTGGCCAATAAATTGCCAACCAAATTCGCAAACAATGCAATTTTGAGTTACGTTTTAGTAATTCTATCCTTATATAGCTTGTTAAGGATCTGTGGTTGTGGACCTTGGAGGGATTATAATTAAAGCTGCCTTTCTATATTCTTTTTTATTATAGTTGTTTTTTTTTCCCTAGGGAAGGGGGATAAGAGAGGGATCAGGAGGCTCGAAACCGAGACCTCCTGGAGGGAGCTGGGCTCTACCGCACCAAACTCCACCAACTGCACTAAGTAGTTGTCCTCAAAATTTAGGCGTTAAGGAAAGAAACTTCACACACTAAGGCCTCGCTTCACCATAACCCGGCTCGGCGTTTGCGTGTGTGAAAACAAACCCAAACCCCCCCCCCCCCTGAGACAAGAGAGCATAGTGAGTCTCTCTGTATTCTTTGTATCTCTAGAGCTTTGCAATGTTAAGGTTTTTAGATTGGAAAACGGAAGTTCTGTTAAGCTTGTGCATCTGGTTAGAGCTTATGTTGGGATGGTGCTAACATCTAATCTTGGGCAGGTAGGATGTATGAGACCTATATATTCAAGAAGATTAATTTCGAATTGATCCAGACATATTCATCCTTTTTATTTTATTTTTTTTGAAATACCCCGTTCTTGGATTAATTTCACTTGCTTACTTAAATGAAGAGAATATCCCCCCCCCCCCCCTCAAAACAACAAAAATTTCTGGTTTCATCCAAATGATCAAATTATGCTTTAATAAAAGAGTTGATAACATCATAATAGACAAAGTCCAACTTGATATTTCAAGAATCATTTTCTTCTTGTCCACATTCAATCCACTGCTATCTGCATTTTCCATTTAACCAAATAAATATCATCTAGGCAATTTGTTGGCAAGAAGGGCATATCTTAGCTCATCTGCAGAATATTGTTAATTCTTGACAGAACATTTATGAGTACTTTCTGCTATTCTAACTTTTCATTTACCAGAATTTTATGAATTAATTAGCCACACTGCCAGCTGATCTATTCTTTCCTACTGCAGGTTCCTTTGGAAGTAGCGCCTCCCCTTGATCCTGGAAAGTTGAATGGAGTAAAGCTTAGCTTGTCTGGTGATCATCAGTTCATAAATGCTGGCCTTGCTGTTGCTCTTTGTAGATGCTGGCTTCGAAGTACAGGAAACTCAAAGGAACTTTTTGTAAGTGTTGGTTAACTTTGTTGACCCTGAATAATGGTTTGAAATTTTGGCAACTTATTTCGGTTTTGACATTGGTCGAAACAATATGGCATGCGAATTGAGGGCCTTCAATGCTTTGTTTTTTTCACCGAAATTGACCATATTTGCAATTTCGGCAGTATATTTCGTTTTCGACCAAGGTTGTAATCCCAGGTGAAAAGATCCTGAAGAAGACCCCGGAGCCACAGGAGTTCACAAATACCATGGGCCATAGCCCTAAACTCGGCCTCAACACTTAATCTAGCCACTACTGCCTGCTTCTTGCTTTGCCATGTGACTAGATTGCCACCAACAATAGTACAATATTCTGAGGTAGATCTTTTGTCGAGAGAACCAGCCCAATCAGCATCAGAGAAAGCTTCTATACGTAGGTGGTCATGAGGAGAAAAAAGAACACCTTTTCCAGGGGCCGACTTGAGATACCTAAAAATACGATTGTTGGGAGAACCAGCCCAATCAGCATCAGAGAAGGCTTCTATACGTAGATGGTCATGAGGAGAAAAAAGAACACCTTTTCGAGGAGCCGACTTAAGATACCTCAAAATTCGATACACAGACTCTAAATGCATGGAATGAGATCATGCGTATATTGACTAACCAGGCTGACCGCAAATGCAATATCTAGCCTAGTGTGAGAGAGATAAATCGATCTCCCAACCAATCTCTGATAGCGTCCTTTATCAACTGGCTCACCATCCTTACTTTTAAAATGGGAATTTGCCTCGAGTGGTGTATCAATTGGTTTGCAACCCAACATCCTTGTGTCAGATAAGAGGTCAAGTATATACTTCCGTTGGAAACGAAGATAACTTGAGCTGACCAAGCAACCTTAATCCCTAGAAGGTATTGCAACTTCCCTAGGTCTTTAATCTCAAACACTATGACTAAAAAGGTATCCAGACGAGCAATATCTGCAACATCACTCCCTGTAACCACGATGTCATCAACATATACAATGAGGACCGTAATGAGCTTTCTTGACCTTTTAATGAATAGAGTGTGTTCAGTGTTATTCTGTTTATAGCTAATATACACCATTGCTTTATGGAAGCGACCAAACCATGCTCGAGGAGATTGCTTCAAACCATACAAGTCTCACTTCAATTTACACACTTTGCCTTGGGTTTCCTGGTTAGAGAAACCAAGAGGGAAATTCATATATACCTCCTCGTTGAGTTCTCCATGGAGAAATACATTTTTCACATCAAGCTGTTGCAGTTCCCAAGCCAAGTTGACTGCACAAGAGAGAATCCCGAATGGTGTTCATTTTTGGAACTGGTACAAATGTTTCTTGGTAGTCAATGTCATATGTCTGTGTAAAATCCTTGGCAGCCAGCCTTGCTTTGTAGCTGTCCACCGGTCCATCCATCTTTTGTTTAACAATGAACACCCACTTGCAGACCACAAGTTTTTTTTTTTTTTTTCTCTGGAGGGAGAGATACCAAGTCCCACATGTCATTCTTCCCAAGAGCCCTCATCTCTTCAACCATAGCAGCCTTCCATTGTAAATCAGCTAAAGCTTCATGCCAACGTTTAGGGATAGAAACAAATGACAAGGAAGAAACAAAGGCACAGTTCGAAGTGAAAGGGAATCATATGAGACCACATTAGAAATAAGATACTGGGTACAAGTCCTAGGTGGTTTGCGAGTAGCAATAGACAAGTCAAGTGTAGGATCTTTAGTAGGAGTTGTGGGAAAAGAAGATTCACCAGGTGGAGACAAAGTAGGAAGGGCTTGGATTAGGAGGTAACGATTGGCTCGGCACAGTGGTAGTTGTAGCATCAACTTACTTATGTTGATGCTGAGAGCGAGAACCAACAAACCTTCAATGGAGTGGGCGGGCTACCCCTGAGCAGAAACCGTGGGCTCCCCGGGCTCTCCTGAGGAAACACTGTGTCCTTGTCCTCCTGAATAGCAAGGTTCTAAATCTCGGTTTTGACATTGGTTTCACCAACCAAAAACTGAGAGACCATATCTCAGTCAAAACCTAGGACTTTCTCCAGGCTGACTCGATCCTTGGTTTCGAGGCCCAGAAGTAATTTTTTTGCCCCAATTCTTGTTGTGCTGCCTATTTTGACATTTTGAACCCAATCCATGCATTAGTTTCACATAGAGAACACTAAAAATAATACTTGTGGTTTTGACCCAAGTATGATACTGTATATTGTTCATGGACATGGTATCGAAGAAGGTTTGACCGGAACATAACTCCTTCAATATAAATCAGATTTAAGCAATCTTGGATTTGTTTGAAAGCTTTGTTGGATATTGTATATTTTGGATTTGTTTAACCCGATCCTGGGTTTCGAGGCCCAGAAGTATGATACTGTATATTGTTTTGGTCAAACTTAATTTGGTGTGCACGAATGCTATTTAAAATCACTCTTAATGATAATATTATTTTAGACATTAAACCAAATGAATATTTTATTGCGCTTTTGGTTTTTAGCAATGTTTTACCATATTAAGATTTATGGAATTTATAGATTTGAGAAAACCCCAACATTTAAAAGTTGAAAATTGCACCTACCGCCGAAAATCCAGTTGTTGTTCTTGAACTGGGGGGGTTGACATTTTATCCGTTTGGAATTTGATTCTTTAACTATTTTATTGGATTCAAATAGGGGGTATTTGCTTATTTATGAATAATATCTGAAGTAAATCAAAAGATTTACTCAAATGATATTAGGCATAAATAAGTGTTTGTCCTGGTTTCTGGCATAAATAAATGTTTGTTCTGGTTTTGAGCCAGGTTTCCTCAAGTTTCGATAGGCATAATTATCGAAACTTGTGAAATTACCAACATCTCGATCAAACTGTTCAAAACCCATCGAAACATGTGACTTATTAAACTTCACCCATATCTTGTCTCGGTTCTTGTGAAACCGAGATTTAGAACCATGCTGAATAGTATTATCTCCCTCAAGGGGCAAGGGACTTTCCATTGTTTCCATGCGACTTTCCATTGGGACAATCAGAAGCACATCTTCCCGTAGAGAGGACTCCCCCTGAAGAGATGCGGAGGGTGAGAAAGAAAGAGAGAGAGGCGGAGGCGAGGTGGCACTAGGATTAAGTGGTGGTGGCAGCTATAGGCATTAGGGCGTGGATCTCGAGGGTGATCCTAGCTTTGATACCATGATGGAATTCTGGGAATAATGACTTGTGACTTTATGATCACAACCCTACTTTATTTATAATTGATGAGAGAATGTTTATGAATAGGTACAAGTACAAGAAAACCCCTGAAAAAATTAAAGACCAAACTACCCTTGTACCCATGTTACAATAGTTACTTTTTTCTTAAAGTTTCTATTTTTTTGTTCTTTTACATATTATAAGAGGGAAAGGGGTGCCAACGAATTGAGTTATTGAGAAATTAGGTTTTCCCCTCTTTGGGTCGGTGGTGATATTGTTCCTTGGACTGTGGTGATGCAGCTCTAGCCCTACTATGGTGAAGCAATAGGTTGGGATTGGTGGTGAATCCATTCTTGCAGGGCAGGTGGTGGAGCCTTGGTCATATCTCTTTTATTTGTACTTTCATATGTAAAAAGAAAATAGTGTTAAAAAATTCTGTTCAATATGTGATCCTGTTGCAATTGATCTCCCACTAGTTCTTCCCTGGTTTGTGGTCGATTTTGCATTAAGATTGAGCCAAGCTTTGGGGGTTGATAGTTGAAGATCCCTATAATGATCATACTCTTCCTAGAGACCAATGATAGTACTATAAAATTCAAAAATAGGTCTATCCCCTTGCTTCATTGTAATGATCTTCTGGAGAAGTTGATATACCTTAGCCGAGTCACCAACTCAGTCAAAAGTTTTGGAAATACTATCCCAGATATCCTTAGCAGTTTCCTTTCTCATAAATCTCCTCCCAATCTCAGGCTTCATATAGAAGATAAGCCAAGTCATAACCGTAGAGTTCTCTGTCTCCCATTTTGGATATGTTGGGTCATTTGGATGGGGGGCTTCATGGTGCATGTAACATACCCTAGCTCCCCGTACTCTGAAGGGTAAGCTTCACAAAATGTGCCCAGTACAAGTAATTGGTGTAGTACAACTTCACAATGGAAATCTGGGTATTTGAGTTTTCAAAAACCATTTAAGTAGGAGGAGCACTACTCG
This sequence comes from Telopea speciosissima, assembly GCF_018873765.1. Classification (NCBI taxonomy): domain Eukaryota; kingdom Viridiplantae; phylum Streptophyta; class Magnoliopsida; order Proteales; family Proteaceae; genus Telopea; species Telopea speciosissima. The sequence goes on from NC_057925.1 coordinate 21,818,816, forward strand.
AAACAACCTTTGTCGATTCACTCATCCCAAACATAATGAAGAAATACACTTACAAAGTAGGGGTAACACCCAAAATCAAATGGGGAGTATATTCTCAACCCAAAATAATCCTTTCAAACACTGGTAAACAAAGTTGAGCAAGTAAACAAAGCAAACAACTCAAAGAAATTCAACTCCACCACATCCCTCAAGGTATAGCTTCATCACACAACAACTTGAGACGCTCAAACATCATACCTCACCAACACCAAGCAGATGGAAGCATCACATACCCACATAATAGGCAAAACAGAGAAAAACTGGGACTGGCGGTACAATATAATCCAAGAGAAAGATGAGTTGTGGAGCAACAACTCTTAAAAACATGAAACAAGACCATGGGGGATTGAAGTACACCCTAGGGAGATCCAAAAGAGTTCAACTCCAGCTCCAATACTAGCCGGACGAGAGAGAGAGATTGGCTGGTTTTGCTTGATTTGAGCTCCAAGTGCCTATTTCTTCAAATGAGATCCTCTTTTGGTGTCTCCATGGTCTTCATTCATGCTTCTTGCAAGATTTCTTCAAACATTTCACATAATAGTCCCTTCCTTGGAACCCCTTTGTAACCTAGGGTTCCAAAGAGAAGAAAAAAAGGAACAAGAAGGTAACTCAACTCACAAACCAACAAAGTGAGCTTTGATACCAAGTTGGAAGTTAAAGAATGGAAGAGAACATGGAGATAGATGAAAGTAGAAGATTGAAGAAGAGAGATGATGGTGGAATGTTGTGTTAGAGAAATGATCTCTACCACACTTATATTACTTCACTAACATAACATATAGAATTACATACAACTCCCTAGGGAGGTAAAAGGTAAAAAGGATAAATACAATGTAAGACAATAACTACCTAAACTGGTTCCCAAAGTATTCTTAATACATAACTCTTAACAGTTTATGCCATTATGTATCGCTAATGCACTAGACTCTCTAATGATGCATAGAGAATCACTTATTTTATTGATAGATATTAGATATTTCATAGTATTAATTTTAGACCATATAACCAATATGGTGAGCCAAAATGATATTAGAAATTATAAATATGAATTTGTGAAGTATTAAATTAGCGGTCGCATACAATTACAATACTAAAACAAATCAAGACGATATTAATGAAACAAATCAAAATACAATTCACTTTATTTTAAGTATAAAAAAAGTCTCTTTTTAATATTAATATTAGTGGCCAACTATGTATAATAAATAAGGTAAAAAAGCAGGCACCTACACAAGATAATTATGCAATCAATTATAGCTGTCATCTTAATACCAGCCAAAACTGGGGGGGAAAAATCAAATACTTTGGAGTGAGACAAGGCTTAATACAAGATTTTATTAATCCAATATCTTGAAAAATTATAGGAAGTTTCTGAAAAAGAAAATGAAAGCCTAGAAAAATGGAGAACTGATAAGAAAATGGAACTAACTAGAGGATGATAATTTATGTTTATTAATTACCAAGTTTATTAAATAGAAGGAATAGCCACATATTGTTACAGCTACACCAACAAGGAGGCCAAATATTGTCAGTTCAACTAGCCTTAACACAATCCTGAAGTCCTTTTTGTAGTCAACGGGGACTCATAAGCTGAGGGCCCATTTAGTACACGGGAGAAAAAAAGAAGGGACTTATTGTACTTGAGGAGGTATTCAGTATATCTTTCTTCAGGTCTTATTCCTACAATAAATATTGGGTTAAGTCTTGGCTAAAGGCCCTAATAATGACTGTTCAGTTGGGTCACCCTGAGTCAGCTTGTCAATTTGTCAGAGGTTGCGTATTTTCTGTGGAACATGTTATCTCAAACAAAACTGGTGGGCATACTTTTCTGTTCCACAGGCTAGTGTCTGTGAAGGTTTAGTCATGAAATGAGATAAGCATCTGAATGATCGTTTGATAAATTTGCCATCAACAACCCAATATGTTGTCAGGGTCTTACTGAGTACAACAACCTTATTATATTTTGTACCCTTGCATGATTGACCTCATTGTGGTAATGAGGAGTCGTTGGGAATGTTCCTTCTTGAGGAAGCTGTTAGTTGTTATTTATGGAACGTTCCATATCTAATAACTGCCTAACATATGTAGATCTCAAATCAGGAAAGCAGCTCATCAGATCTGCCAGTGGAATTTCTCAGAGGTCTTTCAACTGCATACCTTTCTGGACGGGCTCAGGTTGTTCATGATATTATTGAAGAAATTTCTTGTGGAAATCTGATTTTTTACTTGGATGGTGCTCACAGTCCTGAGAGTATAGAAGTTTGTGCACAGTGGTTCTCCAGTACTGTAAAAGAAGACAATATATCTTCTGGGAATGAAAAAGTGAAAGAATTGTGGAGTAATTGTGCTGCTCAAAACGGAAAACAGAATTTTGTTGGATCAGAGAGAACCTCAGAGCAGGTAATGTCCCCAATCAAATGCTCTGTGGTAGTAATTGTACTCATGGACATCTTCCTATTTTCTACAAAGCTTCTTTTATTTTCCTTTTACATACACAGTTCAAACTTTCTCTTTAGGTTCTTCTATTTAATTGCATGGACGTGAGAGACCCTCAAGTTCTGCTTCCACAGCTTGTCAATACTTGTGCTTCCTCCGGTACTTCCTCACAACATATAAATAGTAGTATAATGATTTTCCATTCTTGGACTGACATTGTCTCCTAAATCTTTTCTTTGAACAAAGACCCTTTTGATGCTTAATGATCTCCTGCTTTAGCTCTCCCCCTCTCCCCTTTCTCCTCTTTTTATAAAAAAAGGTGTACCCAGTGCACAAGGCTCCCGCCACTGCAGGGTCTGGGGAGAGAGTTGAGATCCCATTCTCGTACGAGAATGCCTGTGAGGCACATAGATGGCATCCACACCAAGTGGGTCCCACGTGGTGGATGCCATTTGTGCGCCTCACTGGCGTTCTCCTACGTTCTTGTACGAGAATGGGAACCCGCCGCTTGGGGAGAGTGATAATGTACACAGCCTTACTCCAGCTTTCGCTGAGTGTCTGTTTCCAGACTTGAACCCGAGACCACTTGGTCACAATGGAGCAACCTTACCTTTCTCCTCTTTTTATATAAAAGATTATTTATATTGTGCTGAGAAATGATGTTGGTTTCTGTTCTTACTTGGCCAGGTATTCATTTTTCTAAAGCTCTTTTTGTTCCAAGTATGTCAACATATAACAAGGTCACCTCTGGTGATACTGTCATGCCCACAGATTGTTCTAATAAAGACTTGTCATGGCAATTCACCCTCCAGAGAATTTGGGAGAAGATAATGCATGGGAAAGGTGAAGGCAGTACTCTTTTTGATACAATACTTGCAATTTTATCTGTTGCCTTTGGAAATAGTTATACTGCATGGTGATGATCAATATAATATCTTTTGGTTGAAAAGTTGGCCTTGTGCCAGGAATATTTTTGCCAACCTGAGAAAATCTTTTTGGGGATATCAAGAGTAGCTTAAAAATCCACAGAATATGTTCTCTGACATATCCTTAGGACCTATTTTAGATTTTGTGGTTTATGGAGGCTTGACTAGAACTGAAGATGATAAATATTAATCTGGCTAATAGCTGCCAACAGAATAGGTTTTAACTTTTGGTTTTTGCTTTTAGTATTAAGGGGACATGGATTAGATGCCCCCCCTCCCCCTAAAGTGTTATGTGCTTTTCAAACCAAACAGATTATAGGAGGTACTCAAAAAAGCAAGATCTTTGACTGTTTCCTTGTTCTTCCTTCCAAACATACAATTGAAGCACAATCATGACTATCCTTGTTAGAAAGGTAACCATCCTAGTTTGCTACATTGTTCTTCATATTATTTATTCATTTACTTTCTATGAATAATTAGGATGAATGGCAGTCTGCAAGCTTGAAGAGAATTTCCCAACTTATAGAAGGGACTTACTTGGCATGATCTGTAGGACTTTCTTGGAGAAGGTCCATCTGTTAGAGTTTGTGTAAGAAGAGTACTTTAGGAACAAGTCTTTTGTCTAGTTGCCTTATATTGTATTTTCTCCTCTTTTTTTTTTTTAAAAAATCTTTTTTACCTTTTACCTCCCTGGGAGGTGGATGTAATATCTTTCTTATTGTCAATGAATTAATATAGCTGTATGGAGAATACTCTCCAATACAACACATTACCACCAAATCTTCTTCTCCTCTATTCTCTTGTCTTGATCTTCTTCTCCTCCTTCCCTCTTCCTCCTTCAACTTCTTCTCCTTCTCTTACTTGTATTCACAACCTAAAACCCAACTTGGTATCAGAGCTCTCAGGTTTGAGAGTTGTATTCCTCTTCTTGCTTCTTTTTTTTTCCCCCCTCTTTGGAATCCGAGGGCACAAGGGATTCCAAGGAGGAGGCTGCTATGTGAAACACTTGAAGAAGTATGAAATAGGTTTCATACAACCTATTTAGATGTTTGAAGTTGATATTTGAGCTTTATTGAAGCTCACATGAAGATTTGAAGCCCACCAAGCTGCTCCTAGGGTTATCGCTAACTCCCTATTGCAGGCTTTCTTTCTCTTTTGGCATGTGTTTGGGCTTGGGAATGGAGAATCGCCCAAGGTTGCTTGTTATGCTCCATATGTCCTTATTTGTTGATTGAAGAAGTTGTTAAAGCATAGCTACTTCTCGTGGGCTCTGCCAGATAAAACCGATACTGTCTTTTTTCCTTTCTCCTGCATTTGGAATGCAATGTGTGACTTCCTTGGTTGAGAAATGGTTCTGGAATGCTTTGTTTGGAGTCTTTGAGTTGGTTTGAGTTGGTGCTACTCCTTGGAGAGTATTAGAGTGGAGTCTATCAAAGTTGGTACTTGTTTTCTCCTTGGCTGGGACTCTTTTCTTGTATTGGGTTGCATATTTGGGTTGAGTGTGTACTGTCCACTTGGTTTGGATACCTTTGTTTATGGTCAAGTGCCGTTTTTTCTACAATATGGCGGATTCAGATATCTTTGGGCTTGGTTCAGCTGATTCACAGCCTACTCTAGTAGCCCCTCAGTTAGTTTTTGTTGGAAGAGAAGATGAGAGAAAGAGTTTAGAGCTTAAATGCTTGGATATTCTATTAGACCATCCAATCTTCTGTTTATAATAGAAGCCTCAAAGAGGAAAATTACACTGGTACCCTTACTATGGCTAAAAGGAAAAAATACATAGTGAAGTACCCAGTATACCCCCACGGTATACACCATACAATTTAACACTTCCCCTCAAGTTGGAGCATAGATATCTATCATGCCCAACTTAGAAACAAAAGGATGAAACAGTTTTCCACTCAATCCTTTAGTGAACACATCAACGAGCTGATCTTGAAACTTCACGAAGGGAATACAAACAAGGCCACTCTCAAGCTTTTCTTTAATAAAATGTCTATCAATCTCCACATGTTTAGTACAATCATGCTGGACTGGGTTGTGGGCTATGCTGACTACAGCCTTATTGTCACAGTATAGCATCATGGGAAGAGAAATAGGAACACCAATGTCTTGAAGTAGCCCCCGAAGCCATAATAACTCACAAATACTTTGGGCCATTGCACGAAATTCAGCCTTGACGCTTGATCTAGCCGCCACATTTTGCTTCTTGATGCGCCATGTGACTAGATTACCACCAACAAAAGTACAATACCCTGTAACAGACTTGCGATTAGGAGAGCCAGCCCAATCAGGATTCGTATAAGTTTCAACTCGAAAGTGATCATGTGGAGATAGGAGAATTCCCTTTCCTGGTGCTGACTTCAAGTATCAAAGAATGCGAAGAACAACCTCCATATGAGTGGAATAGGGATCATGCATGAACTAGTTTACTAGGCTCACAGCATAGGCAATGTCTGGCCGTATGTGAGATAGGTAGATCAGCTTACCTACCAACCTCTGATAACGACCTTTGTCAACTGGTTCTCCATCACATTCCTTTAAATTGGTGTTAGCCTCTAAAGAGGTTTCACTGGGATGGCAACCCAGCAACCCCGTCCTTGATAGAAGGTCTAGGATGTATTTTCTTTGGGAAAGATATATGCCTTTTGATGATCTGGCAACTTCAATCCCGAGAAAATACCTTAGTTGTCCCAGACCCTTGATCTCAAACTCACGTCCGAGAAACTCCTTGAGACGATTCATCTCTTCCCTGTCATTCTCAGTCAAAACTATATCATCAACATATACAATAAGAATTGTAACCTTGTTGCCATGGCGCTTGATGAACAAACTATGATCAGCATTGCTCTGTTTGAACCCCACAAAGGTCATAGCCTTATGAAATCTGCCTAACCAAGCTCTAGGAGACTGTTTGAGACCATATAGAGCACCCCTCAACTTACATACTTTGCCACTGGTTGTGTCAGATGAGAACCCAGGAGGAACTTCCATGTACACCTCTTCATCAAGCTCTCCTTGAAGGAAAGCATTCTTCATATCAAGTTGTTGTAGATCCCACCCTAGATTCATAGCACAAGACAACGGAACTCTCACTGTATTCAGCTTGGCAACTGGGGCAAAGGTTTCCTAGTAATCAATCCCATAGGTTTGAGTGAACCCTTTAGCCACAAGTCTTGCCTTATATATATCTATGCTGTCATCAACTTTCTGTTTGACCAAACACCCACTTGCACCCAACTGGTTTCTTTCCTGGAGGAAGAGCTACAATATCCCATGTGTTATTTTTTTTAAAAGCCTTCATTTCTTCTACCATGGCTGCTTTCCACTTTGAATCTGCAAGAGCCTCCTGCCAATTGTGTGGAATGCCAACAGAGGAAAGAGAAAAAACAAAAGTATGATAGGAAGTAGATAATGTATCATAAGAGACAACATGAGATATGGGGTGTTGAGTACAAGACCTAGTACCCTTACGGTGAGCAATAGGTAAATCAAGATCAAGAGAAGGTTGAGGAGAAGAGGGATTACCAGTGGAGCTCGGATCTGGTTCAGGGGATTCCAACTGAACAGGTTCAGGTGCTGTTGTGGTGGAGATCTCAACTTGGTTTGTCTTTGACTGCTTTCTATGAAAGACTGAGGTTGGGAACATCAATCAGCCTCAACCTTTTAACCTGAGAAGTAGACTCCCTCTGTGTTGAAATATTAGTGTCCACAACATTGTCACCATGGACAGGCAAGGGTGAAGGAACACAAATAGGGAGAAAAGGTTCTTGGACAGCCACATCTTCACTATTACACTCCCCCTGAAGAGGTGGCGAAGAATAATAGGGAATTGACCAAGCCTAAGATATCCTTATCCTGTTATATGTTATTGTTGATGTATACATTAACTTTGCCCTTCCCTACTAGTTCGAGCTTTTAGGTGAAACGGTAGCGAACATGGTATCAAGGCAGGGAGGTCGAGTGTTCGACTCCTTGGAAGTGCATCGGAAGAGTTTTCCCAACATTTCTTGTCCCTTGCTGCTGCATGAAGGAAATGCCACGTTAGCTTGTTAGTGAACAAGGTATCAGAGCAGGGAGGTCGAGTGTCCGATTCCTGGGAAGTGCATCGGAAGAGTTTTCCCAACATTTCTTCTCGGTATCAGAGCAGGGAAGTCGAGTGTTCAACTCCTAGGAAGTGCAGCGTCAATGTATACATCAACAATTATATATGTAAATTCTAGATGTAGAACAAATCATAAGCAGTTTAAGGCAAAAAGCGATGCCAAAGTGAGGAGGCAATGTAGTGCAAGGCACCTAGTGCTAGCCAAGGCCAGCTCCCGATTGAAGCAGTACTCTATTTTCTTGAGTAACATAAAAAATATGTTTTGTATCACTTAGAACTTTGAAATGAACATAAAATTTATTAGAAGTAAATGATGTACAACTAATAAAGACTAAAACTAGTTATGAAATTATGTCAAAAATCAATAATAATAATACTGCACAAGTAATCAATGTGGTCAGACCTCCATAATTAAAATACTAATAGAGTGTTCTTAGCCTCTCTTCAACTGAACAGAACAGTTCTTAGAGGCTACGCCAGTTGTTCAAACTGGGCTTAGCCATTGCTTGATCATTTGTGATCTGCTAAAAAAGAACCGGGGAGGGGGGAGGGATGTTCATATGTTAAAACTTCACCTGCCCCCCTTCTTTATAATCTTCACATGAAGCACCACTGCACTTCCTTGCAGTATTCTCTTTCACCATAGATATGGTTGGTGAAAGCCTCAAAATATGCTTTGCCATTTCCTAGCGCGTCTTCGTTTTATGAATTGATTATTTCACAGAGAGTCATACACAGACGCATAAATGCACCTAATCTACATGAAATAACAAGCTGCATGTCACATAAACAAGAAAAAATAGATTCCTAAGCCAAAGGAACCCCAAAGGCACCAAAGAAAACTGGGTGTTTGACTCGTCTGGGTGCGCGTCCAGGCCCCAGGCCCTAGCCTTGCCTCTTCAAGCTCTCTTTTTAACAACACTGATGACTGATCATAAGCAGAATTCAGGGGATTGTTTCTGATTGAGCACTCATGAATAAGGATCTAACAACCAGTTACATTGTTTTGTTTGCTGTTCCCTATCAGATGCTACCCTTGAAGATAACCCCAAGAAGTATAACCGAGAATCCTTAACATTTGATGGATCCCTCTATGGAGATTTTCCTCAGAAATGCAATACTTCAGAGGGACATTTCACCTGCAGTGCCGTGATTCCATCATTGCCATTGGCAATAAAATGGTTAAGAGACTCTGTTAAGGAAAACCCTTCTGTAAGAGTTCAGGTAAAATTGAAATCTGAAGATTTGAATCTCTGTTTGATTATATGTAATCTTTTTTTTTTCCAAACTTGGGAAAATCTGCTGTTAATAGCAGACAGATGGATGTACCTTCATTTATCAACTTTATTTGACAAGGACTCTGTTGTAAGTATGCTGACATGGTGTGAGCTGGTCAGAAGTAGTCCGCAGCCAAGCATGTGGCACGTCAGGCTGGACTGTGTAATGCACTTATGCTTGGGCTGGGCTGAAAGGAGCTCGGGCCAGCCTGGACTTAACATGCACAACTTAATATAAGTTTTTTTTTCTTGGTATATTTATTGTGAAAAAGAAAGGATAAATGTTTGTGTTGAAAGGTAAAAATAATTGAATTCAATACAATGTAGGAAACAATATATCTCTGCCTAATTATTCATGCCTCAGTGTGCTAGTTATTTTTCTTCTTAGGAAAAGTTGAATGGGTGCAAGTCCGGCAAAGTTGCACAAAGGTGTAGCTCCACCAGCTGTATCTGTCACATGACAGGTCAGTTGGGGCCAAACTTTAGCGAGAAGTAGGTCCCACTCTCCCCTACTCGTGCCAAATTTGAGTCTAATTACTCTACAAGTGCCAAAACAAAGCAAAGAAATTGGTCAAGATACACAGATCTTTGAACAATTCTTGACTGCTGAAATTACAAGGGAAAATGTGCACTATGAGGTGGTCTTACAATTGAATTAGGAACCCAAATTTTACACCTGACCTTACATGGTGTTCTCTTCCTATTCAACAGTTAGGATTTATCCAGTTACCATGCCACAGGCAAGAATAGGGTGCAAGAGCTGCATTTCCCATCTTCTCTGCTTGACTTGCATCCATTTTGTCAACAATTTTGTACGTTCCTCATTTCTATGATATATATGATATTAGATTTTCTCTTTGGAACCTGCAGGTTCTTGTAACTGGTTCCTTGCATCTAGTTGGAGATGTATTGAAGCTCTTGAGGAGGTGATGTAAGTTAAAAGCAGTTACTTTAAAATTTATCCATATTCATTCTCTTGGCACCTTGAACAGCGTCAGGCCTACATTGTTTAAAGCACGCAAGGTTCATTACATTGCTGGCTACACAAATAATGATTGTCCAATGTGATTTCTTATGTAATTTAACATTGTTGTATTATTAGAGTATAACTCAAATGGAGACTCCCAACTTATTCACGATGTGACTCTTTTGCGAGATCTTTTGTTTTAGTATTGTGAATGATTTATGGGTAGCGCACCCATACAAGATAGATGGACGGATATCTAGTTCTGCCACATGGTAGGTTGGATACTGTTAAAAATTTGTTGCAGGTATGCACCAAAGCCCCATGTTCACATGTCAAGCTTTAGCCCAAATGGAGTTGGCTAGCAACACAAATCACAAAAAATCCACAACTATGTTCAGAGGGTGCATGGGATTACAGAGGGGTGCATTAATATTCATAGAAGGGTAAATGATTGAATTCGAGTCTCAAATTATATATGTTTCCACTTCAGCCTTCGACGTGGCACAACTAGGTATGCCCACCCAAAAAATCTTTTGCCTGTTGGAATTGAAATAGGATGAATGATGAATATTTAGGATAAATCCATGACTACAGTTAGAGATTTTTCTCAGGAAGTATGAAGTGAACCTATGGAATAGGCTTTTCAGGTTCATCATGCCCAAGCTATGCTCCAGAAGCTGGTAGACTCATCATTGGTTCTAAATATTGTTTTCCTTTTACTTTTTTTTTTAACCTTTTTTTATTTGGAAGGGGATTTCTTTTTTCTTTTTTCTTTTTTCTTTCTTTTAGGGGGGTGGGGGGTGGGGGGTGGGAAGGGGTGGGCATGATTTCTTTTATGAGGGTAAAGTTAACAATAGAGGTCCACAATAAATAATGTCTGCATGAGCATCTGTTTCCATGTTTTGTTGCAAGACAACTTCCATCAGTGTTTCTTACACAAGCACAGCACAAGCCATCTAACCTGGATACTCTTTTATATTAAATTTGTCCATCTGATGTTATTCAATCTGTGCATTATAGGTTGGATTAGTATCCAATCAAATTAATAATAAATGTTATTTTTAATATTATTACATGCATGTTATGGGTTTGTTATTGTCCAAGGGTTTACATCCTAAACTTTTCACACTAGGGATGTAGTTAGGCTCGACATTCATATGGTTGTTACATTGTGAGCTCTGTGTGATGTTAATCATCAAAAGGCACAAGTGTGATTGTAAGTATGTGCGTACATTGAACTGGATCAGACCGGAATCTTGCATGTTTTACTGTCAGTCGATGAAGTACAAGAATCTGGTTAGTAGCTTGTGATTAGTCCCCCTAACCTAAGAGGTCTTTATCATTACGGTTATGCAGTAAGGATTTTACGTGCACCAATAGTTGATGTTTGCTAATTGGTGTACTGGATTCATAGTGATTGATCATGAACGAAAAAGATACTCATCATGGAATTCATTATCCCTTGGAAGAATATCATAAAGAGAGATTGTCGATACCCTCATCCATCACAGCTTAGTTCTCTCTTTTGGTTTAAGAGGTGTTCTTCCAGTCTCTTCTAATTAAATTAAACGAGTAGAGTACCAAATGATTTATTGAAAAATGGAGTATAACCGGACCTTTATCCCTTGAGGTTTGTTGGTCGGTACAATTGTGCAGTTCATCTCATAGGGGAGCTGAAATGATCATTCCACCCCCTGACCAAACACATTGCATGGGTGGGATCCACCCCCTTTTATTAGAGGCACTAGGGAACCGTATCGGGCAGGGGAACTGCAGGTGATAAAAATTCGAGTATAACCCAGACATCAAGGCCAACATAAAGTATTATAAAGGGGAAAAACACCAATGGAAAACCACTATCAAATTGGTCGGGTACCCCCAGCTGTTCTCTATGAGGGAGTGCAGGGGCCATGTGCGCGCATTGGCATCTCAAGGAGTGGGATTTTTGCCTTTTGTGGGGGTAGGGTGGTCATTTCGCCCCCAGTGTCTTGGCATGGCCCCTGTGTACCCCACAAAGAACTTTTCTCCCATAATTAATTATCCCAATCCAACGGTTTAAAGCTTGGTTGTGTTGAATCTGTGTCAACCACGCTACCTTTCAAGCTTCTTTTTTCCCATTATTGTATGGGAAAAGGTTCCCTGAAAGGCAGCGTAGCCCTTGGGCTAGCATGGGGCCAATGGGAGCATGCATGGAAGCATCAACTGGGGTGGGATTTCCTCCTTTAATGGGGGCAGGGCGGTCATTTTGTGTCCTTCTATATCTAAGCACAATGGCAACACTATTTTCAGGGTTCTTTTTCCCTTGTTTTAGTAAATGGTTTGCAAATATTTTACGATGCAATTATTAGCTCGAAATCTATCTATATGTGAATTTACAATAGGTTGGGGTAGATATGATAATTTATACACATGCCTTAGCTCGAAATCTATCTATATGTGATATTAATTAGCGATGGAGAAATTCGTATTTATCTACTTTTTTGGGAGTCATTAGTGTTTTATTATAGAATGTATATTGTGGTAAAAATTTTAAGGAAAAAATATCTCTACTTGGTGGTGTTTTCTATGCCCTCTCACAAGGCACCGTGAGATGACGCTTCTGCCCCCTGGGTAGATACCCAGATGTGCTCACTCATTGGCCCAGATGCTTCTATAGAAACCATGCGACCAAGTAGAGATCCATTGCCCAAATTTTAATGAGATTAAAGTTACTACAAAATATTCTATCCAGGTAATACAAAATATTCTATCTAGGTAGTAATCCCAATGAGATCCTACATCTTCACAATACTGTAGTAATCTAGGAATACCATTACCAAAAAAAATCTAGGAAACCCTTTTGTAGGAGATCTCACATTATGGAAAATTGGGGGATTGGGAATTTTATATAATTTTAGAAAGCCAATTGGATTTGTTTCCATTATATAAATATGAAGAGGGTATGAGAAACCCTAATTCAATTTAATAGTTGTGCTACATCTTCTCCATCCCTCTTCTTCTCATTGAGTTGCCATTAAGGTTTCCAGAAAAGCCATAATTGTGAGAGTGAGAGGTTCCTACATTGAACATATTGCCAAGTCATTGCTGGCAGAGCGATCTTTGCATCGCAAGATTGTAGAAGAATTAAGTTCCCTACAAAGAACTGCGTTTGTGATTTTCGAGGTAACAATTTCTTCCATGGTTTAATTTATGGGAGATTTGAGTGCCAAATGAATACTTTAGAAACTCTTTTGTGAGACCCATCTCTAAAATTCAGTCTCACTAAACGTCTTCATCTTTAGGTTTAGGTTCAGCAACCATGTATGCTTCCATGTTGTGGGTTGTAGCAGTTGTGGATTCGGACCAATCTCTCGATTCACCCATGGAGGATATCGAAGAGCCAGCCCAATTGACCATTATTGAATCTGAGGAACCTAGCGGAAACCAGCACATAATTTTTTTATGTGAGACATGCTCGATTGAGCATATGCAAAACCTCTCAATCTCTTAGGCTGGGTCATAAGTAAGAATCTATTATTACATGTATAGAACTAATGTTTTAATTGTGTAGTATTGGCTGAAAAATTATTTTCTCCTGTGGAACCCACATCTCGGTGTGGATCGAGCTACCCGTATACCACCACGATCGGATTCTCGATTATGTTGCGGGACATCAATCCTGGGACTTAACTATAAGACCTTATGGGGTTAACTGTCTTTTAATTAGTTTAGAGAATCAAATTAACCAAACCAATTCTAACTTGGCCAAACCAAACAGACCTTAATGACTTAACTATATAACCAATACTTAGTTTTAGGAATTCATTTCCTAGCTAAACAAGAAATCGGTTCCTGCTCTAGAGAAAGGATAGAAGAGAAAGAAGAGAAGGAGAAGAGTACTTGGAGCTTGGGAGGAGAAGCTCTAGGAAAGGTTTGATTGTTGGGCTTCTACGATCTCCTCCATTCCATATCCCTAGTAGGCTGTTAAACCATTCTGAAATTTCCCAATTTCTCTCTTCTTTGGTTCAATTGAGTTCATGACTCATCTCAGCCCAAGCTTAGGAATTTAGGCAAGTGATTGTACAAACCTTAAACCCAACATGTAATTGGGTTGAATTGACCCAATTGGTATGTTCTTCATCTCCCTAAACCAATTTTTGATTTGGGTACTGTGCATGACAAGATCCATGAAGTTGGGTCTCAAAACCAGGCTCTATAGTACCTACTGGATGCAGAAGCTGATCCCCCTATGGTCGTCCGATTCCTGGGTTGGCCTAAATCCGGTCCTCCTCTACTGTCTTGGATTTGTCCTAAATGGTTGGGACTTGTTTCTGGCTTGTCCTAGTAACCTAATTAGTGTTGTGTATTGTTAAATTAGGTTGTAATCTACTTTGGTGAGGTCTATTAGTGAGTTGGATCATCTATTTTCTTGTGCAACTCTTCCAACTCAAGGTGAGTGGGAATTGACTTTAATTTGAGAGTATTTCTTGTTTATTTTTTTAAGTTATACTTGCTGTACATATACATACATCATATCAGATTTATGTTCATATAGATTTTAGTCTTTCTTTTGCATTAGTTGTATGCATGGTGTTAGGATGCATTACATAGTGCATTACATATTATTATTGTGATACTTGGAGATGTGAATTGAGATTGTTTATTAAAATAAGTTAAAGAGATGATGATGGAACTGGTTTGATATTCTACTTACTATTGAATCATATGACATTTATGTTAGAAGATACATATGGTTAGGCTTTCATAAATCCAATGTTACGATCCTTACCAACATGGGTGAGGTGTTGGATAACCCGTGGTAAGTCCGAAGGGATGATTCCAGAATGCCATTTACTATCTCCTAGGTCTGATGTGTGATTTCAGAATGAGATGCATAATAGGGTAGCTTTGGGTGTTTACTGGGGACCGATGTGTGATTTCGATACTGGCAGGTCTCCACCATAGCAGAGTGGTATTCTTGGGTCCGATGTATGATTTTGAAACTGGGAATATCATACTTTTTACAGTAGCATTTAACTTCATGAGACCTAGATCTGTTGTTAGTTGCATGATTAGACCTGAGACATACATCATGGACTATTTGCATCTGTTTGCATGTTTCCCCTCATTGGGCTCATTGGAGCTCATCCCTGTAGAATTTCCCCTATTTCAGATGGCATGACTGGTTGTGAGAAACCAGATTTGGGAGCTATTGCTGCTTTGGACTTCAACCTCGGTAGTGACTATACGGTGCAGGAGCTCAGAGTGTATAATGCTTCATGCGTATGCGACCAGTGTGTGTCCCTGTGATGTGGTCTAATGGACTAGGCTGTTTTCCCTTCTATGTTTATAAACTACTTATGATATAAATAAACATGTAGTAATTTTGGATACTTATACTTGTAGTTACTTATGAAAGAGATGTACAATGTAATTTCAAGTCTTTATATGAATACATCATGTTTATCACCTAGAAATCTTATTTATAACTGTTCATATTTATTATCAGTTTCTTTTCCACTATATTTATTATTGTATTGTGAAGAACTGTGAATGAGAGTACTGTACTTACAATCCTGGTGGTTGTTTGGATGTCTTTTGGCATCTGGTTATACTAGGCCCTCATTACCCGGGCCGGGATGTGACAATTAAGTGGTGTCAGAGCATTCGTGCTCTATTCCTATTTACAGTCTAATTAACAATACAGCAGCATCTTTGACTCATTGACCTGAAGGCGAGTCTACTTTAGACTGAAGTAAAAGAATTCAACTAAAAGCTTTAATAAAAATAGAAACAAGTAAGAATTTATGCGAAATAATAGAGAAGTCATAAACTTTTATATATATAAGCTGAGAGTTTTGATTACAAAATTTCAGCAGTGTATGTTGTTGGGTTACATCCTTTTCACATAAACAAAAGAAAGGAGTACACAAAAGTGAGGGTCTATCTATAGATCAACACTACTGAGGAGGTGGTGGTGGTGAATGCGCCAGGAAGTAAGGTGTCCACTTCGATATCTGAATCTCCATAGTAGTCACATGGCTGCCAAGACTATCGAACCCTTGCTTCATGGTCTGCTCCATGGATCTGAGACACTCAATCAGTTGACTCTTGGGACAGTGGAAGTAGAGGCACCGGCATGCTCAAATGATGTGGGCTGAAAGTCTACAGTGAAATGGCCAGACATGTCCACATGAACTCTATGTATCTCATCTTCAATATGTACTCCCTCTGGGGCCTCCTCTGTCCCCATGGGCAGTGGTAACTCCGTGCAGTCTGGATGTCCAAACATAGGTAAAAATGGTGGGAGATGAATACCCATCTTACTAAGAGTGATTCGATTAATGTTCACCTCTTTCTTGTTTGAAGGCTCCTCATTGTTGAGACGAACGCCACTCATCTGGAAGACACTGGTAAGTAATCTCCCGTAGGGCAAATTCCCAACCTCAGGATGGTTGCAGTGGTGTGCCATTATGAGCATGATCACATAGGGTAGGCATATCTGGTACCCTGTATAGAGGTAGTAGGTGGTAAGGATCTGTATGAGGGAAATCTCAGTGCAATGGCCTCCTTTTGGGGCAACATTGTGGCCACAAATCCTCGATAACACTCGAGCGGAGGGTATAAAGTCCAACTCAGATTTCACCTGGGTATAAGATTCTCCATTTGTAAGAATGGAGAACAACCATTTACTCCCCACATCTGAGAGAAATTCTATCATCTCTGTTTTAGGAAGACAATACCTCCTATCTCCCTCATTGGAGATTCCCAACATACTAACCAGTTACACAGTGTCGAAAGAAATGCGCTGCCCCTTCACATAGTTGTTTATAACAAAGTCATCCTCCCCCATGTGCCTATAGGATAAGTTGCAATAAAAGTGTTGCACCAATCGGGGATAGCATGGGTCATTTGGCTGAGTTATAGGAAGCCAACCCAAGCTTTCGAACCGTTCTTGAACTCTAAATGCAGCCAGGTCCGCTAAGTTTACTCAGTGTTTATGTTCCATTGATCTCTCCATAAACTACTCAACAAATCGATCCTCTTGGTCTTCATTTTAAAATCAAAATCGGTCAAGATTGGGCTCCGGTGCGGGAACACCCCTTCCTCCATTACCACGGCCTTCACCTTGACCTCTCCCTCGACCACGTGTTCTAGCCATGTTGATAGAGCTGCAAAGATAGATATATATATATAAGAGAAGAGTTAGAACAACATTTTGATGATTAAAGTAAGAATGAAAATTTCATAAAACTCTCCTTACATCTTTATAGGAATAAGGATAGAATTTAATCATGATTTCATGCAGAGTGGGGTAAGAAAAGCCTTTGATAGATTTGGAGAACCGTACTTTCCAAAATAGATGAGAAATTAGTAAGAAGAGTTCATTAGAGCATTTCCACAAACACTTACTGTGCATTGTGTGGTGCATTGGGAGGGTTGTGTTTGTGTAAATGGGGATTCTAATAGAAACTACAAGAAAAGAGGTAGGAAGAATGAGAAGGGGGATATTAATCCCTTAAAGCAAATGCATTGGTCTAGTGATGACTATTAGATTTAAAAAAAAAAATTTGGTGTTATAACCTCTACTAGAAAATTCTGCTAATGATGAAATAATAGTAACCAAATTTTTTTTTTACTTTCAATTACCAATGTAGAATTTAAAAAAAAAAAAAGAAAAACTTGTATTGTTTCATATAGAGTAGACTTAAGGAATATTAGGAGGATGTGTAGTACTTTGAATTCCAAAATGGGCAAGAACTTTATTAGGAGAAATCAGTTGGGCAATTTCACAAACACTTGGTGTGCACAGTGTAGTGCATTGCAAGGTTTGTGTGTTGTGAAGATGGAAAATAAAAAAAAATGATCTAACATAAAATAAGTATGTATACGTGTATATATGTGTGTGTGATAAATGTGAAATGCTATAGCCCCTATCCAGAATTTTGCTTAGAAATAGGTAGTTCATGCCAAGTTTTCTTCCATTCCGCTACTATAAAACAAATGGAAGGCTGATCGACATGTAATGAAAGACTTAGGAGTATAATATAGGTTAGGAGTGCTTTAGGTTTTATAAAAAGTGGGAAAAAGCTAAAAGAAACTAATTGAGCATTTTCTCAAACACTTAGTATGCACAGTCCAACAAGTTACTAGATAAAGATCATGAGAATGGAGAAAAATCCATAAGAAAGAGAAAGAAATGGGGTAGAGTAATGTTGCATGCATGAAATGAGTAAGTATATAGAAAAAAAGTAGATGGAAGAAACCAAAACAGTGCTACATTTCCTAAACCTATAAGAAGAAGATGGAAAGATAGGTTAGGTAAATGAAAGATTTAGTATTTTGTGGGATTAATCATTTAGGCAATTTGCTTGAGGATTTAGAGTGTAGATCCTGTAAAGAAGGACTCCCAAGAGTATTAGAGTTTCCTTAGCCGAAATTCCAAGAGAGCTTGAAAACATAGAGAAGAGGAGCCAAATTTTAGAAGTGTTTAAAATAACCACTCTAAAAGAATTTATATGTAAATTCATGTATATGTACATGTAAATAGCACTCTGATTGTATTTCTTCGCTACACTCAGCAAAGAAGAAACTCCTAAGCGCTAGCTGATCGTAGACCAAAGAAGCAAGGGTGCTCTACGATCAGCTCACAAACCTATTACTATGACGCGTTAGCATGCTTTGACGCATTAGCATACCTATTTATAGTTGGGACGTTAGCACTTTTCTTGCTACGTTAGTGCAACGGTGCTCTACGATCAGCTAGTCATTGCTTGGTTGCATGGGCGTTAGCTTGCATGTGGCCTTTAAAAAAGCCACTGTTATGTTATATAGATGACTATACCCCCCCAGCAATGCATCCGGACCTCTGAATCCGGTGGGCCAAAACCGCATGGATGTTTGTGTGATTTTCTGTTTTGAAATTTTTGGGGTTGTTGTGGGGCCCACGTTATATATAAAAAAAAATGTAATAATGACAATAATAATGCATACTAACCCCAATGTCTTTTATTAGGATTCGAAATGGTGATGCGACATGTCATCGTAACTCTTTGATGAGTTAGCATTGCCAAGTGTCACAATGAGCTACACTCTAAGACGAATCAAAGAGTATAACTACAATGATAATGATATTGACAACTTAAACATTAAACTTGAAATAATGATCAATGATCGGAAGTATCTTCAAAGCCAGTTATGGAGTAATCGAACCTTGATGACAAGGGATTTCAATGTGATCAAAAGAAAGAGTACCTTCAATTCCATGCGACCTGCATCGAAGGCATACTTAACTGATGGGCGGACCAAGTCCAATGCCTTAGATAGGGCACTCAAGTGTATGTTGTTGCTTAATTCTTATATATATTGTTGCATCCATACCTTATTGTTATTGATGCATATCAAACTATCGTTGCAAGAGCTAATAGTTTGATCCTTTTATCAGCTGATCAATTATGGTAGAACCTAACCCGAACATTTATCATTGGATGAACACCCAAGGAGGTGGTAATGTGGCCTCTACGTCTAATCCCATAATAAATGATCAGCCAACGGAGGATGCACATGAAAATCCTTCAAATCTCACCGCTCATGATGTTACCAACATCATGGATAATATGTTGAATCGACAACAACAACAGATGGACAAGCTGCTTTAAAATATGCAACAGCAGCAACAACAATTTGTGACCACCATGGCCAACCAAATGCAAGCTGTTGTGAGATCTATGCAAGCCCCACCTGCAACCCCTGTTGTTCCTATTCCACAGTGGCACCTGTCAATGATGCTACAGGTCATTTAATGGAAAGGTTTTTAAAGATCCAGCCACTCACCTTTGCTAGAATTTCAAAGAAACTCTACAACCAGTCAAGTAGGTGAAAGAGATGGAAAAAGCTTTTGAATTCTTGGGCTGCACCGAAGAACAGAAGCTCACTTGTGCTAGATATAAGCTCTAGCACAAAGCAGAAGCATGGTGGCAAATTACCAAGCCTATTCTAGATGCTGCACATCCTAATTTGACTTGGGACATCTTCAAGGAAACTTTCTTTGGAATTATTTTTCAAGCAGTTTAAGGAAGAAGGAGGAAATCGAACTTACAGAGCTGACTCAGGGGCCTAAGTCAGTCTTAGAATATCAACAAAAATTTGAAGAACTATTTTTCTTCGTCCCTCCTCACTTGAACACTGATGATACTAAGGCACATAAGTTTGAAGATGGTTTGAGACCATCAATTTGCATAGTTATGATTGCAAATAGAGCTCAAGGCTATTCTGAAGTAGCGCAACTAGTCAAGAGAATTGAAGATAAGCAAAGAGATACCTTTCTAGCAAACCAAGGGTCAGGCAAGAGATCTGTACCTTTTACAGATCGGGGGTACAACAAGTTCTCTAAGCCATCTTACTATAGTTCAGCTTCATCTCAGTTTCAAAAGACTGACACAGAACTGTTTGTACAAAATAATAACCGCAAGCGTACGGGTCAATCGTAGTTACGGGTCGAACACGAGGAGATATACGCCACCCTATTTTACTCACTTTAAAGTAATGCAAAGTGAACCAAATTAAAGTGTTAAATTAAACTAATTAAACTAATAAACTAACGGATCCTAACTCACAAGCATCTAACGAATTAAATTGGCGTCCTAACACATATCCATCTAACCTATCAAACTAATGCAAATTGGAAGGGATAAAATGCAGCCACACACCATAACCACATAAAAAAAATAAAAGAAATAGAGGAAGAAGAAGAGAGAATGAGATAGAAGAGAAGGAGAATGAGTTTAAGAGTTTAGAGAGTAAAAACCTGGATACTTGAACAAACCTTGCATGACTTCCTCTTCTAAATCTCCAAGTCTTGTCATCAACTTAGGAACTTAGACTAGAAAGCTTGAAACTAAACTAGAATTATTACAACCATATTGAAGACATAAAATTAAAGCATGAATCAAAAGCATTACAACCATGAAATAAAAATCATAAAAGCAAACTAGAACTTAGAAAGCCAAAAACTAGAAGAAGAGAAGAAGAAATTTCATTAATTAATTGAACTAAAAACTGAATTAAAACTAAACTAAAACTAACTTAAAAACTGAACTAGAACTAACTTGTTACAACCCAAAGGGCAAAGGGTATTTATAGGGGGGAGGGAGAAGAGATAAGAGGGAAGTGGTAGGAGAAATATTCCCTAAGAAAAGAGAATATTCTCTTCTCCTTCCTTCTTTACATTACTTGAATCCCAAGAAAAAAGAGAAAAATAGAAACTAAGAGAGATAAAAATCCTAGCTCCATAAACTTTCTATTTTTCAAAAAGTAACTTTCTAATTGTAAACTTATGCTTCCTTTTCTTTGTAGGTGTCTTCTCCAAGCAATGAGATCAAGGCATCTTTGACTTTTCAACCTTCCATGGATGAGAGAATATTTTTCAAAAGAAATCTATCCCAAGTAGAATTTCAAAAATGCCCTTGAAAAGTTGGAGGAGAGAGAGAGCAAGGGTGGTGACTAGGATTCCACTCACGATTAATGAAATATCAAATCTATCCTACAAAAAACGTGAAGAATGGAATGCTTATATAGGCTTCACTGTTGTATTCCTTATGAAAAATCACCCAAAATAGACCTAAATTTCGTCCAATTTGGAGTTCGGGAGCCCAAGATATCTCAAGTTGAAGTTGGAATGCTCCAGAGCCTTCCAAATGGAATCTTTCGACTAATAGGAAAGATAACTTCTAATAATTGTGCTAAAGCCCCTCGAATCCGAACTTCCGCTTTACTTTGTCCCCGGCCGATTTTCGATAATTACAAACAAACCCTTGTAGACCATTTTCGCGCGTCGTTACGGAAACAACCGTAACTTCTTTGTTTCAACTCAGAATCAAGTGCCGTTTGAACCGTTACGAAGCTGACTCGATGGGATACACATCTATACTATTAACACCTCAAAATTATGCTAAGAGGCTCACTGTAATCATGTTCAAATTTGACTGATTGGCTTGATTCTTTCAGTGCTCAATCCAAACTTGATTTTCTCGACTCCTGGGTGCTTTCGGCTATTCTTAACATCTTTTGCTCTATTTTCACAAGAATTCACCTAAAACCTGAAAAGCACAAGAAACCACTGAAGTAACTCTATCCAATGTGGTAAAATGTATGCTTTATGCCCTAAGATTTCACATATAAATGTGCTTGAACACTAATGATACTAAGGCACATAAGTTTGAAGATGGTTTGAGATCATCAATTAGCACAGTTATGATTACAAACAGAGCTCAAGGCTATTCTGAAGTAGCGCAACTAGTCAAGAGATTTGAAGATAAGCAGAGAGATACCTTTCTAGCAAACCAAGGGTCAGGCAAGAGATCTGTATCTTTTATA
Source organism: Telopea speciosissima (assembly GCF_018873765.1). NCBI lineage: Eukaryota > Viridiplantae > Streptophyta > Magnoliopsida > Proteales > Proteaceae > Telopea > Telopea speciosissima. The sequence goes on from NC_057925.1 coordinate 21,840,920, forward strand.
GATCGGGGGTACAACAAGTTCTCTAAGCCATCTTACTATAGTTCAGCTTCATCTCAGGTTCAAAAGGCTGACACAGAACCATTAGCTCCCAAGCCTGTGTATGCAAATCCTAGTACAAAGGTTATAGAAGCACCAACACCAGTAGCTAACCAAGAAGTTAAATGCTACAATTGTGGCTAGGCAAGCCACATATCAAGGACCTGTTACAATCGGAGACCCCCACTTCCTCCTCGACAGCAGGGCAACTGGCCTCAGGGTCAAATTTTTTTCATCTCTGCTGATGATGCTGAGGCAAACTAGACAATTGTCACAGGTACCACCCTTGTCTATGCACCATTGGCATATTCATTGTATGATATCATGCATATGCATTCACTAAGTCTTTATCATATATGTAATATTCTTGTTTGTTCTTCACCAGCATATACACTATTTGACACCGGAGCCATGCATTCCTTGTATCTCCATCTTTCGTAAAGAGAATGGGGATTTTGCTAAAAAGTTTGGCGAGTGGCTTGGCAGTTATTACACCCACTAGGTCGGTTATCGAACTAAACATTGTGTTTGAGGCATGTTCTATAAAGATTGCTGCCCAGGAAATGATAGCCCATTTGATTTAGCTCGATATGATCGACTTTGATGTCATATTGGGTATCGAGTGGTTGGTGGCATACAAGGTAAATGTACTTTGTGCAAAAAGAAATATTTTGTTCAAGCCAAGAGATGAAAAAGAGTTTGTTTCTGTGAATGATAAGAAAAAGAAGCCTAAGAATATGATAATATCAGCCCTTCAGATGAAGAAACTACTTGTTAAGGGATGTCAAGGATACCTTGCCTTAGTGAGAGACATAGAGACAGAAGTTAGGCCTATGTTGGAAATTCCAATTGTGAGAGAGTTTCCTAATGTTTTCCCTGATGACTTAACAAGTCTACCTCCAGTCAGGGAAACAGAGTTTGTAATAGATTTGCTTTTAGGAATGGTGTCAGTTTCAAAGGCATCCTATAGAATGGTGCCAAGTGAATTGAAGGAATTACAAGCTCAATTGTAAGATCTGTTAAAGAAAGGATTTATAAGGCCAAGTGTTTCACCTTGGGATGCACCGATATTGTTTGTCAAGAAAAAAGATGGCAATATGCGGATCTGCATAAATTACAGGGAGTTGAATAAATTGACCATTAAGAATAGGTACCCATTACCAAGAATTGGTGATCTATTTGATCAACTTTAGGGTGCCAAAGCGTTTTCTAATATTGATCTTAGATCTAGGTATCACAGCTTCGAGTCAAAGAAGGTGACATCAACAAGACAGCCTTTCGGACTTGATATGGGCATTATGAGCTCCTAGTAATGTCCTTTGGCCTTACAAATGCACCGACAACCTTTATGGATCTAATGAATAGAGTTTTCCATGATGCTTTGGATAAATTTGTTATACTGTTCATTGATGACATTTTGGTCTACTCTAAGAATGAGGAAGAGCACTTCGAGCATTTGAGATTTGTGATGCAAAGGTTGAGGGAAAAGCAGTTGTATGCCAAATTCAACAAATGTGAATTTTAGCTACCTCAAGTTGGATTTCTAAGCTATGTGGTTTCAGCTACAGGGATCGAAGTAGATCCAGGCAAAGTGGAAGTAGTAGTAAATTGGGAAAGACCCAAGACAGTGACAGAGAAAAGGAGCTTTCTGGGGATAGCTGGATATTATAGGAAGTTCATTGAAAACTTCTCCAAGATAGAAACACCTATGACCCAACTCACAAAGAAGGGTGTCAAGTATGAATGGACTGAGGCCTGTGAGAAAAGCTTCCAAGAACTAAAGCAAAGGCTAGCGACAGCCCCTATTCTAATTATTCCTGATCGCACCGAAGGAACGGTTGTATACACCGATGCTTTCAAGATAGGGCTAGGTTGTGTACTGATGCAACATGAGAAGGTTGTTGCATATGCTTCCCGGCAGCTGAAGGATTATGAAACGAACTACCCCATACATGATCTGAAATTGACTGCAGTGGTTTTTACACCAAAGGTTTGGAGGCATTACCTATATGTGGAGAAGATTGAAATATTCACAAATTACAAGAGTTTCAAATATTTCTTCACCCAAAAGGAATTGAAATGAGGCAAAGGAGATGGTTAGAGCTTGTAAAGGATCATGAATATGAGATTCTATACCACCCAAATAAAGCCAATGTGGTGGCTGATGCTCTTAGTAGAAAATCAAAAAATTGGGTAACAAAGATAATACATTTAAATAAAATCTTAGTAAAGGAGTTCAAGGAACTTGATAAGGCTTTTGTGATGGAAAATACTACTAGAATAGTATCTATGCTAACCGTAGAACTTTCATTTAGAGCATGGATCATTTCAACTCAGCCTTCTGATGAAGAATTTCAGAAGATAATGAAGGAGATCAAAGAAGGAACACAGAAGGACGTGGACTTTACTATGACTCTCAGTGGTGTCTTCATGTTCAGAGATCGATTGTGCGTGCCTGCAGATGGTGACTTGAAAAATATGATATTGAAGGAGGCACATCAATCTCAAAAGCCTATTCATCCAGGTAGTACAAAAATATACAAGGACCTAAAACAGTACTTGTGGTGGTATGGAATGAAAAATGATGTAGTAGCCTATGTGTCTAAGTGTTTGACCTGCCAACAAGTCAAGGCCATTAGACACGGACCTCAAGGATTGTAACAACCATTATCTATACCAAAATGAAAATGAAAACAAATCACAATGGACTTCATCACAGGTCTACCTTATACTAGAAAAGGTATGGATACCATCTGGGTAGTTGTGGATCGATTGACAAAAATAGCCCACTTCATTCCCATGAAGATTACCTATTCTATGGATCAACTAGCAAAGTTGTATGTTGACAACACTGTCCAGCTGCATGGAGTACCGGTGAATATAGTGTCAGATAAGAACTCCAGATTTACATCAAGGTTCTGGAAGGGTCTGCAAAGTGCAATAGGCACTAGATTGAACCATAGTTCGGAACATCACCCCGAATTCGATGGACAATCGGAAATAAAAATTCAGACCTTGGAAGATATACTTAGAGCATGTGTCATAGAGATGAGTGGTAGTTGGAATGATCATCTTTCTCTAGTTGAATTTGCCTACAACAATAGCTACCAAGCAACCATTGACATGACACATTTCAAGGCACTTTATGGAAGGACTTGTCGCCCCTCATTGCATTGGGATGAGGTTGGTGAGCGACGCATATTGGGCCCAGACCTGATCCAAACCACTTATGAGAAGATTGTCCTCATTAAAGAAAAGATCAAGGCTGCCCAGTCTCGACAGAAAATCTATGCTGATATGAGAAAACAACACATACAGTTCAATGTTGGAGAGAAGGCCTTTGTGAAGGTATCTCCAACCAAATGAGTTGTACGCTTTGGTAAGAAAGAAAAACTAAATCCAAGGTACATTGGTCCTTTCGAGATTATAGCCAGAGTTGGGGCAGTGGCCTATAAGCTAGCATTGCCTCCATCACTAGTAGATGTTCATGCTGTCTTCCATGTCTCCATGTTGAGATAATATATATCAGACTCGACACATCTTTTGACTCAACAACCTACTGAACTTATTGCTGATCTGGCATATGAAGAGGTACCTGAAGAAATCCTTGATAGGAAGGAGCATAACCTAAGGAACCGTACTATCTCATATGTTAAGATTAAATGGAGTAATCACTCCTCTAATGAGGCATCTTGGGAGCACGAAGACTTGATGCAAAAAAGATATCTTCATCTTTTCAGCCTATTAGGTATGTTAATATTGAAGACATATTTTTTTTTAAGGATGGGGGAATGTGAGACCTGCCTCTAAAGTCCGGCCTCACTAAACTTGTTCATCTTCAGGTTCAGGTTCAGCAATCATGTATGCTTCCATGTTGTGGACTGTAGCAGTTGTGGATTCAGACCAATCCCTCGATCCACCAATGGAGGATATCGAAGAGCCAGCCCAATTGACCATTATTGAATTTGAGGAACCTAGGTGAAGCTAGTACATAAGTTTTATATGTGAGACATGCTGGATTGAGCATATGCAAAACCTCGCAATCTCTTAGGTCGGGTCATAGGTAAGAATCTATTATTACATATATAGAACTAATGTTTTAATTGTGTAGTATTAGCTGAAAACTAATTTTCTCCTGTCGGACCAACATCCCAGTGTGGATCAAGCTACCTATGTACCATCACGATCGGGTTCTCAATTATGTCACGGGACATCAATCCCGGGATTTAACTATAAGTCTTTATGGGGTTAATTGTCTTTTAATTAGTTTAGAGAATCAAATTAACCAAACTAATTCTAATTTGGTCAAACCAAACAGACCTTAGTGACTTAACTATATAACCAATACTTAGTTTTAGGAATTCATTTCCTAGCTAAACAAAAAATTGGTTCCTGCTCTCGAGAAAGAAGGAAAGCAGAAGAAGGGCTTGGAGTACTTGGAGCTTGGAAGGAGAAGCTCTAGGAAAGATTTGATTGTCGGGCTGCTACTATATCCTCCATTCCATATTCCTGGTAGGCTGTCAAACCATTCTGAAATTTCTCAATTTCTCTTTTCTTTCTTTGGTTCAGCTGAGTTCATGACTCATCTCAACCCAAGCTTAGGAATTTAGGCAAGTGGTTGTAAAAACCTTAAACCCAACATGCAATTGGGTTGAATTGACCCAATTGGTATGCTCTTCATCTCCCTAATTCAATTTCTGATGGGTACTGTGCATGACAAGATCCATGAAGTTGGGTCTCAAAATCAGGCTCTGCAGTACCTACTGGATACAGAAGCTGACCCTCCTACGGTCGTCCAGTCCTTGGGCTGGCCTGAATTCGGTCCTCCTCTACTGTCTTGGATTTGTCTAAATGATTGGGACTTGTTTTTGGTTTGTCCTAGTAACCTAATTAGTGTTGTATTGTTAAATTAGACTGTAATCTACTTTGGTGAGGTCTAGTTGTGAGTTGGATCATCTTCTTTTTTATGCAACTCTTCCAACTCAAGGTGAGTGGAAATTGACTTTAATTTGAGAGTGTTTCTTGTTAATTTTTCTAAGTTATGCTTACTGCACCTGTGCATACATCATATCAGATTTATGTTCATATAGATTTTATTCTTTCTTTTGCGTTAGTTATATGCATGGTGTTAGGATGCATTGCATATTATTATTGTGATACATGGAGATGTGAATTAAGATTGTATGCTGAAATAAGTTAAAGAGACAATCATGGAACTGATTTGATATTCTACTTACTATTGAATCATATGACATTCATGTTAGAAGATGCATATGGTTAGGTTTTCATAAACCCAATGCTACGAGCCTTACCGTGAGGTGTTGGATAACCCGTGGTAGGTCCGAAGGGATGATTCCGGAATGCCATTTACTGTCTCCTAGGTCCGATGTGTGATTTTGGGATGGGATGTATAGTAAGGTTAGCTTTGGGGGTTTGTTGGGGAGTGATGTGTGATTCCGGTATTGGCAGGTCTCCACCGTAGCAGAGTAGTATTCTTAGGGTCCGATGTGTGATTCCGGAACTGGGAATATCATACCTGTTACAGTAGCATTTAACCTCTTGAGACCTAAATCTATTGTTAGTTGCATGATTAAACTTGAGACATGCATCATGGACTATTTGCATCTATTTGCATGTTTCCCCTCATTGGGCTCAGTGCAGCTCATCCCTATGGAGTTCCCCCTTTTTCAGATGGCATGGCTGGTTGTGAGGAACTAGGTTTAGGAGCTGTTGCTGCTTTGGACTTCAACACCGGTAGTGACTATGTGGTGCAAGAGCTCTAAGTGCATGATGCTTCATGCATGAGCGACCAGTGCGCGTTCCTGTGATGTGGTTTGATGGACTAGGTTGTTTTCCCTTCTATGTTTATAAACTACTTATGATATAGATAAACATGTAGTAATTTTGGGTACTTATACTTGTAGTTACTTATGAAAGAGATGTACAATGTAATTACAAGCCATTATATGAATTCATGATGCTCATCACCTAGAAATCTTGTTTATACCTGTTCATATTTATTATCCGTTTCTTTTCCACTGCATTGATTACCGTATTGTGAGGAACTATGAATGGGAGTACTGTACTTACGATCCTGGTGGTTGTTTGAATTTCTTTTGGCATTCGATTATACCAGGCTCTTATTACTCGGCCGGGCCGGGGTGTGACATCTTTTCCCCACAAGGTTGGGCAGATTTCACCTAAGAAGTGACCATCTATTATCAATTTTGGGATTGCACAGCCTGCAAGAACTCATTCTCATGAACCATATCATTTGTAATTCAAGACTTATTTTTACATAGAGAGATTTGTACCCTATCTTAATCTTCCACATCAGCTCCCCACTAAACATGAAAACCCCTATTAAGAGGTCCATGATTCGAGATACTTTTGCAGTGGTAGTATCTACATTTAATTTCAAAAGTAATGGCTAAATCTCTTTGATTGAGTGGAAATCTCTACAAAAGTCACACCCTTGGTTTCACCTTGATCAAACTGCTTACAATCCATGTATGAACCAAAACATCACAATCATCAATATTCTCTAAATTTAGCAAAATATTTTATCTTTCCAAATGTAGTGAAGGATTCCACATCAATCTGGTAACTTTAGCCAAATTAATCATTCTTATCTAATGGAAGATGCATTCTAGACCTTTAATTAGTAGTGTTAATGTCGATTTCATTAAGTAGAAATTGGCCGGCTTCATGGGAGATTACTCTCATGAAAACTTAAGATTGCATTAGGGATGTAAATGGATAACCGAAAATCCGAATCCGTATCCATTTAGGGACATCCGTATCTGTCGAATATGAGGAAAAGAGAATGATGATCTACGAGATATGGATTGAGAGTGAATTGTCTCCGCTAGGGGGAGTAAGGTTTGGGTTACACAAGGCAGAGATCTAAACAAATGGTCGAAAATCTGAATTCGATCTGCATTCGAATCCATCCAAATCTGTTTAGAGGTATCCGTATTCAGCCAGAGAAATCCAGATCCGTTCACATCTGATCCATATCCAAGCCGAATCCGATCCATTTACATCCCTAATTGCAATAATGATTATGCATGCATCTTCCCCTGCAATAGTACATTAAAGTTCGATGTCGATTAAGCATATAAGGCTTTTATTACTTCCTCAGTTAAGTAACAATAACATGTGGAACTCTTTTTCATGGAAGCAATGGATCATATCCTAATCTGCCACCTGATCATGTTTCTCAAGCACTCAAATAACCTAGGTTTATTTAATCTTTTCTTTTTAAATCCTAAACAATCTTACCTAACCCACCAACAAGAAATAAACAACAAAAAGAATTCCTTTTCAGAGTTTCCTCACAACTTCCTTAGTATTGTAGTTATCAGAACTGGGCTAAAATTTCTGGACAGGGATAGAGAGATGGGTTAGACAGAAAATCAGCGGGGTCAGCTGGTTGGGTTTAGTTTATAGGAGTGAAGCTTTCCTGATCCACCAAGGGAACTGGTCTCCTTCTTAATTCTAATTGTTAGTATAGTTGGGCCATAAGACCATTATTCATAATTTTTATTGTAAGACGGCCTCAACGCAACGGTAAGGTTGTTCCATTGTAATCTAGTGGTTGTGGATTCAAGTCAGAAAATAATCTCCCTGTGAAGTGGGGGTAAGACTGCATACATATGCTCATATGCCCCTTCTCAGACTCTGTAGGAACGGAAACCTTGTGCACTGGGTGCACCCTTATATATAACATGAGAAATTTAAACTTGGGCAGGGGATCGATATGCTGCCGGTAGGATAGAATCACCCACATCAATCCAATGAGAGCACTTCTACAGAAAGATAAAAAAAAAAAAAAAAAAAGGACTTTGTGGGTGAGAGTATCACCCACACCAAGACACACAAGGGGGGACAAAATGACTGCTCCACCCCCATGATGCCAACGCACATGTTTTCATTGGCCACGCTCCCCATAGACAACACTAACAACATTGACCCTATAAAATATAGTGTAGTCTTTTCGTTTAAACTCTTATTTTATTGAACCTTCCCTTTGAAGCAGAGTGCATAGTTATTATATTGCTTCTGAGCCCATGTGAACATTACAAAACAAACTATTTTGCTAAGCATCTTGGTCACTTTTCCTACCAGTTTCATTAGAGGGGGAAAAAAACACAAAACCATTCTCCCATATGATAGGGATGCCTGGCCTATGAAACATTTTAAATTTTTAATCATAGTAGTCTAGAGAGAGAGAGAGATTGTAGAAGAAGCTCTCCACTCTCTATTTATTACATGCTACTGAAATTACATGCAAAATTTGAAAAGTGAGTGACCGACACCTTCTTAATGAAACTATGAAGAAAAACACGAAAGCATTTTCAAATAACCCAATTTTAAAAATTATATGGTCTAAGCAGTGGGTTTCAATCATCTGAGCTGGTGGTCTTCATAACCTAACTACTTTATCACAACATGATACCTCCACGAAAAACCCATCAATTAATTTACAAAATTACCCAAAGTGACCCTTGATGCATGACATCTTTTTCTGATACTATGTATCATGCATTAAGATCCTCTACATCACGGAAAATTATCTCCTTCAGTTCTCTATCCGGCTCAGTTCTCTTAGTGCCTATAATAAGGTGGGGCGGACCTCATCCGGGCAAAGTGTTCGGACAGGGATAGGGTACGCCTCCCTTATTACAGGTACTGGAGGGACTGGGTCGGGCAGAGAACTAGAGGGGACAAAGATCCATATATATCACACAACCCTATATCACCCTTCATTTTGACTATAAGAAGACTGATTTCGCAATCCCAACTGGTGTGGTGGATGTATGAAGGGACCGCTGAATAAGTCACATGTCAAATTTTAGGGTTCTCCACTTGACATATGACACACCTTTTATCGTATTCTTTTTTTTTTTTTTTTTTTAGAATTTTAAATGGAATAAAATTTATCTTATAGATTGAAACTTTTGAAAAAAAAAAATATTGGGCCCCACTTTATTTGCCAAGTGTCACTTGTTGGATGCTTAATTTAGACTGATCTAGGATTAGGGTTGATACAGTGTATAACAAGACCATGGATTATGATGATCATCAGCATTGAAGATGTTACCTGGGACCCATTTAGTTGTGGACCCCACCGGATGGAAACCCTAATTAAAAGGGCAATCTGGTCTAACTATAGTAAAGAATGTTTATTGTACGGAATTTTTTATGTTAATGCTCTCTCCTCTTCACACTCTACGCTCACCCTTACACTAAAGTAGGTGGTGGTCCCACCAAAAGAACCAAAGCCAAGTCAAGAAAGCTTCTTACCCAAAAAAAAAAAAAGTCATGAAAGCTTTCTTCTTTTACTCTTTCTCAAAGTAGCCGTTGCACCTCCCACCCCAAACATTTAAAAAATAGAAAACCATCTCAGCAAGACACCCATGTTAGGCCTCTCTCTCATAGCTCCGCTCCCTATTTCTATTTTCTCAGTCTTCTCCAACGGCTGCCTCCCTGCTTCCTCCTCCTTTCTATTTCTTCTTCTTCTTCAGCTCTCTTCCATCTCAAACCCTTAAACATGGTTTTCCCAACAGATTCTCCAGTTATAGAATATGCACCATCAACTCCATTACTGTCAACAACCAGATGTAGCAGTTGCAGCACCAGTGAATCTGATGAAAGCCCTGCAACCTCACATAGATTCACAATTCCAGATGTTATATATCGATCTCAGGACATACCCAATTGCGGGTCCTATCGATCTTTGGCAGTTCTATCTGGACATATTGGATCAGTCTCTTGCTTGGCTCTGTGTGGTGAATTCATTCTAAGTGCTTCACAAGGTAAGGACATTATAGTGTGGCAACAACCTGATATGAGGCAATTTGCAAAGTTTGGACAGGGTGAAGGCTCTGTTAAAGCCCTTGTGACTATGGGCAACAAAGTGTTCACAGCACATCAAGATAGCAGGATAAGGGTTTGGAAGGTGTCAAGAAGCTCAGAGAACATATTAAGGCTTGTTGCTACTCTACCCACAACTAAGGATTACTTGGGGAAGTTCTTGAAACAGAGCAATTATGTTCAAACTCGGCGGAACCACAAGCGTCTATGGATTGAACATGCTGATAGTATTTCTTGCTTGGCAGTCTATGAAGGTATGATCTATTCAGGATCATGGGATAAGACCCTGAAAGTGTGGAGAGTCTCGGATCTCAAGTGCTTGGAATCGATAAGGGCTCATGACGATGCGATAAATGGGTTGGCTGCACACAAGAGGTTGGTGTACTCTGCATCTGCAGATGGGAAGATCAAGGTGTGGGGAAAGGAAGGCAAGAATTCTCACTCCCTAAAGGGTATCTTGGAGGGTCACAAGGATGTCTCCATGAATTCGGTGATCTTATGTGATGATGGGAGGTTGGTGTATGGAGCTGGGTCTGATGGGTGTGTGATGGGTTGGAAGAGAGACTTGAATCTCAGTAGTTGGAAGTTGGTCTGTGAACACAAAGCACATCAAACGGCTGTGTTGTGTTTATGTTCAGTGGGGGATTATGTATGCAGTGGTTCAGCTGACAAGACAATTGGGATATGGAAGAGAGAGGTTGGGGGAGGGGTTTACAATGTTGGAGTGATAAGGGGCCATGAAGGGCCAGTTAAGTGTTTACAGGCCTCATCTCATAGTGTAGGGGGTGGCTTCTTGCTCTATAGTGGAGGGCTTGACAGAAGCTTGAGGGTTTGGTGGGTTCCTAAGGAGGAGTCTGCAAAGAAAGAGGGGAGCTCTCCAATACAACAAATCATAGAGGCAAAATGTCACCTTGTGTTAAGTTGATTCTTCTAAAGTTAAGAGACAGATGGAGCATTGTTGTTGTTGTTATTGGTGGTTTCTGTCTATGGTAAGGAAGCAGAAACAAGCCATAATAGCATCCCTCAAGTTGGTTTTTTGATGTTGGGTTTGTCTTCAGGGTTTGGTTTGGTATACAGGGATTTTTTTTTTTGTTCTTTTTTTTTTTTTTTTTTTTTGGTGGGGGGGGGGGGGGGGGGGGTGTTAATAATATACAGGGGTTTGAGTGTAAGCAACTGAAGCAAAGATTTGTTATACTGATATAGGTGTATAATTAGTGTGTATTCTTTTTTTTTTTTTCAGATTTGGATCTTTTAATTTGTTGGAAAATGTAATCAGGGTTTTCAGAGATTCAATTGAAGAGAAAATAAATAATAATATTTTATTTATGTATATGATGACATTCTTCTTGTATATGAATGTTCAGCAATCCTTTAATATTTATTTTCCTTTTTGGGATTTACATGATTCCATCCTTACTGTGCAAATAAAGAATGTTCAGCAAACATGCATGGAAGTTCTAAAAAGATGTAGTAGCAACTTGCCTCCTAAGCAAACCTTTGCATAGTTTGGTGAAGAATTCTCTTCTTTAAGGTCTACTCTAGAGGTTTTGCTTAGGGTTGGCACAAAACCAGATGGACCCTAGAAAAGAGACCTTAGAGCATCTGCAAGACTGCAAGAACCCCACCAGGATTGAAACAAATGATTAGAGGAACCCAAAAGCTTCCCAAGAAAAGAATGGACAGAATAATGTGAACAAACCAGTTTGCCATAAGAAAGGTTAGCAGGTGCCCTTAATTTGAGAAAATAAACAAATAAAAGGCCATTACCAAGTACTGGTCCAGCTTATGCAGGGCCCTGGGAGGGATGAGTTTGGAATCGATCCTAACCTATGACGCGCAAAGTGACCGCTTTCAAGAGTTGAGACTTGAACCCGGGCATTTGCCCTAAACTTTGAAAACATTCTAGTTGCTTGGTTGCCTCCTAAAGGCAGTGACAAAAAGTGCACACAGTATTGCCCTCTAAACAAAGGTTCACAAACCATTCTCTCTGGCATTTGCAGGTACAGCTACCATTGTTTCAGCCTATGAGGGTCCACCATACTAGTTGCTCCTCTTTCTCTCTCCCCCTCTCAAAATAGAGGGAAAAAAGGCCATGCTGAACAGCACCTGCCCAACTGGACCACCTAAAAGCTTCAAAAAGAGAGAACATCCCTTGAAGCCATTTGAAAGTAAGGGAGGCTGTCTCCAGCAACAACAAACTACGGCTGAATGGATACTCCAGCCAACACCATAATTCAGAAATTGTTTGTTAAAACTATGTGAAGGACCACCCAAAAGTGCAGAAGGAACCAAGTTTAGTCCTTTCAGGAGGAAAGAATTAACAATTGATTAGAAAAAGGGGTTACAGCAAAAGCACTTCTGCCTAATGAATGGATGTTAAATACTAAATAGGAAAAAAGGAACACTTCAGAAGACTCTTCGCCTCCTGAAACAACGCTTAATCGGTCAAAAGATTTAACATACTATAACATGCAATTGATTAAGGTTAAAGAACATGTTTAACCTTGAGAAAAGTACGCATCAAGTGAGACCATGCTTTACAATAAATGACTAATAAAAAAATTAGAAATAAAATGCATTGACTAATCAAACCTAATCACAGTTCTTTTTGTAGAGCTAACATCCCAACCCCCCCTGGATGAATATTTAAGACTTTTTTGACTGAAGAGTTGGAGAATCAAAGGACATTATACTGTGCAAAACTCCGCTATTTCCTCAAGAGAATAAAACCTTTTTACGAACCAATTTCAATAAACATAACGGGGAGGATTTCCCAAGCTTCCGGTGTAGGAGGAATCTCCCACGCCACCCCCAATGGCAGTGCAAGGACAGTATCATCAGTAGGGGGCCTATAGTGATCAGAAAGGAGACAGAAATGAATAAAAAACCTGTGAGAGGGTCTACATTATGCGGACGACAGCATGGGAAACTTGTTCCCTAAACATAAATACTACAATTTCAATAGTTTCTCAAAGGTAAAATATCAATTTAAATCTCTAAAATAAAAAATAAAAAAAAACTTGTAAAAACTATGTTAATAACCAAATTCAAACACATTCCAAAATTTAAGTCTCAGGCTCCATGTCCAACTCTCACAACAGGAAATTTCATGATTTTCTTCTGGAATAATTCTCTCAAATCCCTGAATCATATTCGACTCTAACATGCACCTTGGAGATACTAATATAGTCTTAGATGAAGGTCCCATGTGAAAATCAGCCAAGGGAAGATCTAGATGTATTAAAGGATTTTGAGCTCAAACATTAACTGGGAAAGGTTATGGCTTTGGTGACGTAAGCTGCCTCAGGTTGTACTTTGATAGCTCCTTATATTTTTCAACGACCCCGATCAAGCATATGGTCTGAAAAGCATAACACAACACAATAATCAGCCCTTTTTTTTTGGGGTGGGGGGGGGGTGGGGAGGGTGGGTCAGCAGCCTGATGCCAAAGATAAGAGGAAGGCATATTTTATTTGCATGTGTAGGTAAACAACAACAACAACAAAAAGCTCAGCCTTATCCCAACTTAATGGGGTCGGCTACATGGATCCAAACACAACAAAGGAAAACTGAGTTCTAGCCACAAAAAAAGGGCGGGGGGGGGGGGGTTGGGGAAAGAGAAGAGAAATGGAAAATGACAAATGCAATGAATTTCAAACTCCCAGACATGCTTTTGTAGCTGAGGATACAGATTTTTGATAGACCATTAATAATCATATCAATGGACGTGAAACACATATGGTGAGAAGGGGACTAACAATGTAGAATCTATACTGAGAGCAGTTTTGTCAATATAGCCAGTCAACTCTAGATTTTTCGTTTGTATAATTGGTTTTTTCTGGAGGCAGACAGGGAGATTGGGTCTCCCCAAGCATCAGTTAGGTACCTTACCAGTAACAGGCCAAACTTTGGTCGTGTGGCCCCAGTGTTTTAACTAACAGAAAGTAACATTCTGTTATGCAAATAAACCATAGTTATCAAGGCGGCAAGGCGACCATGGCATTTTAGAGGGTCCAAAATCAAGCCGACACCATCAACGTGGCAAGGCACCCACCTAGGCGTCCACGGCGACCAAGGAGCCTAGACGCCTAGGCGACGCCTTGATAACTATGAAACAAACATGTCGTACCCCACAAAAAGGTAACTTATTAATATTTTTTATTCATTTTAGATTTTAAACATGTCCAATAATGACATGGTGTAAAACACATAACAATTGTGTTTGTCAAGCAAATCAAAACATGTGACAGAGCATCTGACTTGACTTTGGGCTTTCCTTCTTTACATTAATAGTAAGAATGATGTGTATAAACCTAACTATGACACATGCAGCAGAAATAATAAAATACAACGAAAGGACAAAAGGACATTTTATTGGCTAGGCAATCTTTGAGCAGAATAACAGCCAAGATGCACAACTGAGTACCTAGGCCATGCCTTGGCATAGACTTGACACAACTGCCTAGGAAAACTTTCAAATATTCAATGTGAACTTAATGAAAGAACCCTATCCATTCAGCTAACTGATATTCGCCTTCTCCGAAGGAACAGAAACACTTAAGCAAACAAAGGGGGAAGAACGGTAGTTCCCAACCATTACATAGTTGCATCCAAGGCCTTAAGTATGTAGGAGTCTTAAAAATAATTCAGGTAACAGCCATCAGTTAAGTAGAACAACACTGTTGTCTATCAACTTGAGCCTTACGACCATCTTGCTCAGGGCAGACTTTCCTGGAGTTAATTTACAGATTCCTCGTTATCCTCATATCCACCATAAGAAGCACCTGGGAAAGCCTTTCTAGGAGTAAATTATTACCAGGTCTAGAGGAGCACCAATAACATTAATTAGTCTTGGTCAAGAGGAGCACCAATAATATTCAGTAGCTTTGTTAAAACTTTCAGTATATTGAGCTAAATTAATTAAAAACTTTAATTGTAGTTTTTGATCACCCAAAACATCCAAAAGGATATAACTTAAGAGTGTGCAATCATTACAAAGCCACATATTCAGAAGCAAATTTTACCTTCGCAACTTGAACTATAATGTTCTTGTCCGGGGTGTTAAGATCCACCTTGTAGGGTCCAAGGACAGATTTTGCCACAGAATTTATTATTGACATCCTTTCAATACCCGTATTTGCCCGGGCATCATATAAGACTGCAAACTATAAAATACAAGATAAAATAAATAAAAGTAAATCAGTTAGGATCACCTTGACATATGATGCATTTACTGTTCTTGTAACAAATATTTCTATCCTAGAGATTCTGAAACAATTTGAATGCTTTGCAACTCTGAGACATCAGACAATCTTGTGCTTCACCGCAAACTAGATTGACTGTTTTGGATGAATTCTGCACTCTAAATAGGCTTCATTTTATAGGGATGGGCAAGTTTGACCATCAAAAAAAATTGGGGGAACTTATCCCGAAGAGGAGTATTTATAAGAAATATAAAAGTCAACTACCTAAAAAATAAAAAATAACAAGAATTAAAGTTTACAATCAATACCTTCTGTGGGGATGGAGCTTCTGCTGGAAAGTATTTTGCAATTAGGGGTTTAATTGCTTTAGAAATTTCCTCTTCTGATGCATAGCATGCCACTTCAACAGGCAATACCCTTAAAATGAACCTAAATTTGGCACCCCATAATTTTAAGTTCAGCATTCAAACAATAAATACATGAAGTAGCTTCGAAATTGCAGATAAAAGAAATGCTACATAGTGTCTACTACCCTTTCGATTATTCAAATTGGAAAGGCCGACAATGAGCAAACCTTGACATGTGTTTCCTAGTAGAAGCAGCTGACGTCATCATGTGTTGCACAATCTCTTTCGGGCTAGGGTCTCCTTCTCTTTTATGCATTTGAATAAAGACGATACCATTACAACCAGCATCAAGGCTGACAAAACGCCTCTGTTTCAAAAGGTTGTATAGCCTCATTAGCATGAACATAAAACTGCTTTTGTGCTTTCTTTGAAAGGTAAAATTAAATAGTAAACTTGCGCAATAAAGGAGGAAGGTGGTAAACCAATTCATGCCATGACCCTTTTTTTTTTTACCCTTTTCTTGTGGTTGTTCTCATCAACAACAGGAAATGTCTACCAAGAAAGAGCTATGAGAAGAAAAATGGCAAGGTCGGTTGACACAGCGAGCCAGCATAACATTCAACTAGTTCATTTTACCCTTTCGGGAGTGGGCAAGTGTTAAAAAATTATTTATCCACTCGTGTCCCCCTTTGGATAGTCCGCTATGTTAGAGCTCATGTATGATATACATATTGTTTCCTCCCTTTCCTAAAAGGTCGGCCTTTTAGAGGAAGCGGTTTCTACACATATTGTCGCCAGAACCCCGTATTTCTTTTAGAGAATCTCCTAATTGTTCCATAACAACTAGAAAGAGATTCTTTAACCAGAAAGAATTCAGTTCAGATGTAGGATACCTATCCAGAAGTTTTTGCAACTCAATCATGTATGATGGAATCATCAAAGATTTGAACTTTTCGAACTCTGTCTGTAACTCACTAGAGGCTCGGGAAACAAAGAGGTTAAGTGCATCCATATTATACACGTATTAAACACGAATTAAACGCGTTTAATACTTCTTAAGTTTAGTTTTTTTTATAAAAAAACAAACTCAAAATTTAAAGAAGAAAAAACGCAAAACAAAACCCTCTCATAATACGATTTTTGTCTTCTTTTCTTCGAACTCTAGCCGTCGACGGCCCCCATTCCATTCATCTTCTTCATCTCCATTCTCATTTCAGTTCTGGTGGCTGGCGAGACATCCTTTGAGGCTGAATACCCCCTACCCCCTTCCTATTATCCATTCCCATTTTAGTTCAGGTGGTTGGTTAATTGCAGTTGGGTAAGGCTGATTATAGAAGATATCAAACACCTTGCTACTTACTTTGATGCTTGTGTGTTTCATTATATTCCAAGGGTTGTGAATGTTATGGCAGATACCCTTGCCAGGAGGGCCCAATCTATTACGGATAGAATTGTTTGGCCTATATCCGATCCTTGCTTTGCTACTCCTGATGGATAGATAGCTTGTTGTATTCCGTTTCATTTCTCTAATGAAATATTTTTCTACCAAAAAAAATAAAATTCGGTGGTTGCAAAAGCGGAGAAGCTATGTTGTTGACAAACACAGTTACAAGCTAATTATATGGACATTGATGACTTATCTAGCTCTATTGGCGGTTTGAGTATGGGTGATAGGGAGGGAGGATCGACTAGACATTGGCGTATCCCATCTTTTGACGCACATACCACTCCATTGTCATCGGATTATAGTGCATCACAACCTCACAGTGAATATGGATATGGATATGGGCAATTTAGTGGGGTAGGGGACTATGACTCCCAGTCCCAATCCCAGGGACATACTAGATCATCTTTTGTGGATGACATCTTTGCATACCCTAGCTACCGACCTCACCAGCCATACATGCAGCCAGTGTCAACGCCGCTTCCGCCGACATCATATCATACTGGATCATCTTCTTCCCAGGCTAAACCGATTGATAACCCTAACCCATATCCTAGGATAGGTTACCTACAGTATGTTGATGACTCCATTTATGACAGTTGTGGATGACTACACTCATTTCTTCTCCGAAACTATACCGTGGTCCACATATGTCCTTCAAACAGAGAGCAATGGACGTCGACTCCAGCGGGGCATGAGTGGGGTTGATCCAGGAAGGCACAACAATTATTATTAGCACTTGTGACTTGTGCGTCTAGTGAGTCTTGCACTCTTGTAAGTTGTAAGTTGTGATTTGTGAACTTGTGACTTTGTGTATTGCACTATTGCCTATTAAAGTATTGAGCTATTGAGTATTGAGTCATTGACTATTATGGAGTTTATGAGAATATGATTTATGAATTATGTCTTATGAGTTTTAATTAGTTTGTTTAAATTTCATTTATGTCTTTGACTGCCTAATCAATGTATATTTAACTATTTATACATTAGGGTCGGCGACCGTATACTGTCAATCAAGGGTGCAAGCCCAAAACACCACTTTGAGTTCATTTTTTTGCAATATAAAGGTTTAAATGTGTTTATTTAGCTTAAATAAGGGTCATAGTTGTCATGGCGTCGCCATGGCGTCTGGGCTGGAGAGGGCTGCATGGCGACCACGCCATGGCGACCCTCTTTGATTTCTTCTTCCCGACTCTCTTTCCCTCTTCGATTTCTTCTTCCTGTCTTCGATTTCTTCTTCCCTCTTCGATTTCTTCTTTCCCTCTTCAATTTCTTTCGATTTCTTCTTGATTTCTTCTTCTGTCTTCTTTCCCTCTTCGATTTCTTCTTCTTGTCTTCTTTCCCTCTTCGATTTCTTTTCGATTTCTTCTTTCCCTCTTCGATTTCTTCTTCGATTTCTGAATTTTCTTCTTAAAACTTGAGAAACAATAGAGAAAAAATAAAACATGGCTTGAGTATACATCTATTAACACATTAAAAATAGAGAAAATAAAAATAAAACATGGTCGACATGCTCGCCATGGCAACGCCATGCGGGCGACATGTGCGATATATCATAAGGGTGTCGTGACACTATGATAAGGGTGTCCATGAAGTATCAGGCCTAGATATGGCCAAAAACCCACCGAGATGGACTGCCGAAATATTGCAGAAAAAATGCAACATTTTGGCGAAATTTCAACATATTTCGGATATCTTGGTAGGCCCAAGATACCGATATATTGCGAAATTTTAAACCTTGCATGAGCCCAAACGTGAGCCAACCATTGGGAGGATCCTTGCCATCACTCCCTAAGGTTGATGAGACTTGGAACAAGTGAAACCCAAAAGGAAACCCCCACTGTTGCTGTATTTTATTGTCTGGGTGATGCACTAGGCGTTTCACCCTAAGGCCCAGTGCAAGTCCCAAAGAATGCTATCATAACTGTTTGGTGTCCAGATCTGAAACCAACCTACCCTAAGGCAAACATAGGACCCTAAACCTCCTTTAACAGTATTTAACATGTTCTAATGGTCCCGTTAACATAGGTTATAACCCTGGGTGCGACGAGCAGTATCAAAGTCCAACCGGGACCCGACAGACCGAAGGACAAACAAGACTTGAACAAGGTGAGTGGAATTTCACCATACGTATAGGTGTAACATAACTAATGAATTATGATAACAATAATAATTTACTGTTCTGTCTTTATATTTATATTCTCTTGTTCTTATTGAATTTATATTGAGAACTATTGATGGAATTGCTTACATATAATTGCTAGTCTAGATGTCGTAGCCAGCTTGGAAATGAGGCTAGTGGTGGCCCGTAGAATGGGATGCGGGGCACCACTCGTAATGTAGTCCTAGGTAGGAGTAATCCCACTAGGAACCAAGGTAATAGGATCTCTTAACAAGGCTGGCCGATTGGGACAGCTTAGGCTAATTAGGGCAGAATTAGGGTTATGGTTAGGGTTTCGACTTAGGGTTTTATTTGGTAATAATGTGCAGAATTTTATGAGTCTAATGGTATAAGTTGGATCAAAGTTGGTTGAGGTTGGAATTCTAGGGTTTTGGGTAGGATGCCTTATGAAAATGGACTGTTTGTAAGATCTAGGGTTTAGGGGCAAATTTTAGGAAAGAGGTTTATAAGGTATTAATGGGCAGGTCTAGGGGGTTATTTTGGTATAAAGAAGTTAGAGTTTGGATGAGTTACAAAATTCTGCAATTTAGGGCAGAATTGGATTTAGGGTTTTAGGGTTCTAATGGATCTATGGATTAATGGAAGGGGTGATAATAGGAGTAGATGGAGCTTAGGTTAGAGGATTAGAAGAAGAAGGTTAAATGCTGAATTAATAAACTACTTACTTGAAAGATTAAATCTTCAATGGTAGCAGCTTTGAAGAACTAGAAGAAGGACCTCCCGATCTACAAGATGCAAGGAGTCGATCGGAGTCCACCAATCCCTTCACCTTGATATTACCCACAAAGTAGCCTTGATATTACTCACAAGGTTCACTCAACAGAGCAGAGCAGCAACTATGGCAGCAAACAAAAGCTTTTTCATTAATCAAATTCGTGTCCAATGCTGGCCTCCCTTACAAACTTATATAGAAGACTCAAAAATAGACTTAGACACTAAAAAGGAATGGCCTAACCTTATCCCTAACCTATTAGGCAACTTAAACTGACTAGGAAACTCAAATAGACTCAAAATAGAGTCCTAATGACTTAAAACAACTTAAACTACTTAAAATAAAGAAGATTCCCTAGTAGCCAATAGGATATAAAAACCTCTTAGCCAATAGGATCACTTCACTTAAATTAGACCAATTGAACCAATTGGATGCAACCAATTTAAACCGGTTCAATTAAAAACACAAAATAAAAACTAAGTATTGGGCTAATCCCGTATGCAACCTATATACCCCTATTTCAGGCCCACTAAAGTGGCCTAATACATAGAAAACCCTTGGGAACAAAGGCCCAACATATATATATATATCCCAACCCTAGACTTATTCCCAATGAAACAAACCCTATTTGATGATGAATCTGCATCAACTCGACTCATACTATGTCATATAGTATTGCATGTGGCTAGGGAATAAGAAAACCCGTACTACGAACCCTTGCCAACAGGGGTTAAGGTGTTGGATACCACAATTGTGTGAGGTCAATGTCCTGAAGGGGCTTTGGTCGTTCAGTAGACTCATCGGGTCATTAGGACAAATGATGTCGCTTGTTCCATCAACCAATAGGGCTGGCGGTAACACAGTGGTAACTTAAAGGACTAGTCGGGCTGACCTTGGGAAGGGATGTTGGAGCCGACTAGTCTTCTCTGACAACTCAATGGGTGTATCGCGGGAAGAGGTTAAAAGCCTGCACCAGGGATACATGTATTGGGGATTGTAGTAGTACCTTTACCTGTCTTAGTTTTGTTGTTAGGTGGCTTAATTAATATTAATGAATCTCATGCATATAGAATCATAGTTGTGCTTGCATGTGCATGCATGCTTTATATTTCATTCCCGGGCTCGGTGGAGCTCACACTCTTGCATATTTTCTTTTAGATAATACTGCAGGTGGACATCTCGATAGCTGGGAGACTCATTTCGCTGTGGAGGATGATGGTGATTACGACCTTTTGGGTTTGGACCCCGAGGGAGGTTATCCCTCTTGTGCGGGTGACCAGGGTGGCCCTTGAGGACGATCCTTAAGGGATGGGCAGCATACTAATCTAACCTTTTGGGGACTCTCTTTTGGTAGATAGGATATACTAAACCCCCCTTATTTTGTATAGCTTACTTGGGCTTTTGATGTTATAGCCCTCTTTTGTATTTTGTAAAGCTACTGGTTAGAAAAGTATTGACTGCATAATCAAGTGGTGAAATGGAGCTATGAACAATGTACTGTTTATTTTTGAATGTTTAATGATATGCTTTAGCTTCCGCAACACTCTGTATCTCTTTTTATCCATTGTTATGGGTGTGTGTGTTTGTAAGTTATATTAACTGCTTCTAGATCCTAGGGATTTGGCGGATGTTGTTATACATTCCAAGTGACTTGCCCAATCCTCCCAGGGGGTGGTTTGGGGCGTGACACCTCATCTCCAAAATTTATTCACCATTTGGTCTAGTTTCTGTTTCCTTTTCCCAGACGGGTCCTAAACTGTTTAATATATTTACAGGTTTGCCACTGACCCTTCGATTTATTACTAGTGGTCCCATAGCGACCCAAAGGTAGGGTTTCTGAACCAAGATTGTATCACAAATCACAAATAAATTAGAGCACCCAAAAGAATATAGATAACTAAGAAGTGGAAAACCTCTTAGAGGTAAGTCAAAGAAACTCAAACACGAGAAGAGACAATAATAAGCAAATCATAAGTATCAATATTGCATACCTCCATCTAGGATAACGATTACCAACCTGAACTCATCCAACCTGACCCAATCCACTATCAACAGACATGGATTTGCATTTTCCAACTCAATTTATAAAGGTGTGGTATTCATGAAGGATTTAAGGATATACTGTTTCTTGTGTAGATCTGCTAGATCAGATCCAGATCAGTCAAGGACGAATCGGAGTTAGCTTCAGCTAGTATCAGCTGATCCAAGCCAAAATCAGGAAAGCATCAGCCAAGTAATGGGTGATACACTGTTTAGATCAGCTGATCCAGACCACATCGGATCAGGATTAGCTAAGACCCATAGAATCCTTGATCCCAATATACCTGAATTTTTAGATACTAGCTTGGTCCTCAACCTGAGCCATTTCAACCTGATATTTTCACAAAATAACTTGCCAGCTGGACCAGAGGCGACCCAGTGACAACTAGTTCATGTTGGCACCGCATCCCTGCTTCCAAAGAAACACAAACACACACATACACTAAACAAAAGAAGCGGGTGGGGGGGCACGATTAGAACTGGATGCATAGCTGTCCTAATATCCATTTGCAGCACATTAATCTTAATAATATGATAGCAACTATAATGATATTGTACAGATGAGCTCTCCCATATACGCACCTTGTTCCTATCTCCCAACTCTTCAAGTTCAGCTTCAATTAGCTTATCAATGGACTTCTCCTCTGTCTTACCGCCTACTACCTTTTCACCATTTGATGCATCTGATTGTAAGCGTTGTTTCTTTGCTGCTGTCTCTTCAGTTTCATTTTGTTGTTTATCATGATTTGCATCATCCACTTTCTGAGAATCCACTTTTTCATTGTTCTGATTTTCAGAATCAGCAGCACCTAATTTACCAGAATCAGACTTTTCATCCACTCGATTTTCATGATATTTGTCATCCTCATGACGATCTGACTTGTCATCTTCATCATCATTATCATCATTTTCTTCACTAGATGAATCAGAATCAGAGAATTTAGTTACTTTATTCAAGGGTTTATTGGGCACAGCTACACGCTTTGCACCATAATCCTCGCCATGGACAAGCTCTTCATAGAACTGCAACCAGAGAAGACACCAGCTTATTGGAGGAACACGAAACAAATTTCCATCTCATAGTTAACAGGAAAAACTAATGTCTATAGAGTAGGCATTCATCCAGACACAACAAGTAAGATGAATGCCTACTATCTTTCAAGGTTTAGTTCATTAGAAGCCAAATTCCAATTCATAACTCTTTTCCTCTTACACAATCACTTCTTATTTTCACACAACCATTAGAGACACATAAATCAAATTATGAATGAATAATATTGCAACAGACTGTATAAGCAATAGACCTATAAAAGCTAATCAGAAAAGGTAAATTAAGCCAAGAGTTTCTCCGAAAGAGAGGAAGGGAACAGAGAAAGCTATTGAAGATCTTGGGTCCACTTGGGTCTTGTAGCATAGAAAGAGAGGCTTGGAAAGCAAAGGAACTGGTAAATTTTTGGTCCAATATCTATAGAGTTTATTTCATTACCTACGACCAATATAGACCCAACTGGTTTAGCTTCTTTTTATCAGTTTTGCCTATTCCAGGGGCTTTGTAACTATAGAAAGCCAGCTGCTCATATTCTGAACACGGGCCTCTACTGATAATAAAATTTATTTTCTATATAACAGAGAGGGTGGGATTGCAACACCCACAACAACGCAAAAGCATTTAGCCACAAGAAAGCAAAAAAGTTACAGATATGTATGAAGTACACAAAAATGAGCCCCAGACCGAAGTCTACTGAGATATAGTTCTCCTAAATCCCAAAAAATTTCTCCATTGTATTTCCCATCAATGTGGAGCCACTGAGGCCCCAAAAGCATAAGATATAAGGCTCCCTGCTCTCTTTGGAACCCACAAAGATTGCCTAGTTCCTTTCTTCCCACAGAGACAAACTAATGTCAAAATTATAAAGTTCTCAAGAATTCTTCCATGCAAGAGGTCATACATGATGCAGGAAATTACGATAACCAACTAAGAAGCCAAAGAGAAGATAGGACAAACTATGAGGTCTAAATGCATTTCATTGCATAGATCTAATGCTGGCGTATATGTGACAGCAAAATGAAATAGTTGAAACAGACCAAGGCACATGAACATTCATGTACAAATGTGGACTAAGTGCTGGTCTCAATGAAAGAAAACATGAAGGATAGAACAATTGGAAAGGCACTTGTATCTTGAAATTCCTGTACTAGATTATTTTTCATCCTAGAAATTATGTTCTTGAAATTAGTCTCATTTTTTGAGTCATATAGGAATCTTGAAATCCATTGGATCTAGTTATTGATAATTTTTCCAATTGTGTTTTAGTTCAATACCATATTTATCTTGTATATTTTTTCATTATGCTAACCCCAGATTATCTTAATTGAGACCCCAATTTTGAAAACCCTAAACCTATCCACAACCATATTCAAACATACTAACTACATATTACCGTAACAGAATCAACCTAGCCTTTTCACCCTAAACTATTTTCTTCAAATACTGAATGTTCATTGCTCATTCTTTGCTTAAGTTAAAAAAAAAAAGCAAACAGTTCCCTGCATGATCTTATCACCACTTTCACAATAGGCGTTCGAAAGGACGAAACCCCTCCCCCTATTTGATGCATCATAACCCGCCTGTCTTATGTGGGCTGTGCATGAAAACCCTCCCTCAAAACAACTAATGAATATTGCTTAAAAAAAGTTTTCTTATTTTATATCTATTTGATTGACTCTATGCCCTCGAGCAAACTTTCGGACAGTTGGCAGGCAGGCAATTACAAAAGCTTCACAAAAAGGACTAATTCTTTGAATCGATGCAGACTCACAGCACTGATGATTGGGAGTGAGTTAGAATGGTTAACATATATGGTTAATGTATGATCCTGCTGCTTCAACCCTTCCCCCCGGATTGGTAATCCTGGTTTGCAATTCATGCATACTCTATCACAAGGGTTGTCCTCCGTGGCCAAAAATTTGGGTCTTAGTGAGCTCTGTTCCATCAAAACTCAGTATGAGGATTGTATGAAATCCAATAGTCAAATCAAGCACTTTCCTACTCTCAAATTTTAAATTCTCTATTTGGAGAAATGATGAGCCACGTAGTTTCAGGTATTACTGAAACATAATTCAATTTCTACGACATAATATATAAATTTTTGGCACGATATGGAATCCAAAGATGGTTAAAGAATGTGGTTAGTTCCAAGTTGCATGAAGCAGTGAGTAGTCTTCCCATTCTGGCATTAGCTTCCATCAATATTACAGAGTAGCACTGTTAGATGCCTGGTTTGGGAGACTACTACCCACCTACTAGAAGCAGAAAGTTTCTGGACTTCTGTTCCTTTTTTATTGATGACTTGTACTCCATGATTTCATATTTGCAATCGCATGATGGAGAGGCTAGAAGGGTTGGACCCTTTAGGTGTTGAGATTAAGCTTTGGATATTTTAATTAGTCACATTTGGATTGGATCACATAGTGTTCAAAGCATATGATTTTATCATAAACAATTGTGCAACTTTACAAGGAAATTGACTAGATCATCACTTCATCAGGATCACTGAGATGGTACTCTGTTCAAAGCATATGAATGTTGGCTTTAGTCATGAATTGAAATCATAAGTCCATGTTGCTATAAATCTAAAAGCCTAAAAGTGCTATATTTGCAGAAAGGTTGTAAGATATTTAGCACCAGAGTTTCTCTCCGCATCCACCCTTTTGCCTCCTCTGCTCACAAATTGCCATGCCCATGGGCCTTAGCAAGGTAGACTATTGGGCTGGGGGGTAAATTTTCTTTTCTCTTTCCTGCTATCTCTCCTAGGATTCCATGCAATGGCTGAGAAATTTGAAGTGTCGTATCTTGCATAAATCTATGCTTCAATAGAACAGCTTCTGCTTCTGAGAGTTACAATCTTTCCCGTATCTCTGTTTCCTTTTAAAGACTAGAGAGTATGAAGTTCCTCATCCCTTGATAATACCAGACAAAATAATGTTTCTATCAATTGAACTTATTATCTCTTGTTGTATACTGTTCTCTCAAACATAGATATTTACCAGATGAACCATTGAGACATTTGATTTTCCTATCATTTGTGAATCTGAAATTGAGTTTTACAAATTATTAGATTCCTTGACAGATAACCTATATGCTGAAGTATGCATATGAGAATTTTCAGTTGCCTTCACATCGTTGCAATTCAGGGCTCCTTTTTCTTGGAAGTAATTAAAGTAAGTAATGTTGGAGTATCGTTTTCTCACTAGCAAAGAGGAAATAATTTGGGGCAACATTGTTTGAGTTCGTGTGGCCTAGAATAAAACTAGACATTTCAGAGATAAATATAAAAACTACATAAAACTTGAAGCCTTTTAACAAGACCTAATGATAACACTCTTACCAGATTGTAATTTGAAGCCATAAACCCAAAATCACTTAATAGCAAAAGCAAGCAAATAAAAACAAGATCTTTAAATGTAAACCCACCAAAATAGGGTTTTTTTTTTCTTAGAGAGAGAGAGTTACAGTATCAATGACATTAATTGCTTCGTGACTAGCTTGCTTTTCTCTGCCACCATCACAAGTGATGAAGAAACCCTGAACTCCAGGTCGTAATGGGTAGGTACCCTTCTTTACAGGTTTCTGAAAAATCAAATGGAAACAAGCAAGAAGATAAGGATTGAAAAGAGAAACCAATTTGCTATCTCGGAGCGAACAGTTAAGGGTTCAGTTCTCGTTCTATAATACGCGCCTCTGATACCCACAAAGAGCAGTGTGACTAGTAGAAAGAAAGAACTCACGTTGTGGGAACGATAACGTTGCTTTCTCTTCTTGTTCGTCCCACTGTTGCCCGATTGGAGTTTGTCTACAGACGCCATGAGAGTGCTTTCAGATTCCCAGAGTACTAGCAGACTCCAACCGCTCACCCAAAGCGTGACAATAGGAGTTGGCTTTCTGAACTCTACAGACGGTGAAAACAAAAGATTCCAATCCGACGTGCATTTTACAAGAGCAACAAGACCGTTATCAAGCCGTCATGCCGGATCAAGCCGTCGGTTTCGTTAGGTTAAGAATGGACACGATGATCAGTTATTATAACTGATCTGGGTTATAAACAGCCAAACAGGTTAATTTCCTTAAGGGACGCTAACCGGTCGCTGGGCACGGCGTGTACCTGCGCCCAGGCACAGCTCAGTGCAAAAAGACAGGTGCACCTCTTCAGAACGGTGGAAAGGACCAGGGGTGCATCGGTCTTGTCGTGCTGGGCTATGTTTGGGAGTAAATACACGCTGAGACACAACACCGGTTAGTGTTCTTTCTCCTTTTAGTTAATCAAGCTATAAACAGGCAAATCGAATTATGAACAGGCTATAAAGAAGCCAAGTTGGATTATGAAAAGGCTAAAAAATTACCAATCCTGACAAAGGTTAGTAGTCTGTTTACTAACCAGCAGTAGTTTTAGGTTTTAAGTGATTGGTTCTATTAGGGCCGACCACTGTAGGCCAACTTTTGACACCCCTAACTTCCAATATGGGTAAGGTTGGCAGACCTTAAATTAAGGGTGTTAAAATGGTTTGGCTACAGTGTAAACGGTTTGGTTTGATTTGGTACAAATTTCTTAGATAAAACCGAAATTGAACCGTTTAATTAACGATTTCACATGTTGAAACCAAAACTATTTAAAAACAATTTATAAGGTTTTTAATACATTTTTCAGTATTTATGTAAAATCCCATAATTATTTTACCCTTCAATAGATTTCATTTCTCAAACAATGCAACAATAACTGGAGCTAAAAAAAGAGGTTACAAACTCATTGACACCTTGAATTGAGGGGAGTCAATAAGAAAATCTCTTATATATTATTTTTTTTTTTTTTAATTCATTTTGGAATTGCTTTTTTTTTTGGAGGGGGGGGTGTTATTGTGCATATACTCTTTCTTTCTATAGAATTTATTAAAAACCAATGGATTGTTAATTGCCAAGGGAAGAACAAAAATTCCAATTATCCAACAGACGAGTAAAGTGCATAAAGCATCAAGAGAAATTAGAGAAAGCACGATTCTCATGAATTAGGGATTTGGTATTTCTATTAGGAGAAAAGATCCACATAGTGTCGTCATGCGGATTCTTTTGCATGCCCTCTCAGAAAAAATGAGGGGCCCATACCTTCTCTATACTTAAAAAAACCCTCTATTTTATGATTCGTAATCCAAGCTTCTCATACGCCCGAATTAATACTCGAGCATCCTGGGAAATTGTCTCCATTTCTATTATTAGCTTTAGGGATTTGATTTGGGCAAATGGACCATGAGTGTGAGCTATAAGATGTATATGGCTAGTCTCAAGGTCAAGAAAGAAGAATATATGTGTTCATATATGTGAGTTATGCCTAAAGTTAATAAATGCGTAAATGCATGGCTAAACAGGTAAGTAGGGAGGATAAGACTCTTAATACTATTACCTTACTCTTTTAGCAAGATGAGTAACCCCTTCCCTCCCCCTATATTTTCTTATGGGGTTTGAATTTCATTCTTACCCTCCAAATTAGTAAATAGAGATACCCATTGCAACCCCTGCTTTGGGTACGGTTTTGACTTTTGATCAAATGAGATGGTTGAAGATTCCTTTTAAAACAAGGATGCAAACCCCCCCCCCCCCAAAATGCAGCAACGAAACCACTGTAGGCATAATATTTTGCTAATCTTTGTAAATATTATCAAGGGAAAATTATATGATTAGCTACTTTTGGGTTTTTATTTACAAAACTGTCTACGCTATGTTTGAGTTAACAAAAGTAGACAAAAACAAGTTTAGTTTTACAAAACTAGACAAAACAGTGACTCTCCTTCATCCTTCGTCTTCCTCGACAGTTCCTCTCTGAAAAAATCTTTTTTTTTTTTTTTTCTATTACTTGGGGTAGCAGAGAATGGCGGTGGCTGGGATAGGGGTGGGGTTGCAGGGAACGGAGGGTGCTTGGACGAGAAGGCAATGACAGGGGTAAAAATGTCTAAAAAAATAGGTGTGGGAGGGAGAGACACTATTTTGTCTAGTTTTGTAAACCTTAACTTGATTTTATCTATTTTTGTTAACTCAAACATAGGGTAGACAGTTTTGTAAATAAAAACCCAAAAGTAGCTAATCATGTAATTTTTCCTAATCCCTGGCTCCTTAATTTGATAAGACACAAGTAAAGTTGTCTATCAAGAGAGCAACCCAACCCATATGAGCCTGACGAACTAAACTAGCGACCACACCCAATGGTTCATTAATTGGTCCAATCTAAGTTTGGGCCTTAAGAAATTTCCAAATAATTGATTTCTAATCCAAATATGGTTTAGACCAACGGGCTGCCCCAATTATGCCATTTAGAATCCAATTAAAAACTTTTTTTTTCTTTTTCTGTTCCTCCCCTTCACCTCCCCCCAATTTCCCCACTTTATGTGTTACTTAATTGGTCTTGACCTTAGTAAGTTTGGGAACGACAATTGAATGGGAACAACTACGTATGGCAATTAAACGGACTAGACAGCAATAATACTTCTCAAAAATCCGGCGTAATAAAACGCATATGGCAATAATACGATATACGTTTAATACAGCTTAGATGGTAATAAAACTTAAAAAAAAAAAGGGCATATATTCATTATGCAACACACTTTCACCACCTAATATGCCAAAATATCAATAACAATATCTCATCAAACATAAAAAACAAAAAAAAAAAAAGACATAATGTGTTCTAGAACCATGAAAATCCCATTAAATAGTTTCTAACAAGAACAAATCCCATAAAATAATCTCTAATAAGAACAAATCCTTCATGTCATAAAGAAGGAAATCATCAATCGTCGATATCCAATAGTTCTTGTGTCTCTGAAGTTGAACCATGTGTGAAAGGAGTATGTGAGATATTGCATAATTGACTTAGAGTGTCACCATATGTTGGAGTTTGAATACTATCAATGTCTAGTGCATATCCTCCAATCCCAAGTTCTCTATTAAGCCATTCCGCATCATCTTCCATTCTTGCATCCTCCTCATCTTCAACTTCAGCTCTATTCTCATCTTCATCTATTGGAATCTCAACCAATTTATCTAAATTTATTGATTATTTGCTAAACTTCTCAATTTCTCTTGATTTGACTTTCATAAGGGAATTCATTTTTACATACACCAAATCTTCCAACATGTGAGGAGAGAGTTTATTTTTTTTTCTTAGTTTGCACTACTTCAAAAGCACTCCAATTTCTTTCACATGATGATTAACTACAAGGTTGACTTGTAATCCGAATGGCAATTCTTTGAAGCATTGGAACATAATTTCCATGCAAATTCCACCACACTTACATAAAATAAAATAAAAAAAAGGATGAAAGAAATAATAAAGAATGAATTCATTACCAAATTTATAAAAAATTAAAAGGAAATGAAATAAAAATGTAACATAGAATAACAAAAGATTCACCAAATTTTTTTACTTATGTGGATGACAATCAATCATTGCAAATGAAAGGTCATGAAATAGCTTTTCTTCCTTGTCCAAATAAACATTTAATTCTTTGTTAAATTCTCTCTTCTCATTCTGAGGAACCATGCTCTTTGTGATATAGATCATTGTCTTTTGCACATCATTCTGGTTGTATGAAATTTTTTCCTCATACATAAGGCAAGGATTAAGAAAAGCAGTAGCAACTTACACAGGATATAATATGTTTGCCTCTTTTCTACTATCAAACAACTGCAACAACCTCTTATATTTTGCTGGGTCTTTATTGCAATGGTGTATAATAGTATTTCTTGTCCTTTCCATTGCCTCATACAAAAAAGGATTTGGAGCTCCATCACCATCAACCAAGCGAAGGACTATAATAAGAGGCTCTAAAATTGAGAATACATCCTTCCCATTAAGCCAAAACTCTGTAGTCTGAATTATTCTAGTGACATCACACCCAATTCAGACTTACAATGCCTGTTTGCCCTCCATTCTACCGATGCTACCATCACTCTTAAGAAATCCTCAACTTCAAGAATGGACTTGAGCATCAAAAAATTAGAAGCAAACCTTGTCTTGCAAGGTTTTCTCAATTCTTTGTTTCCTGTGCTTTCCCTCATCAAGGCCAAGACTGTTCCATGCTTATACATAAAACTAATAATCAGCTTTGGCTTTTCAAATACCTCTTTGACCCATGAGATTTGTGAATCTATGTCTTTCAAGAGTAACTGCACTCCATGGGCAGCACACTTTATGTCAAACCTGCCCCAATCTGACTTAAATTTTGCTTAAAGAATATGGATCAGCAACCACCCACACCAATGATCTGTGGTGTATCACACCAGTAGTTACAATCAATAGGGAGCCCCCACTAATGGCATCCACCATACCTGTGAGAAGGTGGGTTGCAACACCCTGCAGCTGCTTAGCCCATCACCTGTTGTACAACACAGAGCACAGGTATTTCTCTCTCCTGAGTATTAGGGAGGCTATTCTCTTAAATATATCTTCCTTGTATGTATGGTGGGTTGTTGGGAAAGTACCATGTGGAAAAATAAGCCTTTGTAGGAACCACAGACAAAATTCAGGGGTTCAGCATTCACTGGATGATGTATTGGACGATTGGCTCAAAGCTCTAGTGCAAGCTCCAATGATGTCAAAACCTGCTTTTCCCATTCCAAACTTGTGGGAGCTGAACCTACTGCCTTCAAACACCTCCAATATGTACCTTAGAATTTTAGAAACCAATCCCCATCTTGGAATCCATGTGGACCCCACCTATGTAGCTAAACCAGGTAAAAATCACTTTAAAAATGCATTTTTCCTATAGGATGGCCTCGCCAAACAGACCTTAATTCTATAGAAACTATAAATAGGGGGCCCAGCTTAGAAATTAGGTTGTTACTATTCCTAAACAGTAGAGAAAGAAAGAGAGAAAGAAAGAGAAGGGAGGAGAATGAGGGCCCATACCTGAGCAAGCCTCGGCCGAATTCCTCCACAGCCCAAGGTAAGCTCACCAAGCCTAAGAACTGCCCTCTAAACCTTGATTCAAATCTGTTCTTTGATTTTGAACTCCAAAGACCAAAGCTATATATGGCTGTCGCTGTACGATTTCCTATGGAATCATTGCCTGGAGCTTCAGGGCTGCTTAGATCATGCATGCATGACTAGTTTTAGGGAATTCATATGAATCTATACTATTTTAGCTTACTGTTACTTGCATCTTAAATTCCAGCCATGCATCTAGCTAGATTTCATGCCTGATCATACATGCAAACCATAGATAATGAGTTAAGAGCATGGATCTTTGCATGCATGTATTGTTTGCATATTAGGGCCTAAGATCTTGGCTGTAATGCATATGCATGCTTGCTGTTGTGTGTGTAATTGAGGTTTGAATGGCTGCATGTCAAAGCTCAGTCTTGCATGCTTAATCTATTTGACGTTTGACCCCAAACCCATCAACCATTAGACAAACTAATTTAGGAACCACCATAACCATTGACTTTGCTTAATTGTAAGCTGTATTACTCTCTTATTTCATCCCAAATCAAAGATGGGATGAATCCAGCTGCTAAAATCAAGTTCTGAGCAAGAAAACTAGTGTCCAACAGGGACTGGAGGATGCATTGGACGTTTGGACAACGTCCAGTGCTGCTATACTTGGTCTAATCTGATTCTAGCCTATTAGACCCTCACCCGCAGGCCTAGGACAGTGTTGGGGGCATAAAAATTACCTTAAAACTCTACCCCAACCATCCTTGCTGGTAACCATGTCTTGGGTGTACCAGTAGACCCAAAAAGGGGCCAGAAACCTACACAGTAACCCAAGCCAAAACTGAAAAAGAACCACGCTACTGTTCCCATAATTGTTGAACAATGATTGAGCAAACCTAAACCAATCCTAGAGCTCTAACACCCTTTTGAGACAGTGTTTGACATGTTCTAATGGTCCGGTCAACTTAGGTTATAACCCCGAACATGAGGTGCGGTGTCAGACACCGACTGGGATCGAGCTGGCTGAAGAACAAGCGGGATTGACACAAGGTGAGTGGAATTACACCATAGGTGTAGATGTAACATGACTGATGAGTCATGACAACAACAACAACAATAATATTTATTGTTTTATTTATTAAAGTGCTTTATATTCCTATTTGATTCTGATTCGTATCTGATGGCTATTGTAACTGAATGCGAATGTTATACTTGTGAAAATGCTAGAATAGATGACGTAGCCAACTTGAAAATGAGGCCCATGGTAGCCCGTAGAATGGGATACAATTGATACCACCCGACTCATACTATGTCATCTAGAATGCATCTGGTTAGAGTATCATCACCCGTGCTACGAACCCTTGCCAATAGGGGTTAAGGTGTTGGATGTTTGTGAGAGAACCTATATCAAAAAAAAAAAAAGAAAAAAGAAAAGAAGTTATACCAAAAAGGTGTCTGCTCGGCTGAATACCAATCTCCAAGAAAGGTGGTATCACAGACTAATCCCAGAGGACTGGTCGGGCTGTCCAGGAAGAGCATGCTGGAGCCGACTGGTCTTCTCTGACAAGGTGTATCGCGAGAAGGGGTTAGAAGCCCGCACCAGGGATACATGTATTGGGGATTGTAGTAGCACTTTTACCTGTCTTAGTTGTGATGTTAGGTGGCTTAATAAAAAAAGAACCTCATCTCATGTAGAAATCATTTGGTTGTGCTTGCATGTGCATGCATGGTTATATTTCATTCACGGGCTCGGTAGAGCTCACACTCTTGTATATTTCTTTTCAGATGATCTTACATGTGGATATGATGTTGAGGGGGAGGCTCAAGGGGGTTTTGATTATGACAGTGTGGGTGTGGACCCGGATGGAGGCTATCCCCTTGGTTCGGGTGATTTCGGTGATAATTGAAGATGGCCCATGAAGGGCGGGCAGCTTACCTTTTTTAACCTAGGGAATTCTTTTAATGTAGATATTAGTCTACTAACTTTTCCCTTTTTGCATAGCTTGTGTGGGGTTTCTGTTTGTAGATGCTGAATTTTGCCACCTCCCAGCGATGACGACAACCAAATGCAAAAGACTAGCAATGCCTTTTAAATACTCCTTTCTTTCGGGGTAACTTGAACACCCCCTGTTCCATTTTGTTTCCACCCGTGGTCCCCCTGCATTCCTGGAGTGATCCCCTACGACGCCCACGCTTAAAGCCCTAACCCAGTGGCTTCATAAGAGATCGCGGCACCGCCCGGCAGCACCGCGCTCTATCGTGGCACCGCCTGGCAGCACCACGCTAGGTCGCGGCGTCGCCCGACAGCACCACACCGTGTGGCAGATCCGCAGCCAGGAAAATCTCCCCCTCTGTAGCACCACCAGGGTACCCAAAATGAGTTTTTTTCAGCCCGATAGCGCCGCCAAACAAATTTTTATCTATAAATAGCCCCCACCCCTCATTTGAACAAGGTCTCAAGTAGAGGAGAGGGGGAACCCAAAACTCCATTTTCTCAATTTTTTTCTTTTTCCTAGTTTTGGGGTCCGGCCCCTGTCCGATTTTGAGCCTTCGAGCCTAATCCCACTATCTGGAGTCAGGGTCCTCCGGACCTGCCTTTCCTTACCCAGTTCTGTCCAAAAACCCGAAGCCTCCCATGGTTTAGTCACCTTGCCTGAGGTCCTAATCCCCAGTTTCCAAAACATTTTTCGACGTCGTTATTCTGTCCAAGGTCTTAGTATCTGACGCCCATGCGTCATTACTCTACCTGATATTTGAAGAAGCCTAGCTTCTGAAGCTCTCCAACGTTGTTATTCTATTTGAGGTCTCAGCACCCGACTCCCGTACGTTGTTACGATGCCCGACATCTGGGTAAGTGCTCCCCAAATATTTTTCTGACATTGTTATTCTGACTGATATCCAGGTAACTACTTTCTGATGCCATTACTCTACCTGACGAAGGCCAAAGCTAGTCTTTTGGCTCCACCTGACCTGGGGGACACGATTCATCCCGTATAACTGCATTGGTTTAAATGCATACAGGTATTTAATTCTTTCACCGCAGTTTAATTTCGTAGCAATGTAGACCTTTAAATTATAATTGCATAGTGTACAATAGTTAATTTAATTAAGCAGTTTGTGCATCATTCTGGCCGAATATGTGAGAATAGGACATTTATGAAGGAAGAATATTAAAAAACTAGCATCTAGTAGAAAGATCGGTTTTATCGAGCGAGGTGGGCGCCTAACACCTTCCCACTCTCGTAACCTGACAACTTACCCCGAATCTCTGACTAGACTAAAGGAAGTCCCATAGCCCTTCATAGGGCTACATTCATGGTTCCTAGGCCCTAATCCTAGGTGGCAACTCTATTTCATTTAATTGTATGATCCCCATCCCCCGATGAATCACAACCATTTGAGAAGACGCATTCCTTCTCTCTCTCCAACCGATAAACATAACCCCTAACCCCCAACAAACCAGGTGCGTGGGGGGGGAAACAACATCCCTTACCACACGTCCGGTTCCAGGAATGGATCCTCACAGTGGCGACTCCACTGGGGATTGATGGTCAACCTTTCAATACTAAATGCTACCATTGAACGCAAAAATATTCTTCCTTCTGCATTATTGTTTGATAACATGTTTGGCTAACCCCTTTTGTGTACTAACTGCATCATGTGTGTTCGAAGTGAAGTCAAATGACGAGGGTACTCCCTGTTGTGCCTCTACCCCAGGAGAGGTGGGGTGCATCATACTAAGTACTCTGAGATCAGATGATACTCGCTTCCGCCACCACTATCATGCACACACAACACTGCATAGAAACACAACCCCATGGTTAGTCATTGAACCCCATGTGTAGATATGGGTAATTCGATGTGAAGCCACAGTCCTTGATATTTACTGCACGAGTTTAGAATCACCGACGACGGTATTCACTAGTGTGCCGTGGGGTACTTCGCTACTCAAAAAGGGCACTATTCTGATTACTCTGAGATCGTACCGACGAGGGTGTTCACTAGTGTGTTGTGGGGTACTTCGTTATTCAAAAAGGGTACTAGTTTGATTACTCTGAGATCGTGTGACCTACTCTCTAGGTATTTTAAAAGCATAACGTACTGATGATTCGTGACCACGAGCTATAGGTATATAGGTGTTGTCAAGGGTGACCTTTTTCTATCCTATCAACCTGCCCAGTGCATACTTTATGTAGGAAATTAGACCATATATGATTAGGATACGCCACAAACTAACGTAGCAACCCTTCGGGGCCGGAAACAAGGTTCTTGGCCGTATATCCTCCTTAATGAAGTTTACCCGTCAGGAAAGGGCTCCATTTATCCCTTGATAGTCCCTTGATGAAAGTGACACAATCGTTCGGGATGGTGTATCAAAAAAAAAAATGTAGCCTCGATAATCCCTCGAAAAATGGTACACCACCCAGGACATTATGTCAATAATGGAGCCCTGGTTATCCCAAAATGAAAGGTATTCTACATTAACTGAAGATAGACTGTCGGGCGATCCTCGAAAAAGCCCCTCTGTGATGATCCTAACTCGATCTCTGGGAGCCATCGAACAAGAGAGGATTTATGGTCAGAAGTGGAGCGAAGAGGTTAGGAATGGATCGTCATGACACCTAACCACTGTTTGTATATTTGCTGTGTAAACCAGAACACATAGATATGTATATATACATATATAAAGAAATAAAAAAATATATAAAATATAAAATCAAAAAAACTTCTCAAGTCCTAAATAAGTTTTGTCAAGCACAATCCACGATAAGAAATATTCCTGTACTCGTGTGGGCTCATCATGATAATGGGCTAACCCGAGTTGGTCCAATTTGATCCCCAGAGGTCTTCAGTACTTCTATTCCTCCACTTTGGCAGAGTCTAGTAAGGTCATCACCCAGTGTGGACACCATGGATCCGTCAAATGTCAGCCCGTCAATTGAAGTACTGAATTAGGAAATGGTCAGCATACGAAAAGAAATGACAAAGATGAAATAGTTGGTCACGCAGATGGTACAAGCGATGCAGGGTCAATTCAGAGGAGATAATGCACAAAGCCCCGGAGAACCTAGGATGACACCGATGGTACCTAGGGTGCAGCCTAAAGTCGTGATAGAAGAAGAGGAAGTTGTGGTCCTCAACACCCCACAGAATCCCCCTGAGACTGAAAGAGAGAAACAGATGAGGGAGAAAGTTGAAAAACTATAGATTGCTGTGCAAGGGAAAGCACTAGCAAAACAAGAAGATGATTTGGTCTTCTTCCCGACGGGGAGAATACCGGAAGACTTCAGATGGAAGCTTGACAAGTTCGACGGGATAAGGGACCCGAAAGCCCACCTGAAAATCTTCATTACTATGGCCAAGTCATGGGAGCTAATAGAAAACCAGATAGGTTAGGACTTCCTTTACTCATTAGATGGATCAGCTCTGAGGTGGCTCACCCAGTTGGACCAGACTCAAACTCAAACTTGGTCGGCAGTTGTGAAGGTA
This sequence comes from Telopea speciosissima, assembly GCF_018873765.1. NCBI lineage: Eukaryota > Viridiplantae > Streptophyta > Magnoliopsida > Proteales > Proteaceae > Telopea > Telopea speciosissima. The sequence continues at coordinate 21,878,234 of NC_057925.1, forward strand.
TTCGCAAAGCAATAGTCCTATAACACTGAATTGGATATCACACGACGAGAGTTGGAGACACTAAGGCAAGGGCCAAATGAAGGGTTCTCAAATTTCATCATGAGGTTTAGAGAGAAGGCCGTAAAGATATGGAGTTGCCTGACGGAAGCAGAACAAGTGGAGATGATCTTGGAGAATCTGTATGGAGAATATCATAATTGTCTCTACTGTCAACACCTCACAACTTTCGAAGTGCTCATAGCCATAGGGAAGCATTGAAGATAAATTGTTCAGAGATGCAAACGGCCAGGACGATCACATGGTGCAAAATTAGAACCAAAACTTGGAGGTGAACATGGTTAATTCAAGTCAGCATGAGTTCACTGATTTGGGCATGACTAGGTCTATGGCATACACCGAATTGAAGAAATTAGGGCTTTTGGGCACAGTCCGACCATGACCGGTCCGAGATCCTCCACCTTTTTGGTATAACCCAGATCACTATTGTGATTATCACACCCAAAAGGGGCACACTATTAATAAATGCATTGCACTCGGGCATACTATCCAAGATCTACTAGAAGTAGGAGAGTTCAAGCTAGGGGCAGAACAATAGTCTGTCAATCAAACAATCAACGTCCTTGATCCAAGCTTCGCCGGTTCCTTTAGAAGAGGTAGTGACAGGTCGAAAGTCTCCATTAATGATGTTCGCCCAAGATGTCCATGAATCTTCTCTTCCTTCAACAACCAATATGACCAAGCCGAATGGGCCTGAAGGCAATGAAGAGATCAATGAAGAAGAGGTTTTGGCAGGATTGCAACCTCGGATTGACCTTTTGCCTTTCCATCTCCAAGAACAGATCATGCATCAGGTCTTACAAACAAGGAGTGAAGATTGCCTAAAATTGTTTCATGAAATTAATCTCGTTAACCGTGGGAGTGACGACCTCCGAGGACTTTCTGACCATCCAGATTATCCTTTCTTTAATATCTTTGGGATAAGAGATATTTACCAATTGTCTACTGAAGCCCTTTGTTTCCTCTGGTATCTCTACGAAAGATACGTGGTAGCATTTAGCTTCTGTGTTCTAGAATTGTTGACCTATATGAGCCAGGATGAATCGCATATAGAATTTGTTCCCCCTTGGTCAAACACAATGAAGTTCCTTCTTCGGTTTCAGACACAGACTCAATGGCTCGAGCAATTATTTTGTTGTGCAAAATGGAATGTCCTCTATACCCTCCATAGTCCTCACTGGGGACAGGAGTCGCAAGGGAAACCTAATTTGATCATGCGTTGACCTCGTTGCACCTTTCATTCTGGTACAACATTCAGTTTGGTGGATTTCTTTAACAGAGGATATAGAAAGGATGATTGGGAGAAGATAAGGAATCATTTGTGTGAGATTAATGGAGTCCCTATGGAGCAGATTCCTCCAAGTTTATGGGAAAATCCTTTTGATGCTACCACCAGTTTTAAAAGGGAATACTTCTTTTACATTGTCAACCTGCATAGCGGTAGACTCGGACCAAAGAAAGTTCTCCATATTCCTAAGATGGAATAGGGGCAGACACTGATTGAGGACATCACTATCGCTCGAAGGCATTAAACTGTGGTCATTAACTTGATGGGCATTAGTCTCGTTGGCCGACTTAAAATGGATCCAGTACCCAACTCTGGTTAGAAGGGCATTTTTTATGGTACAAACTGCACAGTCTCGTGACAAAGCAGTGACAGTACTTCAATTTTGTGTAGACAGGATTACACTGAAGACATCATTGGATCCGCATCCCTTAGGTCTTTTCATTCAATCAAATTTCCTTCTGTAACTCACCCACAGTGTATTGTCCATTAGTTGTTAATGAACATGTTTTCCTTTCCATCTATCCAATCTCTTTCTTTTTACTTTCATTCGAATGACAGTTTAGGATGATTTCCTAACTGTTAGTTTAAAAAAAAAAACTCATTACCCTGGTCCCCAATGTCAAAGTCTTGATTGGTCAAAGATCTTGAGCTTTCCATACATCTGATCCTCTTCAAACAAGCCGAAAGCTTAGATGAAGATTTCATCTCATAAAGCCTATTAAAGGAGGCCCCCTTTAGCCGCTAGTCATCCCAAATAAACCCTGAGACAATAAAATCCACTAGTCCCCCAGTTGTGCCTTAGCCTTTTCCTTTAAAAAACTCACTTTGGCCCACCTACACCTCATTATCCATGCATCCTCTTGCTCCTCAAAATGTCCCATTACCTTCTAGGGTCTAACCGGAAGAAGTCTCCTCGATGAAGTAAGATGTTACAAGGGCAATACGTTTTCGAAGGATTTAAAAAAAAAAAAAAAGAGTAGCTCCATCTCCACAACTAAAATTGGGCCAATCTTAAAAGAGAAAAATGAAAGTTTCAAAAAGAGAGCAAAAAAAAAAAAAAGAAGTGATGAAAGAGAAAAAAAATGAGAGTCCAAAAAAAGTGCAAAAACAAAGATGATGAAAGAATTTTAAAAAAAAATGAGAGCAAAAAGAGTTCAAAAAAAAAAAAAAAAAAAAAAAAGAGAGAGTAAGCATTGGCTAAAAAATATTGCAAACGATTAGGAGCAATTAGACCATGGGGCAAAAATTGCCAATTTTCCTTCAGGGACGGAATTGTCAAAATTATCAACCAATCTTTAAGGTTAAGATTACCAAAGTCTTCAGTTGAAACACGAGAGGGATTGCCAAACTTCTCGATTACACTACTGAAAAGAAAAAGTTCCCCAACAAGTTCAGTTATCAGACTCTTAGTAGAAATTTGGGAGCAGAAGTGTCGAGTCATGGTTAGATCCTAGGGGCACATTTGAGCCTCTACCATCCTTTGGAACCCAGTCCTAAGCCCCATTACAACCTAGTAAAACCCTCCTGGGCTAAATGATGATGAGACTCTTATCCACAGCTTCGAGCTCACTCGACTATGATGGAACTTAATTATCAAGGCTTTGACGTTGGGACATCTTTGTCCTGAACTACGTTTGACCTGATCCCAAGTTAGGCTACGTAGGCAACTTCATAAAAGAGCAATCAAGTTCGGTCCTCCCACATGTACAATCCTCCGTCCATCCATTCACTTCCCTATCTTTTTTTTACCCTCCATATTTCTACTCTATCCACTTCTTCGTCAGTATCTCTCTTTTTTATGCGACCCAATGATAAAAAAAAAAAAGGGTCTGTCTACAAAGGTCAAGGGAATTTATTGCTTGGAACATCAGTAGTAGTGTACTCACCCTTTTAACCAGCGAGGTGACCAGGGGAATACCAGAAGAGGAATTAAGTTGTCACTGGGGCAATCTTTATCAGAGATGAAGGGGCATGAGGAAGAAAGTATATTTCCCTGGGGTAGTCTACAGGGAAAGAGCATATGAAATAAGAGGGGCATCCTATCCATGGGGATCAGTTCCTAATCATTGAAGAACTTCGATGACCACATGGAAAAGAAAGATAATGCTACCCATGGAGGAAGGGAAGAATGACCTATCCACCCATCTTGGTCGCATCTATTCTGAACTATTGGGGTAAAGTTCTGCCCATTCGATTTTGGCCCTCAGCGTCTGTCGAGCCTATACGAGTAACAGGGACATGAATAATATGTCTATGTGGAATTGTGCAATAGGATTTCAAAATAAAATAATTTTGCAAATAAAATGTTTTTTTCAAAAGAAGAAGAAAAAAAAGAGGTGAATCACAACCATGAAAAATATTTGTCTCTACCCAGGTTTTTGGTGCTGCTATAACATTTATGCACTAATCATTTGTGAAATGAAGGATATTTGGTAAGTATTTTATGACTATATATGATTGCTTTTCATTTTCCCATGTTTGCATCATAAATACTTGCATAAAATTGACTATTTCATCTCTTTACATAAAAAAATAAAAAATTTCATCATGCATAAAGATTGCATTGTCACATGTTGTCTAAACGTTGATTTTTGTTGCATTCACATACAACTTGATCTCATATGTTTGACTCTTACCACACTCACGTATGGCTTGTCCAAACCTTTGATATCTTCTGCACTCGCATGCAATTTGATTCTCCGACCACAACTGAATTCATCAATGACCTTTAAAAAAAATTCGTACTCTTGTGCAACTTGATCCTATTAATCTCTACTATACTCGTGTATAGCTTAATCATTCATTAAACCCACTATACTCGTGTATAGTTTGATCACCCTACGAATTTGATCCTCCTACTCGTGTACAAGTTATTCATTGATTTTTCTGATCCTCGCTATACTCGTGTATAGTTCGATGGTCCCATGAATCTTTGATCTTAGTTATACTCTCATTTAGATCAATCCATCAAAAGATCAAATCCGGTCGAGCAATGCTCAAATGGTTGCACATAGTCCTTCTAATCTCCTCTATACTCGCATATAGACTGGCCTCCCATGGTCTTCTGATCTCTGCTATACTCGTGTATAGTCCGACCTCCCATGGTCTTCTGATTTCCATTATACTCGCGTATAGATCGACCTCCCATGGTCTCCTGATTTTCGTTGTGCTCACGTATAACCTGACCCCTCGTGGTCTCCTAAGTTCTTCTATACTCGCATATTGTCTAACCTCCCGTGGTCTCCCGATCTCCGTTATACTCGCTTATAGCTCAATCTCCCGTTGTCCGATCTCCAATATACTCGCGTGTAGTCTGACCTCCCATGGTCTCCTAAGCTCTTCGGACTCCAATGATGGACCACGTCATAAAAATGATCAATCTGTTTGAGAAATTGGAATCCATGGGGACTGATTTTGGTATGCGATACAAGATCGATGTGATCTTGGCATCACTCACTTCTGCCTATGCACCCTTTAAAATGTCCTACAAGATGTTAGATAAGGAGATGGAGCTCACTGACCTTGCTAACGCATTAGTAGAGGTAAAAAGCCTCCTTAAAGAATGACAAGAATGAGGTCAATGCAACTGATGTGAAGCCTTCTTCAAATGGGAAGAAGAAGAAAAAGGGAAAGGTAAGCCCCTGAAACCCAAGGGTGGGAAGTCTGGCAATAAAGGCAAAGGCAAGTGCTTCTATTGCAAGAAGGAGGGTCACTGGAAAAGGAACTGTTGTGCATTCCTAGATATTGTGAAAGACAAAAAGCCGGATGAAACTGAGGTTGCTAAAGAAGGTACATATGATGTTTACGTTCTTTATGAGTCTAACTTGTCTTTTGAACCGACCAACTCTTGGTTGGTGGATAGTGGTTCCACTGTTCATATTTGCAATGATTTGTAGGGGTTCAAAGAGACAAGGAATCTGGAAAGAAATGATGTGCATCTTCGGATGGGCACTGGAGCTGAAACCATGGCAATGGCTGTGGGAACTTTTATTTTAAATTTTAGTTCTGCTAGTTTAGTTTTAAAGGATTGCTACTATGTTCCCTCTTTTAAGAGGAATACTATTTCAGTTTCAAAACTTGTTTTGGATAGGTATAGTTTTTCCTTTAATTCTAAATTGATTATTTGTTTTAATAATTCTTTTGTGGCATCTGAATATATGCAAAGTGGATTGTACTTCTGGATTGCCCTATTAGAACGAATGTTGTTTCGAATGTTGATTTGAAACGAAAAGCAGCTCCAGTGAACTCAACATATCTATGGCATCTAAGATTAGGTCACATTAATTTGGACCGAATCAGTAGATTGGTGAGGGATGGGCCCTTAGAGTGTTTGAGGGTGGAACCATTCCCTACCTGTGAGTCATGCCTTTAGGGCAGAATGACCAAGAAACCCTTTAGCAATAAAGGCACTAGAGCCACAGATCTGTTAGAGTTAATACACACTGATGTGTGTGGACCCAAAAACATACAAGCAAGGTATGGGTATGAGTATATAACTTTCACCGATGATTACTCTAGATATGGTTACATATACTTGATGCGTAGAAAATCGGAAGCCTTTGATAAATTCAAGGAGTTTCAAGCCGAGGTTGAAAGACAGCTCGATAAACGCATCAAGTCCTTATGATCAAATCGTGGAGGAGAGTATCTATCGGATGAATTTAAAGAATACCTCATATCGCAGGAGATAGTTAGTCAACTAACTAATCCAGAAATACCACAATAAAATGGTGTATCCGAACAACACAATCAGACTCTATTGGATATGGTCTGGACGATGCTCACTTATAGTGAGCTACCTCTCTCTTTCTGGGGGTATGTTTTAGAAACAACAATTTATATCTTGCATAAGGTTCCATCCAAGTCTGTAGCTAAGACACCCTTTGAGTTGTAGAAAGGGCATAAGTCCAGCATTCAACACCTTAGGGTATAGGGTTGCATAGCACATGTGCGAAAGGAACAGACAGACAAGTTAGAATCCAGGACTTTAAGATGTTATTTCTTAGGCTACCCCAAAGGCACGATAGGTTACTATTTTTATGACCCGATTGACCAGAAGGTCATAGTAAGTAAACATGTCACATTTCTGGAGGAAGAAATGTTGAACAAGAGGTCCGAAACTGTAGTCATTAGATAACTCAGAAACTTCACTTCCAGAAGTGAGACCAATTGGCATACTCGCTGAAATACCAACACCTCAAGAACCTTGACGCAGTGGGAGGACTATTAGACCATCCACCAGGCTTACTCTTCTAACCGAAGAGGAACAAACAGTGGAAGAGTTCCACATGGTGTCTGTTGAATTGGAAGATGATCCGATAACATACTCTGAGGCTCTTAAGGATGTTGATGCCACTAGGTGGCTGGAGACAATGCGTTCTGAAATCGATTCGATGCAATCCAACAAGGTCTGGACTCTATTCGATCCACCACTTAGCGTTAAGTCGATTGGATGTAAATGGATCTTCAAGAGGAAGAAGGGCACGGATGGAAAGGTCGAAAGATTCAAAGCGAGACTGGTGGCAAAGGGCTATACCCAGAAAGAGGGTATAGACTATGAGAAAACCTTTTCACCAGTGGTGATGATGAAGTCCATTAGGATTTTGTTGGCTATCGCCACACACTTTGATTATGAGATCTAGCAGATGGATGTGCAAACTGCATTTCTGAATGGGTTTCTTCATGAAGAAATCTACATGCAATAGCCAGAGGGGTTCTCTTCCTTAGAGGAAGAAAGAAAAGTGTGCAAATTGCAGAGGTCCTGAAATAGGCTTCCAGAAGCTGGAACATTAGGTTTGATCAATCAATCAAATCTTTTGGTTTTGATCAAAACATGGATGAACCATGCGTTTACAAGAAGATCAGTGGGAGTGCAGTATGTTTTTTTAGTTTATACGTAGATGACATATTGTTGATGGGTAACGATGTGGGGTTTCTTTCATCAGTGAAACAGTGGTTATCCACAACATTCTCGATGAAAGACCTTGGTGAAGCTAGCTATATCCTTAGATCAAACTCGTGAGAGATCGCCAAAAAATTATGCTAGGCTTGTCACAGGCTACCTAGATAGACAAAGTCCTGGCCAGATTTAGCATGGAGAACTCCAAACGGGGAAGCGTCCCTTTCCGACATGGAGTCAGTCTTTCCAGATCTCAGTGTCCTTAGTCCCAGACAGACATTGAAGAGATGGAGAGGATTTCCTATGCATCAGCAGTAGGGAGTCTTATGTACGCTATATTGTGTACAAGGCCGGACATTTGCTATGCAGTAGGTATGGTAAGTCGTGACCAATCTAACCCTGGACGGAAGCATTGGAGTGCTATCAAGAATATTCTCAAGTACCTGAGAAGGACTAAGGAATGTTTCTTGGTTTTGGGATCTGATCAGTTGTCAGTTCTGGGTTACACAGACTCAGATTTCCAAACTGACAAGGATGACAAAAAATTCACGTCTGGGATGGTATATCTAGTGGGTGGAGGTGTCATTGTGTGGGGGAGTGCAAAACAGAAATCTACAGCCGATTCCAATACCGAAGCAGAATACCTTGCAGCTTGGGATGCAGTAAATAAAGGTGTTTAGCTAAGGAAATTCCTATTAGATTTGGAGGTTGTCCTTGACCTTGTCAAGGGCCTTATTCCCCTGTTATGTGACAACAAAGGGGCTATTGCACAGGCTAAAGAGCCTAGGGCTCATCAGAGGAATTAGCACATGCAACGGAAGTATCACCTCATCAAAGAGATTATCCAGCAGGGCGACGTGAATATCTCTAAAGTGGACACAACTGAAAATGTGTATGATGCCATGACAAAGGGTTTATCTCCTGGAGTGTTTGAAAACCACATGGAGGGCATGGGTTTAAAATGTATGGGAAATTGGCTTTGATGTACAAGTGGGAGATTGATAGACTTGTGTGTCTATCAAACTCGGTTCGGTCCGGTTCAATCCGATCTTACTTTGTATTGAACTTCTATACATTTTTGTTTAATATTATCACATGTGATATAAACTTTTTGAGCATTGTGTCCATAAGTTTTACTTAAAATGGTAGTCACGACTAGGGTTTGGGCTGGGCACCCTTATCATATGGTTGTAGCATTGGGTATGCCTAGACATGTGATGTCAGGGTACGAATGCGAGTACCCACATGATCGATGTGTGTATTGGCGAAGAATCTACTTTGTCGATTCCCTCATATATTATTGCCAGATGTAGGAAGGGATAGACATGTGTCACCGACACCCTTTACCTGAGGGCACCTTGTCGCTGCAAAGTGTGATCGCATTCTTTGGTTCATCAATGACTGAGACTCAAGTGAGTTAAAGCCGGTGTTCTGGGAATGCGTGAACACTTTGTGAGTGAAGGAGTTACTCAACATGGTCACCACTGCCCGATTGGGGAACACCAAGATTGAGACTGTCTGTGAATGATCGGATCGGAATCTGGATCCAGTGCTGTTTTAGAAATAGTTTTTTGCAAAATCTATTTTACATAAAATAATGTATTATATATAATTATTTGAATAAAGTATTTTATCGAGTTTTACGGGACCCGATTAGATGCACAAACACTCTTATATGGACATATACTGTGAAATGGGGTTTGGCAGTACAAGTGTACATGCCCTAGATTCCATAATGATGGTGTTGATTAGAGGGGGGTTGTATACGATAATTTATTATCATGTAGGGAGTTATTTGGAATTTGTTAAAATAATTGATTCTTTATTTAATTAATGGATATGATGCTAATTGTAATTATTCATAAATTTAAATAAAGTAACTAATTAAATAATTCCCTATTAGATTCTGCTTCTTCATCAATTAGAAGCACTTTGAGTTTAAACAGAACTGCCAAATAAAGAGAGAGAGAGTCAGACTCTCACAAGATTTTATCTAAATCCATCAAGGGTTTTAATTAAACCCTATTATTATAAAAGGGGATCAAAACGCAGAGGGGGCACACAGTCTCCACGTTTTTCTGGCTACCCTTCTTGGATGTGTTTTGGTCTCTCCCTCTTGTGATCTCTTCTTCTTCTTCTTGTTTCTCTCTACTGTGATTGAGAGTTGGGGTTTTAGAAATCTAGATCTGTGCTTGAAGAACTGAAGAGCATCTGGGATTGGCTTGAAGAACCTTGGTTGCACCATTGGAGGTTCAGATCTGTTTACTTGAAGTGCTCATTGGAGGAAGAACCATTGTCTATTGGAGGAGCAACACTTGAGGCTCACTAGGTTAACAATTCTTTATTAATTCCTGTTGATTTTAATTATTGATTATTCATGGGATGCGAAAGAACCCGATTCGATTTGTTTCTGTTGCGCATTCGGGTATGAGATGGATCCCTCTTTCCATGTGATGGATTAGAGATGATTGGACTGGACATTGGTTTGTCACACCAAAACCTATTAGGGTTCTAGTAGGGACACCATGGGCGACCATGGTTAACACTAAAATTGTAGGGACACCATGGGCGATCATGGTTAACCCTAAAATTGTAAACGGGGCGTCCATGCCATATTGGGGTGCCTTAAGGCAACCTAGGGTTCCCTAGGTACAACCCTGGAGTTCCCTAAATCAATGATCTCGAAGTATAAAGTTTATTGATTTACTAAGGTGAACCGCCCTGATCCCATGGACCGTAGTTTGACCTACAAATTTATCAAACACATCTATTGGACACCTCTTTTAATGGACATTATTAAGATCAATGTTGATGGTGCCAGAGTAACCTCTCTTTTGAGACTTATCTTCAGGTTTGCAGCAGGAATAGGCAATACCTTCACGTGTAACTGAAGCGTTGGCAATACAATACGCTTTACTTGTGGCCCTCAACCGGGAATATCAGAAGATCAATATTGAAATTGACTACCTTATGGTCATCAACAGTATCAAGGAGACTAACCAATCTCATCCGCTGTGCATATCCCACATAATTTCAGATTGCCTCTGGGAAGGCAATTTTTCTGCAGACACAGTGGCATCCTTTGGCGTTTATACCCCTGGGTTTAGTTTCTGGGAGTCTACCCAACCCCCACCCCTTTTTTCTGTTGTTAAAATTTTTATTTGATGCTTGCTGTACTCGCCTCCCACGAGGCTTTTCTCAATAAATTTTGTTCTTACCAAAAAAAAGAGTGCACCCGCAATCTTAGATTGTTCCAATGTTTATTTTGCCCTGTAACATACACAATTTAGACTATAATATTTGAAGAGTTAACAGGGAACCTTGGGTTCTAGCCGTCCACATAATTCAAACCCATCTGAGCTGACACAGGACAGATATTTGGGGTGTGCACAGGAAGCCTTCCAAGGTGAGTTGGCCAAAAAACTGTAGTTCGGGAGACAGCAAAGAACTATCTTCACTGGAAAATGGAACAAAGGACGCCCTTTCATGGTTTCCCTTCCCTTATACCACTTCAATTGAAACACCAAAATAACTGGAAGAAAATTCTGTATGAACCTGAATCAATGCTGAAGAACTAAAAAAATCTGCACCGATAATAACAGAATGGAAATCTACAGAGGCTATTCACAACACCAAAGCTTTTTTATATATATTTAAATGGAATATGGAAAATGAATTCTACATTTTACAGGGAAAAATATATTTTAACATATATTTATAGCAACGTTACATTATCATTAGCCACATTGGGGGATGAATAGGAAGCAGCAAGCAGAGCTGCTCCAATTCCAGACCCATCTTCTGTTACTTTTAAAATAACATGTTGGGCCATTTCCTCCCCCAAGATTTCAGCCACAGCTTCATTTAAATACTGCCTGAACATGTTATAACTGGAATATAGTCCGCCCTCTATCGCCACAATTGATCTCATTTTGCTTGATGAATCACCTATACTCTTGCTTCTTCCACTGGCGACACCACCACTTCCATCCCTCCCTATTTTCTTCAAGATCCCCACAATGCCTGCAGCTGCCAGTCGGGCAGCTCTGCGTGTCACCACATCACATACTCTCACAATTAGCTTCCTTACCTTCAAAGGAACATCATCTATCTGTAAAGGAAAACCAAACCAAGGGAACTCAGTCATGATATTTTCACATCTTGTATCATCCTTAAAGGGACCCATGTCAATGAGAGAAACAAACTCATGCAAATGATGCACATTTTTTTTACCTCAAATGTATCCTTCAATATTCTGGATACTTCCGTCAAGTCAGGAGATTCACCCTCATGCATGGCAGCCATCAATGGAGTCCTGGATTTGTTCGAGGTAATAACACAAAAATCTTAGTTCCAGGAAAATTAAAAAATTTGAGCAAAAATAACTTGACTGAATAACAAGGTTGACAGAATGAAGTGCGTAAGCCCACTCTTGCTCTATATGAAGAAAAGAGCATCCTAGTATGCGAGGCTCCCGCTACTGCAGGGTCTGGGAGGGGCAAATTTACACAGCCTTACCCCCTGCTTTGCAGGAGAAGCTATTTCCAAGTTTCAAACCCGCAACCAAGTAACAAACACATGAAAACTATATATGAAGCACACCAATAAATATAATTCTCAAAAGCAACCACAACAGAGAAAAATGGAAATTGACCATTATAAGTATCTTCAGATTAATATTCATTTTCAAGAATAAAAAAAGAATCCATTAAAATAAAAACCATACAATATACATGAACATGGCTTTATGTAGCCAGCATACTACACATAAAAAATGTATATCAACATTCCACTAGGGCCCCGTTTGTTTGGCAGACAAAAAGGGGTGGGAAAGGAGAAGTTATGAGCCCCATATATAATGGGGTTACAAAGCAGTAAGATAAGGGAAGGAAATGATGGTATACAACAGAATTTCATAATTTTTTATTTAATGTGTAATAAAGTTCTGGACCCCACATATAATAAAATTATTTCCCTTCCCCCCCCCCCCCCCCCACCCCAAAAAAAAAAATTCCTACCCAAAATGGTGGGACTTTGGAGAAGGGTGGGGTGGGATAAATGGCTTGCCATGTAGGAAGCCAAGTTACCTTATTATGGATGCTTGTTTGCTTCCTTTCCCACCCTAGGCAACCAAACACCTGCCTTTTTTAGAATTTTATGGATTATCCTACAATTATCCCACTCCTTTTATTCCCAGACGATTATTTTCCATAAAACAAACAGGGCCTAAGAGAATATGAAATGTGAGATAACCTAAAGGACAGCATATTGACAGATTTCAGCCATGTTTGTGGTATTTAAATATTCCAACCCAAAATAGAATATATGTTGAGGGATGTGTGAAATAAGTTCACAAGTCATTGATAACTTATGCTTTACCAGGAAAGAAAGGGGGGGGGGGGGTAGGAAAAAAGAGAACCAGATTAGTAACTTATGTACATGGATCAATGCATTCATGCCATTTCCTCTGATTATAGATATAAACAATGAAAAAATCTAAAAACCATTAAAAAATTAGAAAACCGAGAAGCTGGAACACACAGTACATTGATATTGAGTGCAACGCTTCTCACTTTTTCATGCATGAGTTTCAAATATGCATAAACCATAAGCAAGATTATTCCTTACTTTATATAGTTTCGATTTTTCAATTTGTTCAACGATTTCAAATTTTTTATATTTCTATTGGGAAAAAAATCCCTGCCAGGCTGTGTGCAGCCTACACCCAGACATAGGACCACGTAAAATGGCACCCCATCCCCCAAAATGAAAAAATCCCACCCCCGCTGATGCCCCTATGATGCAGATTCGTCACCGAAATGGGCTTATTTCTTTAGAAATAAGTCTAGGGTTGGGTTATATGTATGTTGGGCCTTTGATCCCATGAGTTTTCTAGGTAATAGGCCACTTTTATGGGCCTAAAAGAGGGGTACATTGGTTGCATACGGGATTAGCCCAATATTTAGTCTATTTTTATGTTTTTAATTGAACCGGTTTAAATTGGTTGCATCCAATTGGTTCAATTGGTCTAATTTAAGTGAAGTGATCCTATTGGCTAAGAGGTTCTTATATCCTATTGGCTAGTAGGGAATCTTCTTTATTTTAAGTAGTTTAAGTTGTTTTTAAGTCATTAGGACTCTATTTTGAGTCTATTTTAGTTTCCTAGTCAGTTTATGTTACCTAATAGGTTAGGAATTGGGTTAGGGCTTTCCTTTTTAGAGTAAAAGTCTATTTTTGAGTCTTTTATATAAGGTTGTAAGGGGGCAAAGCCTTGAACACGAATTTGATTAATGAAAAGCTTTTTGTTTGCTGCCATAGCTGCTGCCCTGCTCTGTTGAGTGTGCATCCTTGTGGTTCTATCAAGGTGGAAAGGGACTGTTGGAATCCGGTTGACTCCTTACGCCGTGACGGCTGGGAGGATCTTCTTTCTTCGAAGGTGGCTTCATCCTTCAACCATTCATACTACTGTTAGAGGATTCGAGAGTGAGTTTGAATTTATTATTTTCTGTTTATCTTTTCTTCCCTTCCCCAATCAATTCCTTTTCTCTTCTGTCTTATTTTCATAAACCCTAGAAGACTCTAAACTCTGATTCAGATCTGCTCCTCCATTGGAATCTGATCAGATTTGGACCATAACTTCCCCTCATCACCATCTCCACTCGACCCTAGCTGCTGCCCATTCTGTCCATCCAAACCCTAAGATCCCTCTTCTCCATTGACCCTAAAAACCCTAATTTTCTGCTGGGACACATTCAGCCATCAGAAACCTTCCATATTGCAACCGAATCTTCCCCCCTAGCCCCTCTAACAGTCGACCTTAACCCCTGCCCCTAAATCCTACTTTAAACCATAATTTTAGTTGTTTACCTTATTTACAAAACCCGAAACCTAACCCTAATTTCTGCAGGAAATTAAAACTTATTCAAATCCAGATATTTTTATACCATAATGACCCTCTAAACCTGCAGATTAAAACCCTATAAACCCCATTCCCAAATTCCCATCCTAAACCCTAATTTTGCCCTAAAACAGCCCCTAATCATCCCTAAACAGCAGGCTTACCCTAAGCTTGGTTCTACTTGGTTCCTAGTGGGATTAATTCCTATTCTAAGACTACATTACCCTATGTGCGCTCATTGGCCCTCGCTTTTGTGCAGGAGACCCAGCAGTCAGGCAACAATACAACAACAACAACAAACTCAGCCTTATCCCAACTAAATGGGGTCGACTAAATGGATCCTTTCAGAGCAAATTAAGTGAAACAGAGATCCACACAAAGGGAAAGGAAAGTAACAAGGAACGAAGAATAAAAATGAAGAAAAGAGATAGGAAAAGTGAGAAATGAAAAACGAAAGATGAAAGTAAGAGGAAAGAGGATAGCCCAGGAAATCAGGAGAATCTCAGCTACATGGTATCAACAAAGAGGATAGCCTGGCAGCGATCTTCTGCCCATTTTTTATAATAGAACTCAAAGGCTCATGTCCAATTCCAAGCAGTGGTGGAGGGCTGGTTAGGAGAAGAGGGGAACTTGGTAGAAAATAAGAAATCAGAGTTGCAGGGAGATAAGAGAGAAGAAATTGCATAAGAAGAGGGGGGGGGGGGGGAAGAGTGCACCCACACACAGCCCTCAGGCTACTCAAACCATAAACTCAATTCATTCTTCAAATCTATCTACAATGATGAGGAATTACATCATATATAAAGAGAAATAAAAGACTCCTAAAAATAAAGACCAACTCTCTAACTAGGAAACTAATTCAAATAAGGAAACTAAGAAGGATTAGGAACCAAATATCCTACGTAGCTAACTTCTAAAATAAACTAAAAGACATTATTTCCCCAAATAACATAAATTCCTAAAATCCTACTAAATTCCAAAAACTCAATCTGAACCCGGTTCATCTCCAACTAGATACCCAATTGGGTTTGGGTCGGTCCAAGGTAGTGTACCTGCATCAATTTCCCCAGTGTTAAGAAAAACTCGTCCACGAGGTTTGTAGAATGGTATAAATAAAAGCCTACGAGCGGGGGCTATAGGTTCCATATTTGCAACTTGAAGAAAATCCAAAATATGAAGCTTTAGGGGTGCATCCATGGCTGGAACATCGTGGGGAAGAACGAACTCATGATGTGGAACAGCTTTCACTACATTGGAATCTATCGTTACTTGACCCACGATTTGCTCATCTTCTATTGCTACTATTTGCTGTTCTGGTTGAGGCTGTATCACTGGTGATGCCTCTTTTGGCTTGGAACAAACATCGTCAACTAACCCATGAAAAATGAATGTCTGGGGCATGTGAAAAGGATGTAGAGTGCACAAGTTACCGTCACGATCAATGATGCCTTTTCGTTCTTCTAGCCATTCACGACCCAATTTTATGCTAATAAGTCACATAATGGGCTTATTTTATTGGAAATAAGGCTTGGGTGGGGATATGTATGCATTGGGCCTTTGATCCATGTGTTTTTTTTGTAATGGGCCACTTTAATGGACCTCAGATGTGGGTATAAGGAAGGCATACGGGATTAAGCTTAGTAACTTATTTTCATATTTCCTAGGTTTATTTAAGAGTCCCTTAATGTTTCTAGGTAGAAGTCTAATAGACACTAGAGTATCTCTTAGTTTTTAGTATTTATCTTTTAGAATTCCAAGAGTTGGTTAATTTTCTTGGTTTATGTTTCTTATGTATTGGGGGTGGGGTTCAATGTTTTGGGTTTAGTTTTCTCTGTCTTGGGGGCAGATATCTATGTTTATGATTTTTTATCTATGTATGGGGAATTCCAAAGGGATTTTGGAATTCTAAGAGTCTCTTTAATGTTATTGCGCTGTAATCAAGGCTTACATCTCTATATAATGCAATTTAGAATTTCAAGAGTTGGTTAATTTTTTTGGTTTGTGTTTCTTATGTATTGGGGGTGGGGTTCAATGTTTTGGGTTTAGTTTTCTCTGTCAGGGGGCAGAAATCTATGTTTAGGATTTGTTATCAATGTATGGGGAATTCTAAAGTGGTTTTGGAATTCAAAGAGTCACTTTAATGTTATTGCGCTGTTATCAAGGTTTCCATCTCTATATAATGCAAGTCCTGGCTGCTCTCAAAGGCAACCCAGAATTTTGAAAACAAAAATCCTCTTGTGAGAACCCTTGTGAGAAACACGAGCTGTGAGATTCAACAACCCAGGTGGAACTCCTGCAGATTGGCCTAGGTGGGACTCCTACGGCTGGTAGACTGGTGGGACTCCAACTCTACAACCTAGCTATCTATTTTCATACCTACCTATTCTCTTCCAGATTCGATCTTGGCTTGCTTACCCTCTCAGATTTTGCATCATTTGGGTATTAGAGCATTATATGACTTATTTGCATCAAGGATAGGCTACCATATATTTCATAATTTATACTTCGATTGCATGATGACAAATAAATGTCATCATATGATCATATAATACAAGAAAGAAGCAGAAGTTTCTCATGCAAGGAGGAGCATTATGTAACTTTCCTATTCCAGTCCTGCACTGAGTAAATATCAGCATTTTCCAGGGATACACGTATCCAGGAACCAAATAAACAAGAATGCATAGCAATCATAGTTGTCACGGCGTCGCCATGGCGCCGCCATGGCGTCCTGGCGCTGGAGAAGGTTGCTTGGCAACCTACGCCATGGCGTCCCTCTTTGATTTCTTCTTCCTGTCTCTCTTTCCCTCTTCGATTTCTTCTTCCTGTCTTCGATTTCTTCTTTCCCTCTTCGATTTCTTCTTTCTCTCTTCGATTTCTTCTTCCTGTCTTCTTTCCCTCTTCGATTTCTTTTGATTTCTTCTTTCCCTCTTCGATTTCTTCTTCGATTTCTGAATTTTCTTCTTAAAACTTGAGAAACAATAGAGAAAAAATAAAACATGGCTTGAGTATACATCTATTACAACATTAAAAATAGTGAAAATAAAAAATAAAACATGGTCGACATGCTCGCCATGGCGGGCGACATGTCGATATATCGACGTGACACTCCTCCACCGACTTGGATCGCCGTGACGCCGTGACAACTATGGTAGCAATTCATTAAACAGTTACAGTTAGTCAACCCATCTAGCCCATTGCATTAGCCCCATGGTCCAAAAGTCCAGTAAGTTAAAGTAGGAATAAATGTGGCACATTGTTGAAGGTCGTGCTTAGTGCGTTGGTCAAGTGCTCACTTGCTGAACGCTTGGTCACGGGTTCAATTCCTGGAAACAGCCTCTCTGGAAACAGGAGAAAGGCTGCGTACATTTGACCCTCCCCAGCCCCTGCTAAACGTGGGAGCCTTGTGCACTGGGTACGGCTGCCTTTTTTTTTTTTTATCATAGGCTGAGAGCAAAATGACCATGTACTGTGACAGAAATCATAGAAGAAAAATTGAACCCATCATAAAACAGAGAGTTAAGTTCAGGCTACCTAAGGTGTCAATAACTGCTGCTTAGACCGCATCATTGCACCTTACGAACGTAACATTGACACCTAATGTTTATAACTTCAGAAAAGAAAAGGAAGGGAAAGGGATCTTAAACAGAGCTGCAGCCACAGCACCATAACAATACAAATCAAGTAAAAGACAAGATAGGGTGGTAATGGAAGGCAAAGAATATTGATGGCATAGGAAGAACTATCTAAACGAGAGAACATAATCATGGAAGAAACAAAACAGTGTCAACCACGATAGAGCATTTGCATAACATATTTAATAAAACTTCTTTCAGACATTAGTTAGAGTAACAGTTGCAAGAGGATTTCTATGTCAGAAATCACCAACTACAGGCTATTTATGGGAAGCAATATAATTAATAAGAAACCTAAATGGAAGTTGAACAAATAATCATACAGAGGTAAAGATTCTGATCCGTATAATGAGAAAAAATGACGAAAAGGAAAAAGGCGTGAAAACCATACATAAACCATACCTCAAGATGAAGGGCACTGATAGCCTAGATGCAACATCCCCAAAAACATCCGACTCCTGTGTCATCCTAAGAATGACCCTCCTCACAATATCACCAAGATACATTCCTGAAATCATCTTCTCAAAACCCTGAAGCATGAATTACAAGGCTGTGTTACAGAATTATTGCAGAAAAATGCAACATATAGCATTTATCAACAGTTGACACTTACCTGATCATTTGGATTAGGGCTATCAGCATCCAGATCCATATCATATGATGTTCTTGGCAGATGAGATGACCAAAAATTTCCCCATTCCATGTTGACAACCTGACCATAGAAATGACTTACTGTGGAAAGAGAACCAGAACAGGTGTAGTGTTTGACACACTCAACAAAGAATATTCTAAAACCAACGGATCCATAGAAAAGATACCATGCCTCCAGAATTCGTAAGAAGACCTTGACACTTAATAATTGCATCTGTCTGTTCGACATAGCAAGCATTTGTGCCCGTGCCAAAAATCACTGCAGCCACAGTGTCCTGATCATCATAATGCCCAAGAGCTAATGTTCCCACAGTATCATTCACCTGCTTGCATGGACCACAAAATTATGCTTGCAAAACATAACTACATTGTCAGGAGTCAGGACATCTAGCTAAATTTACATGCATACAAGCATTGAAAAGCCATACAATTACATGTTTATGTCTTTATGAGGTCTACACATTAAGACAAAGAAAATAAGTCAACTGTTTAATTCAATGCACTAAGCATAAATGAGGATAACTCAACTAGAGAATTCATCAGGTATTTGCAAACGGCCAATCAAAGATTTCAAGTAGGTTACTCGCTTTTGAAGTGTACAAAAATTTGAAAACCTCATGTTTGCAGGGTGCATTCTAGAATTGCTACCAAACATTATTGAAAAGAACATTGCCAAGGGCCCTCTTCCAGAGTTCCAGTCTCTCTCTCTTTTACTTTATTTGTGGTGGTTGGGGGGGAGGGTGTTGGGCATTTTCACAATATTCAGGTTTCAAAGCAAGGATGCAATCTGGCTGTCAGAATATAGTCATGCAAATCCTTATGTGCAAGAAGCCAAGAACAATTCAGAGTTACTGGATGGGTTTCCAGTTTATATGCCAAATGAAATGTTCATATGGATGAATCTCCAAATTAGAGACCAACGTTTTGTGATCATATCCATATTTTGCACTTTTGCCGAGGTATGGCATGCATTTGCACGAAAAAGGACAATCATGGCCTCACAACAATCAAGAAGTACACTATGATAAGGCCTTGCAGGATTTTATTACTACTATCTGAAGGTTCATATTGAAATTACCTGCTCTTTTTTCAGCCAAATGTACCATACACGAGCTATATAATATGTTGCCTAAATTTTCACAACCTACCACTGAAAGGTCTTGATGGGAATGGAACAAAGGTTTCCGCAAGGGCATAAGCAAGACTACAGAATAAAATTTTCTAAGTAAAGTTTAACAGGATAAATAATGTGCAGCAGCAACCCACAGCGAACGAAAAGTTTGATTGGTTAGGAAGTTATCTAGACCAGGAAATTAGACAATAGTGCTCACTCTCAATAAAGATAGAGGCCTTGGACCAGATTGTCTCTTGTTAGTTTTCCCTATGAATATAGTTGCCTCTTTGTTAGTTTTCTCCACAAATATTGGAAAATGGCCAATGAAAGCTTTTCCTGGAACTTTGAGTCCCTGAGTGCCCTTACAAAACAAAGCATGAATCCCAAGTTTATTTACTCTCTTTCCACAAATGTTTATTCCAACCCCCCCCCCCTCCAAACCACAAACACACAGAGAGAAAGAACTGAATTTTAGATCCCAAGGACTTCTCAAAAAAGTTTGTGTCATTTGTCTAGTGGACATGTTCCCAGGTGGAAACTGAGAGGGGGGGGGTGAATCAGTACTCAAAAACTATTTCCCTCAACAGTCTCAACTCCCACCTCACCTGTTGATGTTCCCAACCCTCAACACAACAACTAAACTGTCCCCTCAAACACACAAACACACAACCACAGTTACAACCCCTGCTGTCAAAAGTTGTTGATCACAATGCTGCCAAGAGCTGCTATGTCAACTTCTAGAAGTCCCTCACTCAAACACATAATCTCAAACACTGATGGAGACCCTCACTGATAATACATAAATCGCACACAATCGTGTACACACCCCAGCCTGACTGTCAAAGGCTCTACCAAGCGTGTACACCCATCCTGCAACAAAGCACTCCAATATCCAACATGCATACCAAAATAATAGGCATCCACAACACAAGATATACGTGCTTCAGCAAGTTGCCTACGTGCAATGGTCATACTGGCCTCAACATATACTCAATGCTGGTCTTCAACTGCAATCAATAATCCAGGTCCTACACCTGCTTCAATTCCTGATATACAAAAGCAAGGGCTATCTACCCCAGTGGTGTTTCAGTCACAGCTGCGACTCAGGACACCTTGCCTGCTTCAACCCCTAACACATAGAGGCAAGGGTGTTACCCCCAAATGGTTCCCAACACCCAATGGTTACCCTCACTGTGTCCAGATGCAACTGGACAACTCAAGAAAGTTAATTGGGCTTACAATAATGCCCCTACAGTTAAACCACATCCAGCATAGGTCTATGACAGTAATTCAACTTAGCTGGCATATACAAATGAATACAAAAATACAAATGACAAGGGTAAGTAATAGAAATACTCATAACATTGTATGTCACTGTTCTTGGTATCTGAAGAAGCTCCTGACTGGCTGAGGAATGTCTGCATAAGCTTCCCGACAGTGGAATCCTCCGTGTTCTCTTCTCTCTCTTTTTCTTCCTTGGTGTTTTCACACACATCTTGAGTGCACTCACTACTTTCTTTTCTTTCTTTTTCTCTTCCCTCTCTTTTTCTTCAGTCTTTCCCTTTCATTTTGTTTCTCTCTTCGTCTTCTTCTTCCCCTCTCTTTTTCTTCTCTTTTTATGAAATAAACCACACAAGAGTTACAATGGAAGCATCCCAGCCTTTATTCCATCATCAATGAGCTCCATGAATGTTAAGGCATAGGTAGGAGAAGGATTCACATAAATACAACAAGGGGGAATGGGGATTTTTCGATTTTCAGCATAACAATGGCAGCAACCAGTGTGTTTTCTTCTTCCCCCCAGTGTAGAGCTTGCTCTTGTGAGCATTCTACAAGTTGAATCGTCTCAAATGGAGCTGTAATGAAGAAGATATGCAGATTTGAAGTTTGGTCATTGAGGATGCTCAAAATGGAATCTCTTGTGAGTATGTACCACGTACAGGTGACGCATGTGTACCTACAGACCACAGGGTGTTTGAGATTGCCTCAAATGTAGCCATTAGATGGGCATGTGATGTTGTGGCGCATTAATGGCTTTTGATTCAACATCTGACAAGATAGTGATGGCTCCAGACATGAAGAGCCACCAGCCAATGGGAGATTCAAAAAAAAAAATCGCACATTGAGGATCTCTAAGGGCTGCAATGCATGGAGACAATCATCAAAAAAGACGTTTCACCACAACCGAAAAAGGTGCAGGACACGTTTCGCATTCTTGCTTGCTCATACAGAGCGAATCGCGCTTGACCGTAGATCTTGTCGGTTAAAGCTGAGTCAATCTTGACCTTTGATTTTGAATCCCAAAAACATAATGTAATTGCAACGAACCAAATAGTTGATTTTGGAATCTTAAAGAGGAGTACCAGACGCGTGCTGCACATAGTTAATGAAACATAAAGTCGGTCCATTAAGCCAACAGTCATATTTCACATTCCAAAGGCTTTAATCACCAGAATCTGTGCTCACATATTAAATATGCCAGCCTTTGTCTCTTAAAGCAAGAAGGGATCTTAGCCCTTGGATCTCAAATCTGTACTATAGCCTCATTAAACCAGCGAACCATAAAGCTGTTTTGGAATAAAAAAGGGACCTTCATTGCCCATGCGGTGCACTCAAGTATAAACCATTTCTGAGCCCAACACAACAGAAAGGCCGAACATGCTACTCCTTATCTGATGACCAATCAGATTCCACCTTTTAGAATCTCATGAAAAAACACAATAAAAACTTATTAAATCTGACTTTGGGACACGCACTCTGTGTGCCATCGACTACGAGTATGTTTTTGAGTGCCCAATCGAATTCCTGGAGATGGAATCTTTTGGATATAAAATATCTTCAATAAAACTTTGGCTTGAGATATGCTGTCTAACTGTAATGCACATGGTGTGATAGCCTTGGCTTCCAAGCAGGTTCCAGGAAATGGAATCTCAAGAGAATCAAACAACTCATAAATTCAATTTAACCTCCTCTATTTCTTGGAAATTTCACAAAATTCCCACCACCAGTTTAGGATATTTTCAACGACACTACTCCAAAACTTTTGCTACCTTGCCACTTGGCTGCCACCTCAGCCATGCTAGGTGCCATTGTGGGGTCCACCTACATTTTCTCTCCTTATTTTGCTTCCAAACTGCGTAATTGGACAGAAACTGTAATATCATCTTCATCCGGCATCGAAACGACACACTACCATTGAGTTGGAAAGAGGAGTCGATACACTACATTTCTCATGAAGACTGTTCCATCCAGTTCTGCCATTTAACACTGCAAAAATACCAACGAACCCACTGCCAGTATGTAGACCTTTGAAATTAATATTCTGGAGGCATCTAGCATTCACCCAAGGGTATCTGAGGCTGCCAAACACTAAGAAAAGATGCAATAAGATCCCCCATGATGCCACATAGGCTCAGATGCTCTTGGATCACTGCCAACATGTCACATCTCTGTCAAAATGTTCAAAATTCCTTTGTGAGATGTATCAACACTCCATTGACCTTTGTGACTGACATTATCACCAAAACACTCTTGGATGCTCACTATAACCTGTCTGGGCCATCTGTACACTATAAAATTACAGAAATACCCCTATAATGTTGTCCATGGCTGTAAATGACAGAAATGACCTTGGATGACTCCCAATCATTGTGAGACCTCCGCATACATTGCTAAACCCCTGTAACATTGTCACTACCATTGTGAACACTATAAGAACTACTGGGGATTTTGGGACACTATCCAGTCACTACCTACACTGCCATGAGTCTACCAACTCAACCAAAAAGCTGCATGCCTGAACTGTACACTCCATTATCACCAAGATGCACCGTGATGACAACAACACAAATGCACTGTGGGACAACAATGACAACCAACACATAGACACTGCCATCTACATTGTGTGTTCAACACATGGAACTAAATTTCGCGATATATCGGCGAAATTTCGCCATATTTCGGAAATTTCGTGAGGTCCGAGACGAGATGTATATACGAAATGAAAATGTATCAAATTTCGGTCGAAATTTCGTAGCATTTCGATATAAACCGATATATCGACGAAATAAGGCACATGACCACTAAATGTCACGTGACCTGGGCCAAATAAAACTTCATTTCGCGATATATCGACCGAGACCTCCACAGCTCTGATTTTTCCTTCTTCTTTCCTCATTTCTTCTCTTCTCTTTGATTTTCTTCCACTCTCCAAGCATTGTTCTTCATAGTTTTCGACGCATTATCGCCGGAAACACGTCGGAGCCTCATCCAAGCACATCCTCCAAATATTTTTCATTATTTTTTCTCTAAAACTATTTTTTTTGAAAATAGTATGTTCAATACATGTTGGATGATGATGAAATATTTATATGTTAGACACCGGAAGCTGATCTATAGCCTCACGGTGTCGAAATTTTTTTTCCATATGTTTTTTTTTTTTTTCTAGTTTTAAAAATTGATTTTCCTACAACTAAAATAGGAAAAAATTAGGGGTAATATAACTTAGATGGGAATGAATTAAATATATGTTAGACACCAATGGCCGATCTACGGCTTCACGTTGTCGAACTTATTTTTCTGCCCATAAATAATTATTTTTGAAATAAAATAAGAAGAAAGAAGAAGAGAGGAAGAAGAAGAGGGGAGAAATAGAAGAGAATTGCTGCGATAGTATGGGAGTCATAGCCGTAAGATTGACTGCCCCCAAAACCTTCAATATATATTAACTTAATTCAAAAGACAATAGGATAAACCCAAAAAGACCAAAACACCCCTGAGGGAGAAGTCGTGAATTAGCACTAGAGCTAATTCACAACTCCCTCCCCCTACTATGACAACTTCTAACAATTTTAATTTTCAGAAATTAAGAAAAATATTTAAAAAATAAATAAGGAAAAATATGAGTTTTAGGTTTGAAAAAAAATATGAAAGTAATTTCTACATGTTTTGAAATGCATTAGATATATATTATGTTTAATAATTTTCGGTTTTGTTGTGTTAGGTCAATATTTATATTAAAATTATATATAAAAATTTATTTTTAATTATGCAAAAAATATAAGGGTTAGGGGAAAAATATTAAATAACTATACAAGTGTTTTAGTATTCTAAAAGTGTCAATTGAAGTGCTTCTACATTAAGTTTTTAATTATTTGTTTTGCTTACATTGCAATAAACAAGTATTATTATGGCGGATCATGAAAGACACCGTGCGAAGAGCAAGCAAAAGGTGGGGGAAAGTAGTCAACAGAGGGGGCAGAGGGAGCAAAGAGAACAGAGAGAACAAGAGAGACCAACCAGCCAGCATAGGGGTGACATTGCATGGTTACATGGCACTCCAATTGATGGGGATAAGAGAAAATCCCAATGTAACTATTGTCACATGCAGTTTTTGGGAGGTGGGTCGAGTAGACTTAAACAACATCTGACTGGAGGATCTAAAGATGTTGTAGGTTGTCATATGGTCCCTACTCAAGTAGCTAGAGAAATTGGTGACAGTTTGAAGGGAAAGAAGAAGAGGAAGGCTGACAAGCAGAGGATAAGAGAACAACTTGAGGATACAGTGAGGAGTTCAATGGGAGGAAGACAATACCATGATGATGATGATGACTCCTCAGATGATGATGATGAGGACATTGCAGTACCTGATGATGTACAAACAACAGAGGAGGCCAGGGATTTTCGACGGATTGTTTCAAGGAGTAGAGTTAGTTTTCAAGATGATCAGTAGAGATAGAGAATAGGGGGTAGTGGAGGAGCTGGCACATCTGGAGGTTCTAGATCTTTCAATCCTTTTAAAAGATCATAAACTGTGAGGGTAGCCCCAACACTTCTATTAGTACCAGTACCACCATCAGCATCAGATCCTAAACTGCATAGGAAGAAAGGAAGCAGTCAACCAAGAATCAAAAGAGTATGGAAGGGGATGAAGGGGTTGGTTAAAGAATCAATAGCTAAGTGGATGCTATACCATACCATCCCAGCAAACACTGCACAAGGCCCCCATTATGATACCATGATAGATACAATTGCAAAGGCTGGCCCAGGATTCAAGGGCCCCACCTCATATGAGGTAATGAATGTTTATCTACCTTAACAAAAGTCTGAGATTGATGAGTACATTAGGGAGATGAGTATGTGGGAGACATATGGGGTGACTGTAATGGCAGATGGATCGACTGGGCCTACAAGAAAGTTCATCATCAATTTTATGGTTTATTGTGATGGGAGGACAGTTTTCCTCAAATCTGTGGATGCATCCAAAGAGATAAAGGATGCGAAATACATTTACAGATTGTTAAAGGAAGTAGTTGAAAAAGATGTGGGAATTGAGAACGTTGTCCAGATTGTAACGGACAACGGAAGCGACTTCAAGCTGGCCGGTGAGAAGATGATGAACAACAATAAGTACCAGCTCTTCTGGACACCTTGTGCAGCCCATTGCATTGATTTAATGCTAAAGGATATAGGAAAGTTAAAGCTGGTGAAGACTGTGGTTGAAAGTGCAAGACAAGTCACCAACTTTGTATACAACCACTCCTATGCACTCAATCTACTGAGGGGGAAAAATGTGGGGGTGACTTGGTTAGGCCTGGCATCACAAGATTTGCCACCAACTACATTGCCCTAAAACGCATTGAGACAAAGAAGGCCGGGCTGAGAAGTATGTTTGCTTCTGAGAAGTGGTTTGGATGGAAGGGTTCCAATACTGCAAGTGGGAGGGAAGCACAAGCAACTATGTCATCTGAGGACTTCTGGACAAAACTAAGCAAAATGGTGAAAGTTTTGGAGCCAGTAATTAAAGTTCTACATATTGCTGACTCCGCTCTCAAGGGCCCAACCATGCCAGTCCTGTATGCTGCAATGGACTTGATGAAAGATAGTGTCTACAGTGTGGCTCCTTGTAGTAGCAAGCACTTCTTGGATATCATCAATACTCACTGGGAGAATCAACTTATGCATCCACTGCATAAGGCTGGTGAGTAAATTTGTTTTATGTAACTAATTCATAGTAATACTATTTACTAATTACCTATGCATTTGACAATATCTAATTTCTATATGTCAAATTTCAGTATACTACTTGAACTCCAAATATCAATATAATAATAGGCTTGGGTTAGAAACTCAACTTATTGATGCTGTAAAACAAGTAGTGAAGAAGTTGGAGCCAAATGGTGCACTACAATCTATTTGCAACAATGAGGTGAATCTTAGAATTCATTTGGAAACTCAACTTATTGATGCAGTGAAACTAGTGAAGAAGTACTTACTAATTTTCCACATGGGTGTAGATCAAGATATTTAGGGATGCATTGGGAAGTTTTGGAACTGATGCTGCAATACAAGGCAGAGCACGCGGTGATGCTGGTAATTCTTTTAAGTTTTAAATTACATATGTATTGAAATTTGAAAGTTGAAACTTGAAAGTTGAAACAACATTTGACACGTCTTTTTTTGTTGTAAACTTGTAATGCAGCTGAATGATAGGTGTGGTATGGGGAATCGGGCCAATCGGCTGAGAATTTAAGAAGAATAGTAATCAAAATCCTTGCCCAAACATGTTCCGCATCTGGCTGTGAGAGGAACTGGAGTACCTTTGCACTCATCCACTCTAAGAGGCACAACAAATTAGGGTCTGAACGTCTATCTGACATGGTATATGTGCACTACAACTTGAGGCTGAAACTGCAACACATACGCATGGGACATGAGGGATAGAGGGGCACTATTAACCTCACCGACATCTTTTAAGTTGACTCAGACGATGAGGAACCTATTGTGGATTGGGTGAGGGATAGAGGTGAGCCAGTGTTGGATCAGGAGGGAGGTAGGCCCGACCCCGTGATAGCTTCCGAGATTGGTGCTGATGTGGATGATTATATGGCTGACGAGGGTCAGATATATGCATGGGAAGCCTCACCCATACCATTCCAGCCCACTGGTGGCAATGTTGCTAATGATGATGACTAGTCTAGGTCCTCAGATGATGATGATGGTGGTGATGGTGATGGTGATGGTGGTGGTAGTGATGGTGATGGTGGTGGTGGTGGTGGTGGCGGTGAAGATTTTGGTGGAATGCGAGAGCGTTATGTGGTAGGCGAGGATACGGCGCCTGTAGAGCTTGTCCGATTCACTGGAGAGACACAATTTGATCATGCCACACAGGATACGGACCACGGAGCACATGACCCCGCACCCCCACCCGCAAGACCCCCCTACAACTATACAGCAGGAAGCGTAGGGGTCGACAAACACAGTTACAAGCTGATTATATGGACATTGATGACTTATCTAGCTCTGTTGGCGGTTTGAGTATGGGTGATAGGGAGGGAGGACCGACTGGGCATTGACGTGCCCCATCTTTTGACGCGCATACTACTCCATTGTCATCGGATTATAGTGCATCACAACCTCACGGTGGATATGGATATGGATCATATGGGCAGTTTAGTGGGGTAGGGGACTATGACTACCAGTCCCAGTCCCAGGGACATACTGGATCATCTTTTGTAGATGACATCTTTGCATACCCTAGCTACCAACCTCACCAGCCATACATGCAGCCAGTGCCAACGCCGCTTCCGCCAACATCATATCATACTGGATCATCTTCTTCACAGACTGAATCGATTGATAACCCTAGTCCATATCCTAGGATAGGTTACCTACAGTATGTTGATGACTCAATTTACATGACACTTGTGGATGACTACACTCATTTCTTCTCTGAAACTATACCGTGGTCCACATATGTCCTTCAAACAGAGAACAATGGACGTCAACTCCAGCGGGCCATGAGTGGGATTGATCCAGGAAGGCACAACAACTATTATTAGCACTTGTAACTTGTAAGTTGTAAGTTGTGATTTCACTGATTTGTGAACTTGTGAGTTGTGAGTTTGTGACTTTGACACTTTGTGTATTGCCTTTAAGCATTTGAGCTATTGAGTATTGAGTTATTGATTATTATGGAGTTTATGAGAATATGATTTATGAATTATGTCCTATGAGTCTTAATTAGTTTGTTTAAATTTCTTTTATGTCTTTAACTGCCTAATCAATGTGTATTTAACTATTTGTACATTAGGGTCGGCGACCATATATTGTTAATCAAGGGTGCAAGCCCAAAACACCACTTTGAGTTCATTTTTTTGTAATTTTATGGTTTAAATGTGTTTATCTAGCTTAAATAAGGGTGTCCATGAAGTATCAGGCCTAGATATGGCCAAACACCTACAGAGATGGACCTCCGAAATATTGCAGAAAAAATGCAATATTTCGGCAAAACTTGGCGAAATTTCGAATATTTCGGGTATCTCGGTAGGCCCGAGATACCTATATATCGTGAGATATAGTACCATGGTTCAACAATCTAGTGGACAGTAGCTACAATATTGTTTTGAAAATCTCACTAACAGAATCAAGACAAATATTTCAGAGTTCGAGAGGAATCAGACAAGAATACCCACTTTTACCACTGATATTGATGTGTGGCAGAAACATTGAACAAGCTGATCTTGATTAGTTAATGGATGGTGCTGAAATGGAGTGACAATAAAACAAGGGGCTCCTTAGATGTCACATATATAGAATGAGGAGACATCGAGCATAATCAGTCTAGGTAACCAATAAGGATTGATATAATGCAAAATGGAAAAGTTAAAAGAGCAAGATTCAGACCCAAAGTGACTTTGGGAGAAGTACAAAAAAAACAGAAATTCATGGATTAGTGTTCACTACCTTTTCACCTAAAAGCTCGACTTTGGGAGAAGTAAAAAAAACAGAAATTCATGGATTAGTGTTCACTACCTTTTCACCAAACTGTTACGGAGAAGAAATGTTGGGAAAACTCTTCCAATGCACTTCCCAGGACTCGAACACCTGACCTCCCTGCTCTAATACATTGTTCGCTACCGTTTCACCTAAAAGCTTGAACTGTTGGTGAAGGGCAGCATCAATGTATACATCAACAATTAGGTTGAAATTAAGTATAGTCTTGAGTAGGGTCAAATAGAAGAAAAAAAAAAGAATCCATGTAGCCAACCCCATTTAGTTGGCAATATTGGGATAAGGCTTAATTGAATTGAGTTGAGCTGGAAAAAGAAAAGGGTGTGATCATAGGTAATGGAGTATAATGTGTGTGGGTGTTTGGGGGGGGGGGGTGGTTGACATTTGGAAGATGGCATCAACACCAGCAAATCAAGTTTAACTTTTGATCTTTATGTTCATGCAACAAGTTCTCCACTTCCCTACTACCTTTAATCAGTTAGGATGTAAGCAAGGAATTAGTCCTTTCCAGATAAATGAAAATATAAACACACAGAGAGAGAGAGAGAGAAGCACTAGGAGACTAGTGAGTAAAGACGCAGGTTACTGAAAAGCAAAGAGAGAATGACGAAAGAATAAATTTAGATTAAACCGCAATCAGAATGAGGAAAGAATGACCCGGGGAAAAAAACCCCACCCTAAAGGGAGAAAACTGACAATGACAAACATAAGCTGAGAGGCACAAATACTGCACAGACAAGGTAAGAAGGCACATCCAAAAAATTGAAATGCCATTGTTCGATTTTGAAAGGGAGTTTTATATATTAGTTAAGTTTAGTTCACATTGTTCCATGCCTGATTTTTTTGGATTTTTTTATGGTTGCTACTGTTTTTTTTTTTTTTTTTTTTTTTTTTTTTAGATTGATATACAGTTTTTCAGATATAATTCTTTGCACTAGGGTTTTGGTGTTTATTGATTTAGAGTCATAATCTTACAGTGCTTTTTTTTTTTGGGTGAATAAATAATCTATTACCAAAGCCCAAGGGGGGCGAGAGGAGAGAGGGGGGAAACAAAGGAAAGAGATGGGGGGAAAGAAACAAGCCCCGAGCCCAACTAAGAGGGGGTATAAGTTAAGATTTACAGATGATCGATCCTAGTAATGGAGGAAGGGTTTACAGCATGAAGGAGAAGAAGAAGAGAAGAGAAGATAGAGAAAATTGTGGGATGTTAGAAGTGGCTACTCCTAACAGCCATTTACTTCATTAAACCATTCTTAGGAAATTACAAGGACCTCCCTAGGGAGGTAAAAGAAAAACAGAAATAAAAATTAAAAATTACAACTCTAGTGACTTCTGACATAGACATGTACTAAAGTACCCTTAGTACATAAACTCTAACACTCCCCCTCAAGCTGGAGAATAAATGTCATAAATTCCCAGCTTGGAGAATAAGGTACTAAATAAACCAGGAATGAGACCCTTGGTGAAGATATCTACTACTTGATCACCTGTCTTCAAAAAGGGAGTACATATGCACCCAGAATCTAGCTTCTCTTTGATGAAGTGTCGATCAACCTCAATATGTTTGGTTCGATCATGTTGAACTA
The DNA here is from genome assembly GCF_018873765.1 of Telopea speciosissima. Classification (NCBI taxonomy): domain Eukaryota; kingdom Viridiplantae; phylum Streptophyta; class Magnoliopsida; order Proteales; family Proteaceae; genus Telopea; species Telopea speciosissima. The sequence continues at coordinate 21,909,151 of NC_057925.1, forward strand.
GATTATGGGCAATGTTTATAGCAGCTTTGTTGTCACAATAAAGTCTCATTAGCCCTTCAGTTTCAAAACTCAAGTCTTGAAGAGGTCTTTTAAGCCATATAAGCCCACACACTCTATGAGCCATGGCCCTAAACTCAGCCTCCGCACTGGATCTAGCTACAACTGGTTGTTTCTTGCTCCTTCAGGTAAGTAGATTATCACCCACAAAGGTACAATACCCAGAAGTAGATCTCCTGTCAAAGACTGAACCAGCCCAATCAGCATCTGTGTAGCCTTCAATCTGCAAATGGTCATGCCTAGCAAATAGAAGGCCTTTTCCTGGACAAGATTTTAAGTATCTAATGAAGTGATACACCGCATTCAGATGTCCACTCCTGGGAGCATGCATGAACTGACTCACCACTCCAACTGCATAAGAGATGTCTGGTCGAGTCAAGGAAAGATAGAATAGTTTCCCAACTAATCTTTGGTACTTGCTTGCATCTATAAGAGAAGAACCACATTTATCACCAAGCATATGATTCGGATTAATGGGGGATGTTGCTGGTTTGCATCCTATCATTCCTATCTCTTTCAAAAGATCCAAGACAAATTTCCTTTGGTAGATGTTGATTCCTTTCCTTAATCTAGATACTTCAATACCCAAGAAGTATTTCAAGAGTCTAAGGTCTTTGATCTCAAACTGTTTAGCCATATAAGACTTCAAGTTGTTTATCTCCGCAACATCATTCCCAGTTACCACGTCATCAACATAGACAATGAGAGTTGTAACTGTACCATTACCTCTCTTAATAAACAAGGTGTGGTCAGCTTGACTCTGATAACACCCATTCTTCAGGATGGCTTGTCTAAATCTCTCAAAACTAAGTCTTAGTAGACTGCTTGAGGTCATAGAGAGTTTTCTTCAAGAGACAAACTTTCCTTTCGGCTGAGGGACATTGAAAACCAGGTGGAGGCTGCATGTACACTTCATCTGCTAAATCTCCATGAAGAAATGCATTCTTCACATCTAATTGGTACATTGGCCAATCTTTATTGGCAGCCACTGAAAGAAGAACCCTGATTGAGTTATGCTTGGCTTCAGGGGCAAAAGTCTCCTGGTAGTCAATGTCATACACCTGACTATACCCTTTTGCACCCAACCTAGCTTTGTATATTTCCACTGAACCATCGGATCTATACTTGATGGTATAAACCCATCTGCATCCAACTGGAGTTCTCCCCCTGGGAAGATCAACTAGTATCCAAGTATTGTTATTCTCCAGAACCACCATTTCCTCAGACATTGCTTGCATCCATTTTGGATCGGATAAGGCCTCTGTGACACTTTTGGGAATGGAAGAAGACTCAAGGGCAGTGGAAAAAGGCAATACCTGTAGGAAAAATAGAGTCATAGGAAACAAACTGGGCTATGGGTTAGTACAGGCTCTCTTCCCCTTTCTCATAGCAATGGTAAGATCTAATTCAGAAGGAGAAGAATTACCTGACTGAGGAGGATGACACTGAGGATGTGGATCCAAATAGGGGTTTTGGCAGGGTTGCTTTCCCTTCAACGCATACCAGGGTTGCTTTCCTTTTCCCTTCAACAAGCATTCACCTCTTGTGAATACAACATCTTTGAATCTTATTCCCGTATATTCCTTTTTTCTGCTAGCATCACCACCACAACTAGCATCAATATCAACAACACCATTAGCATCAACAACATCCACTTCTTTGTATTTTCTAATATCAAATAGGAATTGAGAAGTGGAGATAGGCAAGGGAGATAGAAAAGGAATGACATCAACATCCTGTTCACTTCTAATACTCTCCCCTTGAACAGGATGATGAGGGGAAGAACAGTAAGGGATAGACTCAAAGAAGGTGACATCTTTGGAGAGAAGTCGCCTTCAGGGAGGAGGATGGTAGCACTTATACCCTTTGGTGGAATCAGAGTAACCCAAGAAGATGCACTTGAGAGCTTTAGGATCAAGCTTGGTGCGGGCTGATTTGTTGACATGAACATAACAAACACAACCAAAGACTTTTGGAGGCAAAGAGAAAACTGAGGATTGAGGAGAAAGAAGAGCCAGGGGGATTTGGAGCCAAGAAGTGGAGTTGGCATCCGGTTAATAAGAAAGGCAACGGTAAGAAGTGAATCAAACCAGAAAGTCTTACACACATGCATACCAAAGAGAAGACCCCTGGTGATTTCCAGCAAATAGCGATTTTTTCGCTCAGCCACCCCATTTTGTTGGGGGGTGTCAACACAAGCCAGTTGATGGATGATGTCATTATCAGTAAAGAACTGTTGGAGCCGCCCATACATGTACTCACCCCCCTTATCAGACCTAACACATTGGATTCGAGTATCAAACTAAGTATGGATAAGTTGATAGAAATCCTTAAAAGCATCACAAACATCACTCTTTTGTTTCAACAAAACAGTCCAAGTAGACCTAAAATAGTCATCCACAAATGAAACAAAGTAACGAAATCCAGCTAAAGAAGTAGTAGAAGAAAGCCCCCACACATCAGTATGAATAAGAGAAAAAGGTGCAGTAGATCTATTACCACGATAAGGATAAGATGTGCGACAGTGTTTAGCAAAAATACAAGATTCACACTGAAAAACATAAGAGGAAGGAAAAGAAGTAAACAAGTGGGGTAATTGTCTTCTCATAACAACAAAAGAGGGATGACCCAAACATTGATGCCAAAGCATTATAGACTCCAAAGTACTATGGTCAGTCCGACCACAAACATAAGCTGCAGCAGTAGATTGAGCAGGTAACCGTGGTTCAAGAAGGTAGAGTCCTCCTTTTTCAGTCCCACTGCCAATAACCCTGTGTCTCCAAATCCTAAAAACCACAATAGGAAGGAAAGAAAGTGACACAACAATTTAAGGATTTGGTTAGGTGACTCACTGATAATAGGTTAGTAGGAAAATCAGGAACATGAAGGATAGACTCAAGGGAAATAGAGGGAGTAACTAGTACATTACCCTTACCAAAGAGAGAAGAAGAAAGGGAACCATCAACCCTTACCTTGTCCTGGCCAGAGCGAATGGAGTAGGAATCATAATACTGTGACATACCAGTCATGTGATCAGAGGCTCCAGAGTCAATAATCCAGGTGGGTGCAGTAGAAGGAGCAAACGAGACTTGCAGAGCTGAGGCAGAAGTAGCTGACCCTCCAAGGTGAGGCATTAGCCGACAGAGGGCGGAAATGTCATCCTGTGAAAGGGAATCAGGAGCAGGCTGGGGTCCAGATGTCTCAGACTTGGATGTCACAAAGTGAGCCCTAGCTCCCCCTCGCTTACCTCCACAGGCACTAGATGAACCACCACGCATGGCAGGGGGCTGCCCATGAGGATCCCAACACCTGTCCTTGGTGTGTCCAAGCTTTCCACAGTGATCACATTTGAACCTCTCATATTGATCTACACGAGTTGGCCCTTGGCCTTTTCCCCCACTTTTCTAATCTTTGTGGGAACTAGAAACAAGAGCAGATCTCTCTGTTGATGGTGCAATATCCATAGTTGTTCTCCTGGTTTCCTCACTTTGCAAGTAGCTGCACACTTCATCCTGAGATGGAAAGGGAGATCTCCCTAAGATTTGCAAGCGAAGAGGCTCATATTCTGGGTTAAGACCACCAAGCAAAATAAAGATCCTTTCCTTTTCTCAGCATTTGTAGACCACTGCCTCATCATCAGAATTGGACAGCTAGAGGTTGTTATAGTGATCATATTCCTCCCACAAGCTAATAACAATGTTGTAGTAATCAGATATACACTTATCACCCTGTTTCAGATGGATGATTTTTTTGAGGATTTGATATACTTTTGCTGCATCACCAACCCTATAAAAAACCTTGGAGACACTGTCCCAGATATCTTTTGCAGTCTCCTTACTCATAAACCTCCTACCTATCTCAGGTTTCATAAAGAATATCAACCAAGTCATAACAGTGGAGTTCTCATTCTCCCACTTAAGATAGCCTCGATCAGTTGTAGCAGGAGCCTTGATCAGCTGTAGTAGGAGCCTTGATAGAGCCAGTAATGTATCCCAACTTTCCCCTACTGCGTATGGACAACTTCACAGAACGGGACCAATCCAAGTAGTTGGTATTGTCCAATTTCACAACAGATATTTGGGTGTTGCGATTGTCAAAGGAAGCCATAGTTAGGACACCACTGGCCGGAATTGATCCACTGACCTCAGAATCAGCCCCAGACACCATAGACATACTGCCAAACAACTCAAGGGAATGCAAAATAAAGCCTTGTATAAATGGAGAGACACCTCAACCCAATCACAATAAGGAGAACAGCAAGCAACAGGCAAACCAAGAGCATACACTTGATGAAAAAATACAAACCAAATGCTTCCACAAACCAAACAACAGCAGCACATATCATCCAAGGCCATAACACTAATCAAATCTGCCACTCACAGTAGCTAAGAACCACACAAGATAGCACAGCCTCAACAAAGAACAGAAAAAAATGAAAGAGAAAATACCCTGCTGGCAGTAACATTGCAGCATCGTGGATGAGAGTAAGGCTCTCAAACCTGCTTCATGTACCAATCAAGACCTTAGGGGCCTTAAAGAGGACCTCAAGGCAACTTAAAAGGGCCCAGCCCCAAAGCAAACCAAGCTGCCAACAGGCAGAATCGAACAGAGAAGAGAAAAAACTGGCGGAAATCTGGGCAGCAACCTTTGGAGCAGCACTCCTCGAACTGCTTCTCTCTTCAACCAAATGCTGGAGGGGTTGAAAGGACACCCCTAGATGATCCAAATGCACCAAACCTCATCCCAAAAGGTTGAGAGATGAGGGAGAAACGAAAAAAAAAAAAAAAAAAAGATAACAGAGGCTGGTGGTAACAATGGTGCAGCTGCTAGAGCTTCAACTCTTCTTCATCAGTATCTGCAGTCCCTCCATTCTATATTGAATCGAAGAATGGAACTGCAAGGGATGTATTGCTTCACATTGTACAGCCACTAATGGAACCCTAAAGGGAAGAAGGGTACCAAAGAGAGGTAAAAGAAACAAGGCTGACCCTAGCCGACTCTCAAACCAGAGGACCTTGAAGCTCTGATACCAAGTTAAGATTTATAGATGGTCGATCCTAGTAATGGAGGAAGGGTTTACAGCATGAAGGAGAAGAAGAAGAGAGGGGAAGAGAGGAAGAAGAAGATAGTTGGAGAGAATCGTGGGATGTTAGAAGTGGCTACTCCTAACATCCATTTACTTCATTAAACCATTCTTAGGAAATTACAAGGACCTCCCTAAGGAGGCAAAAGAGAAACAGAAATAAAAGTTAAAAAAACAACTCTAGTGACTTATGACATAGACATGTACTAAAGTACACATAGTACATAAACTCTAATAGTATGGGGCCGTAAAAGAGCCCTATCTAAGCCCCAGGAATCAACAATATGTCTGTTCCTTGGGGAGTTCAATAAGATCTTGTGAGGGAGGAAACTCAGCTTTGAGAAGACATCCGAAGAGATGGCTTTCCAAATCAAGTCAAAAGACCTAGAGTTGGAGGTCCATCTCCTAAGGTTCCTCTCCATCCATATGTGATAAAGGGCAGCACCAAACACAAGCTTGCCAATAGTGTCACAAATAGAGCATCCAAAGAAAGTAATGACCAGCCATAGCCACTCTCTAGGGAAGGGGAGGCGTCTCCTGCAACGAGGCTAGATGGACGAAAGGGCTTTTTTTTCAGATGGTATAGGTGAAGGGGCAAGCAAAGAATAGGTGATCAATGTCTTCGGAACCACTCCAACAAAAGATACAAGAGGGAGGGACAGGGATTCTTCGGTGGAGGAGGAAGGCTTGGGTCGGGAGGCAAAGGTTAAGGGCTCTCTTGGCTAAGAAGCTATGGCGAGGGATGTGACCTTTGAACCAAATAAGCTTGTGCCAAAGAACGGTAGGGGCAAGGAACCTAACAAAGTTCCAGGCGGATCTAAGGCCAAAAAGGCCGTTTGAGGAGGGGAGCCAAATAACTTGGTTCGCATGAGATGAGGGGGAGGGGGGGGAGGGGGGAAGAGAATGCCAAATCTGGGAGAGGATGAGGGGAAAGGGGGAGGGGGGGGGACCAAGATCAATGGGAGATAATGCAGGAGAGGGGGGCAAACTTGGGAATGCCTGAGGAGTAAATTGATCTGGCCCAAAACAAATTATAGGGGACCCTATTAGGGTGCCAGGGGTCAAGCCAAAGGTAGATGGAAGCGCCATCAGTAATAGTAGAGGAAGTAGCTCTGAGAGCTAAGGGGCGGAGGAGGAGGATCTTGCGCCAGACCCAGGAGTCCGAAGGGAAGGGGACAGTCCAAATGGAGTCATTTTTTAGGAGATGGGAGTAAACCCAGTGAACCCAAATGGAGTCATGATTGAGATTTTCAAAATGAGCTTCAGAATACTTGCATTATTGGACTCGTGGATACGGCGAATGCCAAGGCCACCTTCTGATTTAGGAAGGCAGATGGATTTCCAGCTGACTGGACGGAGGAATTTGGAGGTTTCCTTCCCTTTCCAAAAAGAAAGCACAGAAGAGGGTTTCCATGGCTTTAATGGTAGATTTAGGGAGGCCATAGATGCCACACTAGTAAATGTAAGAAGATTGGAGAACCGATCTAATGCACTCAAGCCTATCATCGTAGGAGAGAAGTTTGCCTTTCCATAGCTGGAGCCGTTTGCGGATGTTGTCAAGCATGGGGGTGCAATGGTGGCTAGAGAGCTTAGCGGGGATAAGGGGGAGGCCCAAGTATTTCACTGGAAGGGAGCCCAAGGAAAAGCCCGTAAGGCGCAGGAGGGTGTCTTTGTTAGAATCAGAGATTCCAAAGAGAAAAAGCTTGGATTTGAGAAGGTTGATACGGAGGCCAGAGAGACTCTAAAAGAGATGAAGGGAAGACATGATAGCCGAGATAGAAGAAGGGGAAGCTTTAGATTGAGGTGCTTGAATTTGGGAATGGGGGAGATGAGGTAGAGGTCAGTTTTGGCTTGGATGCTCTTTGAGAAGACTTCCATGGCCAGAGAGAAGAGGAAGGGAGAAAGGGGGCAACCTTAGAGAATCCCAACTTTAGAATGGAAAAAACCAGTGGAGGAGCAATTGACGATGACGGAGTAAGAGGGGGAGGAGATATAATCAAAAATCCAGCGGATGATAGCGGGGGGGGGGGGGGGAAGCCCATCTGGGATAACACATCGCAGATGAAGTCCTATCTGAGGGAATCAAAAGCTTTGTGGAGGTCAATCTTCATAAGGGCAGCGAGCGAGTGGGATTTTCGATTAAAACCACGCATAATTTCAGAGCAGAGAATGATATTATCCGCTATGCTTCTGCCAGAAATGAAGGAAGATTGGTTAGAGCTGACCAAGGAAGGGATGACAAGCTGGATTTCGTTAGCCAGGATCTTCGCAATAAACTTGTAAAGGAGATTGCAAAGAGAGATAGGTCTAAAATCAGACAAATAAGATGCTCCATCTTTTTTAGAGATAAAGAAAAGAAAAGTCTAATTGACCTGAGCAAGCTGGCTTTAATGAGATCCTCTTTAATATGGTCCCAACAGCTAAGGAAAAACCCCATACTGAAACCATTGGGGCCCTTGTTGGATTTATGGGACAAGATAGCCTTGAAAATCTCATCAGAAGGGATGGCAAGGAGAGAGCTAGCCAGAGAGGAAGGGACAAATTTGTTAATGAGGTCAGGGGGAAGGGGGGAGGAGGGGGGAGGGAAGGGTTGAAGAGGGAAGAGAAGTAGGAGGCAGCCTCAGACTTAATACCGAGAACAGAGGAGAGAGGGGATCCATCCTGAGCGATGAGCAAGGTGATGGAATTATAGCTCAACCTGGCTTGTAAAGAACGGTGGAGGAAAGCAGTGTTAGAATCCCCAAGCTCCAGCCACTTAATGCGAGATTTCTGGCGAAGAAAGCTTTCTTCATGAGAGGCGAGGGAAGAGAGCTCTTTCAAAAGGTCTCTCTCTTCCTCTGCCAACAAAGGGTTGAGCGGATCCTATTGAAGGTGGGATTGCACACTAACAAAGTCAGATCGATAGAAAGAGATGCGAGAGGGGATATTACCACAGGTGGAGGAGTTCCAGGGTTTGAGGGCTGATTTGGTGAGATGGAGCTTTTTAGCGAAGGCAATGACAGGGAGGGAGGGGCAGAAGACGGGAGAGCTCCAGGCTTTGAGCATGGTTGAGAGGTAAAGATGGTGGGAAGTCCACATGTCAAAGAATTTAAAAGGTTTGGGGCCAAAGGAAGAATACTGATGGATAAGAAGATGGTAAGGGCTATGGTCAGATAGACCTTGGGGAAGAAAGTTGGCAAGGGAGTGGGGGAAGGAGGAGAGCCAAGCTTCATTAATGAGGAAACGGTCCAACTTGCAAGCAATGCGGTCATTTCCCCCTCTACGGTTGTGCCAAGTTAGGGGGAACCTGACCATCAAAGATCGTCAATACCAATATCTTCGATGCAATCATTGAAAGCATTGACGGATTGGGAATCGAGGGGGCAACCACCAAATTTCTCAGATTGGAATCTGACAACATTGAAATCACCTCCCACTCCCCAAGGAAGGGATCCAGTCCCGGCTTTAAGGAGAGCCAGATCATCCCAAAGAGAGGAACGGTCAGCAGGCCAGTTAAAGGCATAAACTACTGTGAGGTAGAAGGAGAGGGAGGAGTTAAGAAGGGAGAGAAGGAGGTGAATAAGTTGGGGGGAGGAGTGAGAAATAAAGATGTGGATTTTAGAGGGGTCCCAAAGGATCCATATACACCCATTAGGAGAATGGTTGTAATTGGAGATAAAGGACCAAAAAAGGGCGATGGATGCCACAATGCGAGAAGCATTCTCAAGGAGGACGCGGGTTTCCAGAAGGGCGCAAAAGGAAGAGTGGGAAGACTTAATGAGGGCTCTAATGTCATGGTGTTTGTCCAGGGAATTGAGGCCCTTGACATTCTAGATGAGACCTGCAGACATGGAGAACTAGAGGGTGTAGGGCATCGAAATCCTTGGGGGAACACTCATATACCTCCTACGAGAGTAGGCAAGGGTAGGACGATGGCAGGCAATAATAGTAGTAGCAAGGGAGCTGCCAATCCCACGAGGGGGAACAAAGGGGAGGGGAGAAGGGGATATCTGACCAATCCCGAGAGGGGGGGTGGGAGGGGGAACTCAACGGACAAGGGAAGGGGGGTGGGAGAGGTGGCAGGAACAATGGTTAAGTCAAAGGGAGGGTGGGAGGGGTTAGGGTCGGTGGAGGGGTTGAATGAAGAGGGTCGGGTATGGGATGAAGTGGGTAGGGTAAGGGGGGAAGTGTTGGACGGGTCTTGGTTTGGGATATGGTTCTAGTATAAATGGGTTGGAAGGGTAAAAAGGGAAGGTTTGTAAGTGAAAAAGGATGAGGTTGGTTTGGGGAGAGGTTGGACCAGGTTAGGAGAAGGGGGGTTGGTTATAAGTAGTCAAGGATAAGGTAGGGCCAAGGTTGGAAGTGGCACCATGGTTAGGGGGAATCTCGAGACGAGGGGGTTTGGTAAGAGGGGGGTAGGTTGGATCTATGCAAAGACAAAAGGGGATTTATAGGGTAAAAAGCATCGTGCATCAGACCTCGCATAAGAGCAAGTCTTCGAACCAAAGAGGAGCTACTGGGAGCAGGCTGAGACTGATCCTCGATTGGATCTGCGACAACGGAAGCCAGTGATGGCAGGGCCCAAATCTTCGAAGCAACTAGGCTTGGAGAGGAGCTGTCGGAGACGTCAGTTGCTATTTTGGAGAAACCATCTCTTCGGTAAGGGGAACCAGTCTGCAAGGAGTTCTGGTCAAAAGTAGATTCAGTCGCCTGGGGAGCTGACGACCCAATAGGAGCAGCCAAAGTCAAAGAGCCTGAAGGATTTATGCGATGGGGACCAAGGAGCGAGGTCAATCTGTGATTTGCAGTCAGAGCTTCAGCATCGCAAAGGGATAGCGGAATCTCAGGACCAGTAATCGAGGGTGCCTCCCTGCGAGGAGAACCAGATGAAGATCACGGTGGCGACGTCTGTGGCAGTGGCGCACTTTCACCCTACCCCTGTTGGGTGTTCTGGAGATGCCTACCGATCGCGGAGGAGCAGAGTAGTTCAAAGAGCCAAGGGGCGACCAGTAGAAGATGAAGCGAAAACCGAAGGGCTTGCTCGTCGGAAAACTTGCTGATGTCAGGAGAACTAAATTAGCTTGAACACTTGGAGTCGACTAGGGAACCAAATCAGCGTCTTGAACACTTGGAGTCGACGAGGGAACCAAATCAGCTTCAGGGGCAACGAAGGGAGCTTTGCCGAAATAGTCTTAGAGTTGTGTCCAAAAACCATACAATGGATGCAATGGGGAGGGAACCATTTGAACTTGACTGGCTGTTTGAAGCAGAACCCATCTTCTTCCACAATGGTGATGGAGGAAGGAGGAGGGTGGTCCACAGAGATATCGATGCACAGTCTTGCAAAAGATAGTTTGTCCATTCTCCGGCTGCGAGCATCAGAGTAGAGGGTAAAACCTAAGACATCCAATTATGCTAAGGCAATTCTGACTCCAGTACTGAAATGGGAGACTAGGCAGGACAATCCACAAGGGAATGGAGTTGAGGTTGACCTTGTGGAGTTGGATGTAGGGATCCCACTGGCGGAGGAAGATTGGTTTGGTGCCGACAAGCCATGGAGCGCCGTCTAGGGCTCGAGTCTTGGCCTCCTCAGAGAAGAACTTGAAGATGAAGACACCGTCGTCGAGGAGGAAGGTATCTAAGGAGCCTTGAGCTTTCCATTGCTTAGACAGGGAAGCTTTGACAGTGTGAAGGAGGGTCGAGAACCTAGGAAGTGGCCCACAAGGCACGATAGCCATTTGGTGATTTCTGGAGATAACCGGTTGTTGGGGCAAAGAGCGCAGGGTGAGCCATTATCAAAGGAATGTTTTACAAAGTGAAGGGAGAGAACAGAGCTCGAGGAGGAGGATGGATGGGAGACAAGAGAGGCCTAGGGTCTTCCGACCTACGGGGGGTGGAAGCATTGGTGGCGAGGGTGATAGAGTGGGTGGGGGTGGAGGATATGGTGGTGGCGGGAGAGCTAGAGATGGTGGAGGCAAGGGTGGTGGGAGTAATGGTGGTGGTGGATAGGATGGTGGTCGGAGGAGGGGGGAAAGGGGGGAGAGCTCATGGTGGTCCTAATATGGTCCCAACCTAATTTATAATGCTTTAACATCCTCCTTGACGGCTTCTTCATTAACTTATTTTTGCTAGTTTTATTTTGATTTCATTTCGTTTTCTTTCACGCATACATGCATTATAAGAAATTAGGGTTTTTCTTTGCATACAAATTTTCAATGATTGTTTTGATATTTTCTAACACCTTTTTGTGGTTTTCTCAGTGTTAAATCATATCATGATAGGTTGTTAGGTCATCCTCATATTATTTTTCTTAAAAGTTTCCCTTGCATAATAGGATAGGTTTTGCATATTAAATTGGTTTTTATTATTTATGTTAGTTTTCTCAAGTAATTGTTGGTGTATTTGTTTAATTACAAATTTTGTAATTTTGTAATTTTTTTATTTTAATGTTGCTTTCTATTTGTGAGCTTTGATATCGTTATGATATGATCTAGAGTTTTATTGGATATATTTTCTTTAATTGATTGATAGTACCTTGTGCTAGATAGCGAGAATGGTGTTTTAGTAATATAGTGCATCTGTAAATTAGTTTCATCGTGTACTGTTATGACAACAAATAATAGCTTAATGTTGGTATAGTATGTCTTTTCATTTACTCATAAATATACTAAGCCTTGCATTGTAGTGTGGGTCGATAGAGGTGAGTTTTTATTTCTTATTTATCTTCTTTTTTTACTTTCATTATATTTATTTTTGCAAAGTATATCATGGTGCATACGCATGGCTCGACATATTTGAATCACATACCAAATAGATGTGAAGTCTGGTTTAACCGAGTGGACCAGGGTGCCTAAAACCTTCCATAGACCGCAACCTAACATGATCACGATTGGTTTGGAGTCAACATTTTTATATGCGGGCCCTAGACCATAGTCTAGGTGGCAACTTTGTGTCATTGAGACCAGACCTTTTTCTTGGTCCACTCTTTTCACACCAGGGTTGAATTTTATCCATGTACTGTCCCAATTGTGGACTTTTGAAGTTACGAAACCCAAAAGAGAGACTGTAGGTCACTAAAGCACCCAATTAGCAAGCCCACGAGTGATGCTCCTATTCACAACGGAATGTTGGTAGTTTGGTACTCATCGGGTTTCCTCCAAATACCACAGAAATCCCTTCCCAAGTTTATTTTATTTAATTTTCTTTTTGAGGGGAGGGGTCTCATATGTTAGTTATAGGGTGGGCATCAGGGATAGTTAAGTTTAGGAAAAGTTATATTTTCTCACCCCCTCTTGTTTGGTGGGCTTGAAAAAGAATAATTCAAAGCTGTAAGATCGGTCAAAGAAGCCCAGCCTCATTTCCAGCTTCACCCCTCCCAATCCACAAACCCAAACACCAGTCCCTTATCTCCCAAACCTCAACCTCAACTTCCCCACTACGCTGTCGCACTGGAGACCATATCACTTTCTCCTATCTCCTGTCTTCCTTCCCTACGCTTGCCGAACCCCCTTCCCAGATCCTCATAGAGTATGACTCCCTATGCCAAGAGTGGATCACTGATGACATCTCTCTGCTTTGTCTGCCTCAATGAACTCTTAACTGCCTACTCCCTTACCAGTACCAGTGCTGACATCTCCCCTCCAGAACGCCTCTGGGCTGAATCCCTTGCCAGAGGCCCTCTGTCATTGACTCCTCTGATATCACACTCTCCCTCCTTTGCCTCCACCATTGCTCTTACATAAATCAACACCAATAGATCGCTGATGTATATGGCCAAGCATAGACTTTCCTGCACATTCCATTTTTAGGTCCCTGGTCAGGATTGTGCTGAACATAAGGCTTGTGGTTGCCAACATGCGCTGGGGAGTCTCCATTCTCTCCTGCTGCTGAGAGTGAGAGACTGAGAAGCAAGGAAGTGCCGAAAGCCTAAAACACAAGGTTTCCCTTATTCTCCTTATAATTTTTTTTTCTAATAATACACAACCCCTCTTTGTTGTTCGTCTCATTCTCTCCTTTTACTTGAGAGGCTCACTGAAACAAAAAGTAAAAAGTATTGCAGTGTCTTTCGAAATTGAATCTTCTAATTTGAGGTCTTCTTTAATCCTAGTGGGGTTCTCGAGTATATGGGAGTAATGGGAAGAATGGGTTTGTTTGGCTCTCCTACACATGGTTGTGTATGGATGTCTCTCATCAGCTTCAGCCACTGCTCCTGCAAGTGTGTTTAAGCTCTCTACATTCTTGGAAATTCGATCTTTCCTCTATACCTTTTCTGTTTCTTTTGTATTTTTTTTGCAGGAATTGTAAGTGGATTTGTCTCATGCAGGTCGAAGGTCTGATGATTCTGCTGCATGTTAAGATCCAACATTCAAACCCCTAAAATGGTTTTACTTCAGCGCTTTGCATCGTTGGGAGCAGGTAATCCACAGTCCCATTTCGAAATTGCGACTCAAGGTACCAACATTGATCCCCAACTCCAAGTTTATCCCGACATTATCAACCACTGCCACCTTGCCCACTGTCCACCACCACTGCTGCTGCTACATGACCGTTGCAACTTCCCATTTTTTTTATAATTTTCATATGATCGTTGCATCTTACCATCGACTTTTCTCCAAAGTCCAATCGATTTCGTGAGACTTTGAAGAGGGTGGGGTGGGAAGACAGATCGCCAATGGATTTTCTCGTAATGTGCGAAATCCCACCCCACGGCCACTAAACATCTCCAATTTTAAGAATCCCAGAAAAGTTGTCAAACTTGCCTTTACTGTTCATCTTTTCCAGACAAACAAAAGGGGCCTAAGTGAAAGAAATAAAAAACATAAAAAGGAATCCCAAACTCACCACCACCAAAAACACAATCACAACTGAGACTTGAATGCTCCATCTCAAATCCAAAACCTAACGCCCTTACACCCTCTCCCTATCTAACGAGAAGCCCTATTGTTTGTTTCTTTTCCCTATCTTGCCATTTGGGTTTGGTAGGGATTAAAGAGATAAAAATTAGGCTCAAATACAATTTTCTCAAAAGTATAAGTATTCATGGTTACAAAGCACTCGAACCCGAAATAAACTTGTTGTAATATGAGTTTCAGGGGTAAAAATGTCATAGGAGTAATATTGTCCTTGTATCCATTCTAGAACATTCCTTCTCTTATTATAAATAAAGGTCTGCATTTTAGAGGAAGTGGTTCCAACATGGCATCAGAGCCAAAAATCCGAGAATGTGGGACCTGATTTCTTTTCCTTTTTTTCCTTTCTTTTTTTCTCTCCATCGTGATCTTGCCCTAGCAGCCAGCAGCCACCACCGCTTCCGCCAGCCCCCAACAGCATCGCCACCACTTCTGCCAGCCCTCAACAGCACCGCTACCTCTTCCGCCAGCCCCCAACAGCACTGCCACCCCTTCTGCCAACCCCCAACAGCACTGCCACCTTTTCCGCCAGCCCTCCCAGGCCTCCGCCACCCTCTCCAGCCCACCGCCACTCTCCCGCGACCTCTTTCTTCCTTTTTTTCTCGCGGGAGACCTTCCCGTAGCCTTGCACTATTTTTTTCCCCTCCCTTGGTGGTGAGTTGACTCCCACCAAGGGCCTTTTTACCTCTGCCATATTTTTCCCTATGCAGTAAAATTTCTGCCAACTTTTTTTCTCTCTTTTTTGGGACTTTTCTTGTGACCAGCCACCATGCCTGACAGCTCTGACATCACGTCTACCTCCTCTGGCCATGACGGCCCATCGCAGCGTGATTTTGTTCCTTTTCCAGCCAGTCCAATCAAATTAAATGGGGCCAATTACCTGTTGTGGTCTCGTTCTTGCCTATTTGCGATTGGTTCCCGTGGTCTCTGTGGCTACATCACTGGAACCACTGTCAAGCCTAATGACACTGGTGCTGCCCAGGATAGGTGGATGAATTTTAACTTCCTGGTTATGTCATATTTGGTGAATTCGATGGAGTAATAAATTGCTGGTCATTATCGTCTACTTGATTCGGCAGCCAAAATTTGGAAGACAGCCCAAGACACATATTCACAGGTTGGGAATGCAGCCTAGTGTTATGAACTTCGCCAGAAGATCAACTCGACAAAACAGTTGGAGTTATCCCTATCTCAGTACTACAATAAGATGTGCACGATGTGGCAGCAACTTTATTTTTTGGGCACCCACACTGCAACATGCGATATAGATGCCACTACTTTTCGGAAATGGGAAAACGATTTATGGGTGTTTGATTTTTTGGCTGGCCTTAATATAGAATTTGATCCGATCCGGTAAAACATTCTGAATCGGGAACCTCTTCCCACTCTTGAGCAGGCATATGCTATTCTTGCAGCCGAAGATAGTCGCCGGACTGCCATGATTACTTCTGTTACTCAAGAACGTTCAGCTCTTATTTCTGGCCCTGCAGCCCCTTCCCGTGGGAATTCTTCATGCTCTTCCAGTAATGATCATTCATCTGGTAAGCCTATTTCTGATCCAAGTCTTGATCTTCCTATTGTAGTCAAAAAACCCAAGCGAAGTTGTACTCTACATCCAATTTCGAATTTTGTCTCTTATAACTCTTTAACTCCTTCATTCCATGCCTTTGTTCCTCTTTATCTTCTATCTCCATTCCTAACAATTGGCAGGAAGCAATAGCTGAACAAAAATGGAAGGCGGGAATGGATGAAGAAATGCATCCCCTGGAGAAAAATAGAACCTGGAGTTTGGAAACTCTTCCACAAGGAAAGAAACCCGTTGGTTGTAAATCGGTCTTTGTAGTAAAGCACAAGCCAGATGGGACAGTGGATAGATACAAAGCGAAATTGGTTGCCAAAGGGTTCACCCAAACCCATGGGATCGACTACCAAGAAACCTTTGCTCCTGTAGCAAAGGTGAACACTGGTCGGATAATTATTTCTTGTGCTATAAACCAAGGCTGGAGTCTTCAACAACTTGATGTCAAGAACGCATTCTTACATGGGGAGCTGGAAGAGGATGTCTATATGGAGATACCTCCTGGATTTGCTTCACCAGATACTCAGGGAAATGTGTGCAAGTTGAAGGCCCTATATGGCTTAAAGCAATCACCCAGGGCCTGGTTTGGTCGTTTTCATAAAGCCATGGTTACCAATGGTTATAAACAAAGCAATGTTGACCACACGCTATTTGTCAAGAGAGTGGGACAGCATATCACTATTATGATTGTCTATGTAGATGATATAGTGATCACTGGGAGTGATGCACAAAAAATTCAGAAGTTGAAGACCTACTTAGGCACAGAATTTGAGGTCAAAGACTTGGGCAGATTGCAGTATTTCTTGGGAATAGAAGTTGCCTATTTAGCTAAGGGTATATCTCTTTCTCAGAGAAAATGCACTCTTGATTTATTGAATGATACTGGGATGCTTGGGTGTAAACCTGCCGATACACCTTTGGAGCCTAACACACACTTGAAGAGTAAGGAAGGCGACCCTGTAGACAAGGGAAGTTATCAGAGACTGGTTGGGAGATTGATATATTTGTCCCATACCTGACCAGATATTGCATTTGCAATAAGTGTAGTCAGCCAGTTTATGCATGATTCTTACTCTTCACACTTGGAGGTTGCATATCGGATCCTAAGGTACCTGAAGTCTTCCCCTGGTAAAGGTCCTATATTCTCCACACAGTCACCTTCGAGTAGAAGCTTATACTGATGCAGATTGGGCAGGCAGCCCTGATGATAGAAGATCAACACCTGGATATTGCACCTATGTTGGAGGAAACTCAACTACTTGGAGAAGCAAGAAGCAGGCAGTGGTTGCTCGGTCAAGTGTTGAAGCTGAGTTTAGAGCCATGGCACAAGGTATCTGTGAACTACTCTAGCTCAAGGGACTTCTTCAAGATCTTGGGATGCCAGGTGATCTTCCCATGCGACTCTAGTACGACAGTAAATCTGCAATCAGCATTGCCCATAACCCAATCCACCATGATCGCACCAAACATGTTGAGATTGATCGGCATTTTATCAAGGAGAAGCTGGAGCAA
Organism: Telopea speciosissima; assembly: GCF_018873765.1. Lineage (NCBI taxonomy): Eukaryota > Viridiplantae > Streptophyta > Magnoliopsida > Proteales > Proteaceae > Telopea > Telopea speciosissima. The sequence goes on from NC_057925.1 coordinate 21,926,270, forward strand.
GGAGTCGTCTATATTCCGTTTGTTTAGTCTAGTGATCAACTGGCCGATATTTTTACTAAGGGGATTAACAGTAAATTGTTTTATTCTGTTGTTAGCAAGTTGGGCATGTTTGACATGTATGCACCAACTTGAGGGGGAGTGTTGTACTATGGGTTTCAAGGGTAAAAATGTCATAGGGGTAATATTGTCCTTGTATCCATTCTAGAACATTCCTTCTCTTATTATAAATAAAGGTCGGCCTTTTAGAGGAAGTGGTTCCAACAAAACTGAGTGTAGTTCCTTACCTTTTGCCATGTGCCAGAATTTTCGTGATTTCACCTTATTATCCCTACTACCATATTGAGGCAGTATGAATTCTGTAAAGTTAGTTTATATTCTTTCTTTTCCCTAGGAACCTAGTTATCTCAATATGGACATGGAACCATCTCAAACTCAGCACGCTTCAATTAAAAGAAGTACAGCACACACCTTCCCCTACTCACATGTTTTTCTTCATCTCCATAAAGGTAAGGTAGCATGAAAATGCATGCATTTAATCAAGCATGTCTCCTTCCATGCAAAATGAACTCATTATTCCATTGCAAATAACAAAAGGTCATCCAGTTCAGTATAAAAAGCAAACGGTAGATAAGTCGATGCTTAAAAAACTTTCTATTGCACATAACAATAGGATATTCAGATCAGTACATCAGTACTATTGGTGTGAAAAGTAGATAAGCCAATGCTTAAAGCACTAAAATTCATGCAATTGATGATGTATTTCAATTTTCAACCCCACACAACATTCCATAGCCATCCCATTGCACATAACAAATGACCATCAGGAAACCCCACCCCCAAAAAGGCTCATAAGAGAAGTCATCAAGAGAAGTACAATTAGTGAACGGTCAATAAGCCAGTTCTCACCAATACTGCCACCCGCATATCTAGCCCTTTCTTGGTCAATGCTTGCTGTAAACACTCAGAAACATCTTTTCCTACCTGAAAGCAAAGTACGTTTCAGGCAAAGATCTCAATATATAAAATGTTTCACCATTTAACATCGTACATATATTCATTTTGAGCTTTTAACAGTAAGCAACTAGAGTAAAGCAAGGATTTAATGAACAAACAGATTGATTGATTGATTGATTAAATGAGACATCTTTTGATGGTTACTGTTACATTTAGTTTATTCAACCAAGTGGGGCTTGTACCACCATATAGGCATAACAGACAAAACAACCAACAATAGAAAAATGAAGGCTTTCATAGTTCCAAGTTTTAAGTAAGATCCAAGGGTCAGTAGATGACTGCAAAATCTAGATCAGCCAATGGCTTAAGATTGTACCCACCCACCGACCAAACCCCCCCCCCCCTTCAATAAAAAAAAGGCTTAAGATGCTCAGCGTAGTCCAGCTAAAATAGAATTGATACACAAATGATCATCCAAGGACATGCAGGGGAAACTCTTTCACTGTATACCGTCAATAGGACAGGTTTTGCGATGTATATAACAATTAAAGTCATCTACAGTAAGAGCTCACAAGGAGAGACAAATAGAATGAATTGGAATAACTTTTGCTGACGGACTAGTACTCTATTTGGAGGTGGATCTCTTAGGTCCCCCCAGCAAAAAAAGAAAATAGTGAAAGATTCCCTCTTGGTGGATCTCCAGGAAGGTAACACTTAAATCACTTTCTTGTTCTCTATCCTGGATTCTGTCTTCTTCCATCTCTCTCTTTTCCATCAATGGTACTGTTCATGGGTACTGCCTGAACCTGCAATGCCTTCTCATACTCCTCGTCCATCAGCACTAAGCTGAAAAACTTCTACAACAACACCCCAGCTCCATCCCTGAGGTTTATACCCTCCGTCACTATGAATAACGTGTTTTTTTAATTGATAGAATATGAAGAGAAAAGCCTCTTAATATGTGCTTTGGCATTAGTTCCTGTACACATTTTTTATAGTAAATAAGATCTAATCCACGACTTACAGGATGCAAATTGGGCTTGAAAAGAAAGAAGCACCCCTTATCATGGGTCCTGGACTCTTGGGGGCATCACTTGGCTAGACCACTCTAGTCAAGGTCATTGATAATTCTCTGAGTGACTGATATATCAGGTACTATTGTACTAAAAAATACCAATAATACAGAAAAAAACTTTTGGAATACCTTGCTATGTCCAATCAATCCACGTTGATCTTCTTACTAGGGTTCAGAGTGGGTTACCTTTAAATATCCAGGGCAACCAAGCCAATCTTAGTAGGAAATCCTTCATGGATGAGGGAAACACAACACACACTAACTCTAGAGGTCTTAAGGGATGGCAACCACCTACAATTCCACCATTTTCACCATTCTAACTGTTGCATAGGAGAATCCTTCAATCTATAAGACCCTAAAAGATGATATGATTATCGTATTGGATCAGGCCTTCTCAAGTGGCTAACAAGCATGGTATCATTCTATAAATGATTTCGATCATGAGAAGAAGTATGGCTCTCTATGTAGTTCGACTTCGACCATACTTATTGAGGGGAATTCGAGTTCCAACTAACAAGATCAGTGCCCATCAAAGCAATATGTTAGAATAAGTAGTTCTACCCGATAGGGGTGTACTCGTCCTTTTTTATGTTTATTCTCCCTCAGCCGGTTCTTATTTAGGTATTCCTAATCTGAATTGGCAAGGGTAGCTTTCCTATTTCTAGTAGGATTATTGTAACTCTTTGAATATAAATAAAGGGGTTTGGTGATCCATATTTTTCACTCAAGCATTCAGTTCTACAGGGCTTCTAACATGGCATCAAAGCTAAATTTGATCTAGGAAGGAGTTCTCAAAGTTCTTTCTGTTTTTTTTCTTCCCCCCTCCCATGGTTTCTGGTTTCTCCCTTCTCCACCACTCTCGGCTCCTCTCTTTCACTCAGGGCAGCACCTATGAGGTGATATAATGGAGATTTAGATGCTGCCCGCAACTTCACCTCATTGAAGACTGAAGATTACTGGTGTGAACTACTGCCGGCAGACAAGGTTTAAAGTATCGGTATCGGGTATTGTATCGGTCGGGTGATTTTAAGAGACGTATCGTATCTTTTCGGAGATACGTATCGAACAATACAAATACGCATAGAAATGGTCAAGATATACATGGAAATACACTTTTGGAACAAAAAACAATATAAATAAGCAATATATAATAAGTATCATGCATAAAACCTAAAATGGTGAATAATGTCTAACCAAACAAGTGCATTAAATTGAAATTGTTATAAAAGATGAAGTTTCTCACATGTTGTAATCGTCTATAGCCCTGAAGAGTATTGGATGATGCAAAGGATGATGTTGTAGCACTCCTTGATTCGTTTTTTTAGTTTAGAAGTGTGAAAAACCAAGATTAAATGCAAGATTTTAGACTCTTGGTTGAGAGTTTTCCTTCATTTTTTCGTTAGATTAGGAATTGTATCGAGTCTGTGAGTGAAAATGGCTTTTTTATGGAATGTATCGATGGTATCGATACGTATCTGTACATATCAGTATGTATCGAGCCGTATCAGCCGATACATATCGATACGTATTAAACCACCCACTAAACCCTTTACTTCAAGACAGTTCATTTAAAAAAAAAAAAGAGACGTATCGGTATGTATCGTATCGGTATCGACCGATACCGATACGTATCGGTCCGTATCGTATCGTATCGATCGATACTTTAAACCATTCCGGCAGATTCTATCCACCATTGGAGAACATGTTCTTCCCTCAAAAGCTGAAGATCGATTTCTGTTTTTCCCTGGAGATTGGTTCCTGCTATTCCTGGTACACACCCCTTCCTGTTTGAAGACTGCAGCATTAGATCAAGTCAAAGACAGATTCAGCTCTGTGATTTCTCTCCAAACAGTTTTTTGGCCCAATTTGCTGAAATTAGGGCTTCTTATTGGCTCATCAGAATCAGCTCACATTTTGAGGACTTGTTCTCTACTACAAGAACAAAACTCAACCTCAGTTTAAGCCTAGTCTAACGGCTGGAATTTCTAGAAATTCAAAACCCAGTTCTCTGCTCGATTCTGACAACTGCCCAGCTAGGGTTTTTTATTTTCTCATCAGAAGTGGCTGATTTTTTGCAGACTTGTTGTTCACTTCCAGAGGGGATTTCGATCCAAATTTGAGCCTTTTCTGACGGCTAAATTTTTGGGAATTTCAAAACCCGTCCGTTACACACTCTGGACATCATGTCTGATCTGACTTCTACTGACTCAGATGGATGTACCTTCCTTTTGCTTCTCCCACTAAACTAGATGGGACTAATTACTTGATGTGGTCAAAGTCTACTTACCTTACTATTGCTGGTCGTGGCTACACAGGACACCTTACAGGTAGCTTTCCCAAACCTGCTGAAGAAGGACCTGCCCAGGCTCGATGGTTATCTCAAGACTCTATGGTAATGTCATACCTTATACATTCAATGCATTCTTCCATTGCATCGGGTTATCTTCTCCTAGACACTGCTGCCCAGATATGGAAGGCTGCAAAGGACACATATTCCCAGGTTGGGAATGATGCTCAGGTATATGAATTACGAAAAAAATTCATGATACCAAATAGAATAAATTGACAGTCTCTCAATACTATGCTGAACTCCGAAAGTGCTGCCAAGTACTTGACCATTACTCTGACTATTAGCCCACCACTGCTACTGATATTACTGCATACAAGAAACATGTTGACAAAATTAGGGTTTATGATTTTTTGGCTGGCCTTAATGTTGAATATGATCCGATTAGAATTCAGATTCTCAGCAAGGATCCTTTCCCTAATCTGGAATAGTCTATGCATTAGTCCACATTGAAGATCGACGCCGTGCAGCTATACTCCATACTACACCTCCAGATCGGTCAGCTCTAAACACTGGGACTGCTTCAAATCCTCCTATTGCTGAAACTTCTAAATCTGAAAAGGCAGCCATCAAATGTGAACATTGTGGCAAGTTATGCACACTAAGGCCACATGTTGGAAGGTGCATGGTAAACCAGCCGACTTTGAAGCTAAGCATGTTGCGCGTGGGAAATCGAAAAACAAAGCCAATCATACCGAGGTTGTCACTACTACTCCTACCACTGACACTAGATTATCCAAGGAGGAACGTCAGGCTTTCCAGCGTATGTTACAGGCTTCCGCTCCTTCTACTGCATCGACTCCTGCCAGTTCTTCCACCACTCCAAGTTCAAATTTTGCCCATTAAGGTATTTCATTTGCTGGTCATTGTGCATCGGTAGTCTCTTCTCCCTAGATCATAGACTCTGGTGCCACTGATCATATGACTGGATCCTCCGGCCTATATCATTGTTATTCTCCTACTTCTAGTAAAGATGAAGTTTGAGTGGCTGATGGTTCTCTCTCTTCTGTCTCTGGGAAAGGATCAATCAGTTGCTCTCCTTTTCTAACCTTATCCTCTGTTTTACATATGCCTAAATTTACCACTAATCTTCTATCCATCAGTAGTCTTACCCTTGATTTAAATTGCAAAGTAACTTTTTTCCCTTCACACTGTGTTTTTCAGGATCTAACAACGGGGGCGACAATTGGATGTGGTAAGATGTATGGTGGATTGTACCTGTTTGATAATGAGAGTCCTACTTCACCACCACCTCTTCCTTCTCCTATTCATCAAAGCTCATTAGTCTCTTCTGAACTTCAACAATGGCATAAAAGACTAGGTCATCCCCCTTTAGGAACTTTATCATTTTTATTTCCAGCATTAGTTACACAATGTAATAAGAACGAATTTTTTTGTGAGGCCTGTGTTTTGGCCAAACAACATCGTTCCACTTATTCTATTTCTAATAACAGAAGTTCTTCTCCTTTTAATCTTGTTCATTCTGTTGTTTGGGGACCTAGCCGAAAACCTTCCTTCAAAGGCCATCGTTGGTTTGTTTCTTTTATCGATTGTTATTCTAGGAGTACATGGGTTTATTTAATGCATAACAAAAGTGATGTCTTCTCCTGTTTTCAAAATTTTCATAAAATGGTTCAGACCCAATACACTGCCACTCTCAAGATATTGAGGAGTGACAATGGCAAGGAATATATAGATGGTCGGTTCCAACACTATCTTGCTGCCCATGGAATCCTCCATCAGACCAGTTGTGTCGATACCCCAGCCCAAAATGGTGTGGCTGAAAGGAAAAACCGCCACCTCCTTGAGGTGGCTCAGGCTATTATGTTTGCCCAGTCTGTTCCTTTCCAATATTGGGGAGATGCTATCCTTACTGCAGCCTATATCATTAATAGACTACCTACCCAAGTTCCTGACTCCCAAACCCCTACTACTTTATTACAGGGCCCTTCCTCCTTTGTCGTTCCCCCTAAAATTTTTTGTTGTCTGTTATGCTAGGGATACCCGATCCCCCGGCAAACTTGAACCCCGTGGCATTCGTTGTACTTTCTTGAGATATTTTTCATCCCAAAAGGGTTATAAATGTTACCACCCCCCACCTGTCATAACTTTGTCAACATGGATGTTATCTTTCATGAAGCTCTCTCTTATTATCCATCTACACCTCTTCAGAGGGAGAATTTTAGTAAAGATGTGTTGGTTGAGCTTCCTATACAAAACCAGCCGAATATTGACCCCAGCCCTCTTGACCCTTCTGCTCCTCCCCTCCCTCCTACTAAAGACAGAGGATTTTCCCCCGGGGGAGAACTTAGATAATGCTGAAAATCCCATTCAGGGAGAGTTGACTCCTGTCCAACAAACCATTATGGAATTTCAGAAGAAAATTATTGACTCTAATCTCAAAACCTACCACAGGGGACATTCCAAAAACATGCAACTCCCATCTACTATAGCACCAGTACCAATCCAGTTGCCGGCCTTGGAACCAGATCATTCTCCAGGTAACATCTCTTCTCCTTCTTCTCTTGACTTACCTATTGCTCATCGCAAAGGTATTCGGGCTTGTACTCGGCATCCTATTTCTCATGTTGTCTCTTATAATTCCCTTTCTCCATCCTTTCGTACGTTTGTCTCTTCTCTTTCTTCTGTCTGTATTCCCCAAAACTGACAGGAAGCTTCTACAGATGGAAAGTGGAAGACAGCAATGATGGAAGAAATGAAAGCCTTACAAAAAAATGATACATGAGAGCTTGTGGTTCTTCCTCTAGGAAAGAAATCAACTGGATGTAAGTGGGTGTTCGTGGTGAAACAAAAGGTAGATGGCACTGTGGATCGATACAAAGCACGATTGGTGGCAAAGGGATTTACTCAGACTTATGGGATCGACTATCAGGAAACCTTTGCACCGGTTGCAAAGCTAAACACCATCAGAGTACTACTATCTTGTGCTGTCAATCTAGGATGGGAATTGCAGTAGTTAGATGTGAAGAATGCCTTCCTCCATGGAGAGTTTGTAGAGGAAATGTATATGGATATTCCACCGGGTTTCTCATCTGATAAAACCAACGGCAAAGTGTGTAAATTGAAACGTGCTCTATACGGGCTGAAGCAGTCACCCCATGCATGGTTTGGACAATTTCACAAGGCTACGGTTTCTGTGGGTTATAAGCAGAGTAATGCTGATCATACCCTGTTTATAAAAAGGAATGGTGAAAAAATAACCATTCTCATAGTCTATGTGGATGACATTGTGGTCACCGGAATGATGATAATGAGATCAGCAAGTTGAAGACTTTCCTTGGCCAAGAATTTGAAATAAAAGATTTAGGAAACCTAAAGTACTTTCTAGGGATAGAAGTTGCTCAATCTTCTAAGGGCATCTTCCTTCCTCAAAGGAAGTACATCCTAGATTTGTTGACTGAGACTGGAATGCTAGGATGTCATCCTTCTGATACACCTATGGAAGCTACTACACGGCTTAAAGAAAAGGAGGGTGAACCTGTTGACAAAGGTCCTTATCAGAGATTGGTCGACAAGCTTATTTATCTATCTCATACACGACCAGATATAGTCATCGCTGTGAGTATGGTAAGTCAGTTCATGCATGATCCTCATTCTTCTCACATTATCTATCTCATACACAACCAGATATAGCCGTCGCTGTGAGTATGGTAAGTCAGTTCATGCATGATTCTCATTCTTGTAACATGGATGCTGTTCTTCGAATTCTCCGGTACTTGAAGTCAGCCCCGGGAAAAGGGATCCTTCTATCGCTGAATGGCCATCTTCGTGTTGAAGCATATACTGATGTTGATTGGGCTGGAACCTCTAATAGGAAGTCCATCTCTGGCTATTGCTCGCCCATTGGTGGAAACCTTTTTTACATGGCGTAATAAAAAGCAGAACGTAGTGGCAAGGTCCAATGCTGAAGCAGAATTTCGTGCTATGGCACAGGGTATTTGTGAATTGCTATGGCCCAAAGGCTTATTGCAAGATCTTGGTGCTCCTGTCCGTCTTCCCATGATGTTGTATTGTGACAACAAGGCTGCCATTAGGATTGCTCACAATCCTGTTCAACATGATCGTACCAAGCATGTGGAGGTTGATAGGCACTTTATCAAAGAGAAGTTGGAAGAAGGGTTGGTCTGTGTTCCTTTTGTGCAATCTTCTGACCAACTAGCTGATGTGTTCGCTAAGGGATTAGATGGAAAAGTTTTTCATCCTATTCTTGTCAAGTTGGGTATGTTTGATATTTATGCTCCAACTTGAGGGGGAGTGTTAGAATAAGTAGTTCTACCCGATAGGGGTATACTTGTCCTTTTTTATGTTTATTCTTATGTTTATTCTCCCTTAGCCGGTTCTTATTTAGGTATTCCTAACCTGAATTGGCAAGGGTAGCTTTCCTATTTCTAGTAGGATTATTGTAACTCTTTGAATATAAATAAAGGGGCTTGGTGATCCATATTGATCACTCAAGCATTCAGTTCTACAGAGCTTCTAACACAATAGAACACAACAATCAGCTCCAACTATATGCCTCTTGCCTTTAGAAAGACAGAATTCATTGGCCAGTCAACCTAGAGAAGAACCAGATGTTAAAGGAGCCTGAGGACCATAATGTGCAAAAGTTTAAAAGATAATTGTTTGGTTTCATTCAACAAGCAGTAAAACCAATCTGCTTACAGACCTGGATCTTAAAATAGGAAGTGATCAAGGAAAACCAAAAGTCAAATAGATACCAAAATATAGCAACACAAGTGATGTGGATCTCAACAAATTTGAAAGTGAACAGTTGGGCAGATGAAGATTCACATCTTCTCGGTAAAGAATGGTAGAAGAGGCACTGCTGGGTGCAGTCATAGAAACAGGGTTTCAATCATAGATGTTAAGGCATGACACCTAGGTGTCCTGGCGCATTTTGGAGGGGGGTGGCTCGGTTTATTGAATGCGTAAAAGCTAAAAGGGCCCCACCTTGATAGTTTGGGTGTCACTTAAGCGATGCCTTGGCTCGCTTCATGAGCTGGGCAGTCGATTTGCATGTTTCTGTGCGGGTTATTTTTAAGCTCAAAAATATATAGTTTTTTTATTCTATATTTTTACTTTTTCATTTGCATGTGTACATACTCCTTGGCTCGTCTTCTGAGCTGGGCGGTCGACTTGCATGTTTTTGTGTGTGTGTGTGTGTGTGTGTGTGTGTTTAAACTTAAAAATATATAGTTTTTTTTATTCTATTTCTTACTTTTTCATTTGCATGTGTATATGATTAGCAGACACCTTGCTACATGGAATTAAAGTATATAAAAGGGGATAAATGGAGGGAGACACCCTGCATGCCTGAAAGCCTCGAATATCTTCCATCCCCATTAGACAAAATCCAACTATCGACAATGTGGGCCTGCGATGTCAATCTTCCACTATTCCAGCAACGGCGACGCATCTCCTACTACTCCGGCTTCGACAATGGTAAGTTTGTGTATTTTTCTTCTTCTTCTTCCTCATGATGCAGATAAGTCATCATTTGCATGTGTACATGATTTATGATTAGCATACATCTTGCTACATGGAATTATAGTATATAAAAGGGAAATAAATGGAGGAAGACACCCTGCAAGCCTGAAACCCTCGAATATCTTCCATTCCCCATTAGAAGAATCCAACTATCAACGCTGCTGGCCTGCGACATGCGACGCCAATTTTCCACTATTCCAGTAACGGCAACAGCATCTCCTACTACTCCGGCTTCAACAAACGATAAGCTTGTGCATTTTTCTTCTTCTTCTTCTTCCTCATGATACAGATAAGTCATCTATGGGGCTTATTTTATTGGGAATAAGCCATGGTTTGGATTATATATGTATTGAGCCTTTGATCCCATGTGTTCTTTGAAATAGACCACTTTAATGGGTCTAAAAGGTGGGTACAAGGTAGGCATACGGGATTAGGCTAGTAGTAGTTTAGTAACTTATCTTCATTCCTAATTCAAGTAGGAATAGTTAGTTATTAGTTGTTTTTTATTTTCATAGTAGGAGTATATTTCAGTTTTCCTAGTTAGAACAGGAGTTTATTTTCAGTCTATAAGTACAATGTAGGGCTCACAAGGCCAGAGATGATTTAATATGATTTTTTGAGATTACTTTGCAGCAAGGGAGCTGTGTGAGACCCAGAATCTGTGAAAGACAGAATGGGAGAGATTCCCTAAGACCTGAGATAGATCAAATTATCTTCTTCTTCTTCTTCCTCTGTTCTGTTTTACCACCAACCATACTCTGTGTTTGATTTCAGATCAGAAGTTGCTTCTGCTGGGTGTGATTGATCCCTGATTTCATTGGAGTTATTTGGTCTTGCATCCAACATCATATTCCTATCACCAAATAAGTCCAATCAAGGGTTTAATTTCTGTTCTACTGCTCCTGCGCACACCCTGTTTTCCACTCTATTTCAGCATATAGTATTTTCTCAATTGAACCCAAACCACAGATCTGTTTCCACCCAAACTTTGGGGGATCAAAAGTCTACCCTAGAGCCTAATGACCAAATTTTGGTGCTGTTTTTTATTTGTGTGATTTGGGAGTTAGCGACAGTTTACTTTTTTCCCAGCTTTGTCTATTTCAGAATTTGGGTTTTCCAAATTACTTTTAATCCAGCATTTGGTTTGCATTGGAACCTTGGGGCTTTTGTTTAAACCATTGAACTTGAGGTCTGTCCCGAATGTCAGACAAATCAGTTGGGTGGATTGGAGTTAATTTGAGTTTTATTGTTCTGGAGATCTTTGCCCATGTGATCATTGTAACCCAAATTACTCCCAAACCGTTCATCGGATCATTCCCATCTTTTGAGAGGTTTTAATCCTTCTGATTAACTATTGTTTCCTAGAGTTTGGTGTGATTCTGAGAGGTCTGAGTTTTCAGTTAATTTTCGGGTTCTATCTGAGTGGGGTTTTGACTTGGGATCTTGTCTGGAGGGTTTTAGAGTTCTTCCTAAATACCCCACCACCACCTCAATTCACTGGGTTATTTTTCTTCTTCTTTAACTTTTTCTTTTTCCTCTGTTACCGAGTCACTGCACTGCGCTGTTTTCTTTTCTTTCTTTTTTCCTCCTTCATTTCTCTGTTAACCGATCATTCGATTAATTTTTTTTAATTCTATGTTTCTTCTTATCAATTCTCCGTCTCCTACTTTTCCCTTATTTTTTCTTTCTTCATTTCTCTGTTACCGCATGTACCCCTTTTTTAAAATCTTTTTCTCCTTCTTCATCTTCATGTATATATTAATTTGTTTCATGTTCTTCTTCTCTGTTACTGCAGGTACTGATTCTTCTATAGGATTGTTGCATTGAAGAAGGTACTAGACTACTGGTTCTTTTCCCTTATGATTGAATCGATGTAGCATACAAGAAGAATTATATCATCTCTATAGTGGTCTACTAGATATTATGGATACATTAAAAAAATTACTACGAAGCCTAGGCGGCCAACTTGTCGCCTACGCACTTAGGAGGCTCTCCAACACCTTGGGTCGTCTAACACCTTGAGGTCAATGGTTTCAATGCCCTAATATTGATGAGGCTGCACCTCAGGCTATGTAGTAACAATGGAATAAAAAAACTATTTTTAGTCATTGGTTGGATGAATACAACAACAACCACCATAACCTTATCCCAACTAAATGGGGTCGGCTACATGGATCCGAAGAGGCCATGACAATAATAGAAATAAGGGCAATAGAAGGAAGTAAAAAAGGTTAAAAAAAAAAAAAGGGGTTTAAAAAAATTAATTAATAAATAAAATAAAATAAAATTACTAAAGGAAAAAGTCTAAGCAATAGTTAAAGCAGCATCCCAAGAACATCCCCCTACGAGGGGTCGGCTACACAGGTCCTTGTCCACCAAACAACTCTATTCGTGGTCATACTAGGATCAAGCCCTCCAATATGCATATCCTTTGTTACCACTTCTCCAATAGTCATTTAAGGCCTACCCCTACCTCTTTTAGCTCCTTCAAATTGAATCTGGTCACTCTTCCTTACTGGTGCATCCATGGGTCTCCTTTAGACATGACCAAACCACCTCAGGCGGCTCTCACGAAGCTTGTCCTGGATTGGTGCAACTCCCAATTCGGTTCTAATACAAACATTCCTTACTCAATCTCTCCTGGTCTTGCCGCACATCCTCCTCAACATCCTCATCTCCGCTACACTCATCTTATCTATATTACTCTTCTTAACTGCCCAACATTCCGCTCCATATGTCATCGCTGGTCTTATTACTGTCCTATAGAATTTCCCTTTAAGCTTAATAGGCATGCATTTGTCACATAAAACTCCTGATGCTCCTCTCCACTTCATCCATCCTACTTTAATTCTGTGGGAAACATCATCCTCTATATCCACCCTCTTTGTTAATGGTTGACCCTAGGTATCTAAAGCATTCATTTTGCAGTAGCTCTTGCTCCCCAAGTTTCACCACTTCATCACCTCTCCTGGTTTGACTGAAGTTACACATCATATACTCTGTCTTTGTCCTACTTAACTTAAAACCTCTTGCCTTCAAGTTTGATCTCCATAACTCCAACTTCGCATTAATCCCTTCCATTATCTCATCTATCAAAACAATATCATCAGCAAACAGCATACACCAAGGGACCTCATCTTGAATATGTCTGGTTAAATTATCCATGATGAGTGCAAAAAAATAGGGGCTTAAAGCTGATCCTTGGTGTAACCCAATTGTAATTGGGAATTCACCACTTTGTCCCTCTGCATTTTTGACACTTGTCACCACACCCTCATACATGTCCTTAATTATATCCACATAGCTACTTGAGCTCCTTCTCTTCCCTAGGACATGCCAAATGAGCTCTCTAGGAACTCTATCATAGGCCTTTTCTAGGTCAATAAAGACCATATAGAGATTCCTTTTGTAAGCTTTAAATATTTCCATAAGCCTCCTTAGCAGGTAAATAGCTTCTATCGTGGATCTCCCTGGCATAAAACCAAATCGATTCTCTGATTCAGTTTCTCTTCTTAGGTGGGCTTTAGTGATTTTCCCCCAAAGTTTCATGGTATGACTCATTAGTTTAATGCCTCTATAGTTATTGCAATTCTGGATATCACCTTTATTCTTATGGATCGGGACTACAGTGCTTTTTCTCCAATCATCTAGAATTTTCCTTGTACTCAGAATCTTGTTAAACAGCTTGGTTAGCCAAGATAAACCCCGTCCTCCTAAACTCTTCCACACTTCAATTATAGATCGGGACTACAGTGCTTTTCCTCCAATCATCTAGAATTTTCCTTGTACTCAGAATCTTGTTAAACAGCTTGGTTAGCCAAGATAAACCCCGTCCTCCTAAACTCTTCCACACTTCAATTGGGATCTCATCAGGTCCTGGTATTTTGCCTACCTTCATCTTTCGTAGGGCCTCTTTAACTTCGGCCTCGCCAACTCGTTGTAGTTGTCCATGACGTGTGTTGGCTTCAAGACTATTCCTCTCCACTTCCGAATCCACCCCATTAGTCAAGGTAGCTCCATTTAGTAGATTGTAACTCACCCTATCTCTCCATAATGTCCGCATCCCGTATTAGTACTCTACAATCCTTGCTCTTAATGCATGTAACATGGTTCAAATCTACCATCCTCGCTCTTAATGCATCTAACATGGTTGAATAAATATGCTCCAAATTCTTTGAGACATTATAAAAGCAGGATCAAACTACAATTAAGAGGGGATACTACTACTACAGTTGTTATAAGCAGGTCCAAATCTACCATCCTCGCTCTCAATGCATCTAAGCAGGATCTAACATGGTTGGATGAAGACTCTATGAAGGCAGGGTATCCTCTTACTATAGTTGCAAGGGCAAGAAAATTCCAGGGCACGTCTAATATGAGGAGTGGTAGGGAAGAAGGATGAAGAAGTAGGGTCTCTACTTGGTTTAGGTAGGAGGGAGTTGTGGCTTTTGAAAAGTGAGGGACTAGGTGTTATCTTTTTCTATCAGGTGCCAGAGAAAGGGAGGTGCTAGAAAATATTGTGCCTGGTGTTGTGAACTAGGCTGAAATTGGTATTACCTTTTGTGGAATTCCGTGAATACTGGCTTGATCAAAGTGATCACAACCCAACCTTTATTTATACTATTGAAATCATATGACAAGAATATAACTAAGCAATGTGGGACTAAAACCCATATTACAACACTCCCCCTTAAGTTGTTGCATGCATATCAAACATGCCCAACTTGCTAATTTAAGGACAAAAATAACCTAGGACTGATTCCTTTAGTAAGGATATCAGCCAGCTGATCACTAGACTGAATAAATGAGATACAGATTAGCCCTTGTTCCAACTTTTCTTTGATAAAATGCCGGTCAATCTCAACATGTTTGGTACGATCATGTTGAACCGGATTGTGTGCAATGCAGATTGTGGACTTGCTATCACAATAGAGTCGCATAGGAAAATCAGTAACCATCCCCAAATCTTGAAGCAGTCCCTTGAGCCAAAGAAGTTCACAGATACCCTAGGCCATAGCTCAGAACTCAGCTTCAGCACTAGATCGAGCTACAATAGCTTGCTTTTTGCTAAGTAGTTAGGTTTCCTCCAACAAATGTGCAATACCCGGATGTGGATTTCCTATCATCAGAACTGCCAGCCCAATCTGCATCAGTGTATGCTTCTATCCGGAAGTAGCTATGAGGAGAGAATAAGATTCCTTTTCTAGGAGATGACTTAAGGTAATGGAGAATTCTATACGCTGCTTCCAAGTGAGAAGAGTGAGGATCATGCATGTATTGACTGACAAGGCTTATAGCAAATGTGATAACCGGCCGAGTATGTGAGAGGTAGATCAATCAGCCAACTAACCTCTGATAACTGCCCTTGTCCACCGGGTCACCGTCCTTACTCTTCAAATGTGTGTTGGGCTCAAGGGGGTATCTGCTAGTTTACACCCAAGCATCCCTGTCTCTTGTAACAAATCTAAGGTACATTTCCTTTGAGAGAGAGATATGCCCTTAGCTGAATAGGCAACCTCAATCCCTAAGAAATACCTTAATCTACCCAATTCCTTGACTTCAAACTCGGCACCTAAATAAGCTTTCAACTTCAGTATTTCCTATGCATCACTGCCTGTGATCACTATATCATCAACATAGACGATCAGCATTGTCACTTGCTGTCCTACCTTCTTTGCAAACAACGTATGATCAGCATTGCTCTGCTTGTACCCATAAGCAATCATAGCTTTATGGAACCGGCCAAACCAAGCCCTAGGTTACTGTTTCAGACCGTATAGGGCCTT
This sequence comes from Telopea speciosissima, assembly GCF_018873765.1. NCBI lineage: Eukaryota > Viridiplantae > Streptophyta > Magnoliopsida > Proteales > Proteaceae > Telopea > Telopea speciosissima. The sequence goes on from NC_057925.1 coordinate 21,941,940, forward strand.
CTTCAGTTTACATACATTTCCCTGAGTTTTTTAAGAAGTAAAGCAGGAGGTATCTCCATGTAGACATCTTCTTCCAGATCTCCATGCAAGAAGGTATTCTTCACATCAAGTTGCTGGAGTTCCCATCCTCGATTCACAGCACAAGAGATAATAACCCGTACAATATTCATCTTTTCTACAGGAGCAAAGGTCTCTTGGTAGTCAATACCTTGGGTTTGAGTAAACCCTTTGGCAACAAGCCTCGCCTTGTATCTCTCCACTGAGCCATCAGCCTTGTGCTTCACTACAAAAACCCATTTGCAACCAACAGGTCTTTTTCCAGGTGGAGGACTCACCAAATCCCAGGTCTGATTTTTCTCAAGGGCATGCATCTCTTCATTCATCGCATCCTTCCATTTCTGTTCTTCTATAGCCTCCTGCCAGTTGTTAGGGACGGAAACAGAGGATAAAGAAGCTATGAAGGCATGGAAAGTAGGAGTTAGTGAGTTATATGACACAAAGTTGGAAATAGGGTGCAATGTATAACTTCTCTTTGATTTCCGAACAGCAATGGGTAAATCAAGACTGGGATCAATAGGGGGCTTACCAGAAATCTTACTAGGAGCAAGACTTGAAGCAGGAGCAGATGCCGATCGAGTAGGATCAGTGGTGGTGGACTCTTTGTATAGAGGGCCGTCCAGAGGAAAATCAGTTCCCCGAGTGTACACAATTTTTTCTTGATGTAGCTGTCTCACTTATTGTTCTTGACTAGTAACCCCTTATTCGAATTCAACAGAGGTATCCTCTATAGTAGGTATTTCAATGTCTAGAGGAGCAATCAGCGGGACCTCTTCCCCACTTATAATCTCCCCTTGCAGAGGTTCCGGCTGTTTAAAGTAATCTTTAGACTCCCGGAACACTACATCCATAGTGGAAAAACACTTTCCAAGTAGGAGGATGATAGCATTTATATCTTTTCTGGGTAGCATCGCAGTCCCTTGGGATCAAATTTTCCTTGTACATGAAGATTCCTGGCAAACACGACACAGCCAAAGACTTTGGGAGACACAACACAGGTTGATTTCCCACAGAGCACATCCAAAGGGCAGCGACCATCCAAAACACGAGAGGGAAGTCGATTGATAAGATATATAGCTGTAAGAACAGCATCACCCCAAAAGTGAGGAGGAACAACCATAGTGAACATGAGAGAACAAGCAACCTCCAGAAGATGGCGGTTCTTGCGTTCAGCCACCCCATTTTGAGCAGGAGTGTCAACGCAAGAGGTTTGGTGAATGATCCCATGGCTGTCCAAATAAGACCAAAAGGCACCGTCCATGTACTCCTTTCCATTATCGGACCTGAGAATCTTGATCTTGGCATCGAACTGTGTCTCGACCATCTTATGAAATAAAGTGAAACAGGTAAAGAAGTCACTCTTACTATGCATCAAATATACCCAAGTCGTCCGACTAAAACAATCAATGAAAGTGACAAACCACTGAAATCCAGAGCTAGACACACAACGGGCAGGACCCCCATACATCAGAATGTATCAAACCAAAAGGATGCAAGCTCCTATTGTCAGAAATTGGAAAAATGCTTCGAGTTTGCTTTGCCAAAGTGCAAGCATCACAAGAAAAATTATGTTTATTACATCTCTTTACCAAACTAGGAAATAAAACGAACAAAACACTAAACAGTAGATGGCCCAAAAGACGATGCCAATTATTTAATTCAAAGAGTGCAGAATCAAAATCAGAAGATGGAGGCTGAGATGTCAAAGCTGCCCGAGAACCGTCAAGCACGTACAGACCACCAACCACCTTACCACATGCAATCGTACTGTCCGTTTCCAAGTCCTGAAATAAACAATGGGTTGGAAAATGTTACTTTGCAGTTTAAATCCTTAGTTATGCTACTAATGGAAAGCAAATTAGAAGTAAACTTCGGAACATGTAACACAAATGAAAGGGTAAGAGAGATAAAGAACACCGCACGGATCCCTTTCCCGAGATAGGAGAAAGAGACCCATCAGCAACTCGAACCTTACCATGACCAAATAAAGGAAAATAAGTGGATTAAAAAGAGGAAGAACCGGTCATATGGTCGGTTGCCCCTGAGTTAATTACCCAAGAATCGGGCATGACCGAGGTGCAATTCCCACCAAATGAAATACCTGTGGAAGAAGGTGTATTGGGATTAGTAGGCAGAGATAGAGCCGAGGCAGCCATGGAAGGAGATACAGATGTCGAAGAAGATGAGTCTAAACGAGTCACCATATCCTGCAAATTTTGCAAATCCTCCATAACCTGTGACAGAGAATGATCAGGTTGATCCTCAGTAGTTGCTTGATGAGCACGGGTATTATTGGACCGATTGGAACCACCCCTACTACCATGGCCTCGAGTGTCTGTAGGGCGACCATGAAGTTTCCAATAGCGGTCCTTCGTATGCCATTCCTTCCCACAGTAATTGCATTTAATGGGAGGACAATCACCAGATGACTGATCAGTGCTAGCAGAACAGGAAGACCCCCCACGGGCAGACTGTGACCCAGAAATAAGAGCCGATCTCTCCTGAGTAACTGGGTGAACCATGGCTGTTCATCGACTGTCCTCAGCCGAAAGGATCACATAGGTCTGTTCAAGAGTGGGGAGAGGTTCCCAATTCAAAATATTTGACCGGATATGATCAAACTCAATGTTCACCCCTGCCAAGAAATCAAAGACACGTAAACCATCTTCCCACTTGTAGTAGGACGTGGCATCAACATCAGTGGTGGCAGTGAAGGTGCCCAGAAAATCCAACTGTTGCCACATCGTACACATGGTATTATAATATTGAGAAAGTGTTAACTCCATATGTTTAATAGAATGAATTTTTTGACGGAGTTCATAGCATTGGGCAGCATTCCCAACCTGAGAATAAGTATCTTTGGTTGTCTTCCATATTTTCGCAGTCAAGTCAAGAAAAAGGTACCGTCCAGCAATGTCTTGGTCCATGGAATTAACCAGATATAACATAACCAAGAAATTAAAATTCATCCAGCGATCCTATACAAAACCAGTCTCTGTAGGCTTGACCATGGCGCCCGTGATGTAGCCAAACAAGCCACGGGAACCAATCGCAAAAAACAGGAACGAGACCACATAAGATAATTGCTTCCATTCAACTTGATGGTGCTCATAGGAAACGGAATAAAATCACGTTGCGACGAACCATTAGATCCAAAGGAAGCAGAGGTGATCTCCGAAGCGTCAGGCATGGTGGCTGGGAAAAAAATCGCAGAACTCAAAAAACAAGGCCACCAAAAATAATTAAATCATATGGAGGGAGAAAAAAGGACCCTTGGCGGGAGTCAACTCACCACCAAGGGTGGAAAAAAAAACATAACAGCAAGGTGAGGGAGACCCTCTCTCGAAAAAGAAAGGAAGGGAAGAGGTGGGGGGGCTGGCGATGGAGGCGGAATAAGGGGGTGGCCCTGGGAGGGCTGACGGTAGTGGCGGAAGGGGTAGGAGGGCCTGGCAGGAAAAAGGAAGGGCCGACGGAGGGCTGGTGGTGGCGGAGGGCTGGCGGAAGGCTGCCAGTGGTGGCGAAGGACTGGCGATGGTGGCTGGCCTTAGGGCAGAAACACGAAGGAGAAGAGAGAGAGAGAGAGAGAAAAAAGAAAAAAAAGGAAAAAAAATTTAATCTCATATCCCCGGAATATTGTTGGCTCTGATGCCATGTGGAATTCCGTAAATACTGGCTTGATCAAAGTGATCACAGACCAGCCTTTATTTAAAATATTGAAATCATATGACAAGAATATAACTGAGCCATGTGGGACTAAAACCCATATTACAACACCTTTCCTTTCATGTTTCTCTCTCTAATTTTTTTTCCTTTTAATGTAGTTCTAGATTGGTAGGAGACCAACGAGAAGCCAATAACCAAGATCTGAACCGAACATGTAGTTCGGTTAGGTCAAAATATGTGAAATTTGTGAAATTAGGGTTAGGGTTTGATGGTAGGGTTAGGTCAAGTTGATGTACGGGAGTCTATCAGTGAAGGTTACGTTAAGTTTTAACAAGTCTAGGCCTTTTAATTAGATTCGGCAGCAAGGTTAGGGTTAGGATTAGGGTTTCGGGTTTTTGAAAAGAGAAAAATGGTGGCATCTAGGGTTTAGGATAGGAATTTAGGGAAGGGGTTTGGATCAAGTTTCTGCAAGGGTGAGAGGGAGATTCGGTCCAAGTTTGGGCTTTTCCGATGGTTGGTTACGTATATGGAGGTTTTAGGGTTTTTGGGGAATTATTTGAGATGGGATATGCTAGGGTTTTAATGGTTGGAATGGGCAGCAAAGGAGATCGAGTTCCCTAATGGGAAGGGGTTAAGTATTCCAATTTTAGGGTTTCGTAGATGGCTGGTTAGGTCTGGACAGGTTTTAGATGTTGGAAAAGTGAAAATAAAAAGGGGAACTGTTAGGGTTGGGATGTGAGAGGATTAGAAGAATAATGGGGATGGGGAATACTTCTAACTCACTGTTGTTGCAGAGAAATCTTGGCAGCAACTTGTTTGAAGATGAGAACTTGAATACAAACTGAATCTTGAATTAGGACTTGAAGGAGATCTTCAAAGGAACCACCCGGCCTTCACACCGCAAGGTGTTGATTGGATCAAACACCAATCTCCCCAACGAACCACCTAGGCTTCCCACCGCAAGGTGTCAATCAGATCAAACACCGATCCCACTAGCCTTGATCAAACACAAGACAAGCATCTTCAATGGAGAAGAAGAGAAGAGCAGCAAAAGCTTTTCATTAATCCAAAATTCGTCTTCCATGCCTGCCTCAATTACAACCTTATATAAAAGACTCAAAAATAGACTCCTACACTAAAAAGGAAAGGCCTAACCCCTTAACCTCTTAAGTAATTTAAACTGACTAGGAAACTGAAATAGACTCAAACAGAATCTTATCCAGCCCCACTAAACACTTAAAAGAAAACTACTAAAATCACTTAAATTGAACCATTGGTTGAACCGGTTCAATTATGAACAAAAACACCAAATTAAAACCGAGTATGGAACTAAACAACTAATCCCGTATGCAACCTAATTATCCATTTTTTAGGCCCATAAAAGTGGTCTATTACATAGAAAACCCATGGGATCAAAGGCCCAATACGTATATAACCCAATCCCAGACCTCGGTTCTATATTTCCATACCACTATTAAAACTTTGTTGCTGATAAATTAAAAACAAAAAAACAAAATATCAGTGCTTAATTCAGTCATGCTTGAATATTATAAAAAGTAGGGATGTAGCATAGGACCATTCACACCAATAGGCAGTCAAAATCTTGTATAGAATGTACAGTTGGTATGACAAGTAAGCAGCTCAATCAACCTAGAGCATGCATAAACATAGACACCAACTTGAGAAACCCAAAAGCAAAAGTTAGAATTTTTTTTTCTCTCTACTTAGTAATAGTCTCTTTTTCCCAATACACTCATAACTGAGATCACTGTGCAACATTGTTTGGTTTCCAATATTGGTCAATTAGAGTGTCTTTATCTCACCCCATTAGACATAAACTCTTAAATCCATATTTAATATGCTACTACTACTTCTTCTTGTCCATTGAATTTTTTTATTTTCCTTGGGCAACTCTAATCCATCCAGATATTCATAATTGGTGTCATCACAGTACAATGAATAAGAATGCTTGATTGGGTTCCAATCACAAATTTGTGGTTACTGTCCAGTGTAGACACCAAAGTAGGGAGGTTTTGGAAGAAGAACTTTATTCCAAAAGACATAATAAGATAAGATTCACATGAAGCTGCCAATGTCTATGAAATCCAATCAATTTGCAAGACTCTTCAAGAGTTTCAAACTCTTGGCTCTTCCCCTAATATCCCATAACCCAATGCCAACACAACAACTCTAAATATTTGAAAAGACAAAAGTTGTAAGGCAGCACGCAGGGCACTCGATATCACACCTCCAACGAGCGACACTGACCATACCAAACTAAATATTTGAAAGATAGAAAGTTAAATGCACCATCAGATCCAATTTAATCCTATATCATATATATTTAAAAAAAGAAAAAACTCAATTGTAATCTTTGTTTGTAAGTTATGAGAATTTGAAATGACGTATCTCCTCAAAGGTATGCTTTTGGTAGCTTACAGGACATAATTCACCCTTCTAGTGATCAATTGAGCATGAAACCAGCTATCATACTCAGCAAAGAGGTTCATTAATCACACAAATTTGAATATTCATTTTTCCTCTTCTTTTGTTTTCTTTTTTCTTGGTTCCTTTAAAATAACCAAGCATGAAATAAAATTCATTATGGAGGGACAAAAAGGAAAATCTCATGACGATAGTCAAACAACATGATATATTCACGTAAACTCACCCATCACGAGCCATAGGATTCTACTTATGAAGCACAAATTTCCTCGATGAAAAGAATTTGTGAAGGGGGAAAAAGAAGAAGGTGGAATGAGAATGAATTGAAAATAAAGATGAAATTTAGGACCACAATATTGAATGCCAAACATTGTACTATCCAGTGTCAGAATCAGTAGAAAAAAAATTATATAATTTGCTACAATTCTGGAGCATGTACAAACATTAATTTGCTGGTTGCAACATCATCCACTTACCATGTCTTCAATAGAAAATCCTTTTGTCCACTTAATAAGTAGACCTGAAGAAACAGATAGCTGTTTCACAGGATACGAGAATGTAAAGCCAAGATCTCTCCTTCTGTCAAGCTGAACCCCATAATCGTCTTCTTCGCTTTCAACAAACTCTTTTATCGTCGATGCAATAAAATCAAAGAGATCCTACATGCAAGAAACATATCAATTTCCCCATTGCTCCTGAACAAAGGATGTCACTAACTATCAAAACATATTTAGGTTTCAAAGGCAGGGTGACAAAATGTAAAATTTGACAAATGAAGGAGCTCCACTACCTCACTTGTACTAGTCAGCAAATGTTGAGGAATGGGTTGACGTTCAATCTCGTGTCCCATTATCTTTAACTCTTTACCCCCTAGCTGAACCATCAAGACTCTAAAATTGGTTCCACCAAGATCGAGTGCATAATAAGTTCCTTCTTCATTCCTGAAGAAAAAATTGTAAAATCCATTTGAGCACTGATCAACCAATGCAAACATATAAACACAAACAGGGAAAGTATGAGCTAGGTAGAAAACAGCAATCAAAGCAAAGGAGATATACAGCTAATAAAGGAAATGCAGTACAACAATGAGAAAGTTTATGAAAAGATCCTAAAAGTCTACACAAGTGACAAATCGTTCTTCGCTCATTTGCTTCAAGTCAACCGAAGTAAACAGTGGAATACACAGAACACAGATTTGCAGTCGGGTGAAGGTCTGGGAATCTGCAAGAGGTACATTGTTCCCGTACAGTGAACAAATAAAGAACAATGCATAAAAAAAGAGTGGAAAAAAAAAAGTAAATTCATATCCCATTTAAAGAAAAAAGGAAAAACAAGAACAAGAGACTCCAGTTTCAGAAAGAATAGCACCGTAAGCAAATGCAACAGTAAAATGCATAAAAGTAATAGAGGAAAGGGGGGGGAAAAAGAAACTGTACTTCAAACCCAATAATTACAACAAAGGCAGTGAAGCAACATCCTGAAAGAGGTTCACATTAAACGGACAATAGTCGGACTAACACCAACGACAGCTACACACCACAACAGCAAAAAATGCAAAAATAAACCTCCCAAAAAAATAAAAAGTCTACCGTTCAGAGAGGGGGAAGATAATAAGAACAAGAAAGAACAAACCATTCCAATGTAAACTCAAAACAACAGGAGAAATATCAATAAATTATTTATAAACTAAATAATTTCTTAAAAATCGATAATTACTACCAAATATATAAGGCTAGTATCAACATCTCGTGGGGAGAAGGGGAGGCCCAACGAATGTGAAGGCTTAATACAGAAACAACATAAAGCATTAAGGAACCAACACCTAACTAAACCCCAGAAAAAAAAAAAAAGAAGGAAACGGATACCCAAAACTAAATATTTGATAAAGTATTAGACGGACCGGAGAAGAACAATGAAAATAAGTTAAAGAAACCATTCGTTAAATCGTCTCCATGTTCAGAACGAAACCCACAAATCAGAAATCCAGGCAAGAGAGAAAAAAAAAAAAAAAAAACTTAGTACATCTAAACCATATTATTACCCATCTGGGAGTTTGTCGACGAATGGGAGAAGCATCTTGAGTTTACTCCCACCTTCAGAAGCCAATCCCGCATGCATCTCAACAGCCATGGCATCAACTATCTGCCTCAACCTCGCTATCGGCGTTGAACATCCTTCCTCCAGTTCCCTCAATATGCCCACCACACGATTCCACTTCCGCCTACTCTTCACTCTTTGGCTAACCAGTATAGCCGCGATCGCACACGACGCCACCGCACAACTCACTGCCAAACAAAAACCTACCTTCCCCATGTCTCTCTCTACCGCTCTTACACACACTCTCCCCCACTCAAGTCATCGGGAAGAGCAGACAATACAACACTCCATCCTCTCCCTCGTCTTCTTCACTTCAGGATCCACACGACTGTGTTTTCAGGCGATAAACTCGGTAAGCCTTAAACGGAAGTCCGGTGAAGACCAAATATTCGACTGAATGCCGGAAAGAATTGTCCCTTTGCCGAGAAAATCAGAGAGCGAAGGGAGAGCGAAAGATGAAGAGGAAGAGTTCTTCGGTGGCCTTTATGTAGTGTTGGAAAGGGAACTGCCGTTAACATATTTTAAATACACAATGACTGATTTGCCCTTGCTTGAATTTCGAAATTCTTGATTTGTTACTATTCTATTCCGTCTCTATCGATTGTTAAAACGGTGAGAATTGACTTGTGTCGGTTTAAGCACTGTACATATATATATATATATGTTGGCGACCTTGTGACGGTAGACATTTTCAACACCAAACTCAGCCTTATGGCCCTTATCCCAATTTAATTAACTAATTAAATTACAATAATGCCATTTACACTCAAACATCATTAGAACTTTTAACTTGACAGAGTAAACTAATTAAAGAGAACGTTATACATAAAAATTAGGGAGAAAGAACATTACTTGGTCATGTTGCACTTCTGCATCTTAAGTCTTGACACAGGGGTATGCAAAATGATCGCCGCACCCTTGATCATTTATAGAGTTCAAGGGGTTACGGCAGACATTCCGCATGCCCCTGATTAGGGTGCAAGGGTGGGGTGTGCTAGTTGACTGGTTAGCATTCTCTTTTCCTATAAATTAATATTTAACATAAACATAAATTACTATTAATTTATGAAAAAAATGGAAAGATTCCCAAAGTCTTGTTTGGATGTTTTAAATGTTTGATAAGGGTAGTATAATAATTTGGCTATTTATTAAGGGACCACAAAGGTTGTTTGTCTAAAAGGGAGTTTAAAACTTGAGTATTTGGTCAACTAATTAAAAGCGAAAGCAACTGAGTATCTATATGGTATTAAAGGAAAAGATAAGGACAATAGAAGTCAAAAGAATGAACGGAGAGGAATTTTTCTTTACTTTACATGTGTTGATGAATAGCTATTATATTCGAGACAGCGCGGCTACTGTTCTCGACAGGCGAACGGCGACGGTAGCGGCGTATACGCCGTCGTACTTGCCAGCTGTACTCCGCTAATTCCAGCTAAGCAGAAAAATCAACCGTACGATCTAACTTTTTCCCTTTTCCCCAGAGATCTCATAATAATTTTTTTTTCTTATAATTAAAAATCCGAAAATAAAAATGAGATATTTATTTCTGATCATGTGTCGTAAATGCCCTCGTGACAGGAAAAAGGGTTTAAAATAGGGGATCCGAAACCACCATCCAGCTGGCAACGAGAATTTCAATTTCTCGGTCATGGGAATCTTAGACACGTGGTGATCGATCTGGACCGTCGAATCTACAAGTGGACGAGCTCCTTAGTTCTTACCACTGGGTGGTGGAGTTTGCATAGGTTGTTAACGTGGTTGACTCTTCTATTAGAAATCTCGAACATTCTTTAGAAAACACATGCAGAACCCGGCTGGGTCGGGTTAACATCTCAGGGTGTCCAATTGGAATCGTATTCGATAACTGCAATTGAACCGGATCAAATAAGCCATATCAAATCGAATAAATTTGTTTTAATTGGGTTCTGGAATGTAGGATTAGAATTAGGGGTGCAAGTTTGGCCCTGTCAGCCTGAACCCGCCTTGCCCCACCCTGAGCCTGAACAAGGCTTAGGCTGAAAATTTTGGCCCTAAGGACAGGTCAGGGTTGGAAATTTCTGGCCCTGAGTCAGGGTCCGGTCAAGCCAGGGTTGAAGCCTCAGACTAACCCTGGTCTGGTCTGGCCTACCCCAACCTTTAAGTTATATTATAAAAAATATATTGATATAATATATATATTATAAACTTTAAATGTCACCCACATTTTGTTATATAATATGTTATATATGAAGATAATAAGTGATATAATTCCCTCCCCCTGTACCTTGTCCTAATTACACGTTCTTCCCCTTGCTTTTTCCACCTTACATTCGATTCCCCTATAGTTTTCAAAAATTTACTAATTCTTCCCCTACCGTTAGCATCTGTCTGTTATGTGCTTATGTGGCGTAATTAGATTTTTTATAATACCCAAACTAACCCTTGGCCATTGTGTGATGACCCATTTACGTTTTTGATAAAAAGCCAAAATAATAAGGGAAAGGGAGAATGACTTGCCCTATCTTCCACTTCCAAACTTCATCTTCAACCTCTGAGCCGTGAAATCCCGGACGACGATACCCCTACCATTGCCTAAGTTTGTTCCATATCTATAGACCCTTTTACCCTTCCCATCTTTTTTTCTTCTTCTTCTTCTTCGCCTGCAACACCTTTCTGCAACTTCCATGAAATGATTGATATTTTGGAAACCCTGGAGGCCCTACATATCGGAAATCCGTTTTTTTGAGAAGCGAATATAGAGAAGATTAGTAGATTACAGAGAAAACTAAAAACTAGGAACTTTAGAGAGAGAGAGAGAGAGACGAAGCAACAAGGAAGTAGTAGAGGAATTGGAATCACTATTGAGGATCACGGACCATAATCAACTGATGGCTGAATATCACTACATGGATGGAAAATTCACCAACTACTATGGCAGGAAAACTCACCAGCATTTCTAAATCAGCTCTGAATCATCATAATCGGTCGTAAATTGTAGTAAATCGAAACTCTAAAAAATAAAGACACAATGTGAAAATCTTTTTTGAGTTTAAACTCAGTTCCAATTAAAACACAAATCAAACCTTGCAAGACTTGCTAAACAATGAGCAAACCCTTTTCACTTTCAGAAAATCCAAGTTTACTTCAAGATCAATAATATTCAACTAGAGCTCGAAAATTTGTCAAATTCTAGGGTTTAAACTCAGTTCCAATTCAAGTCTTCAGGGTGTTTGAAGAGCAAAAGGCGGAGGTGTTGGCTACTAGTATCGTTATTAAGGACCAGATGTTAACACTAACGATCACTGCACTGGTGAATGGCGATGGATACGCAGATGCTAAAATTATAGTAGAGCAAATCAAAGGATACCTCACGCTCATAACCTCCTGAGTTCTGGCATGATGCATCTTCTTCTTCTTCTACAGTCCTTAATTCCTCCTCTTCTTCTTCCTCTTTTGGGCTTTTCTGTCTCGTTCTTTTGGGTTCCTTATAAATGAATCAGTTTTTAGGTCGATAGGTTCAGTTGTTCATTGGTGTACAGGAAGTCAGGAATTGTAGAGAAATTTATTCAAGAGAAATATACTTTTTCACAAAGATTGAGCCAATTAAGGAAACAAGAATATGGAGTGTTGGAGCCTCTATGTGTGAGCATAGAATATTGCCCAAACCAGCTCTATTGGACTTTCATAATTCATAAGGTCTGTTTTAATTTGGTTTGATGTGTATCCTCCATGGTTGATGGAGGCAAAGTCTGTGATTTTATTTCATATACAGTAAAGCAATATTATCCTTGACCCTCCCAAAACTCAGGCAATGGAAGTGACTGTCGCCGGAGATGCTTGAAGGTTGCTGTTGCCGAAGAAGCTTGAAGGTGGCTGTCGTTGGAGAAGCTTGGAAGCCCTAATCGATTTTAGAGATGATGAAAAGGGTAGAATTGGAAATGCTCAAGGGGCGGAACAGGGGCGAAGTTTGGGTCATTCAAGGGGCGAGCCAGTCATTTTGCCCACCCCTTTGTGTCTGAACATACCTTGTGCCCCAGTGTAGAGAAACTTTATCCCATTATTATATCGGAACTACAACCGAACCAACCATGTAAGGAATGAATAAGAACCAAATGATAGAATTGAGTAAGAACCAAATATCGATTTTCAAAACCTATTCTGTTCTCAATTTGTTTCGATTTACACCAATACTCTTTGGAATCAAACTGAACCGAACTAATTTTACACTATTATTGTCAAAAACTGGTTCAATGTTGAAACCCAATGTGGAGTGTGGACCGGCCCGGCCAGCCCATCAAACCGAACTATGGGTTGACCTCTAAGAGGCCCACGAAAGAGACATCCACTAGACATTCTCAAGAAGGGTATGCCACTTATATAATTTAAATTAACCTTTTCTGTTTGATGCTTTTTTTTTAATAAAAAAGTGCTGCTGACCCATTGGATTACCATAAAAAAACAGAAAAAAAAAAAAACCATGAACTAAATCCTACTAGCTATGGTCCCCCTTGCTAAGCCTATGAGATTAGATCAGATTTAGCTAATTGGACAATATTAACATAATAAGTAATTTTTGGTCCATATTCTCAACTTTTTTTTACAAAATCTGGTCATACGATGATGATGATGGTGGCAGTGACGATGACAATTAAAGAGTAGATTAATAAGACCTTAAATCATTTGAGTCGGTGCCGACCAATGGGAGTCCGATTAAGCATAAAGAATATTCAATGAGAATATCTATGTCGTTCATCGTGGCCCAATAAACACCTTTTCTAATCAAATTTTGATTTGAATTTTTTGACTAATAAATCAAAACCTCAATGAGAACAAAATTTTTTTTTTTTTTGAAATTTGAATAATCACCATCATTCCAAAGTTATCAAGAACAAATCTCTTCCATTATGACGCAAGAGCATCTTATGAAAACCTTCTTTTAAGACTTAGTGGCTCCTTTTAAGGGTAAAAATCCTTTTTGAATATTCCTCTTTAGGTGGTCTATTTGGTTGAAAAGACCAATATACCAATATGGCTACATTAGAATGCTAAATGGTTAGATGTGTACATACATTACCATAATCAGAAAGATCCCTTGTGCAAATGTTTTGGGAGTGGGTAAAGAATGAAAGAAAGAACTAGAATAAGAATAAGAAAATAAGAAAAAGTTACTTTGTTCCTAGTATTTGACCCTAAAGTAGATCTTGCTATGCTGGTTCTTGAACCGGCCAATATCTGTGGGTTGGGGGGGGGGTCATTTATAGTGGGTTTTTTTTTGTGAGACATGTATCTTGAAATACATGGCAGGCCACCCTGAACCAATTTTGAACCAAACAAATAGCATGTTGGGTTAATGTATGATAGGTTCCTTTTCATCTCTTGTTGTATTACCTGGCAATGGTTAGAAACTTTGTGGACGAGATTTGGCCTGGTTGAGCAGATCATGGTCCAACCCCAAGTCCAAACCCTTTTGTCCAAACTGTCAACACAAATACTAATCCAAACCATGCCATCTTATGTCATTTAAATCTTGAAATCAAAACTCCAATCCAATTTGGTTAGGTTGGATTAGGTTTAGCAACTTTGTACACTATCTAATTTTCAGTGTCATAATATCACCCTTCCCTTAAAGCTAATGCTGACTATAATGACCACATGGCAATTTGGTTAGCACTCAAATTTTATATTTTATTGGATGTCTCCAAAGATATGATTAAAACTCAATTTTAGTGGATATATTTTTCACCATCTTATCATGAGTTAATTTCTTATGAATATAGTTAAACCAAGTGAAAACTTAATAATTTGAAAATTTTAAAATGTAAACTCAATTTTTAGAAAAGTCTTAAAGGGGGGCTGGTAGAGCCTATGCTCCCCCGGCCCCACAAAGAACACTCTTCGTTCTATTTATTATATTAGAATTAGCAAAGGTTTTCTAGGCTGAATTATTCAGTCAAAGGTTTTCTTTTTTTTGGTACGATGAAGATTTATTGATGAGAATCATGTGTACAGCCAATGGCTTCAGATAAACAAAGATCATCAAGCCACGGAGTGGTAATCGGCCAATCTGTTATACACATGATAGACAGGGTCTTCATTGCCAAGGCATCTGCAATTACATTCATAGCCCTTGGAACAAAAAGAAAAGAAACAGATACAAAAGTAGAACATAACTCATGAACATCTTCAACGACAACTGCAACATCAAGCGGTGGAACACGATTTGGATCTTCAATAAAGCTAATAATCTCCTTGTTGTCTGATTCAACAAGGAGATTTGTGATTCCTAATTCACGAGCTTGCATTAGTGCTTCTCTAATGGCTAGAGTTTCTCCTTGGATTGCAGAGGATAAGACCTGGGAAATAGAGAGTGCCTTTAGAGGACACCCATTGTGATCCCTAAAAGAACTCCCAGTCCGCCAGCAGTATCTTCTTGAGGATTTGCAGCATCACAATTTACCTTTATAAAACCCAGCGGTGGGGCATTCCACCGATCATTTTCATTACTTGAAATGACACCCGAATTGGTTTGAGAAAGGTTTGGAGAGGTAATAACTGACTGGAACTCAAGAAATGCTCTTTTAGCTGTAGAGATAACCTCAATTGGACTCCAATCCTTTGTTTTGAATACTCTGTCATTTCTAGCACGCCACAAATACCAGTATATAAAAGAAGCACGGGAGAGAAATTCTCGAGCAACCTTCTTATCTTGGCGTATCAATAGATCCCAACTATTCAACCACTCCACCAATTTTGGTATTCTATCCGATGGAGGAATATAGGATAGAGGACTCCCGTACCAAATTGCTTTGGCGAAAGGACATTCGAATAAGAGATGATCTATCGATTCTTTAGCCACCCCACATCTATGACAAGTAGGATTTATTGGAACATGGCGAGAAGAAAGGCCTTCACCCGATGCTAAACCATTGTCACAAGCTCTCCACATGAATGATTTTATCTTTGGTAGCGTTTGTAGAGACCAAATCCGGTTCCAGACACTTGTAGGAATTTGATCCCATTGATGTAAATGAGAAGTGGAAGGACCCAAAGTCGCCCTTTCCTCATTGATAGACACCAAAAGATAGTAAGCCGACTTGGCAGTAAAAACACCATTCCTTAAAGCTCCCCAATTTGCTCATCTCCTCTTGGAAAGAGACTAAGCTTAATTTTAGAGATTGCAGCAATTTCTGAAGGTTGAAAATATTGATTTAATAAATCTGTTCTCCAAGTGCTAGAGATTGGATCAATTAACTCAGATACCTTTGACAATAAACACCCTAGTGGGCGCAAGTGTGAGATCTTGTAGTGTGGTAGAGATGGAACCCATCTATCACTCCAAATGGGTGGGCGCAAGTGTGAGATCTTGTAGTGTGGTAGAGATGGAACCCATCTATCATTCCAAATGTCAACCCTAGTACCATCTCCAATGCTCCAGATCAGCCCCGCCAACAAGGTGTTTCTCCCTTCTATCAAATTTCGCCAGCCCCATGATGGCTTATTACCCACTCTTGCATTTAGAAAATCAATATTAGGAAAATAAATAGATTTTATAAAGTGAGCCCAAAAAGAATCAGGGGAGGACCATAGACGCTATGCCGCCTTTGCCAAGAATGCTTGGTTTTGTATCCTTGAGTCTTTAAAACCCAATCCCCCACGGTTCTTTGGGTGACATAACCTTGACCACAAAATCCAATGGATTTTGGACTCTTTCTCCCAATCTTCCCAATAGAAATTTGAGGATGCTTTTCTAATGGAATCATGGTGTGAGGCAGGGAGTTTGAAATGGGACCCAGCATAGTTTGACATGGGACAGATCCCTGCTTTGAGGAGGACTTCCTTTCCAGCATATGAGAGCAAATTTTTCTTCCATCCTTGAAGCTTATTTAATTAGGGTTTTCTCCTTTACATCTTGAAAGAGATCCTTTTTTTGAGATTCCAAACTCCGTTGGCAATCCCAAATATTTTGAGGGCCCATCACCATATGGTATCTTGAGAACACGGGAAAACCATCTCTTAAATCTCTCATGGGTATTTGGTCTGAATGTGAGGCTTGACTTTTGTAGATTAATGGATTGGCAAGTAGCCTTACAATATAAGTTAAGGCAATCTTTGAGAGATGTGATTTCCTAGAGCTTTACCTGGGAAAACAGCAAACAATCATCGGCAAAGAGAAGGTGAGTAATGGGAGGCCCCCTATGGTGAACTTTGATTCCATGGAATCTACCCAACTCTTCAGCATGATTAATTACCGAAGAGAGGGCTTGAGAGCAGAGGATGAAAATTACAGGTGAAATTGGGTCACCTTGCCTAATTCCTCGAGTTGGAGTGATTCCCCCTTTGATGCAACCATTAACTAGTAGATTATAGGACACTATCCGGGTCATAACCTTGTCCACCCAAACATGACTGAAACCAAGTTTTAGCAACATAGCTTCAATAAAGCTCCACTCCAGTCGGTCTTATGCTTTCCAAATGTCTAACTTCAACGCAAGAAATTTACCCTTTCCCTTTTTCTGTTTTTTGATGTAATGGAACATCTCATGCGCCACCATAATATTGTCTAAGATCAGTCGAGAGGGGATAAACGTCGACTGGTTTGGTGGGATTATTTGGTTCAAAGCTCCAAGTAGGCGATCAACTATAATCTTAGTTATAAGCTTGAAAATCAAGTTACAAAGGCTGATTGGGCGAAGTTGATCTGCAGTCTCCACATTGTTCACCTTTGGAATTAAACAAATAAGAGTTTTGTTTAATTCTGTTGGTATATGTCCTGTTTGGAAAAAATCAGAAACATAAGCAAAAAGATCGTCTTTCACCAAATCCCAGTACCGTTGGAAGAAAATTGGAGGGAAACCATCCGGTCTAGGGGATTTGAGAGGCGCCATAGAAAAAAGGGCAGCACGAATCTCCTCCATCGTTGGAACCAAACATAGAGCATTGTTTAGATCATCAGAGACCACAGGAATGACAGAATCTAAAACTTGGGTAAGGGCAAAATTCTCTACAAGTTCAGTAGAGTATAAGTTAAGGAAATGATTGCAAAGAGAGTTTGTAACGTCAGCCTCTGATGAAGTCCAATCACCTGTAGGTAATTTGAGCTTTAAGATCTTATTTCGATGTCGACGTCGCACAGTTGACAAGTGGAAGAAAGTAGTATTTTTATCACCTCCCTGTAACCAAGCAATTCTGGACTTTTGGCGCCACATCTCCTCCTCTTTTGAAGCTCTACCTCCAAGAGTTTATGAGTTTCAGACTCTCTTTCTTGTGAAAAGGATGAAGTAGGAAGCCCTTGAATGTGCTCAAGCTCAGTTTTAAGACTTTTTATATTCTCAAAAATATTTCCAAATACCTCCTTGTTCCACTTTTTGAAGATCAAGCGGCAGTATTTGATCTTTCCCATGACACGGTGCATGGCCGAACCTGATGGAGAAATCGACCATCCCTAGGTTGCTGCATTTTTACAATCATCATGCTTCAACCACATTGACTCAAATCTGAATGGTTTTCGACCCCGAGAAATACCACCTTTTGTGTCAATAACAAGAGGGGAATGATCAGAGCTTATGGCCCACTTCACAAAAATTGCAACATTTACAAAATTGCGCTGCCATTCAGTGTTGCATAAGGCACGATCCAGGCAGACACTGATGTTAGAGGAGCCATCACACTTGTTGTTCCATGTGAATAACGGGCCATGAAATCCCAGATCTATAAAGTTACAATCATCAAGAAAGTCCCTGAAAAATGTCTGTATCTCGAGAACAATGCTGAGAGCCTCCCGCCTTTTCATACCAAGACAGGTATGAGTTAAAATCTCCAAAGCACAACCAACTCCCTTGGCGTGATCTCCCAATAGCGATAATTTGATCCCATACTTGCTTTCTCTTGTGTGTTTTAGGGTCACCGTAAACACAAGTGAGATAGAAAGGTGGTGTGTCAGCCATTTTAACTTCAGCATCAAAGAACCTTGAAGTAGCAGACAAGATAGATAGATTAATAGTATCTTTCCATAGTAATGCGAGGCCTCCTGAGGCTCCAAGCGGGTCAATAGTATCGAAGCTATGGAACTTGCCTCAATGACATAACTTTTTGATTACCGCCTTCTTGCATTTGGTTTCCATGAGATACATGATATCCGAACGCTCCATAGTAAGGAGATGGTGAACGGAATGAACTGTCGAAGGCCTCCCCAACCCTTGACAGTTCCATCCCAACAGCTTCATTGTTTCCCATGGGGCTGATTCTCTCCAGCCACCACGGGGGTATTCCATAAAAAAAAGGGAGTCACTTACATCTTGATGAGCCATCTCTGTATCTTCCATTGGGCTAGATTCATTCGAAGCTATTCTTGGGCGTTTTGGAGATTGTAATGAACGGCTTTGGATTGGGTTAATGGGTTGGGGATATGAAATGGCTTGGTTGCTTGGGTTTGGATTTTGAGTAACGGTTGAGATGTTACAGCTAGATAAATGTGGGAGAAGTGAGGTTAAGGCTTGAGTAATTTCAGGGGTGTGTGGGATATGTTGGAGAAATTTTAAGATTTGATTGCCTAAATTCTCGGTTTGAGGGATGAGTGGGGGTGAGTGTAACTAATGTGGATTTATGGAAGGCAATGAATTCGGTTGTAGTGGTGCAGTTACCACATTAGATAAATGAGATAATGAGTGAATCTCATTATTTGTTGGTGTGGTCAGCACCGTTGGACTTTGCTCCACTACATATGATAATGAGTGAGTCTCATGCAAAATATTCAATGTCCGTAACCGATGGTGGTTGATGATTCAGAGGCACGGTGGTGGAGGTGGCGGAGGTGGTGGTGGTGGTGTTGGGGTTGCCATTGGTGGTGGTGGTGGTGGTGGTGGAGTGCGGCTAAGAAGGTAAGATAACAGTAGCCCGTTCAAGAAGAGAAGCATCCGGAGTTGGGCATCTAAGGTGAGGCTGAAAGTGACGGCATGAGAAGAGAGAGCATGGGGAAGAGGGTAAGCAACCATGGGAGGCTCGATGTTCTTGTTCATTTTCAAACAAGGTTTTACACCGTTGTTCATCATGGCCAAGAAGTTCGCAGTAATAACAAAAAAGAGGCAGACGTTCATACCGGATTTCCACTGGGAATTGTTGACCACTTCGTCGTCAAATTTGTAGTGACGATTTCAATGGCTTCTTCCCATCCAAACTGATTCTAGCCCTGAAAAATTGAACTCCCCGTCCTGACCGGAAACCATTAATATGCATCACAACTTTGAGACACGCCCTGCCTTTTGAACCAACCGAGATACCAGATGATCTTGAAGTTCATCAGGTATTTCATGGAATTGGGCCCATATATCAGTTGAAGAGAATGACCAATCTTTGGATGGCTTCCCACGTTCAAGAACAATCAAATTCCTGCTACAGACCAAGGAACTTCATTGAGGCCGTTTTGGACGTCCATTGGATGTTGAAAACGAAAAAGAAAAGTATGATTCTGTAAAGGGAATACGATAACTAGTTGGCTAGTATTCCAGGATGAGATGAGTGCATCAGTTACCACCTGCTTCCTGTAAGGTTTTCCTGGAAGAACATAACCCGCAAAGGATAGAGCTTCACAATACGCCAAGCGATCTTCCGTTTCATCATCAAGATAGAAGACGTCATCGCTATTAGAATTATCGCCCTCAAATGGTGGTGATGAAGGTGGAGGTGGTGAAGGATCAGGTGGTGGTGGGAGAGGCAGCGGTAGGTGGTGAGAGGCCATAGAGACTATGAGTATCAGTGGAGAGGGGTGAGGAGATGGAAGGGTGAGAAGGAAGAGCAATGGGACCTACACACTCTAGAGAGGAGGAGAATGGTCACACCAGAATGGTGGAGAAGATAATTGGGTTTTCTTTCTGTAATTTACAACAAAGAGAGAGTTTAGTAGAACATCAAAGGTTTTCTTGTAGCAAGAGAATTATTCAGTCAAAGGTTTCCTTGTATTGCCAATGCATCTTTGTATTTATATATGTTAGATCACATACACCAAGATCCAGTTAAACTAGGGTATGGATCATACCTGAATGTGTACGAAAGCACAATGGAAGAAGAATCAATAGGCAAGCTTATGGTTACGAGCACTCGAATAAAGCTCAACGATCTCTACAGGTTTCTCCTTAGAGAAATCCATACCTCAAATCCCTGGGCAGCAGGGATGGAAACCCAAATAGAAAAAACGCAGAACTTGAAGAGAGGGAGAGAATAATCTCTTATGCACTGCACTAGGGTTTTGGACTATGTTAGATATATAAAGCCAAAACCTTGGACCACCCCTTTTAGATCCCCACTGGGACTCTAACAGAGAGGGGGGAGAGGAGTTGGTCCCTTAAGTGACCGGCTCCCTCTCCCCTACGTGGGTTCGGCCAGTTTGCCCCTTGTGGGCGGTTTGGATCAGGCCCATGGCCCAATATCGATTTACATCTTCCACTCGCCCACATAGGGCGCATAAGTTTAAGTATGCCTTCAAGTTTCTCTCATTCCGTGTTTATCCTTTGTTTGCACAAAATAATAACCGCAAGCGTACGGATTAATCGTAGCTACAGGTTGAACTCAAGGAGATGTACGCCACTCTATTTTACTCACTTAAAAGTAATGCAAAGTGAACCAAATTAATTAAATTATTGAATTAAACTAACGACAATTAAACTAAAGGATCCTAACTCACAAGCATCTACGACCTAACACACATCCATCTAATCTATTATTCATCTAACGCGGATTGACAAAATTGAAGGAATTAAATTGCCACAACCACACAATCAAAAACTAAAAATCAAAGAAATAGAACTAACTAATTGAAGCTTGAACCAGATTGAAGTTGATATCACACTTGAAAAGGCGCTACCAAATCTAAAAAATAAACAAAAGTAATTAAATTAAAATCCTACCACAATGCATGATGATAATAGTGAATAAAAATAAATAAAAGTCTTAAAAGCATAATTGAATTAGAGAGATAGAGAATGAGAATGAAAATAAAAATAATGGAGAACGAAAATTTCTAATAGAATGGAGGGGTTAATGGAGATGAAAATACTAATAAAATAAAACTACTAGAAGAAGAAAGAGATAGAGAATAAGAAGAAGAAATTAGAAACTAGAAGAATTAAGAGGTTAAGAAGAAGAAGAACACAAAAATAAGAATAAGAAATTGATACTCCCTTCTACCAAAGTGGAATTGCATGAACTAATTAATCCTTGTATGAATGTAATGTGATGAAGCTTGAGACTTAAATAAACCTACCATGGCCTCCTCTTCCAAATCTTCTAAATCTTCTCACTAGAATGTAGAAGCCTAGACTAGAAAGCTTGAAACTAAACTAGAATTATTACAACCATATTGAAGACATAAAATTAAAGCATGAATCAAAAGCATTACAACCATGGAATTGAAAGCATGAAATCAAACTAGAACTTAGAAAGCCAAAAACTAGAAGAAGAAAAGAAGAAATTTCACTAATAATTTGAACAATATTACAAAGGAGAGGGTAGAGGTATTTATAGGGGGAACAGAGGAGAAGAGAGAAGGGGGAAGTGATAGGAGAAATATTCCCTAAGAAAAGAGAATATTCTCTTCTCCTTCCTCCTTTACAATGCCTTGAATCCTAAGAAAAAGGAAAAAAATAGAAACTAAGAGAGATAAAAATCCTAGCTACATAAACTTTCTATTTATCAAAAAGTAACTTTCGAATGCTAACTTGTGCTTCCTTTTCCTTGTAGGTGTCTTCTCCAAGCAATGAGATCAAGGTATCTTTGACTTTTCAACCTTCCATGGATGAGAGAATATTTTTTAAAAGAAATCTAACCAAAGTAGAATTCCAAAAATGCCCTTGGAAAGTTGGAGGAGAGAGAGTGTGATGAGGATGGCTAAGATTTCACTCACAATTAATGAAATGTCAAATCTGTCCTTCAAAAAACGTGGAGCATGGGATGCTTATATAGGCATCACTGTTATATGTCTTACGAAAAATCACCCAAAATAGACCCAAATTTCGTCCAATTTGGAGTTCGGGAGCCCAAGATATCTCAAGTTGAAGTTGGACTGCTCTAGAGCCTTCCAAATGGAATCTTTCGGCTAATAGAAAAGATAACTTCTGCGAATTGTGCTAAAGCCCCTCGAATCCAAACTTCTGCTTTACTTTGTCCCCAGCCAATTTTTAATAATTACAAACAAACCCCTATAGACCATTTTCGTGCGTCGTTACGGAAACGACCGTAACTTGTTCCTTTCAACTTGGAATCAAGTGTCGTTTGAACCATTGCGAAGCTGACTCGATGGACTACGCATCCATACTATTAACACCTCAAAATTATACTAAGGGGCCCACTATAATCACATTCAAATTTGACTAATTGGCGTGATTCTTTCAGTGCTCAATCCAAACTTGATTTTCTCGACTCCTGGGCGCTTTCGGCTACTGCCAAACACCACTAAATAGCTTAAAAATGGATCTTTAGCATCATTTTCTCCATTTTCACAAGAATTCACCTAAACCTGCAAACACAAACAAAAACCTCAAGTAGTTCCGTTCCAAGTATAAAAATGCATGCTTTATGGCCCTAAGATTTCACACATAAATGTGCTCATCATCCTTCATACAGAAAATGGGGCATGCGACTTGTCAAGATGATACAGGCGGGAGTACTATATCAAACTTCCATCTAACCAACATAGTACATCACTTATAAACAATCTCAAAATACCCCAAACGATTCAATTACACTAGATCTAGCACTCTCGACCCCTCATGATGAGCAGTGCTAACCCTTTGTATGCAACGTACTCATGACTACGTCGATCACAATTACGACAAGTCGCCTGGACAATGAGTCACAAAACAAAGGTGTAATGTTAGATGGTTTTTCTTGAGCCCCTCATGTCAATCCAATTATCTCCAATAGCTTTCCCGATCGTTTTCCGCTGGACCGCATCATGCATGATCCTAAGGAGAACGTCAAAGTAGCAACATTGGATGTCCTCTCTATGACATTGTCTCAGGTGATAAGGGTATCCTGGGATTAATATAATCCATGTGGCTCACAAAGTGATGAAGTAGGGATCCATTTAGTTACTCTCACAATCGGTCGATATGAGCACATGCAGTATGATATGCATGCTAAAGCGCAACTCCCACTAGGGTGGGCATGTCACTCGCAGTAAATAAGCGCCATACAGATCTTAGTCTAGTCGCTTCTTCAAGCAAGTAACCTGAGTTTCTAGCACAGTTACCCTCATGGTTTCAGCCTAGAACCTGACATCTGGCTTTTAACAGGCTACTTAGAAGTGGTAGTATCTTCCAAGTTGGACTAGGTCAAGGTCTCATCTTAGCTCTAACTAAGGCGCCATCGAGCACACATGCTCATGGGCTCATCTCACTCGCTATGCTTAAGCACCGAGGCGAATCACCCGTGTGAGTGGGTCGATTCAATGCCTGATGACATCTTTACAAATAATGAATGTATACACACTAGATTACTCAAACAAATATATGCTCATGAATAAATGTAAGAGAAATATTGATAAATGTCCATACAAAACAAAGTGTTCCTAAAAAAAATACATACCAAATCCGCCTGAGTCCCAAGGTCCTAACCTAAACTAGAAAAACATCTTTGGCAATGGGCATAGTTAATGGATCAGCCAACATATTGCCAGTGGAGATATGCTGCAGAACAATTCCACCTTGCACGATCATATCTTGAATGTAGTGATACCATATATCAATGTGCTTAGCTCTACCATGAAACTTGGGGTCCTTCGTAAATGTAAGTGCTGCCGTGCTATCACAATGTATAACCACAACGTCGTCTGAGTGAACAGAAACACTAAGTCTCCGTAAGAACCTTCTGAGCCAAATGGCCTCTTGAACTGCTACTGAACATGCGACGTACTCCAACTCCATCATGGATAGGGTGATCCAGGTCTGTTTCTTGTTACTCCAACTAACAGCTCCGCCTCTTAGGACAAATACCTACCCCGAAGTGGACTTGCATTCGTCTTTGTTACTAGCCCAATCAGCATCACTATAGCCTCTCAGTCTCAAGTCTGAACCACTGAAGGTGAGCGAGAGGTCTGTAGTCCCACGTAGGTATCGAAGGATTCTCTTCACTACTTGCCAATGAACTGGACCTGGGTTACTCTGGTATCGGCTCACCATGCCAACAGCAAAGCAAATATCTGGATGCGTGCACATCATCGTATACATTAGGCTGCCTACTGCTGCTGCATAGAGTATTTTAGATAGTTGGTTTCTCTCTTCATCACTCTTAGGGCACTGGTTTAAGCTTAAAATGCATGCCTTGTCCATTGGAGTGTCAATGAGTTTCAAGTTGCTCATATGAAATCACTCCAGGACTTTCTTTATGTAAGTCTCTTAAGACAAACTAAGAAGTCTCCTAGCGTGATCCCCCACAATCTTCATGCCCAACACAAAGTTGGCCTCTCCCATGTCCTTTATCTCAAAAGTATAGGACAACCACTCTTTAGTGGCGACAATCATTTCAATGTCATTCTCAGCCAACACGATGTCGTCAACATATAAGGATAGAATAAGAAACCTTGCCTTAGACCAGTTAACATACACACAGTGGTCCTCTTCAATCATATCAAAACCCGTGGTGGTAATGACATGGTGAAATTTAATGTACCACTACTTGGATGATTGCTTAAGGTCATAGATGGAACATTTGAGACAACATACTTTACTCTCATGTCCCTTCTTCTCAAAGCCCACAGGCTGAGCAATAAAGATCTCCTTGTCCAGTTCTCCATTGAGAAAAGCAGTTTTACGTCCATTTGGTAGAGTTCCAAATCCAACTTCGTGACAATGGTTAGAATGAGGCATATGGAGGCCATTCTCACCATAGGGGAGAACGTCTCATCATAGTCTATACCCTCTTTTTGGGTATATCCCTTTGCCACAAGACGTGCCTTATACTTGTCAATTGATCCATCTGCCTTTTGCTAACTTTCAGGACCCACTTGTTCCCGATGCCCTTGCGCTCAGGCGAAAGATCAACCAACTCCCAGACTTGGTTCTTACACATAGAACTCAACTCGTCTTCCATAGCAGTTTGCCACATTTTCTTAGCTGGAGAAGAGAGCGCCTCACTTATTGAAGCTGGCTATTCTCATCCCTTGGAACATAAATGAGGGTAGCATCCCCTTAATCTCAAAACGACGTCAGGGAATGTGTCCACATGTCCAATGCACAGAGGGTTCTTGAACTTCTGAACTTCTGGTTGTGCGTTGTTACTGAGTGGCGTACTCCCACTAGGTTGATGATCAGTCTGACCCTCTCTGGTGACCTCTTGATGAGCTATTAATTCATCACCCTCGCCAAGAGTAGGTGAAACCTCTTCTATCACCCCCCCATCCCGATGAAAGATATTTTACAATAAATGGGGTGACTGGGACAACAGGTGTCATCCCAATACCTACCAGGATCACAGATACAGTGTCCCAAGCCACAGTCCACCCTGTTATCGGGTCATGATAACAGCAGGGAATGTACCCAATGGAATAAATCGTTCCAATTATAGAGTTAGCGGAAGCAAAATTTATTTAAATCATGTGAATATAGAGCATCGGTTCTCTAATAATAACACATAGTACAATTTTAATATCTTGTAACCGTTCATTTCTCTCCTTATAATTAAACATACAGTTTATACATGTATGAAAATGAATACAAAAATTAAATAATAAATCATGCCACTAGGGCACCATTCTTGGGTGTACAGCGACATCCAAGTCACAGCCACCGGTTCCACTTGATTCGCATCCGTACTTGCGCATCAAGAGATTACCTGCATTTCAACTAAAAAGAGGTTGCGCAATGGGTTAGCTCCATAAGCTAGTAAGAGAGCAAAAGGGAATGCACATATACACAAATACGCAATTTCAAGCAATTATGATGCATGCTAAAGTTAGATTCATTTTTCGCCTAGCACATAAATTCTAAGTCAAGTATATGCTACTGTGATAACTCGGGAGACACTGAGGGTCACTTATCGCCCCAGTGAAACCTCAATTATCATGAGGGAGCCTACATTGGTAGAAGCCATCAGACCACCCAGTGACAGACCCTGATAGCCATCACTGCCCCTGACTTGGCCTCTCTCCCCCTCAGGCAACAGGTACTTAGGACTACCCAATACATAAACCCATGTTGGTAAGGGTCGTAGCATAAGGGAGCAAGAATCCTAGCCACAGATATACTACATGCAAGTCTTATTGTCCCAAGAGGTATTTCGGGTGCATCAACGTCCCATTCCATCTAGTACGCAGGTACCAGCACGACACAACGCATACAGAACAGGATGACAATTAACAAGTTTCATAACTAAAATTGGGGTTCCGGTACCTGCACACCTGACACCGTAACCCGATACAATAGTGAGAATAATATCACATCACATTCATAGTATTTCACATTTGAGATAAATAATGTAATGCTCACAATGCTTATATTTTATATAATAACATGATAATGATTGCTTATTATATATATTCAAGCCCAACAAAATCATCTAAATCCCACTCACCGAACTCGGGTGTCACCCGGCTTGGTTAATATAAATCTCATCGGTGCACCAGCTATACATCGAGTTGGGTAGCTTAAGAATACAAAAGCTATCGTCAAAAGATATATAGAGGGGTCCCATATTATGCCCCTAAAGTTAAAATCAAGTTTCAACCAAGACAGCAGGGATGGACTCATAGACTGAAGAAACTGGGTGAGTCCATCCCCGACTCCGTTCAGGCCAAAAGGTCAAAACACGAGGGATGGATCCACGAACAGAACTTCTACTTGGATCCGTTCCTACATCCATTCGATTTCTAAGACACACCAGAGAGCGACCGGAACCACGGATGGAAGCACCATCTGAATCCGTCCTTGCATCCGTTCGAGTTCTGAGACATTCCTGAGAGGGAATGGACGTGCGGGCGGAGGCAACAGAGTAAATCCATTTCTTCATCCGCTCAAGCTATTTTCACCAGGATACACTGGACGGACTGACGAACGGAACCACAATGGTGACTCCGTTCGCGCATCCATCGGAATTCTCTTTCTAGATTTCTCAGGGATTTCCCTCCGGCTTGGAAATTGGAGTTCACATGGCACTCAGGGTCATGGAGGGGGTATCTTAGGTCTGTCTCCCTAGGGTTACTAGAACCTAGGCTTACCTCATAGATCCAAGATCTCATAAGGGTTTAGCTCCATTGGGTCCAAGAGTAGAGTTTGATGGTTTAAAACTAAGGATTCAGCAACAATGGCTGCAAGGCAGCTTATACAAATCTTAACTAGGGTTTGGTCATCACCATTAGAGCTCCATTTAAGGGCTGAGCTTCACCTTGAGTCCCAATGGAACCCTAGGTTAGCTTAAGCTCAAGGGATCTACTTAAATCAAAGAATAGGAATGGAAAAGAGGGATGTACCAAGAGTCAAAGCTTACCTTGGTGAGTAGAGCTCTAATTCTAGCCCTAGCCAGCCTTGAAGATCCACCTCCTCTTCCTCCTTCTCTTCCTTTCCTTCCTTCTCTTCTTCCCTTTTTCTTCTTTTCTTCAAGACTTGATTAGGCAGTAGGAGGGAAGGTAGGGCAGCCAGCCTTCTTGGCATGCCTTCCATCTTCTTCCCTTCCCCTCTCATTCCTCTTCCAACTTCCACTTCTTCTTCTTCCTTGTCTCTTCTCCTCCACGGTTTGCTTGGAGGGGGAGAGATAAGAGAATGTGAGGTTAGGTTTTATCTTTAAAGACCAAAAGTGGCCTTAGGTCTTGTTTGTCTAGGTGTCCCTAAAACACAAGATAGTCTTTTAGGTTTAAATGGGCTTTAAGGCTTGTTTGGCCCAGGTCATATCCTATTAAGTCTATTTAGATAGGACATGTTTGGGTCTACCCTAGGTCCTATAAGACCTATTAGTTCTTCAGGTTTGTTTGGTTTAAGCTAGAATAGAAAATTCATTATTTACTTAAGTTAAGTCTTGTGGGCCCACTTTTATGGCCCAACTAACGGGTGGGAGTCCATATTGTCTGAAGGTCTAGCTATGGTGTCCAGGACACGGGGACATGGGTCCCACAGGAAAATACATCAAAAGGTCAAGAAACAGCGCGGGCGATCCACGAGTGAAACCAATCGAATGAGTCCATTCATAATTCCGTTGCTGCTGTCAAGGCCCAAACCTCGAGGAAAGTTACGGGGCTTTGACCCGTACTCTCAGGACTTCGAGTGGACACTTAATATAGTAATTTAAGTTCAAGGTCATAGGTGTTGACCATTGCCACCCGTGGCATTACCCGTTGGTAAAGTCTAATTTGACCTGGGGTATTAGGATATATTTTGGGTGGGGGTGTAACATCTTCACTAGTCTCTATCTCAAAGAGATCAAGATCTCTACTAGCGTCACTAATGCTAGGGAAATCGGTCTCAAAAAAATCCACATCACGGGACTCACTCTCTGTCATCCCTCCATCGTGATGTTCACCGTACACTACATAGTCTTTTGAGGTATCAGAATACCTTATAAAGATACTCTTTTTAGCTCTAGGACCAAGTTTCCCAAACTTATGGGTGGTACTATGAACATATCCCGCATAACCCCATGGTCGCATATGCCCCAAAGTGGGCTTTGCGCCTTTCCACAATTCATAGGGAGTGGAAGGAACTGACTGTGATGGTACGAGGTTAAGGACGTAGGCAGCGGTCAACATAGCATCCCCTCAGAAAGATATTGGGAGGTTGGCCTGTGCCATCATCGATCTAACCATATTTAAAAGCGTCATATTCCTCCGCTCCGCAATACCATTTTACTGCAGGGTGTGGGGAATAGTGAGCTGTCTGGTGATTCTTTTTTCCTCACACATCTCTTTAAATTGATCTAACAAATATCCGCATCCTCGGTCAGTGCACAGAGTTTTTAAACTCTTACTCTATTGATTCTCAACCTCTGCTACAAAGCGTTTGAAGCAATCTAGAGCTTCATAGCGGTGAGCGATCAGGTAGACGTAACCAAATTGCGAGTAATCATCGATAAAGGTGAGAAAATAGGAAACACCATGTCGTGCCTTCATGTTCATTGTTTCGCAGATGTCTGAATGGACAAGCTCTAGGGTCTGGGTTGACCATTTAGCCTTTCCAAAAGGATTCCGATGGGCCTTAACCGCTAAACATGCCTCATATATCGGTAGGATCACTTTAGCGAGTGAGCTAAGAAGGCCTTCTCTAGCAAGCCGTCCCATTCTATCTTGACCTATGTGTCCCAGTCTAGTATGCCATGCAATTGAATCTGAACTAATATCAGAATTAATCACAAAAGATGAAGAGTAAATAGTAGGAATTATTAAATCTAATTTAACAAAATCAGTCTCAAGTTTGCAATATCCAAAAAGGTTACCATCCCAATGTATCTCAAAAGAGTCACTATAAAAAATAAAGGAATAACCTAACGTCAAAAGTGCAGTAACAGAAAGTAGATTATGCTAAATTTTTGGTGCGTATAGCACATCATGAAATAGCAAGATGCGCCCAGTGCGCAAGGTGAGCTGATAAGTACCAACTGCTCGAATTGCTTCACTCATGCCATCTCCTATGTAGATGTTTTGGGCACCATTTGGAATCTTTCTATAATCTACGAACCAGGGATCAGGAGCTATGTGTCTTGTTGCTTCTGCATCCACAATCTAGTCAGATTGGGCTTGGGCAACCAAAACATGTGTACACATAAAAGTACAAGGAGAGAGCGGTAGAAATGGTACCTTCTTCGCTTCAGTGCAATCACGAGCGAAGTGCCTCATCTTCTGAAAGTTATAGCACTTGACCTTGGTGATGTCTCTCTTTCCACCTCGCTTGGCACACCGGCACTTGGTGGTCTTATGCCCAGTTGGTGCAACGTTCTGAGCTTGGTCCTGATTCCCGGTGTTCCTCTATCTTTTGCACTTAGACCCATTCTTGCGGCGCTACCCCATTTGGGTGACAAGGGCATGTAATTGGGTCGCCTCTAGACGCTCCGCCTTTAGTTTCACATGAGCGACAATGTCATTAAATGTCTTGACAATGTCGTTATGTGTTAGAACTATCTTCATTTACCCTCAGGAATCAGGCAATGTCTTAATGACGGCTTGTACTTGCAGCCCATCGGTAAGGTGTACCCCAACATCGTCTAATTTGCAGATCATGTCTTTCACAACCCTGAGGTGTTCAACCATAGTGTGCTTGGGGTCCTTACAATATATCTCAAACTTCAAGTTCATGGATCTAAGTCTGGTAGTGGATGTACCGTCATAGTCGAGCTTAACCTGGTCCCACATGGACTTGGCTATCTTGCATTTCTCATATTAGTCGATGAGATCATCGTGCATCGAACTTAACATAATAAAGCGAGCACTCTGATCTTTCTTAAACCAATTGTCGTAAGCCTCTTTGTCTTGACGGTGATGGGCGGTAGTACCCACTTCGGGTGGGGCCATCTCAGTGGTCAGGTGTTTTAGATAATCTTGCTCATTAAGTAAGAACTTAATCTTATTGTGTCACATGTCATAGTTGGTGCCATCCAACTTATTGCCTTGGTTAAGTTCAGTAACAACTGTCTTGGTGGCCATCACTACAATGTGCAAGGGAGGACATTTAGCGTACATTCATAAACAAATGTTCAAGAAACCCTAATTAAAATTAATGGTTCCTTTTCCCACACGGTGAGACCAAAAACTTCGCTAAGCTGGTAATCAAATCTCACATTATGTGGGTCTGGGGACGTATAACTTTAATTGATTTCGAACAAATATAGGAGGAAAGGATATCTCCTAACCACAATTTAATGCGCCATACAGTGGATGCGCAAGGGACTCATTAAAGAGACCCAATTTGGTACTTGGAGTGATATGCCGAGTCGATACAGGGTTGTGATACGCAGTGTAGTAGGCTCCCACTACATGGATTCTTATAAATAAAATATTAAAATTACAATCAGCTCTTTACATTCAAGAATCCTGATGCACACTATCGGCGAGCACTGCACTTTGTATCACTTCCAGGTATCAACCCTAACACACATACATCTCCAAAAAACATATCTCTTAACAAGTACCAAATCCATCCCATAAAATACAAAATAAATAAACATAGGTTGCATGGGATGGGGTTTGACCTCTTACTCATATGGTGCCAGTCAAACCAAGTCATACCACCTCGGGAGGGTAAAATTGCCAATTTTAAATTTGCAAGCACATAATAGCAAAAATAAAAAATAAGGGCAATAAAAATCAATTAGGCATGGAACCACAATGACGATCCAATTAAGGAAAAAGAAAGGGAGGTGGGTGAAGGGATTCCCACTTCACCCATCTCCTTCCCAAAAAACCCTAAAATAAAAACAAATCTGACATTCCCCTTTCTTTTTTTTCTTCTTTATAGGGGCTGTTTTATAAGAATCCTGCAGTGGGCATTAAGCCTACTGCCTAGGTTAGTTTTTTTTTTTAATAAAACGGGTGGCATCATGTCAGAACCCTTCTTTTTCTTTTTCTTTCTTCTCTTTTCCTTTTCCTTTTCTCTCTCTCTCTCTCTCTCTCTCTCTCTCTCTCTCTCTCTCTTTTTGTTGCTTGCAGTAGCTGATGGCCGAGCCAGCGGCTGCTGCAGCATGCCAGGGTCACGCGACCTGGCTGCACACAGTCGCGGCAGGCGCAGGCCAAGGCCCGCTGCTGCTGCTACTATGTGCGGCTGGCGCTTGCGCCTACACACACCCATGGCAGTGGCTGGCCGTGGCCTGCTGTTGCTGTGGGCGTGTGCCTAGGGCCGCGCAGCTAGGGGAAACGGAGAAGGAAAAAAGAAGAAGAAAGAGGGGAAGAGGGGGAGAGGGAGCATGAGCTGCGCGCGATGGGCAGCGCTCATGTTGCCTTCAAACCAGGAAAAAAAAACACTTCTAAAAAAAACTCTTCCCAAACATGCGAACCATAAACCAGTAGCTTTGATACCATTGTTAGATCACATACACCAAGATCCAGTTAAACTAGGGTTTGGATCATACCTGAATGTGTACGAAAGTACAACGGAAGAAGAATCAATAGCGAAGCTTATGGTTACGAGCACTCAAACAAAGCTCTACAATCTCTATAGGTTTCTCCTTAGATAAATCCACACCAGATATCCCTAGGCAGCAGGGATGGAAACCCAAATAAAAAAAACACAGAACTTGAAGAGAGGGAGAGAATAATCTCTTATGCACTACTCTAGGGTTTTGGGCTATCTTAGATATATAAAGCCAAAACCCTAGACCACCCCTTTTAGATCCCCACTGGGACTCTAACAGAGAGGGGGGGGGGGAGGAGTTGGTCAATTACGTGACCGACTCACTCTCCCCTACACAGATTTGGCTGGTCTGCCCCTTGTGGACGGTCTGGACCGGGCCCACGGGCCAACATCGATTTACAATATGAAATATCCATTCATATAAACTTATCTAAACAGTCCAAATATTTGCTTTGTAAAGATTGAATGGGATCTAAATTTAGTGTTCAGATATATGCTATATGCTAAGGTCTCCCTGCGATACATCAAGTTTCAACCCCAAAGGATTTTTTGTTTAAAGATGATTATATTAGTTGGAAAAAACCCTGATGGGGAACCTCCATGGGAAAAAAGGTACAACAAAAAGAAAATGAGGTTGTACTATCTACCACACATGAGCCAAAAACAAAGTAGAAGCTATAGAAAGTAACATGTTAGCATAAGAATTAAGTTGACAAAAAATAGAACAAAAAATTAAACGTTCAAAAGGAGTTCACCAAGTGGATATATATATATATATGATATCATTTAGAATTCTTAATTATATGCGATTATCATCTTAATTACCTTCCGCTGTAACTCTGATTCTTTTTTAATTCATTGAATAAGAAACCGGATAGTTTACATGACTCAACAATGAGTCGATCCTGTGGTTTGTAGTGAAATACAGGGGTATTCGTATCATATTGCCCTCGGGTCAGTAGTAAGGGTGTGACAAGCCCCTTGTGAGCGGCTTGGACCGGGCCTTGGGTCCATGTCGTTTTACACTAAGTTTCCCAGAGGGCGATGAAGTGGATAATACGGCTAAGGAGGTCGAGTCTGGAGTTGAGGGTGCTACCATACGCCTTCAACAGAAGAAAAATTACGGAACATAAGAGGAGTGAAGAAGGCCGCTAGTTCTAAGGCCTTGAAGAAGTTGTTGCAGGAGTTTTCGCCGAACATCGTTTGTCTTACAAAGCCCATGATTGAGGTATCTAGATTTCCCTCTCTATTTTTTAATAGATTAGGTTTTGCTACTGATTTCATCCCCAAGGCCAATAACCGTAGTGATAAGGTTCCAAACCTTTGGGTTATGTGCAAATCCCATATGCAGCGGCCAATAGTTTTATCTAAGTCATCGGATCAACATATTTCTTTTGGTATTGATTGGATCGGCAGCAGTTTGTAGTTTGTACAGTTCATGTTCATTGCTTTACAGCAAGGAGAAGGGAGCTTTGGCTGGAATTATCTTCTCTTCCTATTGCTTCAAGACCTTGGACAGTAGTTGGTGATTTCAATCCTACGTTGGCGTCTGATGAGAAGAGAGGACCTGGGAATTTTAACATGGGCTCAAAGGCAGAATTTCAGGCTATGGTAGATACCTATGACTTATTAGAAGTTCCCTCACAATGTAAGAAGTTTACCTGGCCTAATAACAGAAGGCATGGAAATGCTTTTGGTGGTTCTTGATCGCAGTTTTTATAATGAGCTTTTGATCTCTTATTTCCAAGATTGTGCTCAACGGGTTTTATCTCGTTTTGCTTCTGGTCATGTACCTCTGTTGGTTACTTCGGAAGCCAACCCGAAGCCTAGAGATTTTCCATTTCGTTTCCACAAATTTTTGATGGACAATGAGTCTTTTCTGAAGGCAGTGGAGGAGGCTTGGGGTTAGATGTGAGAGGATCTCCTATCTATATTCTTACTTAGAAGCTAAAGCATTTGATGTCGGCTCTTAAGTCCTGGTTTAGATTGCTTTCCCAAGCCTAGTTCTGGCTTTGGAGCATGCGAAAGAGAAACTTTCATCTGTTCAAGAATCCATTGAGTTGCAATGAATGAGTGACGAATTATTTAATCAGGAAGCAAATGCGAAGATAACATTTTTAAAAGCTATGGAGGTGCATGAAAAACTTTGGGCAGAGGAATCGCACAACAAATGAATCAAGAGAGGAGATAGGAACACAAAGTTCTTCCACTTATCGGTGAAGGTGAGACGTGCTAGAAATCTGATAAGAACCTTGAGGTGGAAAGACGGGTCTTGCCTTACAGATCAAGTGCATATAGCTTCTTATATTTCCGACTACTATGAAGCTTTTCATAAGTCGGTGCCTTTGATGGAGCATTCCAGCTTGCTCTCATGCATTCCAAAGGAGATCAATGAAGTGAATGTCCTAGGCCTTGACTCATTGCCGTCAAATGAAGAGGTGAAAAGTGTCGTTTAGGACTTGGATCCTGACAGCTCCCCTGGTCCAGATGGGTTCCTAGGTGCTTTTTTTAGACACAACTGGAGTATTATTGAAGCGGATTATTGTAGAGCAGTCAGAAATTTCTTCCCCACTAGGAAGATTCCAAGGGGGGTAAATAACAATTTTATCACTTTGATTCCAAAGGTGGAAGGCGCCCAATCACTGGACAGATTCAGGCCTATATGTATGGGTAACATTTTTATTAAGACCATATAAAAAATTCTTGCTTTATGTCTCTCTTCTTCGTTTCCGCATTGGGTGTCTGATGAGCAGGGAGCCTTTCAAAAAGGTACGATCATTTCATCCAACATCAGTCATGTTTCAGAGCTTGGGAATATAATGCACTCTTTAGTTTGAGGTGGTGGTATGGGCTTAAAGCTAGACGTACAAAAAGCTTATGACACCCTATCTTGGAGTTTTTTATTTGCTGTTCTGAGAAGCTTTGGTTATACGGAAAAATGGATTTCTTGGCTGCACTAGATGTTTTTGTTCACGAAATTGTCAATTCTTCTAAATGGAGGGCCGGTAGGATTTTTGTAGAGAGAGATCTTTAACCGAGTGACCCGCTATCCCCAATTTTATTTATTTTGGCTGAAGAGGTTTTGTGCAGAGGGTTGAATCAACTTATTATAGACAAAAAAGAACAAAGCGCTTCCAGGTCCTAGGGGAGTTCAAGTTCCATCTCAGCTTCTCTTCGTTAATGATGTTTTCATCTTCATGAATGACTCGGTTAGATACGTGACGAATCTAAAGTCTTTTCTAACTATGTACTAGGATTTCTCAGGGCAGCGGATCAATCTTGAAAACAGTAAGATTTTTTTTGGGAATATTTCCCTTGCTCGTAGGCATAGACTCTCAGACTTGATGGGAGTTCCTATTTGTACCTTTCCGACTTGGTACTTAGGAGTAGAGATTTTTAAGGGGAGGGT
Source organism: Telopea speciosissima (assembly GCF_018873765.1). NCBI lineage: Eukaryota > Viridiplantae > Streptophyta > Magnoliopsida > Proteales > Proteaceae > Telopea > Telopea speciosissima. The sequence continues at coordinate 21,977,622 of NC_057925.1, forward strand.
TTCAAAGGAGCGTCTTCTTCCTCTGATGGACAAAATAAAAAGTCGTATTAAAACTTGGGCTATAAGGGGAAATTACTATCCATGTCAAGGGGGGTTTAGCTAGTCAAGTCAGTGATCTCAGATATTCCTGTCCACAACTTCTCAATTTATTGGTGGCCTGAGTCTGATTAAAACTATAAAGAAATGGATGAGAAATTTTATTTAGACTGGTGATGTAGATTCAATAAAGAAAATTATTGTTGAATGGAAAAATGTTTGCATACCCTCTTTTGAAGGTGGCCTTGGTATTCGTCGATTGAGGGATGTTAATAAAGCCTTATTTAGCAAACTGGTTTGGCAAATCAAGCACGACGAGTCTTGTATGAGTAAATACTTCCGTGCTAGATTTGTAAATCTGAACGGTTCATTAAAGAGGGTTTAAAAATCCTCTTCCATTTGGCCCAGGGTAAAGAAGATGTGGAGCTTTGTGGCTAGTATGGAAAGATGGACGGTGGGTATCAGTCAGTTTATAAATTTTAGGTAGGACAGATGGTTGGGTTCCTCCTCGATTGCAGAAATGTCAAATCTCCATCCCTCTTTGTTCGAAAAATTTTCTGCCCATCTATCAGACTTTATTTGCGATTTTACATGGGATTTTCCTACTATGAACTCCTCTTTCTTGCAGCAGATTTTTGATTCACCTATGCATATCAAAATTTCAGCCCTACCTACAGAAGATGTCTGCAACTTGTGTTTGGTTCCTTCAAGCCCTTTCACAGTGAAGTGGGTCTGGGAAGCCAAAGGTTGCCTGGTCTTTAGTTGTTTGGAATAAATGTCTAATTCTGCGTCACTATATATTTGGTTAGAAATTACACTATTGAAAGCTATCAACAAATTAATGATAGTGTTTAGCGCAAGGGTGTCTCTCTCGCCTCTAGATGCTCATGTAGGTCAAACTACGGTCCTAAGATCATGTCATAGTTCCCCTGGGAAACAAATTATAAACCAATTAGGGTATTGCACCCCCTGGGTTAGCCCATGGTTGCCCATGGGTGCCTTATTTTATTTTTAGGGTTTCCCATGGTCGGACGACCATGGGAAACCCTGGTGCATCCCAATTAGGGTTTGGTCTGATAAACCAATGCACTGTCCTTCTCTTGTGTCTCATGGAATTATGGAACCCAAAAGAGATGGAAAAATTCATCTCTATTGTAAATTCACCTAGAGGGGGGGGGGGTGAATAGGTGAAGCTAGTGGAAATAGTGCAAAAATAAAACAATTGATAAAACAAAGCAAATAAATTGCGAAAGTAACACAATCGTTTTATAGTGGTTCGGCCAAATATGCCTACGTCCACTTCTCTCACCTTAGAGAGAATTCCACTAAAAAGAATCTTGAGAATGAGCAAGAGAACTCATACAACTCTTGATTAGGAGCAAGAGGACTCACACCACCAACTACTCTTGATTGACGAGCAAGAGGACTCAACACATTAAACTACTCTTGATTTCGAGCAAGAGGACTCACAACATATAATAAAGAGAACTTTACTAAGTAAGCATTACCTCAACCTTAGTGAATGTGTAGCTAACTTCCACTTTGAAGTTTCAATGCTAAGTGAATATAATTAGCTAAAAAGGGAAGTGAACTTGAATGCTTTTATGAATGAATGCTTCAACACTTTGAATGTTCTAGTTCGAATGCCTTTGCGATGCTTTTGATTAGTCTTAATTGATTGTCATTAGTCCAAATGAGCTTACCTATTTATAGGCAAAGGTGCTCAAAGCATCTAAGGTTCATTGCCATTTTAGGATATAATTCTGTCCTAATTTGGTATGCCATTTTCCAATTCGGTATGCCGAATTATGGAATCTATCCATTGTCAAACGGCTAATTCTCAACAGACATATTGCAATTCGGTATGCTGGATCTGATTCGGTATGCTGGATTCTCAATTCAGTATGCCGGATCAGATGTAGCACATTCCGGTTGCTCTCTGTGAGCAAACCCTGAGATTGCAAACAAACAGGTCAAGATGGATTCGGCATGCCGGATTAGGATTCGGTATGCCAGATCAGCTGATTTTGCTGAAAATGGCTAAGTCCATGTTTGGACAAGTGTGGGGCCATTAGCTTAGGTTAGGTCCATGTAAAAAGACCTCCTAGGGTCACTCTACATGTATGCATGCGTGAATGTGTGCATTACAGATGGACTTAAACTTTAACTATATCTTAATACAAAAACATTGAACACATGCTTATAAAAACTCTTGTATTTGAGATGCTTGATCATGGTCTTTGAACAAAGTCCTTCTCTCAGTCTTTTTCTTCACACCATACTTTGATACTTTGTCTCGGTTCAATAATGTTGTGAAAGCTCCCCCTTACTTAATGCTTATTTCTTGTAAGGTCTCTATACAGTAAAACACAAGTTAGTTCAACTAACTTATTTGTTATCATTGAAACCATATAAGGTGATGTGTGGATTTTACCCCAACAATCTCCCCCTTTTTGATGATGACAAATAACTTAGTACCAAATATTATAATATCAAGATAGTATCAAGACACACAATTTGTATTAATGAAAAACTTGCATTGACTTAATTGAAATGAAAAGGTTTACATAGCATTTGCAAAACATAGTCAAACATAAATCCAAATTCAAATTCAAAACCCAATTTCTCTCCCCCTTTGGCATTATCGAAAAGGGACAAGGGAGAAAATAACAATAAAGATCACTCTGGATGGATAGTTGGATCTTGAGATGACATCCCCGAAAATGGAGGGATAGAGGGAAGAACTCCTTGAGGTGCAACACCATGAGAGGCACCGGCTTGAGGAGTAGCTCCTGGTGTGTCAAATGGTAGATGTCTAAGGTTGAGGGACAAAGATTGAATTGCTGTAAGTATGCTCGCTTGTGTAGAATTCAGGGAATCAAAACCGGTCTTCATGAACAAAATTCATTTTTCAAGCAAAATATACTTTCAATTCACGAACAACCAAACTTTAATTAAAAGGATTGCATAACCTTAGGTCTCTTCTAAGAGAGCAGAACCTCTCTTCACTCAGGGGTTTGGTGAAGATATCTGCAAGTTGCTTCTCGGTCTCAATATAATCAAGATGAATTTCACCTCTTTGAGCAGTATCACGTAAGAAGTGATGACGGATATCAATATGTTTAGCTCAAGAGTGTAAAATCGGATTTTTACTGAGATTAATAGCACTGGTGTTATCACATTGGATTGAGGAAGTGTCAAACTTAACTCCATAGTCTTGGAGAGTTTGCCTCATCCATAACACTTGTGCACAACATCGTCCAACGACGATGTATTCAGCTTCGGTGGTAGATAAAGCAACTGAATTTTGCTTCTTACTAAACCATGAAACTAAGCAAGATCCAAGAAAGTGACAAGTACCACTTGTACTCTTCCGATCAACATGATACCTGGAAAAGTTGGCGTCAGAGAAGCTAATAAGGTTAAAGTCATTGTCCATAGGGTACCATAAGCCAATGCTTGGAGTTCCTTTTAAGTACTTAAAGATTCTCTTTACAGTACTCAAATGAGATTGCATAGGTTGGGTTTGAAACCTAGCACAAGCACAGACACTAAACATAATGTCTGGTCTACTAGCCGTTAGGTAGAGTAAGCTACCTATCATACCTCTATACTTAGTTGGGTCAACTGGGATTCCATCTTCATCCTTAGATAGAGTTACAGATGTGCTCATTGGAGTACTGGATGACTTCTATCCATTGATGTCAAACTTCTTTAATAGTTTTTTAAGATACTTGGTTTGACTAATGAAAATCCCATTAGTTGTCTGTTTTATTTGAAGTCCTAAAAAGAAATTCAATTCACCCATAAAACTCATTTCAAATTCACTACTCATACTCTTACTAAAATCAAGACATAGAGATTCCTTGGTAGAGCCAAAAATGATGTCATCTACATAAATTTGAACTAAGATTAGATCTTTATTTCTATGTTTCACAAAGAGAGTAGTATCTATCTTACCTATAGTAAAACCATCATCTATCAGGAACTTACTCAGCCTGTCGTACCATGCTCTTGGAGCTTATTTCAAGCCATAGAGAGCTTTCTTCAATTTGTAGACATAGTCAGGATGCTTTGGGTCTTCGAATCCAAGTGGTTGAATGACGTGTGCTTCTTCATTATTGAAGCCATTTAAAAATGCGCTCTTCACGTTCATTTGATGTAACTTGAAATTCTTATGACAAGCAAACGCAAGCAACATTCTAATAGATTCTAGTCTTGCTACAGGTGCATATGTCTCATCAAAGTCAATACCTTCCTGTTGGTTATAGCCTTGGGCAACCAGTCTAGCCTTGTTTCTAATAATATTACCACCTTCATCAAGTTTATTTCTAAATACCCATCTAGTTCCAATAATTTTGGTGTTAGATGGTCTTGGCACTAAGTCCCAAACTTGATTTCTTTCAAATTGATTGAGCTCTTCTTGCATAGCAATTATCCAATTACTATCCAAAAGTGCTTCTTTGATATTCTTGAGTTTGATGGTAGGAATGAAGGCCACATTGGAACAAATATTTTGGATTTTACTCCTAGTTTATATACCTTTATCAAGATTTTCAATGACAAGGTCAAGAGGGTGGTCTTTAACAGTTCTAATTTCTTTGGGAAGTTGATGTACTTGATCATTAGGTTCATCTAGAGTGACTTTTTCAACTTTCTTCCTAATTTCAAGTACTTCATCCTCATCATCTTCTTCTAGGTCTTTATATTTTTCTTTTGCCATAGATTCATCAAATTTAACATTCATAGATTCTTCCACAACTAGTGTTCTTTTATTAAAGACTCTATAAGCTCTACTATTTGTGGAGTAGCCTAAAAAAATACCATCATCGGCCTTTTCCTCAAACTTTCCTAAGTTGCCCTTAGTGTTAAGAATAAAACAAGCACAACCAAACACTTTAAAGTAATCAACTTTAGGAAGCTTATTATGGAAAAGTTCATAGGGGGTCTTTAACAAAATAGGTCTTATCAAAACCCGGTTTAACACATAACATGCTGTGTGAACAACTTCGACCCAAAAATACTTAGGCAAGGAGTACTCATTGAGCATTGTCCTAGCCGTTTCTTGGATAGTTCTACTCTTTCTTTCAACCATACCATTAGATTGTGGTGTTCTAGGAGCCGAAACATTATGAGTTATACCTTATTTTCGACAAAACTCCCCAAATTCGTCTATATTGTCAAATTCACTGCCATGATCACTTTTGATAAAGGTAATCATGTAACACTTCTGATTTTGTACTCTCTTACAAAGAGACACAAATTCTTCAAAAGCATCATTTTTATGCTTGAGAAAGAGGGTCCAGGTGAAACGAGAGTAGTCATCTACAATTACAAATGTACACTTCTTACCTCCTAGGCTTGTGGTTTGGATAGGTCCAAACAAATCAAGGTGAACTAGTTGCAAAGGTCTTGATGTAGCAACATAATTTATAGCCTTATGAGATACCTTTGTAAGTTTACTTCTTTGACATACTCCACATGTGTGTTGCTTATCAAAGTTCAACTTAGGTAGGTTTCTCACCAAATTTTTTGATGATAGGGATCTAATAGTCTTAGAATTAATGTGTCCCAACTTCCTATGCCATAAAATAGCATTCTCAGATTTAGAAATAAGGCATGCATCAACAGAATTTACACTAAATATGCAAGTGCACACATTATTCTTCTTACAACCCTCAAGAATCACATTATCTTTTGAATCCTTGATCTCACATTTAGAGGCATTAAAATTTACATAATATCCAATGTTACATAGTTGACTTACACTAAGTAATTGTACTTGAGGTTATCAACTAGACTGACGTTAGAAATCACTGTACCTCCAAACTTGATCAATCCATTTTCGATGATTCTACCTTTGCTGTTGTCTCCAAAGGATACCCATCCTCCTTTTTGCTTCTTGAGCTCGGAGAACAATTTTGGATTGGAAGTCATATGTTTTGAGCAGCCACTGTCAATGTACCATTCCATGTTGCTCTACAAAATAAGAGATACTCAATAAAATTTTGGTCCCCATTGAGAGTTGGGTCCATAATTGTTAGTATCATACATTCCTTTTGATTTTCAAACCATTTGGTTACCATTTCCCTTTTGGTTCTCATACCAATTTGTGTATGATTGAGGTTTCCAAGGTCTTGGCTTTGAGGTGCTTTATAGGGTCCTTGGATCTTAGGTGGTCTTTGTACTTTTGGTGGGGTTCTAGTTGAGCTTTGCCTATTAGGATAATTTCTCCTATTTTGACCATAATAGGGTCTTTTAGGATGAAAGAAAGATTGGTCCATGTGCCGACATTCTCAAATGGTGTGTCCTTTCCTATTGTAATTATTACAAACAACCACTTGAGGAATATTTGAGGTCTTCCTATTGAGATTGGTGTCCTTGGATTGAGAACTTTTCTTTCTAATGTAGCATTCCTCATTAGAGTGTCCTCTCTATTTACAATAGTTACAATACTTATTCTTCTTTACCTTCTTACTTGCTATTTTACTTGAACTTGCCTCTTTGGTTTGATTTGAACTCTTGTTCACATCATAGCCTACCCCTTCTTTGTTGAAAGGTGTTTTGGAGGCATTTTCAAGTCGAATATCAAGTGTTTTCTTACCATTTGTGAATGACTCTAGGGCTTTACACAATTTCTCCTTTTCTTTTTCTAAGTTATTCACTTGAGAAGTTAGGAATGTGTTTTGGTCTTTAAGAGTGTTGACCTCATTCAAGAGATTCTTTTTTGTGGTTGCTAGTTCCAAACTATTTTTTTAGAGATCTTCAAAAGCCTCTTCTAGTTCCAAAAAGTCTTTATCTTTATGAGATGGAGAAGTGGGGGTTACTTCATTTTGAGATTCTTTGTCTTCAATAGCCATGAGTGCGAGATTGGTTTATTCTTCTTCATCTTGAGATACTTCGTCATCTTCTTCTTCATCGCTTGAATCAAGAGTGTGTTCGGCTTTGTAGGCCTTTTTGTACTTCTTTATTTTGGGACAATCTCCCCTAAAATGTCCTGTTTTCCTACACTCATAACAAATAATATCTTTGGAAGAGGAGTCAGTGGCATCTTTTGAGAGACTCTTACCTTTCTGATCTTTTGAGAACCTCCTTTTGTTGAATGAGATTTTGCCTTTATTCTTTAGGAACCTTGAGAACTTTTTGGTAAGATACGTAATTTCATCCTCCAAAAGCTCTTCTTCATCGTCACTTATTTCATAATATTTGAAAGCCATAACTTTCTTCTTTGGTTCCTTAGACTCATCTTCCTTGGTGTCAAGTTTAAGCTCCATTTCATGAGTTTGTAGAGATCCCAAAAGCTCATATATGCTTAGCTTATCTATGTCTTTGGACTCTTTGATTGCCGTAGTCTTGGGTCTCCATTCTTTTGAAAGAGATCTCAATATCTTTCGGACATTTTCTCCATTAGAATAAACTTTCCCTAAACCCTTCAGCTTGTTCACAATATTAGTAAAACGAGTAAACATTGCATATATATCTTCATTATTTTTCATTTTGAACAATTCATACTCGTTTACAAGCATATTGATTTTAGATTGTTTGACTTTAGATGTACCTTCATAGGTAACAACTAACTTGTCAAACATCTCCTTGGCGGAGTCACACATGCAAGTTCTATTGTACTCCTTTTCTCCTAGAACACATTGAATATAGCTTATAGCTATAAAGTTGAGTTGCATCTTTCTTTTTTCAGCAGGGGTTCATTCTTCTTTGGGCTTATCTATGGTATTTGGTCCATTTTCGATGACTTCCCATGCATCGACATTGTTGGCACAAACGAAATTCTTGAAGTGATTCTTCTAATAGGAAAATCCTTCACCTTCAAAGAAGGGTGGTCGGATAATATTGTATCCTTTAACCTTACGATTGACAGAGGATCCCATGGTCTTTACTCTTAGATGGATTGAGAACAATCACGGTCTTGAGCTCCCACTCTGATACGAAATGTAAATTCATGAATAGGTAAAGCTAGTGGAAATAGTGCGAAAATAAAACAATTGATAAAACAAAGCAACTAAATTACGAAAGTAACACAATCATTTTATAGTGGTTCGGCCAAATATGCCTACGTCCACTCCTCTCACCTTAGAGAGAATTCCACTAAAAAGAATCTTGAGAATGAGCAAGAGAACTCATACAACTCTTGATTAGGAGCAAGAGGACTCACACCACCAACTACTCTTGATTAATGAGCAAGAGGACTCAACACATAACTACTCTTGATTTTGAGCAAGAAGACTCACAACATATAATAAAGAGAACTTTATTAAGGATTACCTCAACTTTAGTGAATGTGTAGCTAACTTTCACTTTGAAGCTTCAATGCTAAGTGAATATAATTAGCTAAAGAGGGAAGTGAACTTGAATGCTTTGATGAATGAATGCTTCAACACTTTGAATGTTCAAGTTCGAATGCCTTTGCGATGCTTTTGATTAGTCTTAATTGATTATCATTAGTCCAAACGAGCTTACCTATTTATAGGCAAAGGTGCTCAAAGCATCTAAGGTTCATTGCCATTTTAGGATATAATTCTGTCCTAATTCGGTATGCCGTTTCCCAATTCGGTATGCTAGATCATGGAATCTATCCATTGTCAAACGGCTAATTCTCAACAGACATATTGTAATTTGCTAGATCTGATTCGGTATGCCGGATTCTCAATTCGGTATGTTGAATCAGATGTAGCACATTCCGATTGCTCTTTGTAAGCAAACCCTGAGATTGCAAACAAACAGGTCAAGATGGATTCAGCATGCCAGATTAGGATTCGGTATGCCGGATCAGCTGATTTTACTGAAAATGGCTAAGTCCATGTTTGGATAAGTGTGGGGCCATTAGCTTAGGTTAGGTCCATATAAAAACACCTCCTAGGGTCACTCTACATGTATGCATGCGTGAGTGTGTGTATTACAAATGTACTTAAACTTTAACTACATCGTAATATAAAAACATTGAACACATGCTTATAAAAACTCTTGTATTTGAGATGCTTGATCATGGTCTTTGAACATAGTCCTTCTCTCAGTCTTTTTCTTCACACCATACTTTGATACTTTGTCTAGGTTCAATAATGTTGTGAAAGCTCCCTCTTACTTGATGCTTATTTCTTGTAAGGTCTCTATACATTAAAACACAAGTTAGTTCAACTAACTTATTTGTTATCATCAAAACCATATAAGGTGATGTGTGGATTTTACCCCAACATCTATTCCATCTCATGGAAAGAGGGATCCATCCCATACCTGAATATGTAGTGCAAACAAATCGATTCGAGTTTCTTTCGCATCCCATGAATAATCAATAATTAAAAACAAGAGGAATTAACATAGAATTGCCAACCTGATGAGTCTCAAGTATTGCTCCTCCATCAAACAATGGTTCTTCCTCCAATGAGCACTCCAAGCAAACAGATCTGAACCTCTAATGGTGCAACCAAGGTTCTTCAAGCCAATCCTAGATGCTCTTTAGTTCTTCAAGTAGATCTGGGTTTCCAAAATCCTAACTCTCAAACAAGTAGAGAGCAAGAAGGAGAAGAAGAGATCACAAGAGAGAGAGGGGGAGCGAAAAATCATCTAAGAGAGGGGGGGGGGGTAGGCAAAAACATGGAGCACTGCCCCCTCTGCGTTTTTTGTCCCTTTTGATAATTCTAGGGTTTTTTAAAACCCTAGATAGGAAAATAAAAAACCCAGTGAGAGTCAGACTCTCTCTCTCTCTTTGTTTGGCATTTCTGTTTAAACTAAAAGTGCTTCTAATTGGGGAAGAAGGACATTCTAATAGGGAATGATATAATTAATTACTTTATTTAATTTATGGATAATTACAATTAACACCATATCTATTAATTAAATAAAGAACTAATTATTTTAGCAAATTCCAAATAACTCCCTATATGATAATAAATTATTATGTACAGCCCCCCCACTAATCAACACCATCATTATGGAATCTAGGACATGTACACTTGTGCTGCCAAACCCCATTCCATAGTACATGTACATATAAGAGTGTCTGTGCATTTGATCGGGTCCCGTAAAACACGATAAAATACTTTATTCAAATAACTACATATAATCTATTATTTTATGAAAAATAGGTTTTGCAAAAACCATTTCTAAAATGGCACTGGATCTAGATTCCGATCCGATCATACACAGACAACCTCAATCTTGGTGTTCCCCAATTGGGACAATGGTGACCATGTTGAGTAACTCCTTCACTCACAAAGTGTTTGCGCATTCCCAGAACACTGGCTTTGACTCACTTGAGTCTCAGTCATTGATGAACCAAAGAATGCGATCACACTTTGTAGCGACAGGGTTCCCTTAGGTAAAGGGTATCGGTGACACATGTCTATCCCTTCCTACATTTGATAGTAATACATGAGGGAATCGATAAAGTAGATTCTTCGCCAATAGACACATCGATCATGTGAGTACTTGCATTCGTACCTTGACATCACATGTCTAGGCATACCCAATACGATGACCATATGATAAGGGTGCCCAGCCCAAACCCTAGTCGTTACTACCAGTTTAAGTAAAACTTACAGACACATAATGCTCAAAAAGTTTATATCACATGTGATAATATTAAACCAAAATGTATAAAGGTTCAATACAAAGTAAAACCGGATTAAACCGGGTTTGATGGACATATAAATCCAACAATCTCCCACTCGTACATCAAAGCCAATTTTTCATACATTTTAAACCCATGCCCTCCATATGTTTTTCAAATAATCCAAGAGACAAACCCATTGTCATGGCATCTGACACATTTTCACTTGTGTCCACTTTGGAGATACTCAAGTCACCCTGCTGGATAATCTCTCTGATGAGATGATACTTTCGCTGCACGTGCTTGTTCCTCTGATGAGCCCTAGGCTCCTTAGCTTGTGTAATGGCCCCTCTGTTGTCACATAATAGGGGAATAAGGCCCTTGGTAAGGTCAGGGACAACCTCTAAATCTGATGGAAATTTTCTCAGCTAAACACCTTCTTTTGCTGCATCGCAAGCTGCAAGGTATTCTGCTTCGATAGTGGAATCGGCTTTAGATTTCTGTTTTGCACTCTGCCACATAATGGTACCTTTACCCATTAGATACACCATCCCAGACGTGGATTTTCTGTCATCCTTGTCAGTTTGGAAATCTGAGTCTGTGTAACCCAGAACTGACAACTGATCAGATCCAAAAACCAAGAAGTAGTCCTTAGTCCTTCTCAGGTACTTAAGGACATTCTTGACAACACACCGATGCTCTTGCCCAGGGTTAGACTGGTAATGACTTATGATACCTATTGCATAGCAAATGTCCGACCATGTACACAACATAGCGTACATAAGACTCCCTACTATAGAGGCATTGAGAAATCCTCTTCATCTCTTCAATGTCTGTCTGAGACTAAGGACATTGAGATCTGGAAAGACTGACTCCATGTCAGAAAGGGACACTTCCCCATTTGGAGTTCTCCATGCTAAATCTGGCCAGGACTTTATTTATATAGATAGCTTGTGATAAGCCTAGCATCCTTTTCTGACGATCTCTCACGAGTTTAATCCCAAGGATATAGCTAGCTTCACCAAAGTCTTTCATCGAGAACGTTGTGGACAACCACTATTTCACTGATGAAAGAAACCCCACATCGTTACCCATCAACAATATGTCATCTAAGTATAAAACAAGAAAACATACTGCACTCCCACTGATCTTCTTGTAAATGCATGGTTCATCCATGTTTTGATCAAAACCAAAAGATTTGATTGATTGATCAAACATGATGTTCCAGCTTCTGGAAGCTTCCTTCAGTCCATATATGGACCTCTGTAATTTGCACACTTTTCTTTCTTCCTCCAAGGAAGAAAACCCCAATGGCTGTTGCATGTAGATTTCTTCTTGAAGAAATCCATTCAGAAATGCAGTTTACTCATCCATCTGCCAGATCTCATAATCAAAGTATGCGACGATAGCCAATAAAATCTTTATGGACTTTATCATCACCACTGGTGAAAAGGTTTCCTCATAGTCTATACCCTCTTTCTGGGTATAGCCCTTTGCCACTGGTCTCGCTTTGAATCTTTTTACCTTTCCATCCACGCCCTTCTTCCTCTTGAAGATTCATTTACATCCAATCGGCTTAACACCAAGTGGTGGATTGACCAGAGTCCAGATCTTGTTGGAATGCATTGAATCGATTTCAGAACGCATTGCCTCCAGCCGCCTAGTGGCATCAACATCCTTAAGAGCCTCAGAGTATGTTATTGGATCATCATCCGATTCAACTGACACCATGTGGAACTCTTTCACTATTTGTTCCTCTTCGGTAAGAAGAGTAAGCCTGGTGGGTGGTCTAATAGTCCTCCCACTGCGTCGAGGTTCTTAAGGTGTTGGTATTTCAGCGGGTATGTCAATTTGTCTCACTTCAGGAAGTGAAGTTCCTGTGTTATCCAATAACTCTTTAATGACTACAGGTTTGGACCTCTTGGTCAACATTTCTTTCTCCAGAAATGTGACATGTTTACTTATAATGACCTTTTGGTCAACCGGGTCATAAAAATAGTAACCTATCGTGCCTTTGGGATAGCCTAAGAAAAAACATCTTAAAGTCCTGGATTCCAACTTGTTTGCCTATTACTTTCGCACATGTGCTATGCAACCCCATACCCTAAGGTGTTGAATGCTGGGTTTACCCTCTTTCTACAACTCAAAGGGTGTCTTAGCTATAGACTTGGATGGAACCCTATTCAAGATATAAATAGCCGTTTCTAAAGTGTACCCCCAGAAAGAGAGAGGTAGCTCACTATAAGTGAGCATTATCCGGACCATATCCAATAGAGTCCGATTGCGTCATTCGGATACACCATTTTGTTGTGGTGTTCTTGGATTAGTTAGTTAACTAACTATCCTTGCGATATGAGATATTCTTTAAATTCATTCGATAGATACTCCCCTCCATGATCTGATCGTAAGGACTTGACACGTTTATCGAGTTATCTTTCAACCTTGGCTTAGAACTCTTTGAATTTATCAAAGGCTTCTGATTTTCTATGCATCAAGTATATATAACCATATCTAGAGTAATCATCAGTGAAAGTTATAAAATACTCATACCCATACCTTGCTTGTATATTTATGGGCCCATACACATTAGTGTGTATTAACTCGAACAGCTCTGTGGCTCTACTATCTTTATTGCTAAAGGATTTCTTGGTCATTTTGCCTTAAAGGCATGACTCACATGTAGGGAATGGTTCCACCCTCAGACAATCTAAGGGCCCATCCCTTACCAATCTACTGATTTGATCCAAATTAATGTGACCTAATCTTAGATGCTATGGATATGTTGAATTCACTAGAGCTGCTTTTTGTTTCAAATCAACATTCGAAACAACATTCATTCTAATAGGGCAATCTAGGAAGTACAATCCACTTTGCACACATCCAGACACCATAAAAGATTTATTAAAACAAATAATCAATTTAGAATTAAAGGAGAAACTATACTCGTCCAAAACGAGTTTTGAAACTGAAATAATCTTCCTCTTAAAAGAGGGTACATAGTAACAATTCTTTAAAACTAAATTAACTGAACTAAAATTTAAAATATAAGTTCCCACAACCATCGCCATGGTTTCAGCTCCTGTACTCATCCGAAGACGCACCTCATTTCTTTCCAGATTCTTTGTCTCCTTAAACCCCTATAAATCATTGCAAATGTGAATAGTGGAACTACTATCCACCAACCAAGAGTTGGTCGGTTCAAAAGATAATTTAGACTCATAAAGAATCTAAACATCGTATGTATCTTCTTTAGCTGCCTCAGTTTCATCTGGCTTTTTATCTTTCACAGTAGCCAGGAATGCACGACAGTTCCTTTTCCAGTGACCCTCCTTACAATAGAAGCACTTGCCTTTAGCTTTATTGCCAGACTTCCCACCCTTGGGTTTCAGGGGCTTCCCCTTATCTCCCTTTTTCTTCTTCTTCCCATTTGAAGAAGGTTTTATACTAGTCGCATTGACCTCAGCCTTGTCCTTTTTCAAGGAAGCTTCTGCCTCTACCAATGCATTAGCAAGCTCGGTGAGCTCTATCTCCTTATCTGACATCTTGTAAGATATCTTAAAGGGTGCATAGGCAGAAGTAAGTGATGCCAAGATCACATCAGTCTTGTATCATAGACCAAAATCAGTCCCCATGGATTCTAGTTTCTCAAACAGATTTATCATTTTCATGACGTGGTCCATCACTGGAGTCCCCTGGGACATCTTGTAGTTATGGATCTGACCCACTATATCAGAGTGTGCATGTGTCAGCTGCCTATTTAATAATTCAGCAAGCTTATCCATTTTACCGCCTGAGGTGCGTATATCCTTGACTGAATCCAGAACTGATTTTTTCAATGATCCTAGGATGTAAAGTGATGCCTTGGAGTCCCTCTTGAGGAAATCCTGCATCTCTTCATGTGTCTCAAAATCATTTAGGTCGGGTTGAGGAGGAACTTGTTCATCAAGAACTATGTATAGTCCTTCTGTAGTCAGGAGCAATTTAATGCTCCGGTACCAATCGACATAATTTGTACCATTTAATTTGTATTCGCTAATGAGTGTTAATAGGTTGGAATCAACGACAGTCATTGAGTAATAATCCACATTTGTATAAGTAAAAATACATGCATATTAATAACCATTGATAAAAATTGAGCATACACATCAACGGTCATTCATGATTTAGGTCTCCCTCATTATCCAAAAAATGAATTGGATACCTATAACCCTTGCATGCATAACTTACCCTGTCGGGAGTTATTATACACACCGTGGTAGTGTAGACTAAACTATTCGCCTCATGGGCTTCTAATATTTTTGGCCACCTGGGTGTCATGCCCAGATCCTGTCGACGAACATACACCTAAGTTATGCATTTACCTATTGCATTAGTTAGAATCATGGAATCATGGAAGATGACCCACTGTCGCAGTGCCCTCTCACTATCCATATCCTAATGTATCTAGCTAGCGATAAATATCGATAACCATGTGATAACAAGTCTGGCAATGTTCTGTCGACGTATGCGGGGTCATATCACACGATCTCTACATTATCTTCAATAGGAGGTCATAGACATGTCTACTAACTTAGACTAGTCCATATCATACATGTATTATGATTAAAGAGGGATTAAGCAACTCTCACAAACATATCATGGATGGAATTAAATAACATAATTAATCAATATTAATTAAAAGTGATTATGGGATGGCGGCATTTTTATCAGAATCAATTTAAAGAACCCTCCTAATAAAAATAAAACTAATAACTTTCTTTTAATTATGGGTGCATCAATCATGCCATGGATGCCATGCCTCGATCATCTCCTCCGCCCGATCACGTCTTCAAAGTAGCTGACTTGCATCTCCATAAGCTTTGAGTGCCACATGTGGATCATCATCAACATGCCCTGTGAGTCTTAACTCCTCTAAAATTACAATCAAAACCTAGGAAAAATATTCTATACACTTTCCTTTCCATAATAAATAAACCCTGCATGGACAAACCAACCCACCATTTTGGGCTGCTCATGGGGTAGAGTACATTTATTCATAAAAAAGAAAGGGGGAGAGAGAGAAAGAGAGAAAAGCATCACATCCACCCATAATCCCAATGCATCACATACATCAAATTATCATCCATTTTATTAGAAAGTCAATCCCATAATCACATCATAATATAACATCATGCATGGACATCATTACAGTAAGCAAGCATAACACTGGATTTCGTCAATTATTGAACCACCACATCACATGTGTTAACATGTATCCAAGCTCATTATCAATTAAAATCTCATTTTAATTCGAAGTGGGTGGAGAGAAAAATATCTTCGCCCATCTTCTTCCTCCACAATATTAAAAATTCTGTTTTTGTAAAAATCGTTTTTTTTAATTTATTAAAACTAGGAGGGAAAAACATAACAGAAAAATTCTGCTCAAAACCACAAGGGCAAAAAGGGCACAAGCTGTGGGTAGCACCCACGGGCTGCGCGCAGCCCGTACTAGGCAGGCCGCTCATGTGCGCGTGATGCTGCCTGTGGCTTGCTACAGGTGGCTGCCGTGTGCGCCAGGTGCACAGGCCCTAGGCAGCAGCCTGCGCACCTTGCTGGCCATGGGTAGGTGGCATGGGCAAGGGCATTAATGCGGAGATGGTTGGCAGCATGCGCTCCATCCCCAACTCCGTCACAAAAAATTTTAATTAAATAAAACTTCTCTTCCCCTTTTATGGATACAATTTGTCACTAATTGGAACAATACATCAATCAAATCTATGGTCTTTATAACCAACCACATGGGCAAGTTACTAGATTCTACCAACCTTGTAACTACCCCATGTGCACATGGGAAGGTTGTTACAATAACCACATAACCACCCATGTGCATCTTCAACAAACTCAATCAATAATTTGACAACTTACATCACATACATGATAATTATATGAAAATATTAATTATATGATATTCATAGGTGAGAAAGGTGGCTCTGATACCACACTGTAGGTCAAACTACGGCCGTAGCATCATGTCATGGTTCCCCTAGGAAATCAATTATAAACCAATTAGGGTATTGCACCCCCTGGGTTAGCCCATGGTTGCCCATGGGCACCCTATTTTAATTTTAGGGTTTTCCATGGTCGCCCATGGAAACCCTGGTGCATCCCAATTAGGGTTTGATCTGATAAACCAATGCCCTGTCCTTCTCTTTTGTGTCCCATGGAATTATGGAACCCAAAAAAAATGGAAAAATTCATCTCTATTCCATCTCATGGAAAGTGGGATCCATCGAAAACAAATCAATTCGGATTTCTTTCGCATCCCATGAATAATCAATAATTAAAAACAAGAGAAATTAACAGAGAATTGCTAACCTGATGAGCCTCAAGTGTTGCTCCTCCAATAGACAATGGTTCTTCCTCCAATGAGCACTTCAAACAAACAGATCGGAAGCTCCAATGGTGCAACCAAGGTTCTTCAAGCCAATCCTAGATGCTCTTCAGTTCTTCAAGTAGATCTGGGTTTCCAAAACCCTAACTCTCAAACAAGTAGAGAGCAAGAAGAAGGAGAAGAAGAGATCACAAGAGAGAGAGGGGGAGCCAAAAACCATCTAAGCGGGGGGGGGGGCAGCAAAAACATGGAGCACTGCCCCCTCTGCATTTTTGGTCCCTTTTATAATACTAGGGTTTTTTAAAACCCTAGATGGGAAAATAAAAAACCCAGTGAGAGTCAGACTCTTTCTCTCTTTGTTTGGCAGTTCTGTTTAAACTCAAAGTGCTTCTAACTGGGGAAGAAGCAGAATCTAATAGGGAATGATATAATTAATTACTTTATTTAATTTATGGATAATTACAATTAGCACCATATCCATTAATTAAATAAAGAATCAATTATTTTAGTAAATTCCAAATAACTCTCTATATGAAAATAAATTATCATGTACAACCCCCCACTAATCAACACCATCATTATGGAATCTAGGGCATGTACACTTGTACTGCCAAACCCCATTCCATAGTACATGTCCATATAAGAGTGTCTATGCATTTGATCGGGTCCTGCAAAACACGATAAAACACTTTATTCAAATAATTACATATAATCTGTTATTTTATGTAGAATAGGTTTTGCAAAAACTATTTTCAAAACGGCACTGGATCCAGATTCCAATTCGATCATACACAGACAACCTCAATCTTGGTGTTCCCCAATCGAGTAGTGGTGACCATGTTGAGTAACTCCTTCACTCACAAAGTGTTCGCGCATTCCCAGAACATTGGCTTTGACTCACTTGAGTCTCCGTCATTGATGGACCAAAAAATGCGATCACACTTTGCAGCGACAGGGTTCCCTTAGGTAAAGGGTGTCGGTGACACATGTTTATCCCTTCCTACATCTGGTAGTAATACATGAGGAAATCAATAAAGTAGGTTCTTCGCCAATACACACATCGATCATGTCAATACTCGCATTCGTACCCTGACATCACATGTCTAGGCATACCCAATGTGACGACCATATGATAAGGGTGCCCAGCCCAAACCCTAGTTGTGACTACCGTTTTAAGTAAAACTTACGGACACATAATGCTAAAAAAGTTTATATTGCATGTGATAATATTAAACCAAAATGTATAAAGGTTCAATACAAAGTAAAACAGAATTGAACCGGACCAAACCGGGTTGATGGACACATAAAATCAATAGCTCACTTTGTGGTATTGAGGCTGAGTCTTTCTCTCATATTTTGTTTTGGAGTGCAGCTTTACAATTTAAATTTGGTCTTTTTTCCTTAATTTCTTTGGGTTGGGATGGCAATCGAAACCGACCTTTATGGAGCTGAGCACTTGGTGGAAGCATAGAGCAAAGGTGGTTGGTTTCAAGGATGTGTGGAAGTTGGACCTGATCCTTATTCCATTTCTTATATGGGTAGAAAGGAACTCCAAACATTTTGAAGAGAAGACTAGAACTTCGGGCATGGTTTGCAACATGTTGTTGAGGGAAATAAAAATTTTAACTCCCCATTTTAAAGATCCAGTCTCTTTGGTAAGTGATCTGATGTGTGCTAATAACTTGAGAATTTGGGTCATTCCTTAGAAACTAAGGGAGTTCTTAGAAGTCCGTTGGTGCGTCCCTTCACCAGGTTGGGTAAAGCTTAATGTTGATGGATGCTTGCTGGGAAATCCAGGAAAGACTGGTGCAGGCAGCATTTTTCAAACTCTTTAAGGTTTTGAATTTAAAACTCTTCAACGTTGTAAAACGCACCCATGGAGGTGTAAAATTCATTCATTCAAAGTTGTTCGTCAATACACCATTTTGCAAACATATAGGTAGCTAAAGATTGAAATCTCCATCCCAATCTCAACCCTAAAGATCTTATGGTTGATATCAAATCTAATAATCAAACAAAATTAAGAAAATAGAAAATAAAATCCAAGGAAACTAAAGAGATGAATAAATCCTAATAACTAGGGATTAAATTTATGAAATCAACTCCAATAAAATAAGAAGCACAATTAAAGTAAGAGTTGCAATTGAGAAGCTCCTAGTCCACACAGTTTGAACTCTTTCACCCTTCCACGTATAGGATCTTTCAACAATCCAAATCCAATCTTTCCTAACCAAGCATGAGTGTCCAACCCACAGTCTACTACTTAATGTGCAACCCGTTCAGACTAGTAAAGGGGTAACCGAACTAGCTGGGCTGGTTCCAGATTGAGTTTGATTTTCCTTCTTGGCCCTTAGCTGTTCAGACCACCGTATTGATTTAGGATGACTGAGTTGGATCTCCATGTGGTATGCTATCATTTTGGACCTGCATCACGATCCCTCCAGAAGGTTCTTCGGGCTGTTATAGACAGCATATGGGGGCACACAACGCCTCTGAGGAGCTGGGAGGTGCAACGGCGCATGATAACACCCTATATAAGGGAGTTCCTAGGAGTAAAAGGGATCCAAACATTTTTTGGTTTTCCTTCTCTTCTTCTTCAACTCTTTTGGTTCGATTTGGAAGGTAGGGTTTCTAGATTTTATGAGGGGTTCAATATCTTGTAATTTCCTCAAGTTCATTTCTTCTATATTCATTTGAGTCTTGAAATCAGCCTCTAAGGTAAGAACTCTCTCTAAATTTTTAGATAAACTTTTCTACTCAGATCTATTATTCTACTTTTAGCTATTAATTGTTTATGGTCAGATCTATTACCTTCCTATTTTCGATTGATTGCGCGTACAATTTTTAAGTTCAATTGTATAATTGTGCGTACCTGCCATGTTCTTTATTTTTATTGCATCCTGTAATTGCGTAATGGTTTCTAATCTTTCCTTGAATGTGCATACCTTTAATTTAAGTTAATTACGTCTTCTGATCTTCCATATGTGATACTTGTTCTCTGTAGCTTTGCTTGTGAGTTCTTTGTTATTTCCTTTGAAAATTCTGTCCCTTATTCTTGTCTATTATAATTCATTTTGTTTTCTTGTGAGTTCTCTATTATCTTTTTTTGTAACTTTGTCTCTTAGTTTTGCTTATAAGTCATTTGCTTTGTTCGCTTCTGATACATATCTTTGATTGTCTACCTCCAATATGGTATACATGGTCTAATGTGCAATATTCTATTTCTTTTTTTTTTTGTTCTGATGTTTACATTGCTGGTCTTACTTTTACATCTCCATTCCTTTAATTTGAATTTCAATTTAGTGATTCATGCTTTATTTCAATGTACGGTTTGATTTTACCTCTATATCTCCAATCTTTTGCTTTTACTTGATGATATTCGTGGCTGAGTAGGTTCATTATCAATCTTACATAACTCCCTGTTAGATCCTTTTTAGTTTAGTTTTCTCTCTTGTCATTGTTCCTTTAAATTTGTTGTTTAGTCAATTAGTCTATTTTCTATGTTTGGCTTTAGACCATGCTATTACGTCTAGGTTGTTAATCCCTTTTCAATATCTAAATCTTCGGATTACGCTTTTATTTTGTTTTAGATTCTATTTTCATTAAATATAGTTTTCTCTTTCTTAAAATTTCTCCCCTTTTGATGTCTCATCAAGGTTATATCTATCTCAATGTTTTTTTTTTGACAGTTTAGAGTGGAATATTCATTGAATTCTTCATTGTTTTTCCCATTTAGATGGAAACATTTATAACCCCTTTGCTAAAATCTTAGTTTAGAATGGAAATGTGTGATTTCCCCATATCGTTTCTCATTTTTTGAATGGATGAGCTCATGACTCTTATTCTGAATTACGATTGTTAGAATAGTTGTGTTCATCAGCTCCTTACTAAATTTTCATGAATGCATTTATGACCACTTTGCCGAATTCTCGTCTTAGGATGGATGTTTTGAGGACTTTTCGACTGATTTTCAATTTTTAATGTAAGCATTCATGATTTTTCTACTGATTTTTTCTTATGAGTTTATTGATTTGAGTTAAGTTATTTTGTTATGATTTGGGACTAGATAGACCTGTTCTTGGGTCAATGGTCTCATTCTTTTCTTTTGTTGTTTTGTTTCTAAATTTTTAAAAAAAATAAAAAAAATTTGTTAGCTTAGACTTGGATCTTTTGGGCTAGATCATTCTTGATCTATAGCATTGTATCATTTGGCCTACATCAAATATGGCCTTTGTCTATAAACAATAACAGGTTGGGTATTAGAGTTGGCTTATTTGGCCCGGAAACCTTGTTCTGCAATCATCATGATCCAATGGGTTGTAGGTTTAGAGTCAGCCCACTCACTGGGGCTTTAGTCCCCTTTCTCTTTCATCTTTTTTTTTTTTTTTTTGAGTTTTGAACATGTATCGGGTCTGGTCATAGACCCATCAAGTATGTTAGGTACATACTAGTATATTCATGCAAATATACTTACATGGACATAACCCCTTATACATTTACAACCATCTAAGGTTTATTATTATTTAAATATCTATATTATAAGCCTTCACAGCATACAATCTAACATTTTAGATTTAGGTTTAACCAAAGTGAAATTAGATTATTCAGAATTAAACAATTATTTCATATCTCATGTAAACTAGAATATAGTTAATTAAAAGAAATTTAACCAACTAGGTTAATTAGAGTCTAATAATCCTCTTATCAATTTAATTAGGATCAAGCCATGATTATTTTTTTATTAGATCATAATAGGGCATCATAACCTTTTAATTAAATTATTCACATTTTATTTCATATATATGCCTTAAGATAAGAGAATTTAGAAATTTGGTTTAGGACAACATCATATCATATCATGTCTAGATACCTAGCATAGGGCAAGTGACCTATTCAATAGGATGTATGCAATGTCAGGTCCAAATATAAAGAGACTAACCCTATGGTCAGGCAGGTTGGGTGCCTAACACCTTCCCAACCTGTAACCTGACACCCACCCAGAGATTTGGATACAGATTCAGCACCTAATCCCATTGAGTCATTAATTTACCTCTCCTGAAAAAGAAAGATGTATAGTGGGCCTTAGGCCCTAACCTAGGTGGCGACTTCCTGTATTTGATTAGATAGCCCTCTTGCGCTTTTAGGGCGGTGTATCCGTGGTATCGATCTTATATCTCTACTAATGGGTTCGGTTTCTCTATATTGTGGGCCTTAAAGAACAACTTTCCTCAGATCTTAAATTGACCGAATAAAATTAATTTTTTCCAAACACTTCCAGGTAAGATTTCAAAAGGTTGTTCCTCAAATCTTAACAAAAAATGGCTTGGTGAGATTTCAAAAGACTTTGAGAGCTATATGGTCTGAAGAAACCAGCACATTGGTTAACTATTTACTACTTTCCTCGGATTTAATATCGATGGATATAAATAATTTTGCCAAAAAGATAACATGAGTTTGGATGTCTTATGGAATATTGTGGGCGTTGAAGAACAACGTTCCTTTGATCTTAAATATCGACAAAAATAAATCATAATTTTCCAAAAATTTTGATGTAAAATTTAAAAAGATTTTGACACGATTTGGACTGAGGAAACCAGCTTATTGGTTTGCTGGTTACCACTTTCTACTAATTCTATATTAAGGGTGCTCATACTAGATGGTTTACCCTTCAAGTTTAGTAACCTAAACCACTTTCAGTCCCCATACCTCCTTAAAGAATTGTTATCACCATCGACAAACTGATAGTTTTTGTTCTCAAATTCACCTATATGCTTCATGGAATTTAAGTTTGAAAATGTTTAGATGGCTAGACAATTATGTATGAGATTGATACCTCTTTCTCTCTCTCTCCCTCTCTAATGTGTGTTTGTGTTTACCTGTGTTTTATCTACAAAAAGGATTCACTTGCTTAAGAAAATATATTATTTTTAAACTAAAAAGAGCTAGGAATATTACTGAATTTGTTGGTTTGCTTTTTTTCCCCCTGGTTCAGTCAGAGAAATAAAAATTAACATTATGACAACAAATGCTATCGCACCAATAGATAGAGTTGCAAAAGCATATAAAGGTGATGGAGGCAACTTACATTGGATCAACGATTTACCAAATTTTAGAGTGAGTAAGTATATCATTAGACTTACCTTCCTATAATAGTTTCTTCTTTTTTGTGTGTATATGTATAGATTATAGATATTTTTTCATACATGCAGGAAAAAGTTACCTTTGAGCAATTAATTCCAATGCCTTCGCTGGAAAGAGAAAAGTGTGTGACAGTGGAGTGAAGAGTGGGAAGTGGAGGGGGGGAGAAGAAAAGGGGGAAAAAGTGTCTTCTATTTCCCATAATATTTCAAATGACCCCCAAGAGCTTGACCAGAAGAAAATGATGTTTCACTAATTTTGCACGCATGCTTCTTCTCATGAGGAAGATTTAGATTTCGACCGCCACTAATGATGATGTAATCAAGATCAGATTGTTTCTCATTATCAGATTTGAGTCTTTTCAAGTGGCCCGTACAGTGGTCACCAAAAGCTTGGTAGGAAGAAAAGGTTCTTCCACAGGTCTCACAGCTTCTATTTCTACAAGAGGCAAGCCTAAGAAGGAAGCGAGCCGCCCTATGGACATCTTCTTCAGATGAACATGGTAATGATGATGAAGACATGGAATTCGTGACTTTATAGGAGAATCCCGCGTAGCAAAAGCGTTGCAGCATATCTTCCAAAAAATCTTGAAATGAGGGCTCACTCACGGAGGCTAAGATTCCATGTCTATTGCCATCCGCACTCTTACGCCAAGTCAGAGATTTCCTTCCATCACTCTTGTTCTCCTTTTGCTTCCATCTATCTACATGGCAAACAATAGGGAGAACACCTTCAACTTCTTCACCCATCTTTGTCAAGAAATGGATATCAAGCTACCTCTTATTCACCTTCCATATTACTGAAAAATATTCTTGGGTATAACTTTCCAGTTTAGTGTTAATATATGTAAGGAAGGAATAATGTGTACTCAAAGTAAGGACAAATGTTGAGGATCCTCTCTAAGGTTCTCTCTTGTATCTATATATTTTTCATATCACATGTAACATCTTGAGCAATGAAATCAAATCAATTCTGCCTCTAGTAAAACTTGACTTATCATTCCTGATGCCATGAATCTCTGCTTAGCACATCTGTCTTGCTTAGTATATAACTCAATTTTATCAGCCTAATTTAAAAGGTGGAAGGCGCCCAATCACTGGACAGATTCAGGCCTATATGTGTCCAATATCATATGTAGTGCTACGAGTTGTGTGAGAGATATACTTACCTGCCACTTGATGGCCCTTTAACCTGAGAGATTCCATTTGTTGCAGTGTGGCATTACGGATTTTGGTAAGCCAATGGTTGATGTTCGTTAGGACTATAAACCGATACCGGATTCATGATCCTGCATTGTAAGCAAAGAGGCTCAACATGGAATCCACTATCCGTTTACGGGGAATATCTAAGAGAGTGAAAGTGATTGGTCTGGCATAAATCTAGATCTAATGTTTATTCGAAATGTTTTATAAACTTATTTTTTATATAAACTTTATATATATAATATATTGGATTTTGATTTCGAAGTTTTACAGCCGTCCGATCACAATTACATACTCTCTCAATCAACTTACATGATGAATTGGGGATAAGTAGCATTAAGCAAAAAGCCTGGTTCAAACCGACCTGAACCAAACCGTCCTAACCTAGTTCGAACCAGACTGTCCAACTGGATTGGATCGGATTTCGGGTCAGATTGACCCGACCAACCGGGTTTGGGTCGGATCCGAGTCAACCCCTTTAGCTCAGGTTCGGGTTACCCACTCGGGTTAGGTCCTGGTTATCCCAACTGGATCGGTCTCGGTCTGGCCCACCTGGGTTGGGCTTGGTATGGCCCATCTGGGTCGGGCTTGGTCTGGCCCATCTGGGTGAGCACCCGTTCATGACCCAAGGGGCAAGTTCAGGCCTAATTGGAGCGGACCTTATTATGTGAAGGAAATCTTGACTGGGCAAGCAGTTCGTCTCATTGACTTGGGTGGAGAAGAACTAAAGGGCCTTGCCAATATGGACCAACTTAAAAAATATTTCGTGTAGCTATTTAGTTTACATGAACTGCGTTTGACCTGATTCCTTTCCAAAGAATACGTAGGCAACTTGGCATGCTCAAGTGTGGTCACAACATCCAGTCCTCACCCGGGACATTCCTCTAATTCTGCCATCCGACATTTCTGTCATTCAAGAACCCCTTCCGCCAGTTCTGCCACTCGGCTCTTCTGTTTGTTACAAAAAAAATTCACCATTTGGCATTCTCCTTTGTGTTTCAAATAGGAGTTGACTAATCCTTGAGTCTAAAAAAAAAGGAAAAAAGAAGAAAAAAGAGACCTGTTCCAATTTATTAAGGAAGTTCTTTAACTGAGTGTAGGTAACATACGTCATCCACAGAAGGCAACCTCCCTCGACAAGATCTTGCGAAAGTGGACCCTTAACATGAATTCTGGCAATCCAACTCTTCTGGAAGACGTCCAATTACCCGACCTAGGAAGGATGATGTGTATAGAGATTCATCATGACATCCTTTGATAAGCGCACCAATGTTGGGATCCAAACCTGTATGTTTTCAGATTTGGAGAAGTAAGGACAACACCCACAGTTGAAGAATTCCGAGCTTACATGATCTCACCACCACCAGGGAGACTCTTTTGCCCCCCCTTGCGCAGCAACTATGAAGAAATTTTACAAGATTTCATTGGATGGACCAAGAGGGAAGTGAAAGAAATCATGAATTATAAAAAGGTGGATATTTTGAAGGTAGCAGGGCTTTCTCCAGGCAAAAAGGAGCCAGAGGAACTCAACAAAAGAACAGAAGGAGAGCATATCTCTTTTGCATGATTGGAAGATACTTGTTACGAACTCCAAAAAGGGGTGTTCCCTCTGTGATGGTGGACCTTGTTTGGCAGCTCCTAGATGGGTGCGACATCGTCCCCACCATACTGGCGGAGACTTTCAAGGGTCTAGATGAAATGAGTGCTTCTCGAAGATATGGAATGGATTATTGCATAGGATCACCCACAATCTTGTAGATATGGTTGATGGAGAGACTACAGTTGGTCAAACCTATAACCGATGCTAGATTTCAGTCGAAGTATTTCCAAATTCGAAGAGAGACGAAGGAATTCTGTGCAATCAAGGACTGGAAGAAGTATTTAGAAGAACAGATGAGTAGGTTCAATGGAACTACCATTGGTGGGACATGAAAACCCCAGTTCTTGAGACTCCAGGCTACAATGTTGTGAGGTTAATGGGCTTGACACATACTACTTTCTACTTGCCTCGACTAGTGCCCACACAGTACTAGTCACCACTCAAGGTGATTGAAGTGAAGATTTAGCCACTAGAAGAATTGACGACGAAGATTGTGAATCTACTGGATAAACTATGGTGGAAATATATAATTACAAGGTGACATTGTTGGTCTATGTGTCAATTCCCCACCCTTTTCGGTTCTCCTTACCCCTCTACCATTTCCGTGCATGTAATGATCAGGGATTAAATGAAAGTATCTGGAATTGTGCATTGCAAAGGAAAAAGCAAGTGTCTCAAATAAATCAACATATTGTTCCCATTCTATGAAGTATAATAATAAAAAAAAGGCATCGTCCAATCATTCCACCAATATTCCCACATTTAGAAAAAAGAAAACATAAAATCTAAGGAAAAAGTATATAATATGTAAGAAGGGAGATGAAGCTAGTTCTCATCACTGGAGGATAAGGTCTCAGCATCTGGCACCACCTCATCATCATCATTATCATAAGCATAACCCTCATCATCACCGCTCTCATCATCATGCGGCACAAATGGGGCAGGGGTGATTCCCGTAAACGTAAACTATCTCCTAAGATGTCTGTTCTCCTCAGCTTGATTATAGCTGCAGTTCTCATAGTAATCCCGAGAATCCCTCATATCACCAAGCTGGACACTCTAGATTGGTTTCATTTTGAGAAGGTAAGATCTCAAAAAAAAAAAAAAAAAAAAAAAAATCGGTTGCAATTTCGTCTCATTGTTACACCTTTAGAAATTCGATCGCGATGCCATCTCATCGTTACACTTTTCAAAAATCAGGTCGCGATGCCGTCTCATCGTTACACTTTCAAAAATTCGATCGAGATGCCATCTCATCTTTGCAACTTAAAAAAAAAACTTGATCGCGATGCCGTCTCATCGTTACGTTTTCAAAAAAATCCGAACGTGTTGCCACTTCATCGTTATGTTTTTAAAAAATTCAATTGCGATGCCGTGTCATCATTACAACTTTAAAATTGGGTCACGATGCCGTCTCATCGTTACACTTTCAAAAATTCAGTCTCAATGTCATCTGATCGTTGCAATTTTAAAAATTTGGTCGCGATACTGTCTCATCATTACACTTTCAAAAAGTTGATCGCGATGCCGTCTCATCGTTACACTTTCAAAAATTCGATCACAATGCCGTCTCATCGTTACAATTTTAAAATTTGTGGTTGCGATGCCGTCTCATTGTTACAATTTCCAAATTCGATCGCGATGCCGTCTCATCGTTATACTTTCAAAAATTTGGTCACAATGTCATATCATCGTTACATTTTCAAAAATTTGGTCGCGATGCCGCCTCATTGTACACGATCATCATTCGATCGCGATGTCGTCTCATCGTTGCTCTTTTCAAAATTCGGTAGTGATGCCATCTCATCATTACACTTTTAAAAATTTTTGTCGCTATGCCGTCTCATTGTTACAATACTATCACATCACTAGGGGTGTCAAAAAAGCCCGCTCGGCCCGAACCCGCCCTGAGCCCGGCCCTTACCCGACCCTGATTTTTCAGCCCGAAGGGTGGGTTAGGGTTTAGAAATAACTTGACCCTGACAGGGTCGGGTCGGGATCGGGTTTAGGCCTCGGGTTGAGCCCGGCCCGGCCCTACCCGACCCTGTATTGTTTTATAAGCATATATATATAATATATATAGATATATACTTTTATATATACAATATTTAATTATATTATATATAATAAAAAACACTCAAAAGCGTCAAAACTGAAAACCCTAAAAGCAATTCTTTTAATTCATCCCCATCTCTCCTTTTTCCCTTTCGAAGAAACCCCATCTCTTTTCCTGCGGACTGCAATGTCACTCTTGAAGACTTTGGATTAGCCTCAATTGTTTTCGTTTGGACTTTGGAGAAGGCTGACGAGGAGAATTGCAAGGCGAGTTTGGACCAACCAGGTATGTGCGATTGTTCTTCTTCTTCCATATCTCTCTCTTGGTTCTGTCTCTCGCTGTCTTCTCTTTGCTATTTCTCTTTTTTATTTGTGTTCCTTTTCACTGGCTCGAACCCTAGAAGGGGTTAATCAAAGTTTCAGAGGGAAAAAAGGGGTGGTGGGCATTTTCGCTGGAATCGACAGTGGTTTTTTTTTTTTTTTTTTTTTAAAGTCAAATAGATGGGGTGATTTTCAGTGAAAATTGAAGAGGTTATCTGGTTTGGGGTAAGGAATTGGATGGGAATGACTTTCTTAGTGAACATGAATGGAGTGTTAATTTCAGTCTGGTTTGCAGACTTGCAGTACATGGTATGGAGTATGCATTTGGAGCCCATGAGTACCCAACAAGTGGAGTGTTTGAGGTGGTCGCCACTAATCCCAATCATCTCCATTCTGGTTTCATCTTCTCCTTATTCTTCATTCTGGTTTCATGGTGAGCAATTTTATGAGTTTTTGTTGTGTGGATTTGTTTGTTTTTTTTGTTTAGATGAAACTGTTGTGTGAATTTGATAGTTATCGGTTTAATTATAAGTTTAATTAGCGTTTTATTTTGCTGTCTTTTGATTCATTTGCTAGAATAGTTCATTTGATTGAAGAATTTTTATGCTTTAGTGGAAGATTAAAGTCAGGGACAAGGTCAATCAGGGTCAATCAGGGCCAACCCGACCCTGACAGGGTCGGGTCAGGGTTGAGGGTTTCTTGGCCCTACCAGGGTTGGGTCAGGGTCAGGGTTTAGGTTAAGGCCTCTAGGGTCAGGGTCAGGGTTTAGGCAGGCCTGGCCCAACCCGACCCATTGACACCCCTACACATCACCAAGAGTTTAGGTAAAACAATGTTCGAACGCTAATTGGAACCGGCCGAGATGTTTAAAGATTTGAATCCCTGTAGGAAAATGTTTGAACGCCTGGAGGAAATTCGGCCAAGCAATGCCTAAAGATCAGGTTCCCACTAAACAATTTTTGAACGGCAGGAGGAAATTCAGCCGAGGCAATGCCCAAAAATCAGGTTCCAGCCAAGCAATGTTTGAATGCCAGGAGGAAATTCGGCCGACCAATGTTCAGAGATCAAAACCCCTGCAGGCAAATGTTCGAACACCAAGAAAAAACCCAGCCGAGCAATGTTGCCCCATTAGGTAAAGTGCACACTCAGGTAATGCCGTCTGAATTCTCAAAAAGGATTTACCAAATGGTTTGCCAAAGTGTTGTTAAAAAATCTGTCGCCCATGAGCAAAGTGACAGTAGTTTTCACTCATTGAATGGTTTTTCCGAAATGAGGTTTTGTCATTCAACTTCATCATCTATGAGCAAAGTGGCGGTAATGCATGCTCCTGGCGACAAAATCAGACGATCTTTTGTCTTTGCCCTTCGGCTGTTGGCATAGGCCTCCGCCAAAGAGGGGTAAACTATAGGCACTGAATTTTGTCACCAGCGATGGCGACGATCGAACACAGATGATTGGCAATGTCCCTAAAATCAATACAAAAATCAGATTGCAGACTTGGTGACTCATATTGATACAGTTAAGGAATTATGAGAATATTTGAATATCTTGTACTCTGGACAGGACAACCTATCACGTATATATGATCTTTCCCAGGCTTCTATAAATTGGACAAAAGAATCTCAATGTTACTCAATATTTTGCTGACTTCAAACATTTGTATGAGGAGCTGAATTTTGTCCTTCTTATTTCATCGGATGTGCAAGCGATGCAAAACCAGCGAGAACAGCTTGCTGTTATGGTATTTTTGGGTGGACTTCGTAGGGAATTTGAATCGGTGAGGTCTCAGATTCTTGGTGGAGATAAAGTCACCACTCTTTCAAAAAAGAGAACCGGTCAAACACGCTCCCAAAAGCCCCACAGTCATCCATTCCCATATGGAAACTACTAAAGAAGAGATTGGAAGAAAGGAAACAAAAGATCTCGTTCCTAAAGAGATCTCTCCTAGAAATATTCTCATAAAGAATAGAAACTTCCATATTAGGACTCTCTCAAGAACCGCCTAGCTTTGGGCTAACATTATAAATACCCAGGTATAACTGCTTCTCAGGATCATCTTCACTATTCTCAATTGTTGCTCAAAGAGATCTGACTTAGGCATCGGAGAGTCCTCCACTGGTAAAAACTGGCTCTCTGGTGTCCATCTTGTTCTCTTGTGCAGGTCCGATCCTAGGAGGACTCTTGGTGGGAATTACATGGTGCAACTTGAATGTTCAGAATAGACAAGAGATATTGTTAGGTTTAAATACAATTAAAATCCCAAATACAATCTGTTAAAACATTAATAGAGATTAAAGGTTCACATACAATCTGTTAAAACATTAATAGAGATGAAAGAAGTCTTACCTATTATTTGAGCATTTGCTTCTTCCTCAACTAGTTTTGGTAATAAATTATCTGTTAGAGCGCCAACCTCATGAAGTTTCCTGCATGCTTCAAGGCATGCAACTTTCTTCAACATATTAATCTCACCTTGAGCAAAAACATTTGATATCGGACAGCTCAAGGAAAGTTGTAAGGTGCAGAATTGGAATCCTTATCAATAATAAACCTCGGAGCTGGCCGAAAATACCTACAAACAGGAAAATTAAGATAAGAAATGATGCATAGAAACATAATTGTCAAGGCGCCTAGGGGGCAAAAGGCATTGGAGGGCCACCTAACCGCTTAAGCGACAAGGCGATAGCCTAGGAACTCTAGTAATACATCAACAACATTACAGCAACAGCATTACTGGAACAGAAATACAGATTGAATGTATGCACTAATTTTCCATTATATCTAACAACATCATTACAGAAATAGAAATATAGAAAACTCAATGAATATATGCTACTATTAGCGGTACATAGCCTATAATTCATTATGGGATATTAGGAAAGTGGAAGGGCTTGTGTGCAATAAAAGAGTTTGTTGGACACATGACATCACATGAGATAATAACATATTTATGGTTAATTATCTTTTTATATTATGATAAGAGATATTATGAGAATATCTCATGAACCATAAATTAGAAAGATTGTATCCCTTTTGAGATTCTATGTCTTCAACTTTAGTAGCAAATTGGAGTTGTAAATAGTAGAGATTCACTAAATCACCAAAATAGAAGGTTGGCCAAAAATCAATATGGAAGGCAATTTCTTGATCAAAGGGTCATTGGAAATTATAAAAGAGGAGGGGAGAAGCTCCAACGTTTTTGGTGGCTTTTGTCCCCCTTCCACGTTTTCTCCTCCCTCCCCTCTCTTGTGGTGGTGTGTGTGCAAGGAGTGAGAGTTGGATTTTAGAAACCCAAATACTTTGGGGAATTGTTCTCTACTTCAAGGTTGCAAGGATTAATCAAGGGCTTCAAAGTGTTGAAACAAAATTAATCTCCAAGATTGCTCAAGTTAGAAGAACTACTAGCAATAGGAGGAGTTAGACTTGCGACTTTAAGATAACCATGAATATTTACTTATGAGATTTTTTCTCCCTCTATTGGATCTGAATGAAAAGTACTTGACCCAATCGGATTCCGCTGCGCCATTGGGTTAAATCCAACAACTTCTCCATAGAGAACTCCACACCACAAATCCTTTGGAAGAGATGGCATCCTAGAGAGAACAAAAATACTTGGAGAGTAAAGAGAGAGAGGAAATTTGGTTTCCAGTTATATGGCCTTAGGGTTAGAGGTCCTCTATATATAACCAAAACCCAAGGCCCGCCCTTTTAGACTCATATTAGGAATCAACAAAAAGGGGGAGGAGAGAGTTTTCCACTTAAATGGTCAGCTCTCACTCCCACGCGCGGGTTGGGTCTGGCCAAGCCCTTGTGAGTAGGTTGGACCAGACCTTGGTCCCATATCGTTTTACTCTAAGTTTCCCAGAAGTCAAAGAAGTGGATAATGTGGCTAAGGAGTTTGAGTTTGAGTTTGCGGGAGTTGAGGGTGTTACCACACGTCTTCAAAAGAAGAAAAATTGCAAAACATAAGAGGTATGAAGAAGGCTGTTGTGAGGACAAATGAATACATGGAGGGAGATCACCTCGTGTCCTCCACCTCATCCCTCTTTGGGGGGAAGAAGAGAGAGAGAGAGAGAGAGAGAGAGAGAGAGAGAGAGAGAGAGAGGTGAGATGTATGTTAGAATCGCCACCTAGAGGATGTTCTAGGACCCATGATGTAAATGTAATGACTCTCATAAGACGCCTTTTTGAGGACAAATGGTCCGTTGGTTTGGGTACGGGTCAAGTTACGGTCTGGGGAAGGTATTAGGTACCCCAGTCCACCCAGACTTGCCGGTCTTCTATTGCTAGGCATTATGGAAGGCATGACATGCTTTGATAGAATGTAAAATGTAAGTGAAAATGCAAGAAAGTAGAATACAAGGAGAGTGAAGGGAACACATACCCTGAGGTTTGACTACAAGGCAAAGGTTAGTATACAAGAATGTAAAATAAAGGACTCACAAGTCTAAATAACCTAAACACGATCGACTCTAGGGTAGGCATAATGATGTGATGAATGTATGTAAGCAAAGATGATAATTTAGTACATATGCATGGAAGCATGGGAATAAAATAAGAAAAAGAAAAGAATATATGCCAATGGTGAGTATGAATGAGGGAGTCTAAAATACGGGGGATTGGGATCATGGAGATGCATGCATGAAAGAGGTACAATCCATGAGAAAAAGCATGAGGGAGAGAAGAAAATAATAGGGTGTGATCATCGTCTAGGAAGACGGGTTCACACTCCTCTTGGAAATGCAAGACTTTATAAACATAAGAAAAATAATAACAATTGAATAAGATTAAGGACCAAAGACCTACCTAGTGAAAGAAGATTGAAGTAAAAGCGTGGAGGTTTCCCTTGTGTAACTCAAGAGATTTATACGCCGAGCAAGTATCGCCGCTTGTTATGGCTTCTCTTGTCTCTCCTACTTCAATGCTTTGTTAGCAAAGCGCCAAAATTTCTGGTCAGGTGTCTTCAAGTCTTGATGTGGGGGGGGGGGGGTTTCAATGATGGATTGTGGTGTTTAAGTGTTGGGGAGGCAATGGACTAAGGCTAAGTCAAGGCCAAAGGCTAGAGACTTAAAAACACTTGAGAAGGGAGCAAGCAAGGTGTACATGGCCAACTCCAGCTTATGCAAGGGCTATGTCAAGGCTAGGAAACCCTCCTCAACGTGAGAGGGGGGTGTATTTATAGATGTAGAGGGGTGTATGCACCCCCAAATTTGTGTAGGTATGGCTGGGCTCATTCGGATAGTTCAACGGAGGTGTCTTTGCATCGACGGTGGGTGTAAAGTCAAGGTAAGGACCAATGGATGGGTGACAAGTGTTTAGTTACCTTTGGGGGTGTTTCTTAGGGCTAAGGGCATCAAGATTGAGATCCAAAGTGCCAAAAATAGGCTAATACATCAAAGGAATCACAATTGGAGCTAAACATGGAAGGTTTGGGCTTCTCAGATCAGCAGTTATTCGACAGTGAAAGTGCCCAAATCGACATCGAAGTGGGGTACAATCAACATCGAGTGGTTATCGATGAACAAGGCTAGACATCAAAGGTGGTTTCTGAGTGTCAAAAATTGAATTCTGAATGTTGAAGTGGGATAGACAGTAAAATGCACTGTTTGACAGTGAAATGGCATGGCTCGATATCGAGGGCTGGTGGGCTCAATGTCGACTTGGGGCCTTCAAGTGTCGAGGTGGGTTTCAATGTCAATAGGCATGGTTTGGACTGTTTGGACCAGGTTTTTGGCTGGGCCAGGCTAGTTCCAAGGGGTTTAGGCGATCGATAGATGGTTTCGGATAGTGCACACTGATGCTACATCCACAAATACACTAGATCTAGGCCTTGGAGGGTGCTCATCATTGTTATGGGAATCCTCCAGGGGAAAGACAAAATAAGGTGTCTATTGAATGCCCCTCTTTGACTGAGACTGTGCATAGTTGTAAGTTAAAGAAATGATTTTGCGAACACTTCATCTTATCGAATTGAGCAAAAACTCACCAGTGCCTTGCTCAGGGACACTGGAGTGTGGGAGATAGAGTAGTACCTACGTAAGTGGCTCCATCGGTTGAACTGGTACTAAGGTTCTAGTTGCCTATATTTTGGGCTGCGTTGACTAGGGTGACTGGCCGATAGTGCGGGCTCTTCCGTTAAGGTTATAAATTTGTCGCTGAAAGGGCAAGGGTGTAAGTGATGATCGCTCATAGTACGGGCGTTTTGGGGAGTAATCCGTTGTTGGGCATGGAGCTTTTGTAAAGGGTCGCCAATAGTACGGGCATTCTTGGGGGTAGTTTGCCTTTGACAGGGCGAGGTGTACTTCGTATAAGGATTGCTGATAGTACGGGAATTTTAGAGGATAAATTCGTTGTTGATAGGGCGATGTGTACTTAAAAAGGGGTTGTTTTGTAATTTACAAGTGACTGTGTGGCTCTGACCATGGTGAAAGCATACTGGTAATTCTGCGGGTGTAGGGTATGCATGATACGCCGATTGAGATCCTAAGTTGGCAATCATCGATTGTGTGGGCATGATTGGAGATTGGGAATCTTGCCTGATTGTAGGTGGTCATTGGCTTGCTAGGGGTGCCAAGTCACCATGGGGGTGGACCCACTTGTTCAAAATTTGAAATTCGTGGTAAAATTTATTCTTCAATAGTGAAAAATGATTTGTTGATAGTGAAAGCGCGCGTCGACATCGAGCTACTTTATTCAACAGGATATTGATGTCAAGGGGGACCTGGTTCGATGTCGATTCTGGGGGAAAAATCTATTTATGAAGACGAAGAGTCACAATTCGTTTTCATTTCAAACTCTTCTAATTTTGGATTTTTAGGGCTCTAGTGTAGATTTTCTCCTATTTGAGGCCGTGTGAGACTATTTGTACATCAAATCACGCGTCTTAGGGCTTGGATTGATTGTCTCTTCCTCCCGTCCATTTCCATCTGTGTGGATTTTTTAGAAAAGCCCAAGTTTCCTTGGATTTCTCTGTTCTTCTTTATTCTCCCTGTGTTCTTCACCATGTCTGGGAGAGACAAAGGCAAGAGGCCGATGGGGTCTGATGGTACACCTCCTCTTCCCAAGAGGCAGTGGAGTTTGGGCGTTGTGATTTGGGAAGGAGGTGATCTTGCTAGCCGTCCAGAGGTGGGGCCGGACGAGGACGTGTTGAGTGATTGTGAGGAGTCATCTAGGGCTCCGTGGTATGAATGTCGCCTACTCAGGGATACACCGTCCCATATCTATAGCAATGCCTGGAAGCCGCCCAAGGTAAGCCTTCAATTCCCTTGAATTCCATTTTATAAATTTTGCATTGCCCAATGAGTTTGCTTGTTGAGGATCGGTTCAACCCTAGCTCTAGGTTCGTGTATGGATGAACCCATTTTAGAACCCTTAATTGGATTGTCAGTGTTAGTTCTATTTTGAACTGTACTTGTCCTATTGGGATCCATTGAGATTGATTAGGGATTGACTGCCTTCTGTTATGTGATATCCCTTGTTATGGCTATGGTTGAATCATCTTGAGAAGAGCATTAGGTCCATCCTTTGTGGTCAGCCATGGGATGGATTCCACTGGGGATTGAAAGAATTGGATTCCATGGATTTTCATTGTTGAGGACCAATCCATTTAATGTGTGTGATGAACTTTGACCCACTGGGGATGTATTGAGCTTATTCTTGATTTATTACTCTGTTTGCAGGAACCTGTGACCTACCACAAGTATGGGTCATGCTCTAACATCTTGAATTGGTATGATGAGTTATGTAGTGCTGTTCGGCAGTGGATTATGGCAGCTGGTTTTAAAGATCTAGATCTTCTTCAGACTAGGTCATTCGATATGTCTTTGGCGTAGGCCTTGGCTGAGCGGTGGTAGCCTACCACCCACACATTTCATCTACTTGTGGGTGAGATGGCGATCATGCCCCTTTGCTACTTCTTGTATACGTGCCTTTCTTTTGGTGGCGAGGCCATGACGGGCGCCCTGGTGCCTGGGAGTTCAACGAGGAGCTAAAGAAGCAGCTCAGTTCCCTTCCTCCTGAGTCAAAGGTAGCGGTGCAGTGGTTCCATCGTGAGTGGGATAAGAAGACGATGACCGACTCCTCCAGCCGCGAGATGCTGGATCAGCTGGCGAGGTGTCTCATCCTCTATCTGTTGGGGAACATCTGGGTTAGCACTAGTGGCATGAGGATCCACATCTCCATGGTGTGGTACCTCAGGGATTTGTCAAAGGTGAAGTCCTTCGACTAGGTTGGGCAAGCTATGCCCATATGCTGAGGACACTGGATTCCTTAGCCATACGGCGCACCCAGTGCGCCGGTAGCACTTGATTCATACCAAAGGTAATCCATTGTCTTTGCTTTTCTTGTATTTTAATTTAAATTGCAACTGCTTTTGATATGTTACATGTATTGATTTTCTTTGAATTGATTGCATTGCTAGTGCTATGATCATCTAGGGATACAGGCCCCTAGATTGAGGGCCAGAGATGATACATACTTTCCTCGAGCTGGGATGTGGTTAGATGATAATACCCATCCCAAGGAGAGAAAGGTTTCAGTGTCAGAGGTGAGGGAGATGCTGAATCGGCTCTCACAACAGGAAGTAAAGTTTGAAATGTATGGATGCTAATGCTTGTTATGTAATACAGGAGGGTAACATTTTGTGGTACAGGGTGACTACTAATCGGCTTCAGAAGGAAAGGGATGAGGCCTTGGTTGCTGCCCAGATTGACCCAGCTATAGAGGTTTCGGTACCACGATCTCTGTTGATCCAGATTGATGATCCAGTCGGTGGCCACGGGGTTCGGGTCGAGGATGAACGGGAAGAGACCGAGGATGATGATGATGAGGATGGAGATGAATCTAATGAGGACAAGGTGGACTAGTAGACCCTTTTTTTTTTTTGAAAGTGGATGGATGATAAACAGTTTTGGGCCTCTAAACCCTGTAAATATTTTTGAATGATTTTGAATGTTTGATTTAAATCCAAGTTTAGGATTTTTAATCAATTATGTTACACCCACGCCCAAAATACACCCTAATTTCCCGGAGCAAATTGAATTTGTACTGACGAGTGTTACGATGTAGCCAAGTGTCGACACCTGTGACCTCGAGCTATGACAGTCAGAGGAAAAGCTTGAAACAAAGATTGGAATTCACACCTTGATGGGAGATTGGACCACACAATGGGTAAGCTTTGAACCCTAAATGTTAGGTACACATACCCTCCTCCAAGTCCTTGATGTGCGGGTCGAAGCCCGTCATCTTTCTTTAAAGTTTTGGCCTTGAGAGTAGGGACAGAACCACGAATGGAACCCCTGCTGGTGAGTCCGCCCGATGTTCCGTTTGTGCTGTCATGCTTGTTTTGTGTGTTTTCTTGGGTGGGACCCACGTGCCCGTGTCCCAGACACAGTGGCTATGTTCTCAGCCATGGTGACCCCACCCCATCCTTACCTTACCTAATTGGATTATATAGGTGGGCCCACATTGCCAATTAGAGCTTTAATGGGTTTTGGAGATTTGGGCTGCCAACCAAACTGGCCCTAAGGTCCTTTTCCTTTTATAGACAATAGGTTCTTTTTTAGGTTTGAGAAATTGGGTTGGTTCAAGGGAAGCATGTGGTTCAAGGACCATGGGTTTAATCTTGGTCCAATAATTGGACCATGGCTTGTTGTAGGGGAAAAGGAATAAAGGTAAGGGTAGTATAGGGAGTACTTTTTATTTGTTTATTTCAGCCTAAGAGGGTAAATAGGGGGGGGGAGCTCATTCGTAGAGCTTCCCATTCTCTTTCTTGCTGAAAACGAAAGTGAAGGAGAAAAGGAAGGAGAAGAAAGAAGAAGGAAAGAAGAAGGAAAGAAGAAAGGAGAAGAGGAAGGAGGGATCGATGGAGGGTTGAAGTGGAGCTCATCTTGAGGTAAGCTCTCTCTCTCCCTCTCTATTCTATTTTTGGTTTTGGGGGAAACTCTCCAAGAGATGGGCCGACCTATGGTTCCACTTGGGACCCCAATTGAGACCATGGCCATGTAAAGGACTCCATCAATGGAGTTTTGTACACTAATTTCAACCTTGAAAGGCCTCATCTACAACCAAGCTGCTGTCCTAAGGTCCTCATGACCTACCCCATGTAAATGAACCTAGAAAGGATTCCAACCCTTTAATCCTTATGACCAATGCTTAGGCGGGATCACTAAGACCCTAATGAACATTAGGAACCATCCCTATAAGCCCTTGAGGCCATTGATGGCCTTAAGAACCAATTTGGAGGAATTTCGAAGTTGAATACTCATTTCTGCTGTGGACGGAACAAGGGACGAAACCACCATCGTGGTTCCGCCCGCAAATCCGTCCCGTGTAAAATTGTGAATATTCGTGATTTGAACTGGGCGGAATATCGAACGGAACCACTCTGCCTGCTTCCATCCATAGCTACGAACTGTTTAGTGTTTTTTATAGACCCTCATATCTGTGAACGGAACCACGAATGGAGTCACATAAGTGCCTCCATCCGTAAATCCGTCTGTACTGACAGCTTGACCACTGCTCAGTCTTTTGACCATAACTTTGTCTATACGTATTGTATCGACACAATTCAAGTTGCGTTGTAAACTAGACTCAAAGGGATATATTTACTATGAGGGAAACTTGGACCCAATCTAAATGAAAAATCCTCAAAAGTGGTACCAAACACCAAGGTTATGTTTTGACAGCAACTTTAGAACATAACCTTAATCCGGTGACCTCGCCCACATCGTGGTCGCTTGTGTAAGACTTGATAAATTTTAATGGGTGTGAATTGCCACCAAAAAGTTCCCCTAGATATACTAATTGACCTATTGTGGTGCTAAGGTTTACCCTTGACGCCCTCAAAACCCCCCTTGCTGTCCCAAGGGACTTATGACCTCAACCTAGAAATGGAAAATCCTAAGGTGAGACCAATCCATGGAATCTCCCAAGAACAATGAATGATATGTTACATTGTGTCCTTAGGAAGGTTAGACACCTTCCCCTAGCCCTTACGGCTGTTGGACCTCAAGGAAGAAGGTTAGGAATCTGACTGACTTAAGGATTTCATGTTCAGGCTCGGGCGGAACAACGAACGGAACCACTCTGACTACTTCCGTTCGTAGTTCTGAACCCTTCAGTATTTTCTCTGGGTTTGGAATGGATGCACGAACGGAACCATGATCATAATTCCGTCCGTGGATCCGTCCCATGTATTTTAAGCCCATGGCCTGGGCGGAACCAAGAATGGAACCACCTCGATTGCCTCTGTCCCTGCTTCCGTCCTTGCTATCTTTTGTATAAAACGATGAAAACACTTGGGGCTCCTCTTGGGACCCGTCCACACCTCCTAACATTATGTTTCATGTATTCCTAGGCTATCTAGCTAGTGTGGGAGAGCGTGTATCAAGGCAATCCATACCAAACATATCGAACGATATTTGAACTATTGGTGAGTGGGTCTGGATGACTGTTTGGGCTTGCTTATTATATCTATACATGTATATTGTTACTTGCATCATTATAAGCATGATTGCATAATTGCATTATTTCTTATTTGTGTTGACGATTATGATGATGCGAACTATGTTGGGTTATGGTGCCGGGAGGTACTGGTGCTGGAACCCTTGATATGTTTATGTTATCTTCTATTGCTTGCCATATTGGTCTATACGTGCCATACCATGCTGGTACCCAAGTGATAGACGGAATGGGATGTTGATGCATCTGAAATACCTCTCGAGATGATAGAACTTGCATGTAGTATATCTGCGGTTAGGATCTTTGTTCCCTTATGCTACGACCCTTACCAACAGGGGTTTAGGTGTTGGGTAACCAGAGCACTTGATTCTATGGAGAGTTAGAGAGGCCAGTCAAGGTAGTAATGGTTATCGGGGTCTGCCTCTGGGTGGTGATAACTACGGCCTGTGAGGGCTCCAGTGTGGTAATTGAGGTTGTATTGTGGTAAACATGGAAGGATCCACAGTGTATTCCCGAATTATTATAGTAGGATATACCTTTGACTTAGAATTGTGTGTTAGGTGAAAAATATATATTAACATTTTAATGCATGAACTATGTGTAAATTTTTTATATGTGCATTACCCATCCCGTCACTAGCTCAGTAGAGCTTACCCCCGTTGCGCAACCCTTTTTAGTTATATGTAGGTAATGTATGATGGTGATCTTCCTTTGATGTGGACTGATCGAAGCCCGTGATATTGGATCTGGATGTTGGTGTACACTCAAGAACTGTGTCAGTCATTAGGGCACAATTATATCTTTTGTTATTTTGTTTATCATAAGCATTTATATATTTGGTAGTAATACTGTTGTTTCAGTTTTCAGCTAATCTTTTGGGTCGAAATGAAACACATTAAACTATCTATTACGTAGACTTTGAATCCTTTTGTGTTTCTAATGCTTCCGCTTATTTTCAATATTTTAAAATGTAATATTCTTTTACATTTCACACTCTGAGATCACTGTAATTTAATATTAGTTTAAGACTGTGAGTTAGCCACTGTATTGAGATCCTGATAGTGGTTAGGATGTTGGTAAGCATCCTAGTCATACCCCTTTTATAGTATTTTATCCTTTGCCAGGATGGGGGTGTGACAACATGGTATCAGAGCGTGATGCTTTGCACCAATCACAGTCTAGTAGAAACACCTGATTTACTCTATACGATTAGGCTCTAAATTAAAAGCTTTCAAAGGGAATAAATTGATGTGCGTGCAAACTTAAAAAGATGACTGATTGGTGTGAAAATCGAGAACAGTAGCACATAATAGGGATAACAATACACACTAGTTAAGTAAGAGATAGGATTCCATTGTTTGTTACCTGGCCTCCTACTGAGGTGGATACGAAACTTGAACAACAAGGAAAAACCCTATTAATACTACTAAAATATAAGAGTTTTTACCTAAGAAAAGTTAAAATAATATTAAAATAGTAAAATTGCTCCATAACCAAAGCTTGCCAGTATAAAAGAGAATCTTCTGGTGTGACACGAGACCTAATCCTCCATGTCGCTGCCCTCCTCCTCGGAGTAGTAGTACTCCCCATCTTCTTCATTTCAGCATCTATGAGAGCATCATGGCATAGAAATGTGTCACTGTGATGGGTGTCCTTGGCCATCCATTCTAGGCGCTCGTGGATGGTAGCTAATTGACCTCGAACTATTGTTGACGTTAACTACAAAAGAACAAGTTAAGAAAAATTGCCATGAGAAATGTAAATAAATTATCCAAACAGCCTTAACATGATTGGAACCTATAAACTAGTGATGGCTTAAATCAAAGACTACATGTAGTTACCTTCCTTAGTTTCAAACAAAAATACAGCAAGAGTTGAAACCTTCGCTTCCATGACTAATCATGGATAGTCATAAAAACTTAAAAGAATGGAAACTCTATATATTCTAAACAAAATTGAAATGACTCAATCATTGTTATATCAGCCAAAGTATTGGAAAAACATAACACATTGTGATCAAGCATAGTGAACTTTAAGAATACGAATGATTTGAACCATAAAGAATTGAGTGAAAATATATTGTGTGTGTGCCATGATCAAATAGAAGCACCAAATGGGATTTTACCCCAAACCTAAATCTTCCCAAGGACTCACACTATGTTAGGCATGGATGTAACCTATGCAAAACTAATCATCTATACAATCGAACATATGAAACATAAAACATAATTGTGGGTGTGAGAGATTGGGCATGAATAAATGCAAACAAACAACCCAAATAACAGATCTTAATATGATACTTAGTGACCCACTCTACCTTGTAAGGAAAAGGGGGGAAGATAACAAAACCATGTACTTATATACACAACCAAACACAATAATACAAACATAACAGTGTCAGTGTGTGTGTGGACCTAAATAATTTCCAAACAAATGAATTAAATGACATTTCATTGCCATAAACATTGCTCATTCACATGTGGCAAAGGGACAAGAGGAAATTCAACGTAATTTGAATCTTCTTCTCCAATCCTTACGCTAAATACATGGTGGAGAAATCAGATGTATGAATGGGAAGCCTATACATAATACTATATAAACCACAAACTGGCTCGAGTCTCTTCTCCCCTGTTCCAAGAATCCGTTCGCTACTGTATCGATATTATTGAGAACAGATCCACGAACGGATTCACTGTTCGTGCCTCTGTCTAAGAATCCGTTCGTGTTAAGAGTATTTTCTTGGATTGTTTCTTCAGTCAGCCTTCCTTCTATGTTTTTCTTCTGTAGAGACAATGAATCATCCCTCAAGTTCTTTGATGGATGAATTGGAATTGTACCGCAAGGTCATATGCAGTGTAGAAGGGGTTTCCTATGAGATGGGCCATTTTGGTGCCACAAAAGGACCCATCAAGCCAAATGTAAAGAAGTCGCCACCTAGGTTGGAGGGCCTAAGGCCTAAAGAATGTCTCTCTTCTTTTAGAAGATAAAAAACCATTGACTTCAGAATGGATAAAGTACTTGGTCATTCCCAGAACTCTGGGTGGGTGTCAAATTACAAGTTGGGATGGTATTAGGCACCCAACCTACCCGACCAAAAGGTTGGTCTCCCTGTTGTTGATAGACCCTAAACAATTCTCTAAAAGGCACTTTTCCTAGGCTTGGTATATTCTATGGCATATGCTATCCTAAGCTAAATTTCTATGTTCTTTCTATCTTATCATTGGAAAGCAATAAAGTAAAGACAATGATGGATCATAAGCAAGGCTATATAAAAAAAGACTAAAGAGAATTCAAAATTGTACAAGACAATAAAACAAAGATTATGACGACGTTGATTAATTAAAGACCCATTTAGCCATCTTTGAATGGCTAATCGAAAGGAATTGGGTGCCCGAGATTGTACACTCACTTCCCAATATGATCCTATATACTAGATTGTCGTTGATTATCAGTCATGGCCTTAATTTGGAAGGCTATAACTCCCAACACTCAAACTTTGACATATTTAAATTGAAAAGGCCGAATACAACTAGAAAGGGGACTCAAAGTGAATATAGAATACAAAGAGATTAAAAACAAGAGAAACCCGATGGTCCTAGGGGAGTCTTGATATTGGACTGGCCAATATAGGACGATTTGTATGCAGAAAATAACTTGACTCTTGTTTATAATGCAGCTCAATACACAGATCGACTCCAAATGAAATGACATGCTTAAAAGGGAATGGTTTTAGGGAAGAAATCCAATTGGATTCGGTCTTGAACCAATCATTTGGTTGGCTTATTTGAAAGCCTACAAGTTTGATGAGACTCGAATGATTTGTTGATGACGGGCTTGATAGAAGCCCACATGCATGATTTAAGGATTAGGTATCCCAAGTTCTTATGAGCTTGACTCGGGATGCAGTCGATTAAAAGGGAGATTTCCTAGGCCGGTTAATGTATGCCAAATGATTTGGGTTAAAGATCATGATGGATCTAAGCCATTTATCGATGGCAATGAAAAACTATTTTTGAAATCAAAGAAAAAAATGATTTAGAAAACAAAGTATAAAAGAAAAGACAAAAAAAAAAAAAATCAAAACAAAGGTTATTTTAAAATGGGCCGGACTGGGCCTCGGCTGGAAAATGACTAGATCTAGAGGGGGGGGGGTCCCCTCTATGGATTACAAGAAATCTCGATTAGGCGTGACTGAGCCTCAACTAAACAAAAATGATTCAGGGGTTGATCCCCTACGTGGACCTTAACAAAAGTAAATCGGATGGGCCTAATTGGGTCTCAATTTGTGCAGAATCAGATCTGATTCGTGGGCTGATTTTTAATGATTCATGGATAAACCTATCAATGGGCCTGACTAATCCTTAATGATCAAAAACAGATTTATCTTGAAATTAAAACCCAATGGGCTTTAATAAATTTCTTGAATGAATCCGGTTGGGCCTTAGCAATTTATAATATATCCACTTGGAATGGATCGAAAAGAAATGTATTAAAACCCATTGATGGGCCTAAAAAGATCTCGATTGGACAAAGATTAACCTGGCTTAAGGATGAGATTTTTACATGTCACAGCATAGGTCCCAATAAGCCTGACTGGGATTTGACCGAATAAAAAATAAGGTTGGTTTAAGAATTAGCCCTTAATGGGGGTTATAACAGAATCTTAAATGGGCCTGATCTGGTCCAAGGAAATTGATACTTTATAATGAGACTTGACTTGAACATATTACTGCATTGGGCTTAATTAACAGTATGAATCAGAGCTGGGTCTTGATCCATTAATGGATTTATTGATTATGGGTATCCACAAAGGATATTAATGTCAATGGATTTTCTAGATCAACAAATACAAAGCCCAATGGGCCGGAGATAAAATATCAGACGATGAGTAACATAGAATCAAGTTCTATAACAAAAATTAAAATGAATGAACACAAACCATTTCCAA
Organism: Telopea speciosissima; assembly: GCF_018873765.1. Taxonomy (NCBI): domain Eukaryota; kingdom Viridiplantae; phylum Streptophyta; class Magnoliopsida; order Proteales; family Proteaceae; genus Telopea; species Telopea speciosissima. The sequence continues at coordinate 22,022,313 of NC_057925.1, forward strand.
CAAAGCAATTGATTGGCAGCCTATTGTACCTCACAGCCTCTAGACCTGATATTCTCCAAGCAATGTGTATGGTAGCAAGATTCCAAGCTTGTCCTAAGGAAACTCATGTGATGGCAGTAAAGAGAATTCTCAGATATCTGAAGGGTAGCTTAAACTATGGTCTCTGGTATTTAGGTAATGGTTTTGAGTAGGGGTGCAAGTTTGGCCCTGTTGGCCCAAACCCGCCCTAACCCGCCCTGAGCCCGAACAGGGTTCGGGTTGAGATATTTGGCCCTGAGGGCGGGTCAGGTCGGGTTAGGATTGAGGCCTCGAGCTAAGTTTGGCCCGGCCCGGCCCGACCCTGATTTATGTTATACTATAAAATATATATTGACAAAATTTATACATTATAAATTTAAATTTCACCCACATTTCTTTGTATAATATATTATATATGAAGATAATAAGTGTTATAATATAATTTATTATATTGTTATTTTATGTAAAATTATTAATGTTCTTCCCAGCCCATTCCAGCCCATGCATTTCTTTCCCCCTCCCCATGATCAGGGCCAATCAGGGTCGGCTCGACCCGACCCTGAGGGCGGGTCAGGGTTGGATTTTTTCTGGCCCTGAGTCAGGGTCGGGTCGGGCCTGGGCCCAGCTAAGAGGACTTAGGGTTGGGCTAGGGTTCTATAAAGCCCGGCCCAACCCGACCCTGTTGCAGCCCTAGTTTTGAGTTGACAGCCTATTCAAATGCAGATTAGGCAGGTTGTGTGGATGATAAGAAGAGTACTAGTGGAGGTGCATTCTATCTTGGAAACAGCTTGGTGGCATGGCATAGCAAGAAGCAAGAGTCAGTCTCTCTTTCTACAGTTGAAGCAAAACACATAGCAGCTACTTCTTGCTGCACTTAGCTCTTATGGATGCTGCAAATGCTAAAGGATCTACAATAGAGCAGCCACTACCAGTGTTGTTACATTGTGATAACACTAGCACCATTAACATATCCAAGAACCCTGTAAGGCATTCGAGGGCTAAGCATATAGCCATAAGGTACCATTTTCTGAGAGAAAAGGTAAGCAGTAGAGAAATTCAGCTGGATTATCTTCCAACAGTTGAACAGGTTGCAGACATATTCACCAAACCCCTTCCAGCATCTACATTTGCATACCTTAGAAAGAAATTGGGTGTAGTATCCTCTCCCTCCTCCTAAAGTATTTTTATTCCTTTTTACATAGTCCTGCATTAGCTTAGGGGGAGTTAGTCTTTCTTCATATTTTTATATTTGCATATGTGTCCCTTTGGTCTTGCTGTCAAAGGGGGAGAGAGATTAAGCTAGTGTGTGTTGCCAACAATGCCAAAGGGGGAGATTGTTGACCTAGTATGGACCTAATGGCATTGTTGTCATTGTTCGCAACTTGATGGACAACAAAGAGCTTAGAAATATGCTCAGCTGAATTGCAAGTTGGAGGCAAGAGGAAAGAAAACACGTGAGCCTCCAAAGAATAATGAACCTGGCATGTGTGTTCCCAATGAGTTGACAGAAAGCATGACCAGTGCATGATCAGTTGAGAAAAGAAATAAAAAAAAACATTGACAGAAAGCATGACTAATGTATGTTGAGCTAAGAAAAGAAAAGAAAAAGAAAAAACAAGAGGACAGAAAGCATGTGTGCCTATCCCCTCCTTGTAAGATAGTTCATGGGTATAGACATTGCTCAATTCAGTCCATTATCCTTGTCAATGATACTCTATGTCAAGTGATGCCTAGGTTGCATGATCTTTCTTAACTTGTTTTGGTTGAATACTTTAGGGTAGTTATGCATTCCATAGGTCATTCATACATATTCATTCATATTCTCTCATGTTAGACAAGACTCCATAACATTACATGCATAGCATTGAGGTGTGTGAGTTTGGCACCCTGTCACAACTGTTGGACAATCCAAATAGCCTCTGCAGATGTACTTTGATATAAAAACATCTCTCGTGTCAGTGGTTATGAGGTTCTATGTTTGGTTAGGAATATGTCTGGTAGGGTTGTATAGGCTATGTTCTTGGGTTGATAGGTGATTTTTAGAACTAGCAGTGGTTTTGCTATTCTAATAGTCTAACAATATTTCTTTTAGTGTTTGTTGTGTGCTCAAGGTGTTGTGCAGGCAAAAAGGTCCATAGATAGCTCCAACATAGCTCACCACACCTTATGAAGACCAAAATTCAGCAAATTAGTCTTCAGTGGGTGTTTGACTTGAGTTCTACATATGTTTGAAGTCACTTGGGCATGAATTCTGAAGGATTGAAGGCTTGAAGTGATGAGGACAGCAAGGATCTATATTTCAGATTTTTTTGCGATTCTTTTTGAGTATTTTTGAAGGTTTTTTTGAAGAGAGAGAAAGAGGAGAGAGAAAGTGGACCCCATCTGGGTGCCACATCGCAAGATGGCTATGCCACCCTGGCAAGACATGGCAAGCAGGGACATCACTTGCTGCCACCTGGGCAGCTTGCTGTGAAGCAGCATAGCACAATGGACTTGGCTGCATGGGCGGCACTATGGCACCAAGGCACCACAGTAGCATAGCACCATGGGCTTGGCTGTATGGGCAGCACCATGGCACCAAGGCACCATGGTACCAAGGCACCACAGCAGTAGCACCACTTGCGCAAAGCACCAGCATCACGCGCACACAAGGCCCAGGCAGCAGCACTAACTCGAAAATTCTTTTGGGCATTTCGTCGAACAAGTGTGGAAGGGTCCATGCCTTAGAAAATTTTTAAGGTGCTAAGAACTTTACTCTCTGGAATGTGCATATCTTAGAATATTAGTGGATTTTTCGAAGCACTAAATTGGAATTCCAACCGTATGGATGTGAAGCCCACGTGGCAAAGAGTGGGAGATTAAAATTCCATCTTTTATGACACGTGTACAGATAATGGATGAGTCATCATTTTTCAAAAAATGCTACAAAGTTAATGGCTGAGATTAAGTCTTGTTTTAGATCTCAAATCTCTCAATCTGACTGGCTACGATGGCAAATTCCAAATCTGTGTCTCTAAATTAAGCACATGCTTAATTGGTACATTTAAGTAGTGCAATTTGTCTTGTCACAAGCCCCTTGATCTAATGGTCTGATCTTCTCCCATGTTTAGGAAACTGATCCAACGGTCAAGATCTCACGCGACTTCGTGAAAATCTCCATGCAACTTCTTCGAGTATGCTGGTGCTCTCAGCCGCAGATCTTTCCTGATCCGATTCCCAGATTATCGTAGACTTTAACATAATTTTTAAGGCACTGGGGGCTCAATTTTCGAGATGTGAGCAGAGACCCTACCCAAGGTTTTTCGACATTCTGAACACACTGGTGCTCTCTGATTTTCATTTTGAAGCTTCCATGGTACGATTTTGATATATCAATGGAGAAGAAGATTTTTACTATTATTTAATACATGGGGTAGCGTGTCTGAGCGTGTAATAGGACATTTGCGCATGTTTTAAGTGTGGGGTTTTGGGTGAATTTTTTTAATCACATTTGTAAGGGGGACTTGGGTTCTATAGTTCCTGAACCTATATCATATGGTTATACAACATGTGTAATAGGGTTGGTGGTTAGGAACGATTCCTTGTTCCCATATAATCGGAACAAAACTAGACCTAAGTAATACGGTCTTAATCAATGTAACTTGAATCATTGATTAGTGGAGAGTGCAGAGCAAAGCACGAAACCTATGATAGGTATTTGCCCCATAGATGTAGGCCATTATGTCGAACCAAGTACATCCTAGTGTTATGGTTTGCATATTGTTTCTTTGAAGTGCATTTGTTTTGCAAAGTGGGTGTGGTTCACTGGTAAACCTAGCCACTATCTTGTGATGATAGGTGGATGACCATACGACTATGTATTTGCAAACTGGTAAACAATTGGGAACAGCCCAGCTAGTTATAGTGTTGGTCTGGTCAGGACAATTAAACATGAAAATTTTAGTAGACACAAATTCACCCCTCTCTGTGTGTTGAGTGCCATTCATCACAATGATCAATGTACAAAGGAAATGATATGATGACAATGTCAAACCCAAGACCCAAGAATGAAAGCACAAAGATAGGTCTAAAGTCGACATACATCTCGACATTACTGGGGGTATAGGGGTTCCAGCCATTTAATGAGCAATGTGTGATGCATTCTGGCACGTTTAGTGGTTAATCATGTGATGGTGATCCATTCCGGCATGATTGGATACCAAACTACCACCCGAAGTGTCTTTTTTTTTTTTTAACCCAAATATTCTCTAGGACCCGGGCTGGCCCCTAGGCTTTTATTGAAATTCACATGACTAAAAACCAATTACAAGGGGGGGGGGGATATACCCGTCTTACCCCAACCCACTTACAAGCATGACACTCACACTACTCAGATACTCTCACTCCCATACAAATCCCTCCTAAAATCCTTGCCTAACAGATGGGATTCCCAGGGAATCCTCCTAAACAATGCGATTGAGGCCTTCAGGTAATGCTAAGCTTGATCCAAACTTGGTGCTGGTGCTTGACATGCAAGCATAGTTAGCAAGCCAATCTGCAGCTCTATTTCCTTCTCTGTACATAAAAACAATATCAGCCTGCATCTCATCCATAAGTATTTCTATCTCATTATACCAGTACCATAGCTTCCACACACTGCATTTCCTCATGAGAACACAATGCACAGTAAAGGCCGAGTCCGAATTTACCACAACTCCTCTGAGACCCATTTCCTCGCAAAGCTTGAGCCCATCCCTCAACGCCCTAAACTCTGCAATTGAGTAAGTACAGTCTCCATAGTAGTTGGCGAAAGCTGCCAGGACCCTCCCATCACTATCCCTTATAACTCCCCCTCCTCCCCCAATACCAGGGTTCCCCTTGCATGCCCCATCGATATTGAGTTTAAAACCATTCAAGTGAGGGCGCCAAGAGACCACCCTAGGGGGCTTCACCTTTACGGGTTTTGGCTTAAAAATTTGCAGGAGCAGTTGTTCACTTGTAGAGGGTTGTTTAGGAAATGATCCATAAAAGGGGATCTCACTCACCCAATTTTTGATTGTCTCAATGATCACCAAGGCAGGTCGACGTTTCTCATTGTGCCTCCTCCAGTTTCTTTCTTTCCATAATTCCCAAATGATGAGTGAAGGCATTAAGACCATAATTACCCCGCTTAAGTTTCTCCCCCTGCCTGTCCTTGCTAATAGAGAAGCTTATTGTGAACTGTTTGATGGTGAATTAAAGGCACATCAAAAATTCTTTCAAATGCATTCCATACCTTAGAGGCAGTTTTCCCTTCCACCAAGCAGTGCGAGGCTCATTCAGACTTAGGCTTACCACAGCATTGACACTTGGACACCAACGAGATTCCCAACGACTACAGTGCATCATTCGTGGGTCTGCCACCGGTTAGAATTTGCCATGAAAAGAAACCAATTTTAGTAGGTAGAGAGCGGTTCCAACACCATTTTGCGAATGGCTTTAAAGTGCTCCTCTCCCTAATCACCTCCCAAACAGCTTTGGTAGAGAAAGTACCATCACTCGCAAGCGCCCAAACAAGCTTGTCCTCCTTGTGAGAAAGGTAAAGCTTGCGATTAAGAATGTCCTCCAACACCTCATTCGAGTCAATCCATAAAGAAATGTCATGCTTCCAGGACCCATCAGTGTTGATGAAGTCTTTGACACGAGCCTCTAGATTCAGATTGATGCCTCCCCCATCCACATAGTCAATTAGAGATCCCCAGCCCGACCAGTTATCCAGCCAAAAGAGGGGTTCCCCCTTCCCAATCAGCCATCGGGAATTTGAAAGCAGGAGATCCTTGTTAAGAAGGACTCTCCTCCAAGAGATCGAACCCGAATTTCTAGGTGTGGCCAAAGTGAGGTGCATTTGCCTAAGGTATTTAGCTTTGAACAGGGCACTCCACAGCGACTTTCTAGCCATGGTTCTCCATAATGCCTTCAATCTCAGTGCTTTGCCAATATCTTCCATGCATCTAATCCCTAATCCCCCCTCTGCTTCAGGCCTCATGATATTCTTTCAACTCACCCAATGGTGACGTCCACCCCATTCCGACTGCCCCCATAAAAAATTAGCATAGATTGTATTGAATTTCCCGATCACCACTTTGGGTGGGTCCAGAGTGGAAATGATGTGGATTGGCATAGAAGAGAGAACATGTTTCAGTAAGATCACCCTTCCTCTTGCTGAAAGTAACTTGCTCTTCCAACCTGCAATTTTAAGCCGTACCTTAGCCAAAAAATCATCAAAGAAAGATATGCGAAGCCTACCCGAGTAGAGGGGTGCACCCAGATAGGTAAGGGGAAGCCCTTTCTTTTTTAAGCCTGTAATTCTTTCCACCATACTACATGTGGTTTCGGTGGTCTTGTTGCCAACCACAAAGCAGCTCTTTTGCTTATTCACCAGCTACCCAGAAGCCTTTTCATATCTATTTATCAAGCATACTATGTGTTTTATTGAATGCTTTAAACATCTCGAGAATATTATAGTGTCATCAGCAAAAAGGCTATAAGAGATCCCTTGGCATCCTCGCGGCAAACTAAAATATATAGCTCTCCCTTCAAGGAATAGAGTTTGAAGCCCTCTACTCAGCACCTCTTCTGCAATTATAAACAATGCTGGAGACAGTGGATCGCCTTGTCGAACACCTCTAGAAGATTTAAAGAAACCTGTAGGCCCACCATTCAAAACAATGAAAAACCAACAATTCTCCATCGTTTTCTTTATTAAATTAATCCACTGCCCCGAGAAGCGAAATTTTTCCATCACCTTGTACAAGAAGCTCCATTCAAGCCGGTCATACGCCTTTGCCATGTCCAGCTTAAGAATCAGCTTCCCACCTCTAGTTTTCCTATTGATGTCTTGAGCCACTTCTTGAACCAGAGCAATATTGTCATGAATGTTGCGACCCTAGACAAAACCTCCTTGCTCCTCCGAGATTATGAGAGGGAGAAGTGGTGAGAGGCGTGAAGAGAGAGTCTTAGCAATGATTTTGTAGGAAAAATTACATAAATTGATGGGTCTAAAGTCTGCCATTACCTTTAGATTGTCCTTCTTAGGAATAAGGACCAGATGCGCCGAAGTGAAGCTTCTTGGCAGGTACCCGCTAGAGAAAAAATCTTTGACAGCTTCCCAGACATCCACCTCAATAATATCCTAACAGGTGGTGAAGAAGTGCCCAGAAAAACCATCTGGGCCTTGTGCACTATCCACAGCCAGATAAAAAACAACGCTCTTTACCTCTTTTAAGGATGGGATCCCGACTAGACCGCAATTATCCTCCTCAGAGATTACATGGGGAATAGAGCCAAGCAACTCTTCATCAGCCTGAGAACCCTGAGAAGAGAAACTGTCAGAAAAATATTTTATTTCTTCCTCTGTCACCCCCGCCTCCCCCGTGACCCAATAGCCGAGGTCATTCTTAATGCACTCAACATCCTTTTTTGCATCTCCTCTGTTAAATCCGCGCCCAAACCCCGATTCAGATGTTAAATCTGTGCCTAAACCCCGATTCAAAGCCCGGTCTAACCGATCTGGTTAAACTTGTGTAGAATCGGCGGCGGGGTACTCCAGGCAACTATGGGCAATGATTCTCAAACCGTCCCATAAGATCGTTAATTTTGAGATGGGGGAGGTCATCGTGGATAGGTTCATCGACAAAGACAGGGGGAAGTTTGTAAATAAGGGAGTGTTCTCGGCGTACCCTCCGCAGGCGGACCCGTGGGGCCCAGCCCAATTCGATGTACTGCTTTACGACGATTGGGAGTAAGTCATTATTCTTATACTCCATTTTAAGCATAGATGATTGGGCTTGGGGTGTATAACACCCCTTTAATTTATAGATAGAGAAGGCCTGTGGGCCTCATAAAGTTGAGGCCCAATAACTTGAACTTGAAACCAAGATTTGGTGTCCAACCAAACAGACCCTAGAGCATTTAGGCCCTAGGGACCTTTTGGGATAGATAGCACCAAAACCACTGTTCTCATCTCATTCTAAACCTAAATTGATTTGGGGGAAAAGAAGAAAAGAAGAGAAAGAAGAGAAAGAAGGAGAGGAAGAAGGAAGAGAGGAAGGGAGGAGGATTCACTCCCTCACCATCTCCATTTGGTAAGTCCCTCACCTAACCACCATTACTTCTCTCATCTCCATTTAACCTCTCCATCCTTGGATTTTGGGTGGTGTCCTACCATTAATGGCTCACCAACCTATTAGAGAAACCATTAATGGAAGGTACTAAAACCTCCTTGATGTGGTAAGTAAAGGTTTCCATCCTCCCCATTTGGTGACCTAAGCCATCAATGTCAACTCTAGCTCAAGAATACATAAGCTAGGGTTCATTGATTTTAAATCTATAACCCATCTCATGTGTAAGCTTGGATTTATAAACCCTCTTGTTTAGGAGACCTAAAACCCTAGATTTGGGTGATAACTCTAACCATAATAGTATGGTATAACCCTAGGATATACCCATTTAAGCCATGAAACCAAAGCCCAAGCAAAATATTTCAATGTAGGTCTTTTCTGTAAAAAGGTAGATGCCGTCGGCTGAAAACGGTAGAAGCAACCCAGGTGCCCTTCTACCTTTTTCAGGTCTGCCTTTCTACCTTTTTCTCTCTGCCTAAAAAAGGTAGAATGAAAATGGTAGAAGCAACCCAGGTACCCTTCTACCTTTTTTCGGTCTGCCTTTCTACCTTTTTCTCTCTGCCTAAAAAAGATAGAATGAAAACGGTAGAAGCAACCCCAAAACCTTTCTACCGTTTTCATTAATTGCTTCTACCTTTTTACAATATTAACCTTTCTGAACTCCTATTGATTCCTATCCTTTTGGGAACCTTAGTAGTAGCCTCTTGTGTGTCTTTTTGTGCATCTAGGGCACCCAAACACGGTGGTCGACTCACATTCTAGCACGCTGGATCACCCACGACTCGATCAAACCAAAACTCAAGGTGAGGAAATCGGATACCCGAACCTATGTTTGAAAATGTGTTATGTTTCATGGTTGTGATTTACCTTTATTTACATGTATGAATGGTTATTGAGCATGGTTGGTTGATGGACCATGTGTTGTAAGAAATGTGTTGATTGAAATGCTTACATATTACATGTATAGCTAGGGTGCATTTTACTTTAAATTCTTTAATTGCTATATGACATTGGCATGAGAGCATATGGTGTGTGCGTTGAAATGGATAACATTATGTGACGTTATATTGAAATGTGAGAATGGTTAATGATGATGGAATGTGTGAGCGTGATGGGATCCAAGTACCGTAGTGTGCGCCGGGCTTGGGATCGATATCTGTATTGTGATTGTATGTGTGCGTGTAAAGCTGGGGGGAGCGTGATGATAGCGAGCCCGACGGAGGGACTATGGACTCGGCCCCTGGCTTACACGTGTACATACTCACCTTTTCTAGGTACTAGATGTCATTGGTTAGGTCGATATCGTACCCCGTACTACGACCCTTGCCAATAGGGGTTTACGTGTTGGATAATCCCCCACGGGGACACCAGTGTGTTCCGATTGAGGTGCTGGGAGCGGCGATTCCGACGCGAGGACCGGAACCGTGGCAGTGGGATTAACTTTGGGGGTTTGCTGGGTAAACCAGTGTGTATCGATTGAGGTGCTGGGACCGACGAGTCCGATCGAGGACCGGGACCGGCAGGCTCCCTACTCAACTCGGGTTTGACATCGTCGGAAGGCCATCCGCGTGAGAGAGATGGAGGGCCGGGGATGCTACCTAGGGCGTTGCAGTAGTACTATACCTGACTTAGAGGTTAGAGTTAGGTGCACATGTAATTATTGCTCCATGCATCATAACGTTATCATCCATGCATATTCTAACCCTTTGCATGATTTAATTTACTCATTGGGCTCAGTGGAGCTCACCCCTCGTAGAAACTTCCTTTTCGATGATGATGCAGGTTTGGTGGAGCCAATCGGCTCGGAGCCTATGGCCCCTGAGGACGGCAGTGGCGAGGACTGGTGGGCCCCTGAGGAAGGGGAGCATGGACTAGACTGCTACTGTGAGACTTGCTACTTAGGAGAGTAGCTTCTTGAGACATTGGGCCGATGGCCTCTTTTGGATATTACCTTTCGATACTAACTACTTCATTATTTTGATCCCGTCATGAAGAATGTATTATTTATATACTATGTAATACATAAGTCCTGATGGGATGTCATCATGGTTTTGAGTATGTTTGTGGCGATTTATTAAGCAGGGATAAACATTGACCGTTATGTTATTATAATATCATTTAGCTTCCGTTACTCTGATTTAATTAAATATTATAGTCTCTCCTGATCATTTGGGTCTTATGCGGTGTGGAAGAGTTAGCTTAAATACTGCATCTGTGATCCTGGCGGTATTACGGGAGCGTATTTGTATGCTCTGGTCACAAATTCTGGTGGTTCAGAATTCAGGGTGTGATATCCTCGCTTTCACCAAGTCATGAAAAAATCTTATATTTCTGTCACCCTCTTTCAGCCATTTCACTCTGGATTTTTGGCGTAAGAAAATCTCCTCTTGCAATAGAACCTCTTGAAGGTTCTTCTTGGCTTCAGCCAAGCTTCCTCTATGAGCCTCACATGGGTCTTGGTTAAAAGTGATCTCTGCATGGCTAACCCTGTCCTCCGCATTGCGCACATTCTAATGAATGTTCCCAAACGTATTCTGATTCCACGACCGAAGATGAGTTCTGAGGAGCTTTAACTTTGCATAGAGAATGTAGAGGGGAGAACCCACCACCGTATTGGACCAACACTGCTTGACTATACTAAGAAAGTCAGGGTGGTACACCCACATTTGCTGGAATTTAAAAGTCGACACCCTAGAAGTAGTCTGGTTTGCACAATCAAGAAGGATCGATGAGTGATCAGAGCTGGCATGAATGAGATGCTCCACCCGAGAACTCTGGAAAGCCGTGGCCCACATGTTATTAAAGAAAAAATGGTCCAGCCTCGCCAAGATTTTGGCATTTCCAACCTGGTTATTAGTCCAGGTGAAGGAGCTTCCACTAAAACCACCATCCAATAAGCCTGCCGCACTCACAAAGCTGCCAAAATCCTCAATCGAAGCAGAGTAGGCTGCTCTTCCCCCTACTTTCTCTGTCGGGCTGACAACTGTATTAAAACCACTCTCTATCATCCAGGGAAGCCAATTGTCTGCCAAGTCCTTCGCAAGACTAGTCCATAGTGCCCGACGATCTGCTGCCAAGTTGAGAGCATGCACGAAGGTTATGAGCACTTTCACGGACATGTTCACCATACATTCCAGTGAGATGTACTGGAAATGAGTTCTCACTACAGCAGCCTAGAGATCACCCTTCCAAAAGACCCAAATTCTGTCACCATTATCTACTCCATTAAACACCATTGTACTCATGCCAAGCCATCGCATGATCCGATCAGCTTTCGAAAACTGAATTTTTGGCTCTGCTATCGCCACAATGTCTACTTTGCACGTAGATATGATGGATTTCAAATGCCTCATAGAAGGCTTATTCCCAATCCCTTGATGTTCCAGAAAAGACTAATCATGGAGAGTATCTTGAAATGGGTTTGGCAGTCCTAAGGGACCTTGTGACACGTCCAGCCTTTTCCATTGTACCCTAGCCTGGCTGCTTGGTTTTTTCCCCCATCACTGTTCCTGCAACAGATTGCTCACGATCCAATTCATGAGGGCCTCGTTGCGATCCTATGCGAACCACAAAGGTGGCATAAGCCTTGTTCATCATGACACTGGCTTGACGCAGCTCCGCCTTAGTTTCATTGCCATTCCATCGAGTAGGGAGCTTTGGAGCATAGGAATCATCCTTAGTATAGGCACCCATGCACTTGAAAGGTTGGAGAGTTCTGGATTCTAAGGGGAGGGTGGGCTCCAGGTTTGCTGCCATGTGTTGCTCCATTACTAGTGCTTCAACGAGTGCATTATCGCCTACAATTTGGCCCTCTTCCAATGCTTCCATCTCCTGACTATATTCGGGAATCGTCTCCAACCCCTTATCCGTTGGGCCACCACCCGTAGCACTCCGGTCATTCAGCCCGTTGTTTCCAGTCTGCCCTAAAACCTACACCTCCACAAGGTTATTATGTTCATCTGAGGCCCCTTGGCTGCGGTCTCCACCATTAAACTGTTACCCTTCTGCACAAACACAACTGGACTATCATCAGGACTCGCTAACCCACATTCAACTAGAAGATCCCCCCTTGGCTCTTGGTTGATCATCACAGCCTTACCCTTCTCTTTGGACACCACATGCTTGGCTGCAACGACGGGAATGTTGTTCGGTTCCCCACTCTCATCACATGCGATCATAGCCATATTAACTCTTTCCACCTCTCCACGTGCCGCCTTCCTACAGTTCACCCTTGTATGCCCTAATTTAGAGCACACCCTGCAGTTTACAGGCATTCTCTCATAAATAACTCGCTGAAAAAACCCTACATCCCCACACCCAATCCAAATGCGTTTTGAATGATTGGCGTTGAGGTCGAGTTCAACATAGGCCCTAGCCGTAGAGGTTCTGGTGCAACCCAACATAGTCCCATCAATCTTCAATACCTTCCCTATCACCTCTGCAATCGACCATAAAAAAGAACCCTGATACAGATTAACCGGGTGGCCTAGGAGAGAGATCCACACTGGTGCGATGGGGGGTTCCAGCCCAGATTTGAAAGCCCTGGTCCACTTGAAGAAATGGAAGGAGAAACCCTTGATGAAGACCACTTCCTTGAGCCAAACTCTCACATAATCCATCTGATTCTGAAATCGAAGGAGGAGGTGATGCGAGTCCAATGAGGATACACACACATCCGTAGCGAGATGGAACGAAGCCTGAAGACACTTCTTGACATCGAACAAGGATGGCATGCCGTAGGAGCATTTCGCAATAAGAGCCAACTTGAAAGGCTCTTCTGAGATCGCAATCTCTTCGGATGAGAAAAACACTGTCGGAGATCCCAAGTGGGAGGAGGGGGTCTTCACCGGCACTTGGGAGGATGCCAACGAGGTTGCAGGTGCCACCACTGCTGCAAACGATCTGAGCAGCGCCATGGAGGGGCCAGGCTGCACCAAACAGCCCGCCGGCGGCAGCCGGATAGCTGGAGGATCCTCCCCTGCCGTGGGAGGGCCAGGCATCGAAACCCTAAACACATGCACTAAACCCTAACACTGTCGCTAGAAATCACTATCGCATCACAATCACATCTACACATAACAATACCATTCCCAATAAGATTCATACAGTCTTCATAAAAAATGTATACAAAAATATGTAACATCTACCATGCTATCATGTACCTAAAATCTTCAAACGTCCATTTTGCTATCTCATACCTCACCCCCCCCCCCCCGAAGTGTCTTAACTAATGTGTTATATGATCAAATGGGGATGTTGAGGCTAGGACCTCTATAAGAGAATTTTTTGTATAAACAATTGATCAACGATGAAACTATGATTCTTCACGACGTAAGTAATGTAAATATTATTCATTCCATGCTAATGTTGAATGTTACATTAATGTATCATGAATGAATGAAAGTTATGATCTATTGTAAGAACCATGATTCTCATCCTTATTATTTCATGTTTACACGACCTATGTATATGTATTAGTGCATAGTTGTTTATCTTGCTCATTGGGCTATAAAGCTCATCCCATTATTGTTAAATGTTTCTATAGATCAAGGAGCCAAGGATAAGGGAAAAGGTATAGTGATTGAGCAGGATTAGTCGGATTGAGGAGGAGGACCTTATTCGGCTTTCAGTTTAGATAAGGTCGTTATTATGAATGCTTAGATATATGTTTTGAACAATGTTTTTAGAATTTCGTATGGATGACTGTAATTATTCAGGTTAGATGCCAACAGTGGTTGTTTGATCCCTTAACTTTGTTGTACTAGCATCCATAACAGAGCGTGGGTCGCAGCTCTAATAATATTTTAATGAGAGATCGGAGCCACATGGAATTTCTTTGAAAATTCCAAGACTCCGATATCTGAGACTAGCGATTTCGGCATCGAAAGGCTTTGACCCCCAGATCTGTATACGATACTTTCTACAGCATAGAGCTACCTTTTGGTCCTAGATGATGATATCGTCACTTAGGAGACGATGAAAAAAGGACGCCCATGCACTATAAGCGACCTCCGCAATACCACACAAGAAAATGGTGGCAAATGATATAAGTGCGAACAAAGGCCAAGACGAGAGATACCCCCGGGCTGTCCACAATTAAAGACATGGTGCCCTTTATTGAGGCCCTCCAATGAAATCCCGTGAAGGTTGACTAGTTGATCTATGCAGGATATGGCGTCAGTATGGTAGGGCTTCGTACAGTTATTTGACTGTGCAAAGTGATTACCCACATCCCAATCGAGTGTGTTAGAGCTTTTTTTTAGTTTTAACTTGAAGAGGTGCAACCTGTAGTGATTGTTAGATCAGTTCTCACTTATTTGGACTAAAAAAATACACTGCAAAGAAGAGTTTAATTAGGATATCTTGAAGAGTTGGTAGTATGTAAAGAATCATGTAAATATGATGGAAACCCCTTTTATGAACTTGGGTTTCCCATTGGTGCAAGGATGAAAGCATCAAACATTTAGAATCCTACTATTGAGAGAATGAAAAGAAGATTAGGTGGGTAGAAAAGAAGATACTTTATCTATTGGTGGCAGGTTATCCCATATTCAAAGCACGTTGAGAAACATTCGTATTGACAAGTCTTTGAGAGGAAGAGGAAGGTGCCCCTAGTGAAATGTTGTAGTTGTGAAGCTTGAAGAAATTTGGTGGATTGGGTTTAAAACACTTTAAATTGACAAAAAAAATCCCCTTGGCTGTGTGTATTTGGAAATCAGTGTAGAAGTGGTTCTATGTTCAAATAAAATAAAATAAAAAAAGAGCATCTCAGTGCATGAGGCTCCCGTTACTGCAGGGTCTGGGAGGAGCAAATGTATGCAGCCTTACCCCCTGCGAGCCGCAGGAGAGGCTGTTTCCGAGTTTCGAACCCGCAAACAACAGATTGCAATCGCAACAGCCTTCTATGTTCAATTGTTGGGTTACATATGCATGTAGGAGGAGGATGGGTTCCAGAAGAATTTCTGCTCCTCATTGCTTGGGGGTTTTGAAGAATAAAATGAACAATACCTACCATGTCCAAGCATGGGTTGGTGAAAGGCCTTATAAGGTGGGGGATCCTTCTTTGGTGAGGTTTTCGAGTGATACTTGGGTTGGTGAAAGGCCTCTGGCTCCTGTTTTTGCTGGCCTCTACAATCTGGCTTTGGATAAAATTGATGTGTTACAGAAGTATTTGGATAATTGTAATGGGAAGATCTTCTGGAACCTGATCTTTCAAAGGAATTTAATGGACTAGGCCCTGGAGAATTTTCAAACTCATTGCAGACTATTCAAGGGGTTTCTTTGTATGTTCTTCACCTGATTGCAGAGTAAGGAAGAATTGTGCTAAAGGTCATTTCTTTGTTAAAGAAGATTATGAATCCTTATCTGATGCTGGGTCTGGAGATGTCTGGATTTTTTGCTGAACAGACATTTCAAGTCAGATAGGAAATGTTACCTTTTTTTTTTTGCTGCTGTATGGAGATGACAGAGCACATATTTCTGCATTGGTATGTTTCTTCTTTCTGGTCCTATCTTGGTGTTGAATGGGGTTCTCCTTGTTTGAAGGTGATTTATACATCCAGGCCAGTGGTGAACCTAGAAGATTTATTCTATAGAGGTGTTTCTTGTGGATTTGGAAGGGACAGAACAACTGAATTGTTGATAAATCAAGAAATTGGTGGGGATTTGGAAAGGACAGAAAAACAGAATTGTTGATAAATCAAGAAATTGGCTTAGGCTGATGCTGATGGTAGGTCTTAAATGACAAATTTGGCTATGTCATTAGGGAGAGAGTTTTCCCCACCTTTTTTCCCCTGTTTTCCCCAAACTTTATAAGTACATGTTATGTAAACTTTGGCTGTTCTTTGTATAGGGCGTGCCCAGTGCACAAAGCTCATGCCACTGAGGGGTCTGGGGAGGGTCATAATGTACGTGGACTTACTCCCACTTTGCGGAGAGGCTGTTTCCCAACTCGAACTCGCGACCGCCAAGTCACAATGGAGCAACCTTAACTTTGGTTATTCTCTGTGTATCTCCTACATATCTTTACATTCTTCCCTCTATTTAAAAATAAAAATAAAAAAATCTTTTCCCTTGCCTATCAGAAGAAGGGGGGGGGGGGGGGGGGAGATTACAGAGTTGGCTTTTATATGCATGTAGGTGGTTTTGTCTTCTTTGAGCTATGGAAATTTAAATCTAAGTTTCAAATTGGAAGCTCTACGCATTCATATTTTGAATTGCATTTGAACAGAATCTTGTGCCATTATTATGGTAGCTCACTATTTTTAATTCCATAAAATTCCATGTGATGAGGTCCATGAATGCAAAAGAGGTATCATGGCCTTTCAATGGCCTCAATTTGGGTATGAGAGACCTGCACCAGCAGTCAACAATCTCACACCCCCTCATTTAGAAAGAATGGTTGACACCACATTAAGCACAATTTATTGAGGATGTCAAGAATAAACCTTTCTGTATTTACTAGGTTTTATTGGATCTGATGGGGAGTGATAGAGTATCAATCATTTCATTAATAGCTAGGCTATTTACAACTCAACTAAGCCTTATCCCAACTAAATAGGGTCAGCTACATGGATCCAGTTTAGCCATTGAACTGTATTTAAAGCCAAATAGCTTGGGTTACGTGCAGGGAAAAAGTCATGCCTAATTGTATCTTGATTAGGATTTGGAGAGATTTGAATAGTTAAAATCCTTCCATATATTTTTTCTGTTTTGTGAGAATGAGAGACTTGGATATCAGTTTTCTCTTTTAATGTTTGCTGTTCATAGTGTATACAATACAGACATATTATGGGGACCTTGGTTTTCATCTTCAATTTTTTTTTCTTCGCTTGTTCAGCTTGTATTTTTTGTTATGCTTGTATCCTTCTTTCTTGGGCCGATTGCATTACCATCTGTTAAAAAAAAATAGCAAATATTTCTAAAAGCAGTCCATTCACTGACCCATAAAGGTTTCTGTCCATCCCAGACATGTCCAAAGAATCTTCCTGTTGTGAAAGATCCAAGCTGGGTTCTTGTGTTGACCCAACTAGAATAGGAGTCAGGTGCATAATTCAAAAACTCAGGTTTCGATCTTGTTTTGGCCTTACTGAAATGCCTGAATTTAGCCGAAACAGTGCATTTTTTTGCTATGAGTTTTGGTTGGCCATTTTGAGGGGCAAACGGCTGGAATGAAAGAAATTTTCGCCGAAACAATGGATATTTGTCTACAATGTAGACATGATCGAATGTCCCAAATAACTGATGACCTAAGTTTTGACCCAATTGGGGACCCAACTGCCCAAGTGCTTGCTGGTTTGAGTGGTTCTCCAAGTGAAAGAGATGCTGCCATATCTGATAGACTTATTTTTCTTCTGTTGACCTTTTCTAAAAACCTGGAAACAAGGAATAGTGAGAGGGGAGGGGGAAAAAGAGTCGTTATGCTCTTTTTATACAACAATCAGCCCCGCAGATCTGTTTAATGAGCATAATGAGGCTGGCCAACAACAAAAGAACTCTTGCATCAACTTGTTGGAACATAGGAACCTTTAGTTTTATGGCAACCATATTCATCGGAAAGCTTTAAATGATTTGGGCATAAAGACATGATTTGCTAGCTAGTTTGGAGGAAAGCCTTGGTTTTGCCAATATAACTAAATAAATAAATAGATGGAGGAAAGCCTAATAACCCGGACAGAGACACGTATTTGGACACTTAATGGGTCAAGAATGTTCAGTGAACTCCTAGTTTCTCTCCTTCTTTGGTTCCTTCCCAAGTTCTTTCCCCTTCAAAGCCTGGATGTGGGCAGTGTCGGTCTTTGTTGTTTCATGCTCTTTGAGGCACTTTTAATTCAAGTAGTAGTACAAGGTGGTGGAGTGGGTGTTTAGTTCCAATTTTCTGGGACCGTGTGGTACCAGAGCCACCTTTCTCATATATGGATGTCATATAATTAATTGTATGCAATTATCATAGTAGGGATGCAATCTTTTTAATGGAATATTCATGATAGAATATGGTTATGGATGGTTATACATGGCCTGTATTATGGTTGTAACAACCTTCCCACATACACATGAGTTGTTACAAGATAGTTATTCATGTAACAACCTTATCATGTACACATGGGTGGTTATGGTTGTTGTAACAACTTTTGTATGATGATTAAATTTTTTGATTTTGTAATTATTATATTTTATTCCATCATAGGATTAAATCCCATTATTTCAGATTAAATAAAAAAAAAATTTTGTACCCTAGGTTCACTACGTATGGACTGCTGCCTCTGCACGCTCGCGGCCTGCACCTAGCGCCCGCACAGTGTGCAGTTGCAGCAGAGCCGCGGCCTCTACCTCACGCTCGTGTGATGTGTGGCTGCGGCAGAGGAAGCTCATCCCTCGAGAATCTTTGTTTTTAGATATGGATACAGGAACAGCGGATCCAGCTGAGGTTGATCCAGCTTACTATCATGAAGAGAGCTACGAGGCTTGGGGTGCTCAGCTTGAAGAAGAGCATGGACCCAACTGTGCCTGTGAGGCGTGTGCTTACGAAGCACAGTAGTTTGGGCTTAGGCCCAAACCTTATGGACTTCACTTTATTGACTTTGTGAAGACTTAACGATGAATGTAATAGATTATATTTGGCACATTATTACTTTTCTTTATATCTTATACTTGATATTTAGTATTTGGAATCTATTGATAATGTGAATATTTGGGGTAAATTTACAATTATGTATATGATATCACTTAGAATTCCTAAATACATGTGATTGTTATTATAATTATCTCCAGCTGTAACTCTGATTAGTTTCATATTCATTGAATGAGAAACTGAATAGTGTACATGACACAACAGAGAGTCGATCCTGTGGTTTGGTGTGGAATACAGGGGTATTCCTATCACATTACCTTTGAGTCAGGGATAGAGGTGTGACTCTCTCTCTCTCTCTCCAGCTATGAATATGATTAGGGTTGCAGAGGCAAAAAAAAGGAGACACAAATAGGAGTGTAAATGAATAGCCAAAAATCGTTTCTGTATCCGTATTCGTATATGTTTAGCACTATCCGAATCTGTCCGAAAGCTAAACGGATGCGGATAAGGATAGGCTATAATTATCCGAAAAGCTATTTTTACGTGTAAAGGGATAAAATATTCATTCCATATCCGTGTCTGTATCCATTTAGCACTATCCGAATCTATCTGATAGCTAATAGGATGCGGATGCGGATGCGGATGCGGATATAGCACTATCTAAGCTAAATCCGATCCGTTTACAACCCTGGACGCAATGATACAGAGGACAAAGCAAGAAACATAGATCTTCAACACTTACCTTCACCGGAGATGGACCTTTTTTCTTGCCGGAGTTTGCAAGAAGATACCTTGGAGCTCAGTGGTTTTGCAGAGTGTCCCCTCCCAACAAACGATCAAAATGGTAGCATTGTCATTCAATTTATGAAGTTTCAGTATAAGAGTAAAATAGTCTTTTCCAAACTATAACTAACACCAGACTAACACCGTCATCTAGAGGAGGTGCAAATATAATAATAAAAAATAAAAGGAAAGACTTTGTAATTAAGATAAAATGATCATTCTACCCCGATTTAGGGAAGATGAGTTGCGGGTTGTTTTTTTAGGTAAGGTCATTTTGGTCATTTTACCCAATCAAAGGACAGAATGGTCCATCAATGTTCAAAAATAGGATCCGTTTTGAGGAGTGCACATAGAATGAGTGAAAGTTCGAGGGGGGCAACGGTGCATTTGGCCATTTTCAGGGGGAGGGCATTTGAAGAAAACCCAAAATAAATCATGTGAAAAGACACCTCTCACATGGATACCGTGAGGGAGTGTTGAGTGGTCGTTGTCACAAAGACTAGGAGAGTACACTTGCCAAGTGGGCGACGACTACTCATTGATTTGATATTCCTTTTAATCCTTTAGTCATTTCTCTCTCAGAATGTCACAGCGGCATACGCATACAAACAAACAAAGGACGACAAAGTAGAATACGAGTAAGGATAGTCTTGCTGATTACTTCAACTGATTCCTTTATTTTATTATGGCCTTCGGGATTGGTCGGGGAAGGAGAAGTTGCAGAGGGAGTGTTGCAACGGAAGAGATTAAAATTCTACATGAGAGGATTTCCTTCGAATTCTTTGAACATCAATGATGAGAGTGAATTGGCTTCGTGTTCCGGCTTCCGGCTTCCGATGAGTTGCAAAGTGGCAGTGGTGCCGACAGCAAAGGGAGAGAAGATTCTGGATTCCAACTCAATTCCACTCTTTCAATACCTGAATCAACTAGATAAATCAATGGCCAACCACGCACTCAATCAAATGGAGAAAATAAGAAAAGGAAACCAACATTATCCCACAGTCGCACAGAACATGAACCACTAAACGCTACCCTTTTTTTTTACTTTTCAATTTCTACATTTTTTTTTTTGGGAGTGTTGTACGGAGGTACAAGAACATGATGATTGGCAAAGAAAACTAAGCCAGAGTTACAACTATCAGACCTTGATCTATCTATACAAAAAACAAAACAAGAGTCCAGAAAGAAAAGGAGACACTATTCAAACTCCTAAAAATCCTTTTGGCAGCGTTCCAAATCCAAATCTTGCCAAGTCTCCAAACCTTCAACGAGGCTGTTGGATGCGGCGAGGGCTGCACTTTGGGCTTAAGCACTGGGGTGCCTTCTCCCTATACTTTGCAGGCTCCACCATATACTTCACTCCTCTTTCCTTAGGAGATTTCAACAATTCAAGGTTCTTCATCAAAGCTTCATTAGCGTCAGACGCCAAGCCATTCCGTGGTCTCCCTTTTGCTATCACAGCTGATTCGTTTGAATCTTCCATAAACCCCACAAACTCCTGCATTTGAAACTCCAAAGTAGGTTCCTCATCAATGCCAAGATCAAATGAGTCTGGAAGCAAATTTGCTATGTCATCATCCTCATCAACGGAGTAGCTGATGAAGCTCTCCTCTTCCTGATGCTGGGATAGCCAATAGTCACGGAACCATGTAGAGGTCTTCACCAACTCCCACCACTCTTGGGAGAAATCCTCTACTTGCCGAAAAGCTGCTGGGATAAACACAGGGGCATATGGGTTTAGAGTTGATGTTCTTCCTGAAACTACTGCCATCGCCTCTACTTGATTACCTTGTCTATTTGCGTTTCAATCAAATCTGTATATTTGACAAACCGGATGTAAAAGCGCTGAGACAGAAAATCGAATTGGGTGACCCAATAAAAAAACAAAAGTAAAACTTTTACATTCTAGCAACTAATTCAAGAAATTCCTAAACGGATCATGTATCTACTGAGAATTTGCAGAGTGATTCAGAAACAATTGGATTCGAACAAAGGGACTACCAGTAACCGAAGGCAAAAATTACTGAATAGCCAAGGTCCCAAAACACTTGCAATTCAAGCACGTAGGGATCGTTTTAGACGGAAACGCCTTCATCTAAGAGGAACCCACACCCGAGGTAGGAAATTTTTATTGCAGGAAAGTAAAACATTCATAGATTTTCGAAAACTGTTCCATATGCAGTCATCTACTAAAATCTCTAAGAATAGATCTAAGAGCGCTCACGGAGAAATCAAAACCCTTCATTCACTGAAAACAACGGAATAAGAGAAAACCAAAATCACATTACAGCGGTGGAACATTAGATCTAGAAGAAGCAAAACCTAAAATAGATCGAACAGGTTTATAAAGAACAATCGTTTCCAAAATCAAAACCAACAGCACTGGTAAAAAAATATATTCCAACATCCAATAATTCTTAAGCCGATGGAGCTTCCACTAAAAGTTCGAATTTTTAAAGCCAAAATCTTCTAAAATCCCAAACTGGAAATAATCACGGATTCAGATCCATCATCACATATCCCTTTAGATTTTTTAGATTTTCAGAACTCGAGCTAACCTAGTTACTCGATAAGCAAGCTAAAAGATTAATTTTTTCCAATTCTCAGGAAACAAAGATTTTCAGTGCGGCTCTCCAAATCCGTTGCTGGAAGGATTAAAAAAGAGAACAATTTTCACCAAAAATAATATTTCAGAACCGAAATCTTCACGGTCTCATGATAGAGACGACGAGGTCTCTCATTACCTAAAAAAATCTTAGATCTCGACCATGAGGTTTCATACGAAGCACAAGATTTCATCGATCAAAACCGCAAAAACTCCAAATCTATAAGTTCATTATAGAAAACAAATCTACTATGTATTACCTTCTCAAAAATATCTCTGCAACTAACTGATCTCCGACCATGAACCAGAATTAGAACTTGTGTAGGATCCTAAATGAGCAACCCGCTTATAAAGGCAGAGAAGGGCATCCCGAACCTATCAGGTTCGGAGATTCCAAACCTGAGATTCGGAAGCACCGGAGCTATTGTTTAGGGTCAGACGGTCTACACTACACTCTACAGCCTGTCTTCAACGTCTAGAAAACCGGTTAGCAGCCGGTCACCCATTCACAACGTCACACATAGGTCGGTGACTAGGACCACTAGGTGCTGTGTATTTATTATATTTTAATCCAAACCGTGTGGGTCCCACAATAAATAAATAAGAAAATGAGAAATCCACTGAATCGTAGATATGGGCATGGGTATTGTTCTTATAAAAAAAAAAGGCATGGGTATTGTTTATAACAACGGTCAGGATTTATCTGATTGAAGTCAATTATTGTACATTATACTCTAAGGGCATGCATGGCCCACCAATCATGCAATGTTTTTCAAATGGTTGATTGGGTCGTTGGGTTAGTAAGGAAACTGTGAAGGAAGATGATCGGGGTTCGTTAGACGCAGGGATACGTTAGACATCTTCTGGCGTGGCATCAGAGTTCGCCATGTGGATGAGTTTTCAAATAGACGGTGTGGATCGAGTTGAAAATTCATATTTTAAAATTAAAATCTCCTAACGTCCATCACATGTGTACCAGACTCATCTTTCCCAATTTGATCTTTGCCGTTCAAATGAGAGTTCGCCCAAGTGATGAGTTCTGCACACTAGAAGATGTCTGGCACGGGACGGACCTTTGCGCCGTATTAGAGCTCGATCTCATGAAGCCGAGGTGTCCTACGAATGTCAATGATCTAGTAGTTATCAACGGATAGGATTTATTCCGTACAGAGAACTCCCTATGCCTCGCTTATTTAATCGTGTCCAACATAAAAAGGAATGAAGACAAACGTATTGGGAGAATAAAAAAGAGTTAAATACGTATACCCCTAAAGTGCATCCAATATTCCTCGTACACTCTTAAGGTTTTGATAAACCCACTTACCATTTCTATTTTACCCCCTTAAAGCCATGTAAGTTCACATTAGGCATTAAATGCTAGAAAATGATCAAACTATCATTTCTTTTATCTTTTCTAAAATTTAAAAAGATTTAATTGTCTTGATCTATTTATTAAAAATTGAAAAGATCAAAATGCCCTCATCTTCCCCAAATCATCTTCTTTTACAATATAGATATCCACCACCACAACCACTGCCACCTACCATTAACACCATCACCACCATGAAACCCCACCTACAACTCGGCCACCGTTATCAAATCCACCGAGTCCTCCTCCCTTGCCTACTCCTCCACTAACAACGCGGATTTGGAGGTCTTAATGCATTTCTAGCTTTGAGAGGACCACTGCGGTTCCATTTCCCTGTTTTGGATTTACAGCGTAGCTCATTATTAATCTTTTCTCTTTTCAAACTTTCCCATTTTGTCTTTCTACCTCACGGTGATACTCTTGCTGATTTTCTAGTTTATTTTTAGGTTTCCTTCTCCACTTTATGGTTCCATCAAGTCAGTTTGTGACTGAGTTGAAAAAGGTTCCAAGCTTGCTGAGATTGGTACATCTCGTTTCTCTGATGATTCATGATCAGACCCTTAGGTCGATTTCTCGGGAAGAGTTGTGTTGCTTCCCTCTTGTAACAAATTCCAAACAGATTACATCTTTTAGGTTTTGGGAGTGTTGATTCAAATCTCTGTGGATTGGGTCCGCAATGGGTTCAGTTGTCTACTTGCCCACCTGTATCGCGCACTCCACTGTTTGACTTCCAGGGTGAGTCGTCCGGCAACTTCTTGCCATATAGACCATTGAAGAAGCTCGTTCACATCCAAGCGAACTCAGTCAACACAGGGCAGAGTCCACCGGCGTCGTCCTCTTCGGAAAGGAAGAACCCACTTGCGGTTATTTTGGATGTCCGTGCGACTATCTGGAGGCAAACTTTGCGTCCCCTTAGGGATTTTGGGTTTGGTAAAAGGAGCATTTGGGAGGGAGCTGTGGGTCTCTTTGTGGTTTCTGGGGCTCTTCTCTTCGCACTGAGTTTGGTTTGGCTGAGGGGTTTCTATATGAGATCTCGATTGAGGAAGTACCAGGCTGTGTTTTAGTTTGCTCATGCTTGTGGCATTTCCATGAGGAACTACCAGGCTGTGTAAAGGAGGAGGAGTTGGAGGTCGTGCTGGAGGTGGGGCTTCACGGTGGTGATGGTGTTAATGGTGGATTGTGGTGGGTATCTATATGGTAAAAGAAGATGATGATTTGAGGAAGATGAGGATATTTTGGTCTTTTCAATTTTTAATAAATAGGTCAGAGCAATTAATTTTTTTTAAATTTTAAAAAAGATAGAAGAAAAGGTCGTTTGATCATTTTTTAGCATTTAATGCCTGGTGTGGACTTATATGGTTTTAAGGGGGTAAAGTAAGGGTGGTACATGGATTTGTCAGAATCTTAGAGAGGTATGAGGAATATTTGGTGCATTTTAGGGGATACGTATATTTAATCCAATAAAAAAAAAAAGCAAATATTCTTTGTATCGGGGAAGTATTCTATGCTTAGACACATGAGGTGGCAAAATGACCCCTACCCCCTAAATGGCAGGCCCATGTGTCTAGGCGCAAGTTGCGCTGCAAAAACATCAACTTAGAAAAAAAAAATGAATTTTAAAATCGTTATTAAATAAGATTCGATTTGGCTCAGCATAAATAAGCATGTAAGTATGTAACCAGTGTTTAACGAACCTAATGATATTTTTCGAAATAGAAGAGTGTTCTGAGAAGGATGGGAGCAATAAGAGAGGGGTTCGAGGAACACGCGGGGTAGGGTGAGATGATAGAGATAGAGACAGGAGTTGAGGTAGCTCAGACCGTCTTTTTCTTAGGAAATTATTAAGTTTTATATTTTTTTAGGTGGTAGGCCCCACGTAGGGGTTAGACAAGGACTAGTGCGGCAAATAGGAACCCACAAAGGTCCAGATAATGGTCCCTCCCACAAAGGAATGAATTGGGTCACACTTTTTACAATTTTACCCTCCGGCGGTTTCGTGCTCTGATCGATATCGGTTAGGAATTGTTTCGGTGTCAGTCGATACCGATAAGTAGGGTTGTAAACGGATTCGATTCGATTCGGATAGTGCTATATTCGCATCCGCATCCAATTAGCTATCGGACGGATTCGGATAGTTCTAAATGGATACGGATCGGATATTTTATTCGTTTACATGTAAATATAGTTTTTCGGATTGCTATAGCCTATCCGTATCCGCATCCGTTTAGCTTTTGGACGGATCCGGATAGTGCTAAACGGATACGTACCCTCTTAAAATGCACCCAATATTCTTATATTCCCCATATCTCCCTAAAGTTCTGACAAGTCCACATGCACCCCCTGAAAATTTCTCTATTTGCTAAAATTTGAAAGGACCAAATTCTCTCATCTTCTTTTACAATGTAGATACCCAATACTACTACCACCACCACCACCACTGCCACCCACCATTAACACCATCACCACCGTGAAGCCCCACCTCCAGCACCACCTCCAACTCCTCCACCTCTACCAATTCCACCGCCGAATCCCCCTTTCTTGCCTATTCCTCTACCAATACCGCCCGCCGCCCTTACCAAATCCAACCCCAGCTCCACCACCCTTTCCAAACCCACCTCCAGCACCGCCAACCTTTTCGATTCCACCACCAACTCCATGATCGTGGCCCTTTCCGCCCTTTCCATTCTCATCTGCAAAGCCCGTAACTAGGGCACCATTCATTTGAAGTATGAATTAATTTTGACTTTAGGTTTACCTCTTATGGCTGTGGAGCTCGGCTGGTTCTCTTCTTCCCTCGTTCTTATTCTCTTTGTTTTTTTCAAGTCCTCCTTTGTCTTCCAACTTATTCCTTGTTCTGCTCTGTGTTTTCTTTCCCTTCCCTTATTTCTTGTCACCCTTACTATTATTTTCCCTTGTTTTTTGAACTGGTGGTACCTATTGATTTTTTTTTTTTGGGGGGAAATTGTTAGAATTCGATCAATTCACTTTAGCTTGGGCTGAGAGCTAGGGAAGGCCTTCCTCTGCTCGAAGTGATTCAGCACCCCCAGTTTCAGATTGAAATACAAGAAAAGGCTATGCAAACCAAATCTGGAACTACCGCTGTCTTTTTGTGTTACCACATGAGATTATTTCAGGAATTTATGATTAAAATGTTACCTGGTCTTTGGGACTACTGATGTTTGGAAAGGGTGGTGGAGCTGGGGTTGGATTTGGTAAGGGAGAACGGTGTTGGAGGAATAGGCAAGGGAGGGGAACTCAGTGGTGGAATTGGTACCAGTGGAGGAGTTGGTGGTGGTGCTGGAGGTGGGGCTTCACGGTGGTGGTGGTGTTAATGGTGGGTGGCCGCGGCAGCGGTGGCGGTGGTGGTGTGGTGGTGGTAGTATTGGGTATCTACATAAAAGAAGATGATGAATTGGGGAAGATGAGGGCATTTTGAACTTTTCAAATTTTAGTAAATAGGTCAGGGCAAATAGGTCTTTTCAAATTTTAGAAAGGATAGAAGAAAGGGTAGTTTGGTCATTTTTTAGCATTTCACGCCTCGTGTGGACTTAAATGGCTTTGAGAAGAAAAGTAGGGGTGGTACGTGGAATTTTCAGGGGGTGTGTGTGGACTAGTCAGAACCTTGGGGAGCATGAGGAATATTGGGTGCATTTTAGGGGGTAAGCGTGTTTAACCCATTCAATTTTCTTTGGGGAATACTTATCCAAAAAAATATATTATATATATTCCCACAAACTTTTTTCTTACATTTTTCTTCCGACTATTTGGTTAGTTGGCAAACTAAAATCAATAAACATTCCTCACAAATTTGCTTCCAATAAACACCCTATGTAAATCATCTAACTATTAGAAAGAATGGAAGTGCTTTCTTCATCAGATACAATCCCAAAACAATTTTTTTGTCATGTTAGAACACATTCATCTATATTCACTACAACTACAATATACACAAGACAAAATTCATAGGTCAACTGGTTAATTCTAAAATTCAACCAAGGACTAAAGTCTTATCAGAGGAGGATCTTTGAAATTTTCAATAAGACCTACAACTAGAAGCCTTGAACTGCAACTACTAAAATCATGCATGGTTTCTACCAAAATAATAATAACTCAAAAACCCTTTCATAGAGATATAGTCACACATTACCTCCTAATCACTAGGAAAATTAGTATAATAACAGAATTAATCTTTATGAAGTTTAAGGAGGTGGGTATTCTTTAGTAAAAATTATCGAACATAGGTTGATCATGGAAAGAATGAAGGAGCTCCCATGAACTATAAATATGATCTGTAGTTAGAGATGTCACATTACAACATCTCACTCTGACCCAAAAGAAATGGGAATATACACTTCAAGAAACTTCAGACACAAGCTCCATGGCCCCACAAGCACCAACAACCAAACCATACTTCCCCAACAATCTAAGAAAAGTAGATTTCTCTTCCAAGCAATCTCCACACTTAGATTTACACCATGTGTCACACCCCGGCCCAGTTAATAAGGGCCAAGTGTGGCGGGATGTCTCTGACATCCAACCAATCCCCAAGGATCACAAGTGCAGTACCCTATTTACAATCATTGCTCACAAATACAGTAATTAGAGGCAGCGAAAATAATTAAATAATAAGGGTAACATCAATAGTAAGAGAAATCTATGTGATATTTCAAATATATAAAGGATTAAAGCTTGTGATACTACTATACAGTTCTCAAAGGTACTACAGGGTAAAACTATACAAGAACTATGTTATATCTATACAGAAATATTTATAAGCATAAAAGAGTGGGGAGATAGCCTAGACTGTCAGGCCAAGATCAGAAGAATGTGCAATCATCACATGCGCACGAAGTATCATGCGCTTCAAACTCCAGCGCCGTAAATCCATCATTAAAAGTAATTAAATCACCTGAAAAATGGGGATATTCACAGGGGTGAGCTCTCAACTGAGCCCAGTAAAGGAATGCATGCAAAACATATCGCAGCAATTATGATGAATGTCCTAAGTAAGCATGTCCTAGCATGGAAACTAAGTCTTATGAGGTATAAGTACTAATGTGGTAGATGCTAATCTCGGCCCCGAAAACACATAACCAGACGTCGATCACCCGAGCGAAACCATTCTACCACGGTGAGGACCCGCCAGATCGGCATGTCACCAAGCAGCGGACCCGACAGACCCCCAATGACCAACCCTACTGTTTGTTCCCACATCGGAGCACACACGCTAACATGGGACAGTGAATAGTACCCCAGCATACCCTTCGGCTGTACCACGGGTTGTCCAACACCTCACCCCCTATTGGTAAGGGGCGTAGTACTGGGTTATGATGTAACAACCTAGCCCAGTGCAATCTATGCATGAAGAAACATGTATGGATAGTTGAGTTGTAAGAATAAATAGTACTTCACTTTCATCAATTGAACAGTAATAATAGATATCAATGCAAATGCAAGATGCCAATGCAGCCCAGAATCACATGCAAACTAGTGCAAAGAAAAAACAAGCTAACAAACTACATGAATAGTGTATTATTGATGAAACATGACATGGTACACAAAATAAATAACAATTAAGTAACAAACACATAAAATAAGACAAATTCCCTTACCTGAATCTGTAGATCAGGTTTTAACAACTACCCTCCAAAGGTCCCAGCAACACAGACACGATTAGCGAAGAACAGGCTGAAACAGTTCCTAAACAGCAGAAAATCACCAAGCTTTGGGGATCAGAATATAACCAGGGGTCAATCCAAGGGGTCAGGGGTATTTTGGTCCAATTTGGCTGAATCGGATTCACAGGGCACCTGAATCGGACGACCGGTTCAACCCTGATTTTGCATCTGGTTCAAGGGCCAGAATTGGGGGTTTGGTCTATACTTGATGGATCTTGACATGCACGTTGTCAATTTCTGAAATTGCCTATTTTTTAAGGTGGGTCACCTCATTCAATGATTCAATTTCAAAAATTGAGCATCAATTTGGGGATTTTGGTTATTTAACCCAAATTGGAAAGCTAGGGTTCTAAAATCTGGTTCTTGGAACCAGATTTAGGGTCAATTTGGGAGGCAACCATGATTTTCTACTATGTTTGAACCTTTTCTAACCTAAATCAGATATATATAGGTCAAATTCCCATTTCCAAAGCTTGATTTATAGAACTTTCATGGCTACCAAAGGTATAGAATGGAAAAGAGGAAAGAAGAGAGGGAGAAGACATGTTTAATAGCATGGGAACAGAAGGGAACTAACCTGAATTCAGTTCAAAGAGGTAATAGTTGTTAAATTCGTGCCCAAAACCCGGTTTGAAACGCGATCTGACCACCGGTCTGGTTTGAACCTTTTGTGTAGAACCAGGAGTGGAGTATGCTCGTGAACTGTGGGTCCTCGTAGAACCAGGAGTGGAGTACGCTCGTGAATCTGTGCCCGCGAAACAGGGAAAGTCCTCGAGGAAAGATCCACCGTCAGAGACAGGGGGAAAATCGTCCACGAAAGCATATTCTTGGAATTCCCTTATGATAGGGATCTGTGGGGCCCGCACCTGAATCGCCCTTATCCACTTAGCGATGATTGGTAATAAGTCACTATTCGAATAATTCATGCCTATGCATGACCATTAATAAGCATAAGAACTAGAATGGGCTTGGGCTTAGGAGCTTAGTCTCTTTCTATTTGTAACTAGAACTTAGGACATGGGCCATGGGCCATGGGCCCAAGTGGATCCAATGGCCCAATGACTTAAACTAGACCTTGGGCTTATACCTAACCAAACAAGCCCCTAAGAAAATGGTCCTAAGGACTTAAGACTAACCAAACATGACCTAAGACTAAAGTGAGGTAAATAGGGGTCAAACCACTATTCACCTCACAATAGAAAACCTAAATCGTGGAAAAAAAAGGAGAGAAGGAAAGAAAGAAGAAGAAGGAAGAAGGAGAAGAAAGAAGAAGAAGAAAGGAGAGAGGTGGAACTCAAGCTCGCTCTCCTACCTTGGTGAGCCTTCTCTCTCTCTCTCTCTCTCTCTCTCTCTCTCTCTCTCACACACATTTCTTAATTTTTAGACCTAGGGTTTGGAATTATGAGCCATGAATGCTTCATCTACCCTAATGGAAAGGCCTTTAATGGCTAATCTTTGAAGCTTAGTTATAAAGACACCTAATCCTACCTTGAACCCCCTTTTACCCTTTCTCCATTTATGAACCCTAAGTTAGGGATTTACCTCCATTTATGGGTTTCACCAACCCTCATGGAAGACCGTAGATGTGTGGTTTGAGGGGTGTTAAATAACATTGATTAAAGACACTTCAAAACCCCAATACCCAAACCCATGAGTTCCCTTCCCATGTGTATTTTAATGGAGGAAAACCCAATCAATCGATCATTGGGTTTACAAACCCATGTTAGGGGTGTGCTATGGCACCTTGATTGAATTGTTTTCATGGCCAAAGAGACCTCCAAAAAACCCCTAAGAATACCCCATTTTACCCCAAGGTAAAACCATTCTCAGAATGACATGAACAGCAAGACTGGCACATGGACAAGCACATTCAAGTGCTTGTCCCTGAGAAACTAGATCGGCCGGTAGGAAGTCCGAGAGGGACAGGCACATGGACAGGCACATGCAAGTGCCAATCCTTGAGAAAGGTCTGCCGGTGGGAGGTCCGAGAGGGACAGGCACATGGACAGGCACATGCAAGTGCCAGTCCCTGAGAAAGATCTGCCGGTGGGAGGTCCGAGAGGAACAGGCACATGCAAGTGCCAGTCCCTGAGAACTTAGATTTGCCAGTGGGAAAGTCCGAGAGGGATAGGCACATGGATAGGCACATGATATAGCCTTGCTGTATGTGCCGGTCCCCTATTTTAGCCTTGTTTGATAACTTATGGGGCCCAACTCTTCTAGCCCTAAGGCACTAATCTCTCCCCACGTTGTACACTCTCTTTAGGTTGACTGACCCGGCTCGGGGGCGTATTAGTACATGGGATAGTGTACTTGGCATCGAACGCCGATTTGAAGAGCTCTGTACTGACGATTGACTGAGAATCAAGGTGAGTGAGTTAAGCAAACGTCTTAATTTATGAAATGTTTACGTGTCGTGTCTTGTGAATGCCATTCATGCATGTGTGCTATAATGTATAATTATTGGTAAGATATAGGACGATATAAATGTTTAGATGTTGATTGGACTTTACATTCTTGTCTTGCGATATTATTTATTTTATTGCACTATGGTGCGAATGGTATTGGATTTAGTTATGGGACTCGGGTGCCAGTTGGTGCTGGACCGGGAGATTCCATAATATGGACTCACTCATGGCATGTAGATCTAGGGCTTCGGAAGCGGGATCCAAGTGCCGGTGGGTGCTGGGCTTGAGATTGCCGTACTTGAAATTACATTAGAGTTGTCCATTGCATTAGGTGGAAACGGGATGGTGATTGACCGACTACCTTCGGTATTCATATCTCGTACTTGTATACGTACGTATGGGCTAGAGGGGCGAGAGGATAGCCGGCCGATCGTATTTCGGTATCTATGGACTCTGCCTCTGGCCTATGCACATGCGTACCTCACTCATACAATAAGTGAATGCTGGCTAGGATAAATGTTTACCCAGTACTATGACCCTTACCGACAGGGGGTTAGGTGTCAGTCAAATCCGTGGGTTCTGACCTTTATTCGGGTATATCCACCCGGGAAGTTCGGGCACCAACCATATTTTGGGCCGAATGCCAGGACGGGATTTGACTTGGGGGTTTGCGTATATCTCTTGGTGGAGAGTGGTACGGCAAGCTTCCAGTGTAACTCGGGTTTGTCATTGCCCGTATACCATCCGTTTATGGTACCGATGTCGGGGATGCTACCTAAGGTGTTGCTATAGTACTATACCTGACTTAGTTGTGTGTTAGGTGGATAACAATAAAACTATACAACATCATTCATTCATGTAGCATGATTGTAAATTGTATGTGATGTACGGTCTACCTTGTGGTATGGGACACCTGGGTATCCGTCCATCATGTATGGTTTGCAGTCAACCCCATTCATTTTTATTATTGTGTATGCTTGTGTGGCTTAGCCACTCATTGGGCTCAGTTGGAGCTCACTCCTCGAGGAAACATATTTTTAGTTGCCCCAGGTACATTCGAGCAGGATGGCGTAGAGTTCAAGACTCCTGAAGAAGGTCATGAAGAGTGGTGGACTTCAGAGTATGAGGATCATGGACCGGAGTGCTACTGTGAGATGTGTTCCACGAGGGAACAGTGATTCTTGGCTGGTGGCCATCTTTTGTTACACTTTGACAAACTATCTTTTGTTTCATAGGTGTATTCATTTTATTCCTTTCTTGATAGGTGTATTTATTAAACAGTGATAATACATAGATCCTGATTAGAACGAATTGTACTTGAAGGGGTAAACTTGAATAGACAATATTTTATATGCTATCACCTAGCTTCTGCTAACTCTGATGTTATTAATATTAATACTTTCCTTTTACTTATTATCTATCGTTGTGAATGAGTTAGTCTTGGGTACTGCATCAATGATTCTGGTGGTTGGAGAGCGTAGTTGTATGCTCCGGTTGTATTTCCCGTGGTTCAGGGATGGGGGTGTGACAGCTTGGTATCAGAGCGCGATGCTCTACCTCATGGACTAACTCAGTGTTCACACAACCCGATTTACTCTAAATTAGGGTTAAATACTAAAAACCTTATCCACAAACAAGAATCAGTAGAACAAGGGAGAATATATAAATTTTACTGATAGAACAATGCTTTGATAATACAAATAAAGGTAGGAGACTTCCATAGAACATAAACCAGTTTAGAAATGAAGAAATGATGAGAAACTACATACTAAACCCTAGGAGTAAAAAAAAAAAAAAAAAAAAAAAAAAAAAAGAAAAAGATATATACTAAAGTTTATGAGGGTAAAGTCATGAACAATGATGTAAAATACAATGATAATTGGGATTAGTCTAACCATAAAGAGCTATTGTATATATTAGGAAAATTTATACATTATAGGATTGTTGTTGCATAAGCCCAACGACTTCAAGATACATCAATACCAATTAAGAACTGGGGCTCTTGGTCTACAAAAAAAAAAAAATAAAAATAAAAGTTGTGGTTAGGCACATTACGAATAACATTTTGAATAGAGAATCATACCATAAGCAAGTGTAGGAACGGGAAGAAGCTTACACATTGAGATGGATTAGCACATAGCTAATTTATACAAAAGAAAAGCTCACCTGAGCCTTTTCACAAACACCTCAAACCCATCACCTAGGCATTCGTTGCTACAACTGCAACAAGCGGGGGCATATGTCCAAGACTTGCTCGCACAAGCAAGCTGTGTATGTGTCGAACCCGCAGCCATCGGTCCCATGCAACCCCAGGGGAGTGTATTCAACATGCCCGCAGATGAGGCAGAGTCATCATCAGAGCAGGGTACCTTACCTAACTCACTAATGCTTAGCATTCATTATTTTCCTTACATTGTTAGCATGACAATAAGGTAAATTTCATTACGTCAGGTACCTTATGTCTATACCTATCACCTGTGCACGTATTATTGATTTTAGAGTTTACGACTCAATTTAGTCACCCACGGTTGTTAGTTGTAATTCCAACTTGCGTAAGCTAGCTTTCGGTGAGAGACTCTCTGCAGGACTTGTTACGTAGGCTAATGATTAGGGGGAAATTATCTTTCATTTTTCTCGTGGCCTCAGTGACTGGCCTGGGCTTTCTTTGGGAACCACCTAGAAATTTTGAGTATTGGTCCTAAGTACCCTTGGGTAAGCCTACGGCCCTACATGTCTCTCAGGAGAGCCATTTTTAGGACTTGTTGGTAAATCTACCAAGAATGCTGGGATTGGCTTGGTGTATGGGCCTGGTACGTTCAGGGACCTTGTCCAGTAGGAAACCCCAGATTTGTGTCTAGATTCTGAAGGGATGGTGAAATATATATATAGGCACGTAGTTGAATCTCGATATGTCTATACACCCACGAATCGATGGATATCTAGAAAGGATAATTTAGGACAGATGCTAGGAGGTATGGATTATATCATGTAGTTGGAAGAGAATGATAGATCTAGCAATTTAAGTTGATGAACGATATTATATCAGGTGTTAGTGTAGCCAAGTGCAGTCAAGAACTAAACGGAACTGGAACTGAAGGATTCGACAAAACTTTGCTCAACAATAGATATAAGTGGAGTAATGGGTCCCTGAATGTCCCCTCCGTTATTGGGAGTGAACAGTAGGGATTCCATCAATATTCCAATTCATTCTAAAGCTGAGTTAGGTATTGGAGGATCGGAAGTGAAAGTCCTCATAGGAACAGCCAGGTAGGCAAAGTAGTACAGCCTTGTGTCATTCAACCCAAAATTTTTGGAGTACAGATACTGGACGAAGTATATGGAAATAGTTGCGTCTCTCTATTTCTAGAAGTATAAGCTCAGAGTTTGATTTTCACTGAGTCCTTATATACACTGGACTTTATATTAACTAAACCGGCATTGAATTATACCATTGTGTAAGGTGGATACTATTAGAGGATAAATCAATACAACTTAGTTTAAGCTAAATAACTAAGCAGTCCTGGAGCGAAAGATGAGCACATCTCACTCGTAGTGTTTGTTTACAATAACAGCTACCAGACAACTATAGCTATGACACCGTTCAAAGCATAGTATAATAGAAAGTTTCGAACTCCACTATATTAGATGAAGTGATTAGCAAAGAATATTGGGGTCTGAATTGATACAAGCCACTTGCGGAATAGTAGATTTGATAAAAGATTGAATCATGGCGGCTCAATCTAAATGGAAGAGCTATGCCAACTCGAGATGGAAGGAAAGTAAGTTTGTCGTGGGCGATTATGTTTTCTTGCGAGTATCGCCAACTAAGAGAGTAATTCACTTCGACAAGGAGGGAAAGTGTGTTAATGCATTTTACGTAATGATGCGAGAAAGTACATCCCTACATTGATATTGTCAAGACTAAAAAGCCACATCAGCTTGTCATGGACTGACATATGAAGAGCTACCTGGAGAGAACTTTGATTATAAGGACAACAATCCTCATAATCGAACTGTAACTTTTGTTAAAGTTCGGCGGAGTAATCTCATTGATTAAAGGGGCATCTTGTTAATGAGAATGTGAAGTGCGGTCGAAGTACCCTCACCTATGCAGATACCTAGGTACGTCTCAATTTCGAGGACAAAATTCTTATAAGGTGGGGAGGATGTTAAATCTGTGCCCAAAACCCGGTTTGAAACGCGATCTGACCATCGGTCTGGTTTGAACCTTTTGTGTAGAACCAGGAGTGGAGTACGCTCGTGAACTGTGGGTCATAATACTCAAGCCATCACACAAGATTGTCGACTGCAAAACAGGGGAAGTCCTCGAGGAAAGATCCACCGTCAGAGATAGGGGGAAAATCGTCCACGAAAGCATATTCTTGGAATTCCCTTATGATAGGGATCCACGGGGCCCGCACCTGAATCGCCTTTATCCACTTAGCGATGATTGGGAGTAAGTCACTATCCAAATAATTCATGCCTATGCATGACCATTAATAAGCATAAGAACTAGAATGGGCTTGGGCTTAGGAGCTTAGTCTCTTTCTATTTGTAACTAGAACTTAGGACATGGGCCATGGGCCATGGGCCCAAGTGGATCCAATGGCCCAATGACTTAAACTAGACCTTGGGCTTATACCTAACCAAACAAGCCCCTAAGCAAATGGTCCTAAGGACTTAAGACTAACCAAACATGACCTAAGACTAAAGTGAGGTAAATAGGGGTCAAACCACTATTCACCTCACAATAGAAAACCTAAATCATGGAGAAGAAAGGAGAGAAGGAAAGAAAGAAGAAGAAGAAGAAGAAGGAAGAAGGAGAAGAAAGAAGAAGAAGAAAGGAGAGAGGTGGAACTCAAGCTCGCTCTCCTACCTTGGTGAGCCTTCTCTCTCTCTCTCTCTCTCTCTCTCTCTCTCACATTTCATAATTTTTAGACCTAGGGTTTGGAATTATGAGCCATGAATGTTTCATCTACCCTAATGGAAAGGCCATTAATGGCTAATCTTTGAAGCTTAGTTATAAAGACATCTAATCCTACCTTGAACCCCCTTTCACCCTTTCTCCATTTATGAACCCTAAGTTGGGGATTTACCTCCATTTATGGGTTTCACCAACCCTCATGGAAGATAGTAGATGTGTGGTTTGAGGGGTGCTAAATAACATTGATTAAAGACACTTCAAAACCCCAATATCCAAACCCATGAGTTCCCTTCCCATGTGTATTTCAATGGAGGAAAACCCAATCAATCGATCATTGGGTTTACAAACCCATGTTAGGGGTGTGCTATGGCACCTTGATTGAATTGTTTTCATGGCCAAAGAGACCTCCAAAAAACCCCTAAGAATACCCCATTTTACCCCAAGGTAAAACCATTATCAGAATGGCATGAACAGCAAGACTGGCAAATGGATAGGCACATGCAAGTACCTGTCCCTGAGAAACTAGATCGGCCGGTGGGAAGTCCGAGAGGGACAGGCACATGGACAGGCACATGCAAGTGCCAGTCCCTGAGAAAGATCTGTCGGTGGGAGGTCCGAGAGGGACAGGCACATGGACATGCACATGCAAGTGCCAGTCCCTGAGAAAGATCTGCCGGTGGGAAGTCCGAGAGGGACAGTCACATGGGCAGGCACATGTAAGTGCCAGTCCCTGAGAAAGATCTGCCGGTGGGAGGTCTGAGAGGGACAGGCACATGCAAGTGCCAGTCCCTGAGAAAGATCTGCCGGTGGGTGGTCCGAGAGGGACAGGCACATGGACAGGCACATGTAAGTGCCAGTCCCTGAGAACTTAGATCTGCCGGTGGAAAAGTCCGAGAGGGACAGGCACATGGACAGGCACATGATATAGCCTTGCTGTATGTGCCGGTCCCCTATTTTAGCCTTGTTTGATAACTTATAGGGCCCAACTCTTCTAGTCCTAAGGCACTAATCTCTCCCCACATTGTACACTCTCTTTAGGTTGATTGACCCTGCTCGGGGGCGTATTAGTACGTAGGATAGTGTACTTGGCATCGAACGCCGATTTGAAGAGCTCCGTACTGACGATTGACTGAGAATCAAGGTGAGTGAGTTAAGCAAACGTCTTAATTTATGGAATATTTGCGTGTCGTGTCTTACGAATGCCATTCATGCATGTGTGCTATAATGTATAATTATTGGTAAGATATAGGACGATATAAATGTTTAGATGTTGATAGGACTTTACATTCTTGTCTTGCGATAGTATTTATTTTATTGCACTATGGTGCGAATGGTATTGGATTTAGTTATGGGACTCGGGTGCTGGTTGGTGCTGGACCTGGGGATTCAATAATATGGACTCACTCATGGCATGTAGATCTAGGGCGTCGGAAGCGGGATCCAAGTGTCGGTGGGTGCTGGGCTTGAGATTGCTGTACTTGAAATTGCATTAGAGTTGTCCATTGCATTAGGTGGAAACGGGATGGTGACTGACCGACTGCCTTCAGTATTCACATCTCGTACTTATATACGTACATATGGGCTAAAGGGGCGAGAGGATAACCGGCCGACGGTATTTCGGTATCTATGGACTCGGCCTCTGGCCTATGCACATGCGTACCTCACTCATACAATAGGTGAATGCTGGCTAGGATAAATGTTTATCCAGT